>NC_083618.1:14056024-14656024 GCF_963584025.1 Labrus mixtus | reverse complement strand
ACTCTTTAAATCTAGTCATGTACAGTTTTGTACTTCATGTCATTTTTGGGGCAGTTGTACATCTTAGGTATTTCCATCTGCTTTTTATGCTACTTTTTAGTTCAGAGGTAAAAGCTCTACTGCTGCCTTTATTTCACGGCTGATTAAATTAAATTGTCAGGACAAAACTAGCAGTAGTTTAAGCAGTTTAAGTAGCTCCACATCCACTGGCTGCAATTACATACTATATTATATATTGTACATTAATTTTTATCCATAATAGTTCTCCAGAACAGAACTATGAGTACACTGACGGGACCTGCTGTATGTTCTGAAATGTAGAGCACATTTTGCTGAAAACTCTTTTTCCGTCAGTAAAATGTTGAATGTCAAACTTTAAAATGTGATCAAATATTTTCACTCTGGTATTTCCTCTACAGCTTAAACAGGGGGTGGCAGTTGTATCTGGTAGCTGGAGAGGTGCCAGGGCACTGCCGAGGCGCCCTTTGGCAAGGCACCGAACTCTCAACTTCACTCCCTGTGCACAGTGTGTAGTAGTGTGACATCTCTCCACTAATGTATGTCCGCAGGTCCTGTTTGTGTATGTGTGTGTTCGGGCCTATGTGTGTGAGAAGCATGTCTCTCAATAACAGAGTGTAAACCAGAATCTCCCCTCAGGAATTAATAATATATTTAAAGAAAAAAAGCATTTGTTGATTATCGATTCCCAACAATGGTCACTCCTGTGTATCCCCAGTATTTCCTCACCCGTCTCTGTTCAGGTCTGCTGTAGCCACCGAGTACCCAAATGAAGAAGCCAGCTCCTCCCCCCAGAAGATGTGCTGTGGCACCAGCCGGTACACGTTATCCTTCTTCAGCAGCACCACTGCTCCTGTGTGATTGGCCCGAGGTGCACCCGCTACGAAGGTCAGCTCCCTGAGGCTCATTATCCCCATGGCCGAGTCAACGGAAAACCCTGGAAAGAGAGAGGAAGGAGGCAGAGGACAGGATGGAGGAGAGGGTCAGGGGTTAGTATTGACCATGGGGCTCAGAGGATCATCTCGTCTCAGTGTAGCAAAGTCTGCTCATCTTCTTACTAATGAAATGTGTGCCTTAAGTGACTATTGATTTAATGCCAAACTCATGATGGGTGTAAATGTCCTGTGTGCCGTGTTTGCTATAGTGGTATGCTTGTGTTTCCAATGGTTGGAGGAAAAAAATGCTGGTTGTGACGTTAACAGGGGGAGATGTATGGGGCTTCTCCTAAAGTCTCATGAGATTCATGATGCTAATGCTTTGTATCGGCTGCCTCGAGTGAAGGCACAATGTAAACATAGTGGGCGGACGTTAATCAGATTTATATCCTGAAGCTATTCCTCTTTTGAGTGGGTGTTGGGTGTGTGTCTGTGTGTGTGTGTGGAGGAATGTGAGGATGCATATAAATCAGGGTAAGAAAAGGGTTGAACAAGTATGTGTGTGTGTCTGGGCTTCATAACAGCATTGTGCTAAAATGTTCAAATGTAGCTGTAAAAAATAGCACATCATATCAAACATTTCACCTAAGCAGAAGCAACCGCATGCATTTGCTTCAGCAGTTTAAAACCATGCAGGGGGTGTGAAAAGGAGGAGGAGAATCTATCAGGACATTTAGTCAGGTCAGGTTGGGTTGGGGTGGGGTGGGGAGGGGTTAGGGGGGCATTTTGTGGCCCTGAGTAAACATGCAGGGGGGGATGTGTGGGGGACATAACAGAGACAAACAGTGAGCAGCTCCGGGGTGGCAGGTGTGGAATGCAACAGTCTGCATGGCAGCTCCTGTAAAAGCTGATGGACGGAGACAAAGGAGCTACTTTTTCCACACGGGGTGGCTTTTTAACACACAGGCTCGCTACAAGGTCGTCTCTATAAAATCAAAGGGGACTGAAAGCTCTATGCAGCTGAAGGTTTTCTAAAGAGTCCCTGCATCCGTCCTCATCCCCACCGACCGAAGTCTTTGCACTGTGACTGTGGCACATATTGTACATAAATTTGTGCTTATCTGGTTAGACTAGTCACATGTTCCCATGTTTACTTTTTAAAAATGTAAAATACATTATGTGCAAAAGTATGGTTTTTGAACCATATGCACTTGGTTGTACCTAACAATAAAGACTGAAAATAAAGAGCTTAGATGTTTTTAATTACACTGTGAAAATAAATAACAAGAGCAGTTGTCTATCTTGTTTTTTTTAAATTACTACTTTAACAACCCTTCAACTGGTTGTTACATTTGAAAACCTGGCAGACAGCCTAACACCCTTCAGAAACGTCTGTCTTTCTTTTCTTTATGATTGGATTTGATTTGGCCTTGATGGGGGTAAAAAACATGTTTGCGTTCTCGTAGCAAAACCCTGCTCTCCGGAATTGTATTGTTGTATTAAACCATAAAAGAGGAAAACCACTAAACCCCTTTGACACATTGCAATTAATTATAGTGCAAAAAAATAATAATGAGAAATGGCTCCAACACTGTCTCTCTGATTTTAAGTTAGCATGCAAAGGTGTGCCGCATCATCTGGTTAGGATCAATGGAAGCATGTGAGTAATAAATGAAGGCTAAAAGGTCATGTGGGAATTAGTGTTGTCAAGGAGACGGCTCAATATGGAGAACGGGAGGGTAAGCGGTATGTGAATAAAGAGATTTATGGCAGATCCTCACACTTAGTGAAAAGTAATAACTGGATTCCCTGCAATAACAATAAATATGTCGTGCTAGGCCCAGGACGCATTTCAACACAGAACTTTCGTAACAAACCGTGTTGACATAACAAGCTTTAATCCAACCTTTTCTTTCAGACTTAAAGGCTCCAAACAACTGTGTGATAGAAAGCCATAGAATTTCCATAAACTCATATTCCCATGAGGGGACTTTTAGAATCGTGTCACTTCCCTCTGGCGCCACCTGCAGGTCGAAGCTTGGATTGAAGAATCATCTACAAGATGATTTAGTGGTGACACTCATGGTTCCCAGAGGATATATTCTAACGACTGTTACGTCTTTGATCTTTCCTCTCACCATGAGGTTGCAGTTTGTGATTTTATCTTAAAATGTGTCAAAAGCTGTTCCATGTATCGCCCTGGGAATAGCTGTTTTTTTCACTACCCCTTCTAGATGACCTAAAATATCTGCGGGGGCTCCTCATCTTTTCATCTAGCACCATCATCTGGTCAACTTTCAATTGTTGTGGCTCAGATCGTGCCCGATTTTTTGATATGTGACCAAAAACACGAAGAACAAATAACATTTCCATCAACTGTAAGTATACTTTGATTTAAGTGCTAACTAGAAATGATTAGCATGCTAACTACTTAAACTATGATGGTAAACATTGAATTGTAGCTGCTGAACATCAGAATGTTAGCACGCTAGTAGACGGTAAGTTCTGTTTTTAGTAAACCTTGTCAGTACAACTACAAGAACAACGGACCAGAAGACCGCCACCACCTGTTAAGCTTCTTATCAACACACACACATGCAGATCGACTTCGACACACTACAAAAAACAGATATCTATTGACAGACAAACACCCTGCTGCTACTCAAAGAGAAAACCATCTCCCTTACATTGGCGAATAACTAGCCAGTTTCAGAAAATTAAAATAAACATAATAAAAAAATACAACATTTTAAATCATAACATAAAAAAAAAATAGGATTCAATCAAGTCACTGTTTAGCAAAGCTTTGATGGTTGTCTCTTTGTAACTGCAAAGGTGATCAATCCCAAGAAGTACATAGATCACACACTAATAATCTATATACATAGACACGAGTTGGAATTAGCACAAAGACGGACAAAGACGGAGAAGAGGGAAGGACTACTTCCACTACAAGCCCAGTTTGCTCCAAACAAAAACACCTCACGCCTACAAACCTAAGTAGCTATTATGAGCTACATCCTCAAACGGTGTGGGCCGGCTGGAGGGCTCCAGAGTTTTGTACAGCAGTGCATCTTCAATGGGGCTAGCCATGAACAAGAGCCCTATGGCCCGAGAGAGGAACAGAGAGAGAGAGAAAGAGAGAGAGAGAGACAGAGGGGAGGTGTGTAGGAGGGGAGTGATCGGGTGGTGAAATGGTGAGGGGAGAAATAAAGAGTGAAAAAAGAGAGAAAAGAGGAGAGGGAGGTGCAGGTGAGACAGGCTGTGACTGATTGGTTTTTGCCTTTGTGGTGCTGTAGTGGTTTTCTCCTGCAAAACCACCTGGTACCTGGTGGAGGGACGACATCACAGGCTCAGATTGTACCCTATTGCTGTTTCCCATCCCTGTAAGAAGTATTTGACAAGTTTTTTTTTGTTTTTCAGAAGAGGGGGGAGGTTGGAATCAGAATATCGTCACTTGTTTTTGCTCAAAAAAGAAGGGGGCTTAGTTGAGCTAATACTGGCATCATAAGAATTCAAGCCAGGCCGATGTAACCACTGGACAATTTTCACATCTCCACCCACATATATTCACATGGGAAACTGTTCAAAAATGTAGCTGTAGTCAGATTTAGGGCTGGGTCCGTGTGAGTCATACACAGATATGCTCATCCAGAAATAATCCTGACCAGTTAGAGGTAGTTTGCGCCTCTTATTAGCTCCTGTGATTCACAGCACAACATGTCCGTGTACAGTCTGAGCCCTGGTGTCGCCCCCTCCCCCGGGGCCCTCTCTTTCTCTCCTGTGCAGAGGCAGCAGTGAGCAGGGAGGGCAGATCCTACCCAGGTAACTGTGGTGGGGCACAGGGATGAGCTGGGCATTAAGCTGTTTCTGATCTGCCACCTCGTAGGGTCCGTCGTCATAGAGACCGAGGTCAAGCATAGTCTGGTTAAGGAGTTGGACACGCATCTCTCCTGGAAAGGAAAAAGGTGAGGTCCACAGCAAAGACACAGCAACACATTGGCAAACATTCACTTTTTAATGTTCCACTCATCCCATGTCCCAATTATGTCCTACAAACGAATCACTCTGTTTGAGCAGTTAGAATACAAAGAAATCAACTTACTTTCATTTTTTATACCAACAGGAGACAAGCCAACATGGCTTATACCTCCATATTTATCTCAAAATGACATCTTGCACAGGGAATTGACAAACTTCAAGATGTGCAACGTTGTTCAAAATAACAATGCTTTTATAGTAATTTCTCTGGATTTTCTGTCACCTATATGGAGGATCTCCATATTTGTGTGCATGTATAGTAAAAGAAGAGACAGCACACTCAAAAACTTTCTGTTAAAAATATCCAGTTTAAGTTAAGTTCATTTTGTAACTGTAATGACTGTGCAAACTCAAAACCAGCTCAAACCCTGAGGACTGTGCAAACTTTAGTTGGGACAGGCTGATGTGATCGCTCATACACACACGACACTTTCTATCCATCCTTATACATATTCTGCACGGTGGAAACAGCATTATACCAGGCATGTAAGAAAATAAAACAACATTATGCAAAATCAGAAACATGAAGAGCATCTACTCAACACAGCATTGATCTCATGTGGCAGTAGAAAATAAATCAATCCAGTAACTGACTACTGCACCAGATAAATCTCAGCGCTTTCTGTCATTAAGTGCACACGGCTGCTTTGCATAATTTTTCTGTCCAATCACTAGATTGCTTTACAAATCAATTGGATCTCTTTTAATCTCTAGCAGTATTGTCCTGTTAATGGAACTTTTTTTTAATTCATCAGCTAACATAGCCTGCCTCTTTTCTCCAGCTCATATTAGCTAGAGAAAAGAAGCTAGCCATGCCTCTATGAGCATATTATCTCATGAGGGCCAATAAGTAGTAATGGATGAAAACAATGGGAACACATAAAAAAACAAGTCAAAATATGACTTTAATCTTTTCATCTGTCGGCTGGATGTACATGCATGCATCTTTAAGGAAAAATATAAAAAATATATAGTGGTGTAATGTCAATTTATGAAACCTGGTGCCAAAAAAATGATTGATTCAAAGGCAAGACAACAATGACATATCTAGATAGCTGGACAATCCAACACCTTACCTTTCCAGTTATATGTCCCTGGAGCCCCGAACAGAATGAAGTTGTTGTCTGGAGTGAAACTGACAGACAGGCCCTGCTGACAGAAGCCAAACTGCTCGTGTCCCTGCGGCCGGCCCTCGCAGAACTTCCACTCCCCTCCGTCCAGGTCGTCTCGCTCTGTTAGATCCTCACTCAGGACATAGCAGCGTCCAATTGGGTCGCGAGTCTCTGAAGGTTGAGTTACACGCTGCCTGAGCTCATAAAGGTGAGCACAGGTCTGGTGAAGGACAAGAAATGGCACAAGAGTTTTTATTTAAGGCCAGTTAAGGTGAGAAATCCACTTTTAAGGGTGTGTTGAATATCAGTAAAACTTTGACTTAGAAATGAATGTCTAAAAGTTAATAACAGAAGAATCAAAGCTGAAAATGTTGCGTCTATGTTAAATAATCAATGGGCAGGAGCAGAAAAAAGTTATGTTTTCAAACACTAGAAAGACCTTGCTTCCTGCACTGATGCATTTACAGGCTGGGGTCCGTACATACCACCACCTTCCCACCGATCCCCTGACTCTTCACTGTGACTCCCAGCCACTGGTTGTCTTTGCTCTCTCTGTCAAGACTCACTGAGGGAAAAACATACAGAAGGAAATGGCAACCATTAAGCTTTCCATAATGTAAACCAATCAGGAACTAAGCCACAGTTCTCCAAGGGTTATGTGTTGTTTATTGGCACGATAACATGATAATGAACCCCTTGATACAGGAAGAAAAAACATTTTTTTCCAGTTAATATTTTATCAGAATGGCGAGCCAACATGCATTGATGGTGTCTTGGCAAATATAATAACAGATTCAAGGTAAAAATGTCAGAACAAGGAATGTCCACTAGCAGCATCCTGTATTTCAATTAGGGTATAACACAGGAAGGAGTTGTATTGTGTCTTTCTGTTGGAGAGAACATTGAGGTCAATCTCTTTATTTAAAAGGAAGATTAATTAGTTAATCAAAATTAGTTTCTTTCATTGCAATTAATCACATGCTATTTCGTCCCTTTAGATGCACCGTTGATAAGCCTCCGCAGTGTCTCCCTGAAGTTGCAGTGATGGAAAAGACACTGCTGCATCTTTGAATGTCTCATTTCACTTCTAAAAACTTCTAGACAGCTCAGTTGATGAGTCAAACGTAATATCCACCTAATGACGTCAAACAGTTCACTTTTTTTTACCTTACTCTTTATCTGTTTTCATTCTGTTTTTGAACTGTGGTTAACTTCATTTTGTAGCCTTCAATATACCAGATGGTCCTTTATTTCAAAATAAAAGCAGGGTTGAATTCAATGTCTATTAAAATTCAGAATTCAAACGGCAAAGTACTCTCAGCTTAAGACAGTACAAAAATTTTAAATAAAAGCCTAACAATTTTTATTTATAAATGCAAAATAAAAAATAGTATTAATCACAATTAACAAGGGCTGTACTAAAAAAAAAAACGATATGGCAATATATCTTTATGTGCTCCTTGCAAATACATGTATCTATGCAGATGTTGCAGAATCTATATGGCTGCAAAGCTCTGATGACATTTTTCAAAGACAATAGGTGCAGTTCACAATAACACCATAGCCATAGCTCTGGGATTAAAATATGTTTATGTATTTCTAGGACCTCTGAGGATCTGAATCTAAGTGTCTTGAGTTGTAGGATCCTTTATATGCCTAAAGAACAGCGGTTGTAGGGAATTCTGTGTCAGACATGGTCATTATCCAAAATCAATATATATCACGATATGTATGAAATACCTAGCCCTACAATTAGCTATTGTACTTTTGCCATTAATGGCAATAAAACAAATGTAATTGTTTGACAGCCCTCAATTAAAAGAATCAAAACCATTTTTACAATTCAGCTTGACATTTATCAGGATAGCAGAAATTTCTGCGGATAATAAACTTATTTGATGAATCTTTTGGCTATACAACATTCCTCACCATCTCCATCAATATCGACCCTCTCACAGTCGTACTCCTCGGGTGTGATTGGACACTTGAACAAGGCTCCCGGCCGACTTCCCTTCAACAGGCCCTGCCCTGCTGCCTGTGGTGCCCCCACAAGGATCCTGGAGGGAACAACACTGATGGTTATTTTCATTGCCTTATGTCAAGAGAGGAAGATATTAGATATTTCACACATGACATGTGGCAGATTTCACACAATGCCTCAGCTGACCCGAGCTGCCATTACTGTTAAGTACAAACACCTGTGGCTAAATCAAGACTATTCAAATCCTGCAGACACCACCTACTGTTTAACATGCTGTCATGTTATCTCTAATCCTAAACTGGTTCAGAACAGCCCCGCAGACTGCATGTACTAGATCTTATTTGTGCTAACATACTGTAGCTTTCACCTGTCATCGCTCGCTATCAAGGATAGTAAAAGTTTTATTCTCAGTGAGGTGGTTGCTGATATTTTTGGGCCAGTGTCACTTGCCTCTGCCTTATTAGGAGTGGCTGATTCAGGCTAGGATGCTATTTAAAAACCCAACGTTGAGCCACATTCCACCCAACACCGCCAGCCATCGCACATGCATGGAAGCGAGACGTGGGGAAACAGAGGCACAAGAGAAAAAATGGAATAAAGAGCAAAGTGTAAGAAGAAGGAATGGGAAAGGGATCAAACTCACCCTGGATGCCATAACAATACCAGTACCAAGAACCTTCTGCTTATATATAATTATAACAGAAATGTTGGCAGAGATGGTGCTCAGCTTGAATGAATGAGTAACAACTGGCTCCAGTGCCTGTGTGAAAAGTTCCTATCACCAGCCCCCTCATATCTACCTTGATATGTCCACACTTAAATTAGAGTTATCTCTGAGGCTGAGAGCTATTCTGCCTATAAATACAGTGTAGCAAGCTGATAGCACTGCAAGAAGCCTGCACAGACAAACAGACAGCGAAGTAGAGGTCTGAGTGGTCAGATTTCAAACAGCCACAACTACACAGTCAAAACTTAAATTTCAATAATTTCTTCCATGTAACACATTGTGTTGACTCTAAGATTAATTGCTCAGCGCTGTTAAATGTTACGTTGGCCTCATTTCTTTTAACTCTTATCAGCTCCTAGGTTTTAAGTCATCCGAAGCCTGGCTACGGGAAAAGCTGTGATGGTGAAGTAGGTCAGTCAGTCCCAAATTGGGAAATGTATCTGTCTTAGTTAGGTTCTCAGTATTGCAAGGTTTAGTAGTTCTGCTTTTAGGACTACTGGTCACAGCGAAGTAACCATAAACAAACCATAGCTTGTAGGTTATGGCGAGTTGAAAGTCAAACGTAATAGACCAGAATATCACATATAAACATTTCTTACTCAATTTTTTACCTCAACAATAGCAGCCACATTGACTCTGTATCGTTTTTTCCAGAGTAATAGAATACTTTTGCGCTCACATTCAAAATAAAACTCCCAATACCCACGGACACAAAAACTACCACTGATGACTCTCAGACAGCTCTACTTTCTATTTTCTCTTCCTTCCCTCTCTCTCCTGACAAGTGCTTCTGTTCGGGTGCAGCCGTGCATGCCTCAGGCATGACTCTCTCCTCACCTTAATGACTGGGAACCCCAAACAGCCACCCAAAGTGAAATAATGACCGCCACACATCACTGGTGGTCCACATGAGAAACCCGGCCAAACAGTGTTAAATTAGCGCTAACACACGTCAAACAAAAGGGGCCTGATTCATAGAAAGACAGTACTTAAGAAACCTGATTAAAAAAAACCTTATCCCAACATTCCAGTGAGCTCTGGTTTATGTTTAGTAGTAAAGGTGATACCAAACCTGCCCCTTCCCCCATATGTGAAGATACACAGGCAGGTGTCAGGGTGTACATGTCTGTGAAGCTGTTCTACAGCCAGTATTTAGTGGAGAGAACTGGATGCCCACTTCATTGTTCAGGCTTGAGTCAGATAGTGAGATCATGATCTCCATTGCTCACTCAACTTTCGGTAAACACAGATTTGACATAGAGAATGTGTGTATGTATTTAATATGAGTAGTTGTGGGTATGGACCAGGTTGGAAGATATCAGGGTGATGAGTATGACTGTGACGGTATCTGGTGAAATACCCACATGAACCTAGACACAACAAAGCCAGCACCAGCATGACAGAGGTGTGTGTGTGTACTTGTGTGTTATATTTACATTGAAGCATCGCATATACAGATTAGATAGTACCTCTGGGCATTAGTGCATTCCTTGACTAACAGATTACAACAAGCCTAAACATCTACAGGCATGCAAGAGGCTATTCTAGCTAAGTTATGACATTATGATAAAATTCTGAAATGAAAAAACTTACATGCTGATGTCTAGTGGATACAATTTTAAAATGTCACTTTTACTGCTTTTAAACAAAATGTATTTATTTTGCAATATCCATCACTAAAAATGATTTAATCAATATGTGATTTATCAGGCTTTCAATCATGCAGGCAATGAGAAGGAATATATTGCTTATAAATGGTGAGATCTTGTCGTAAGCAAAGGCTAAATCAAGAAGGAAAGAAAGGGAGTACCCCAAGGTCCTGTTCTAGGGACTCTATTTTTTCCTTCTAAATAATTATACATAAAAACCTGATTCTTTTATGTTCAATTTGGAGGAGCTCCCAGTGCATACATTTTACTGGTTAAAGCTTTTGTTGCATGCATTTGATGTTTGTTTGATGTTTTGTCCGCATCTAGGAATCATGAATATGGTATAAATATTCAACGTTGTCAAGTTACTGCGTGAAATACATTTGCATCTCCTCATTAGATTGTAATTTATAATCCCAGCCATAGCTGTCATAAAAATCCCCTTTGTTTTCCCAGCTAATCATCACAGACATAGAAAAATCACACACAGGACCCTCATTACACTACTCTTATACACATGTGTTCATTGAGGGGAGCATGTGCAGTGATCCCAAAACTCATTCTCTCCACTATTCAATCCACCCCTCCTCCATCAAACCCCATACACACACAGACACACAGAAACACACACACACACACAATTCCATCCTCCATAATGCCTCCCCCTCTCTCAAAACATCTCTGCATGCAGCTTCATATACAAGGAGTGAGAATTGTGAAAAAAGTGAGAAAAGTGCAAGTCACCATATTCAAACCTGTATTGTTTCTCTGGATAGGAAAAACAATGACATTTTTTGCCAAATAGTGTTGGCCACATTTGTTTCATGAAATTACTGGCATCTTAAATACATGATTAAGTCCAGCACTTTACACTGTCCAGGTTACACCTGGACTTGCAACTTAAAATCCCTTTAAGTCAGTTAGTTTTTTTTATGATTTTTTTCTGTCGCAGCATGCATGCTCCTTAAAAAACCCTCTAACTCTCTAAAGCGCTTTTCAAAAATCTATTTCCATATACGCCAAAGTTCACTGGTATGAAGCCAAAAACAAGGCTGCATTTTCTGTGTTTCTGTAAAACCACGCCTACATGTAAACACATGAATACACAGACAAACAAGACAAGCAAACATCTGCAGAAAGGTATTTGTTAATGCCAGGAGAATTCCTGAATTCCTATTCTCTTTGTTTATATAAAGTGGGGGGGAAAATCAGATATAAATATTTTAACAGAGAGAGAGAGAAGACTGGGAAGTAGTTCAGACATTAACATGATGACCACCAAAGCTCAATTTCTAATAGGTTGCCAGCACTTCATCCAAACAATTTGCTTAATGTGAATTGAGCTTTTTTTTTTTTTAAATATCAGAGCAAAGAGCAAATCAAACTTTTATAGGAGAGTACTAACTTGTTTAAAACACAGCCCTTCCCAGGAATTTTCCAGGCGTGGGCATTCCCAGGCTAATAAAATTCATGAAATGTTAAATCAAATACACCATAAACATTTGCAATGTTTAATTTCAGGGCCATTTCAGTTGATCCTCCCTAATCTGTATGCTCGCACCCGCTGACATCTGTCCATCTGAGAGCAGCATGAGGCTGTTCCTCTATAGACAGTGGCTCTACAGGATCAACATGGGGGCCAGGGGCTCTTTGGGCATTCTGTTATCCTGGGGCAAGACTATGACCTATGACCTGGACACACACACACACACGCACGCACGCACGTACGCACGCGCGCGCACACACACACACACACACACACACACACACACCAGCAAATGACAACATGTGCAAGCATGCAGACATTAATAGAGGATTGAGTGTACAAATGGACCAAAGTGTTTGTTCATAAACTTACACACTCACATTTAGACACAGACAACAGAAGGCTGTGCAACAACTGTGTAAACTATGGATCATCACACCGACTGCAGCCTGTCCAACAACATCCAATGGGACAATCTATCTCATAAAATAGAGCTTTAAAGGCCTGGTTCACGAAATGCTGCTTTCACACCTGACTACAATTTCTCTTTTTCCTGATGACAGAAACAACAGCTGAGAATGAGGTGACCAAGCTGTGAATCATCATGTTTTTAACATCTCAACTTGCCAGGCATACGGGGGGGAAATGGTTGGCTGATGCACATTAAAAGGCAAAAGAGAGACAGAAACAGCTGCCAGGCCATGCAAAAACTCCTTTGGGACACTGTGGTTCACTGCCCACAGATGTGACTCAACTTCCTGCTTAGGCAATTTGTTCAAGGTGATCACAAAGACAGTTTGATGTCAATTTCCAGAAGAATAAAAAACAAATACCATTTGAATAACTATCCCACATCCAGGAGTCTGTGTCAGGAAGGAGAAGGGTATAAATAGTATTCTTTCAGAGGACAATTGTAACCCCATCCTCACTTCTCATGCATCTTTTACAACCCCTCACTAGCTCACAACCTGGCACACTGCAGATCAATAAGTGAACAGCTAATTCCAGACATAGATGGGCTAATGATTGGCCCTCAGGTCCAAAGTGTAAAGAGGACATAACCCCAACACCATCCCACCCGTTCCCTTTTATCTCCTCCCTCTTTGCTCCCCCTTATCCACTCATCCATCTATTGATCTGTCTGTAGATAGTGTATTTCTTGAATTCCACTTCTATTTAACGGCTCTTCCCTCCTGAACTTATTTTCCCTTTAGAGTGAGATGTTTGCAGTAATGCACATTTTATTGGCTATTATTATTACCGCATGAGCTGTCCATTTGTCTATCTTTTAGGGGGGTACGTGCAGCATGCAAAGGGTGAAAAGCAGGACAGGTCTGTTTCACAGTCAATATTACAGTTGGGCAATCACATATCAGACCATCTAGGATCATTTTGATTTTCCAACACCTGACTTGCCATTCCTGTCCTGAGCTTAACTTAGAAAGTGTTCGTGTGTGTATGGATGTGGAAGGGCACCACACATACGCAAAGGGAAAGACCTACTTAAATAGGACAAAATTGAAGGAAGCAGACTTCTGAAATGATCAAAGAAGCAAAGGAAATAGATTTCTTAAAAAAAAAAAAAAAAGGAAGCTACTATTGTAATTGCCTCTTTGCTATTCTGGTCAAATTCCATCACGTTTGGCTGCATAGGATAAAACTTCTGTCTCAATCCCAACCAAAAAATGAAAATCATAAGCACATAAAACTAGAGATGCTCCACTTTTTTCAGTTCCGATCTAATTCTGATACATGTACCAAATACCAAAACTGATTTTGATATCTTAGCCCGCTGACTTGAAATCTATCTCCAAACCAATTATGATACAGAGACATATAAACTAAAACTAACACTAAAACTCATAAAACATACCTACAACTAACCATTTTTACAAAATAATTTAAAAAATAGTCAAAACTCATTACAACTAATTTTAAATAAATCAGAAATGGTCCAAATGAAAGTAAAATGAAAACTTGTGGAAAATCCAAAACTATTATTACTTTGCTGGTGATACAATTCATCTTAACCTGACTTGAGTGAGCAACAATGAAAGCATATGCTAATATCTGTTTATCCTTTCAACTCATAGGTGTTTGAGGAAATTACAAAAGATAAGTGAATGACACAATTAGACTCATCAATCTGTAAATCTCTTTCAATAAATACAAACAATAACCCAAATAGATAGCTTATTATTTCCTGTTCCTGTCGGCTTTACACAGCTCTTTTAGATCTTTTGGATCTCACTCTCATATCAGCAGAGCTGCTTTCAGCTGATTGATTAAACTGTTTCTTGCAGTGTCAACACAACTGCCTCCAAACACGCACATAAAAACACAGCACACACAGACATGGATTCAAAGGGGAGGCCTGCCATGATTTATTCATCCCTCCCGCTGCTGTGCACATCAGTCCTTCCACCCCTCCCCCACACATAAATTATATTATGTTAAAAGTCAAGTTAAGGTAATGCTTTTACCAAAACATTTCATACAAGTTAACAGTGAAATAAAACATAATAGCAGAGTCTCTGACACCAAAGACAATAATTGTGTGTACTGAAAAAGCAACAAATGCCAGAAAACTTGACCCTCTCAGGACTTTTTCTGCCAATGCCTCTTAAATACAGATGCAGAATCAGCTCCTGCTCCTCCTATGCTGCCAAAGTGCATGTTTGCTGCACCTCCATCAGATCTAAGTTGTATTTTTCATCCTGACTCTGCAGATTGTCCCTCCAAGAGCACGTGGTCCGCAGAGTAATATTCCTGAAAGCTCTTTGCCGGGGTGCACTGCTTCCCACCAAGCCTTTGTCCAGCCTGGTGTGGAGGAATGGGGGAATGCTAAATAGACAGAGAGTAAGTGGGAGCTAGTAAAAAGCATTAATCGTGTGTGTGCGTGTGTGTCGTGTGTGCGTGTTTGTCGTGTGTGTGTGTGTGTGTGTGTGTGTGTGTGTGTGTGTGTGTGTGTGTGTCGTGTGTGCGTGTGTGCGTGTTTGTCGTGTGTGTGTGTGTGTGTGTGTACGCGCGCGGACATGCAAGATTGTAGAGCCTCTACCCTTTGCTCTTTCTGATCTCCCATATAAATAAGCCCCGCAACAGGGTGAGTTCTTACATTTACGAGGCTTTCACATGAATGGCCTTCAGGAGATTTAGCAAAGAGCAGAGGGAGAGAGAGGGAAGAGAGGGAGGAGAAGAAAAATCATGAATTGAATTGAGGAGGGAAAAGGGGGACGCTTCATTCTCAACTGTTACACTGAGGCTGAAAAGAATCTTTGATATGGCTATTTTAATGCAAATTAGCCCAAAGACATTTTTCATTGTGTTATAAAAGTGTGAAGCAGTGACGCTGGGCCCCATACACATAGTTATAAGTGTATTACACAAAATAAATCCTACCAGAAGGTGAAGAGGATCTTGTGATTGACTCATGAAGCCAAAAATCAACTTATATTGTTATTTTTTGTCATTTTTCAAAATCTTCCATTAATCAATTCCAATGCCAAGAAATAAGCTATTTTTCCTTATTGCAGAGGGTAACATGAGAAGATCGATGCCCGTCCTATGTCTTTATGCTAAATATGATGCTACAGTACAGCTATCTGCTTTTAAGGCTAGCTCAAAAAGTAACAGCAAGTGGCCAAAAGTAGTCCAACAGATAATCTTTGTTTCCTTCAGTTTTTGTACAAGTGAAGCAAACAACTTGCTCACTGGTGATATTTGATCGTACTTGACTGTAGATTTTTCTCACATTGAGCAGTGTAAGGCTAGCTAATTCCCTAGGTTTCAGTCATTGTGCTAAGCTAACCAAACTGACTGCTGACATTAGCTTCATACTTAGCTCACAGACATAAGAGTGGTTATCTTCTTATCTTTCTCAATAGGAACGTGAGCAAGTATACTTCCTAAAATATCTGCTGTTGCTTCACTTCTAATAAAGTAAAGGTATCCTATAACTTACAATGTAAAGCTGTATATTGTTGAAGTTCTTATCTTTTGCATTTTACCCCTCCTGAGATCTCCATAACCTTTTGGAGGTCAACCGAAAATCTTTTCCGTGCTCCACTCTTGTTTTTTTAAGCCGAGTTATTCAACGCTCATCCACTGAGCGGATTTGTTCAGCTTCAGAGAGCTCTGTTTTAGATTCTTACTCAGCCAGTGAAACCAAACCCAAGACTAGATGTCTGGGAGTATGCCGGCTACCTGAGGCCCCACTGGCAGTGAAACAGAGTATTTCTCCTCGAAAAGGCATCAAAGCATAAGTCTTTGGTAAACATAAACCTCACTGCAACCTGAGTCTTTCTAATCTCCCCATGACAGCAATGCAACACAGCCAACTAGACGTCTACGGACATCAACAGCCTGATGATCTGATCAATCACAGTCATGGTGTTGTCAATGTGTGGCTATGCTGCACACTAAAACAAAATGACATGGTTTGGAGGAAAGAAAGACTTTGTGACAAATGATTAATTACCAATATAGTGCATGTCGAGAAAGAGGAAATTACTGCCATTATTCAAAACATAACACTAAAGTAAGGTTAACAATTACAACAGAATTTAGAAGAGGGACAATAGATGTTTTTCAAGGCCACATAGAGATCCTTCAGAACAATAACACAAGATTTATGACCATCCTCAGAGGAGCAAAGCCTGACTGCAGCCCCCCACCCCAGTAAGAGGTCTCTAAAGCAAAAAAAAAAAAAAAAACCTTTAAATTAAATTATGAAGCTGAAAATACTTTCCAGCATACATGTTTGGATACAGTAAAATGTACAGGCCTTTATCTATGATTGAAATATTTATGCAGAACCCTTCATTCATGATTTATCTTGTTGTTGTTGGGTTGATCTATTGCTGATATTAAAATCTTGTGGTACATTGAATCAGCAAATCCTGAATATAGATAATCAGCAGTCTAGCAGCTAGTGTTTTAATAGCCGTAACATCAATACTGCACTTGGAATTACAATCTGGCACTCTGCCCACTAAATTAGTCCAAGACGAAATATCTCAAAATATTCTCACCATGTTAGCATTGTCACTGTGAGCATGATAGCCTGCTGATGCTAGCATTTAACCTAGAGCAATGCATTACCTCAGTACAGCCTATCAGTGCAGCTAACATGGCTGAGTCTTAATGCATCATAATGACATTTTGCCATATAGTTAAAGCTTTACATTTATATTGATGGCAATCTGACAAAAATGTATATATGCGGATTCCCTGATGTGATAAAAGAAAATTGAGCGAACCTCTCATAAAATTATAAATATTATTTCAGTGTCTTAAAGAGAAGTGCGTACCACTTCACAGTTTCTGCCTTTATGGCAAACACCTTTTGATTCTGGTCTAAGATTAGGATTCTCAGTACAGAAGTCAAAGGAACTGAAAAGGGCTGACGATGGACAAAGCTAAGAAGAAAAAGTGAGAGTGGCCCAACAAGAGTGAATCTCTATTTACAAGGCTTTGGTCAGAGTCCTCTGACAGTATATGGGTATCTATCTGCCAAAATTACAAATTCTTACAGTGTTGTTTCAAGGTGTAATATGTGACTTTCAGAGTAGATGTCAAGTAGATGTCTAACTTTAGCACCAGTCTCTCAACACCAACAACAAAGCTATCCATTTAGCGCACTGCTACCCCATCCCTCATTAGTGTGACAACCGAGTGCAGCCATTCCACAACATTCATGAATTCAGATATGCGGCCAAAAGTTGATTCCCTTGAAGTATTTTCTACCAAAAAAAAAGTCTTATCTTGGGTTTCGAAAGTTTGTTGGTTCTCCTTGAATTGTACTCTTGCGACAAAACTGTGCCATTATGCCTCTGTGTCCCTCATTGGGCTGCCCAATGTGTTGGCAGGGCTCACTGTTGGACAGGAAGGGGTTCACATAAATCAATGACCATAATATGCATTTTTTTTATTTCTTAGACTTATTATGCACCTAGGCGACAAAGAATTTTAATTTACGTCACACTGTTTATGATTGTAAATGTGACGGTAAAACTTGATTTTATGTAACAACGTTTTTAACTAAACTCATTCTTGCTCAGATCATTTTACATCCAAGACAGAACCGGCTGTATTGAACTGATTTGTTAGCCATGTAGTAGCAGAGTGCAGGCAGATTGGCAGTAGTGAGATCAAGCTCTGATGGCTTCCTGTCTTCACCAGGCAGTGAACTATTAGCGGAAGGCACTTCTCATAGTTGTATTTATAGCAGACGCACACATAACTCAAACTAAAATACCCTCTCATCTCATCCTGTGTCTGGCATTAACAGCAGCCGGAGAAGCCCCCTAAATTAAGCTGCGTGCCTCAGTTTCAGGTCAAAGTCAGTATTGAAAAGTTAAGCGAGAGCTGAAAAGACAAATCAAGGCTGCTATTTCAAATCCAATGTGGCATACTTTTCATTCTTCCAAACAGGTCACTGAAAAGGATCCTGTTGCAACATATTAGTCAGTATGAGATCATTGTGTCACATGGTTTGACCTTTGCCTTGGCTTTTGATGCCATACTGAAAAGGAGCAGTTTAGGGTAGCCTTAAGCCTGTACTGAAGAGATACTGTAAAGCTGAACAAATAGGCCATTATCTAAAGCTCTGACGCTCCAAATCTCTGATGATGAATGTTTCCCCAGCCCTTGAAGATCGAATAAAAAAATCTCTGCCACAACAAAACTGCAAGAAACCTTGAAAGTGCGACAGTATGACTAAGCTGATTTCTATTTGCTCTTTATCGTTATTGGTTGTATGATACAGCCATGAGTAAGCATTGAACAAGGCATCAAAGCAGTAATATCATTTTCACCATTGAATCTGGTGACATAACACACAATGAACACAACACGGTATGACCAGAGGGAACAGTAACCCAAACCTCCATCATATAAAGAGAAACTGAGTCAACAGCGTGTAATTACAGTAAGTTTGAGACGTATTGTCTCGAGTGGAAACATCAGCGATGATAATGGAGGCACCTTGAAAACGAAACTCCCAAATCTGAGCAGCAACAACACAACTAATGGGAATGTATTATTCAGACAGGAGAGATCATTGCTGGGTTGCTATCTGAATAATACATCTCTCACTCTCATCACAACATTATGAAATTTTTCAAACTCTAAGAGTCTGAAGTGCAGATGAAACATACTCGTGGAGTTTTCTGGGTTGTATTATTGAGTATTCCTGGGTCTTCATAAGGGGTCTTATGTCAGGGAAATTGTGGGCTATAAGGAACTTCAATTTTAACTTTTACAGACTTATTGTTTCAATCCTCTTTCAAGTCAAAATGGCAAAATCTTTGGATGGATCTCTTGGATTTTCTTTGTAATAAGAGTAGTGAAGAGCCCAAGACAAATTCCTCACTTTGTTTGACAAATAAAGTTCGTCTTGAATCTTGAGTAAAACAAGAGTATTTTTGAATTCTTACTGCTGTTTATGAGAAGAAGCCGTTTGATAAACCTTCTGTCTGTTTTACTTTGTTGCCTCAGTTTGTATCCTGTATTGTTGTGCTTGTTTGGTACCATTTTTGTGTGTCTGTTGTTGAGTGGTATGTACTTTAAAGTCCAATCCATGGCATGCATTGCAAATTAGCTTACAGGCTATACTAATACTGTTTGTTTGAGGCAACAGTTTGCTTCCTCCATATTTGTCCCTATACAATAAACATGATAATAGTATGAAAGTTTATAAATTATCCTGATTAATACTTTATTTCTGGTTATCTTAAGAGTCACTTTGTTTCTGCAGACACACTTCAACCAGCTTTTGCTAATATTCTTAAAACGAAGAATATAACTGAATGAAAAATCA
This sequence comes from Labrus mixtus, assembly GCF_963584025.1. Taxonomy (NCBI): domain Eukaryota; kingdom Metazoa; phylum Chordata; class Actinopteri; order Labriformes; family Labridae; genus Labrus; species Labrus mixtus. Next base: position 14,636,316 of record NC_083618.1, on the reverse strand, counting down.
GTTTCATCTTAAGTCTGCGTTGGATTTACAGAGCGTCTAAGATATGTTTGCATCTTTGTTTAGCTGACAGATTAGATTTTCTATTTGGATCTTTACTTACAACTTGCAACTGTCTATTACAAAAGTACCCAAAACCTTTCGGACACCAGCAGCTCAGCAACACATAAAAGACTAGTTAAGTGGGTGATTATTAAGTGACCAAAGTGGAGCCAAATATGTCCTGCTGCAGCTGGTAGAGACCAAAACAGTGCAAAGAGAGGGTTTATGTATAGATAATTGCTTGATGAATAAATGAACATGTTTGTAAACAAGTTTGATACACTGAATTAATGAAGGAAATTGTCAATGATGTGTGCATGCACCCAAGTGGCCAGATATCAGTTTTTGCAGGTGTAAGAATACAATGTTCCCTACGGTGCTGAGAGAGTTGTCCCACCTCTTAAACTAAACCAGTACAAGGTAGGTGGGTAGTTTCACATGACAATAATCTGCATATCTAGAAACCATATTTGATAATATATGTGAAAAGTGAACTGAAATTGTCAAACGTGTGTGTCTACCTGAGACTCTTGAACTCAGAATCTTTACCTGGCTACAAGAATTCAAGTTGTATTAGTCGCTCTTTGACAGTGATGAACTCATTATAAAGTCATACAGTCAATATGATGTCACAGCATACTGGCAACAGCATTATTCATCTCACTCTCTTCCAGTAGATGCATCACATCAGCACATCAGCAAATTTTATTGACTCTTTTCTCCTGGCATTAACTCTTCTAGTGCATTATGGGCATTTTCTCAGGAGTCTATTGCTCTGCAGTTAGAAATAGGCCATAATAGTAGACATACTTTGCTCTCATACTTGAAGCTCTCAGTCAGTTATTTCAAATTAGTTCCAGGAATGTTGCCGGACAGCGAGCAGAGGGGTGACATGAGTCCTCCTCTGACTGTCACTATGTCTGTGATGCTGATGTCACTAGTCTCCCCCGGCGACAGGACAACTCCAGCCCCCGTAAACTGAGGAGCCAAAAGTTAAATATGGACCTCCAAAACAGCGGCCTGTAACTCATTCTTGTATTTACATTTTTTACAGCTTTATAGTTCAACCCACTACATTTGAAGGGGGGGGGGGGGGGGATTGATTGCTCGATACTCATCAATAATTGTTATAATTGTCAGAGATTAAGAGATTTACTAAAAGTATGGTTTACTTTTAAGTAGCTCCACAACCTACTAAAGCAGCAAAATACTCCTTAAATCACACAACATAACAAAACAGCAACAATCTTGTAATATGGCAGATAACAGATTATCTGCATGACAATTAGTTTTGACTTTAATACTACCATTATCGTAAACATTATTTTTGTACTTTGACTTAAGATTCTTGAGTTGAGAAATTCTGTGTAATGAAGTATTCTCAAATAGTACAGTCACTTTCAGGTATGTAGTTCAATATCTGAATAACTTCCTTTACAACTGATTATTTTATTCTTTACATTTCTGTGCATTGTTTTACTACAGTTGAGATTTTGCATCACCATTAAAAGTATATTTTTAACAAAAACGTGTTCAGTTGTTAACAGAGTAATGCTTATGATTGCTTTAAATGTGCCAAGTGAATTTGTATTCGACTATACATTACTACATACCTCTGTGCTAGATAGGCTACTAAACTGTCTCGTCAACCTCTTACATGGGATGCTTCAGGGGGGATAGCCTCTTATTTACAGCCATGAAATTACAGTACTTGGTAAAGATTTACAACAACAGATTTCTGACCCGTGTTGTTATCATTAATTCATGATTTCTGGAGAGCGGGAACACGGCTTTTGAGTGTTCCAGTCACAGTTGAAGAGGCATCACAACAGCTGTCGTTAAACAGTAGATCAGAGACATCAATGGTCAAAGAAATGAGAGGTTGTCGAACATTTTCGCATGAAGGAACCCTAGACTGACAAAAATGTGACAACAGACCTCATTTGATACATTTAAGTCCTCTGAGCCCCATCTGTTAGAATTGTTGTGTTTAGATATGTTAAGATAAGATAAGAAAAGATAAGATATACTTTATTCATCCCAGCAGGGAAATTTAGGTATGATACATACATATCCCACCCATACAAAAAACATGAGCCCACAATACATAGCCAGGTGGTATGGATGGTCCATGTGCATAAGTAGCTGTTACTCATAGATAACAGTACAAAATGAAGTATTGAATGAAGTTATTGCATTATTATTATTAAACGTCTGAACAAATTAGTCGTACAATCTGTATTTGTGCCTATGAAGTCAAATAAAGTATGAATACATTTGCTGTGGGAAACCTGTGGGTTTCTAAACCAACGACATTGAAAACATGTGCAACTCTTCTTTGCACACAGCTACACACACTATAGTATCTCCATTCTGCTAGTATAAAGTAAGTACCAGAAGAAGACAAATCCCAGAAAGATCCTTTTTTTTCCTCTTCTCTTGAGAAATCACTGCCAGCTGATTCAGCAAACCTCCTCTCATCCTCTCTCCACTTACTGTAAATCATCCTCTATCAACTCAGAGCTCAGCCTTCTGACGCTGCACATGAACATGCTAAAACCTCCTGCGCACAGATCTGATCAGAGTTATGGGAGAAGCAATGATTAAGTAAACGCAAGCACTGACGAAACACAGAAATGCTGACTCAGAACTCAGCTTCTAACTAACCTAAATTAAAGTAAAACGCAGGGAGCAGGTGCCACACATTTAAGTATGTAAGCTGCAGCAAAAAAAGTCAAACACACACAGGACACTGAGGACAAGCTCAGTGCCGCATTCAGCCACTCACCAGCTCTGAGGCTCGGGGGTTAGCTGTTGGTGAAGTGCAAGAGAGAAGCCAAAAAATGTGCCCTGGTCTCCCAACTTATGCAGCGTGTGAGTAGTATCCAGGTTAAAGCCCCACACATGGCTAAAAAGGGTCAACACAGCCCAGAGGAGGGTAGTCCAAGGATGAGAGGAACAAGATGAGAGGAAGACAGCGTTCCCATGTCCCATCAGGGCTGCCATAGCAGGGTGCAGGTCCTGTAGCAGAGCAAGTTCAGAGGAAAGATTCCTTCTATGGCTCCCAGAAGAGCTAAAGAGGGTAAAAAAAAAAAAGAAAAAGAAAAAGGAATACTGCCTTCTACTGTCCTCTCTTCCACCTTGTTCCCAATTCTCTTTCGTTCCCTCTCTCGCTCAATCGTGCTGGCTCTCAAGTCCGTTTGCTGCTGTCAGTCTGAAGAGCAGGCTGTGAAAATGTGGCCGCCACTAGGATGTGTGAGTGTGTGTGTGTGTGTGAGAGAGAGAGTGAGTGTGTGTCTGTGTGTGTTTCTCTCAATGCATGTGCGCCTCCCCCCTCCTCTAAGCTCAGAGGGAGACAGAGGACAAGTGCCTTGAATAGCCCGCTCACTCCTACCCCCCATCCCCTCTCTCTCTCTCTCTCTCTCTCTCTCTCTTTCAGTCCCTCCACCTCCCTCCCGTCTCTCAGCTGACATCAACACTCAAGGGACTGCTGCCAAAATACCAGGCAAGGTTGTCAAGATACTTGGAGGCAATTGAATAGAGAGCGAGAGAGAAAGAGGGTGAAAAGACAGCAGACCGTTTTATCTGTTGAGTTCACACAGTCCAAACTACCTAGTTCTGTGGCCCCTCGTCGCTGCTGCAGGTGCTTGTAGACCAGAAGAATATAAAAAGGAGGTACAATACGAAAGTTAAAAAGCTACAGATATCTAAAAGGCTTTTGTGTAGTCTGAGCTTGAAAGCCCTGACGTCTGAGGTCTGGTGGCAACGATCTGGAATGAATCTGGGAGACAAAAGGGGCCGAAATGTGCACAGTGACCCAGGAAACTTTATTACAGACCTTTAGCTCTTCTGGAAAGACGGGGGGGGGGGGGGGGGGGGGGGGGGAGAAATGAATGCGCTGTGACAGAGCAATGTTCGCAGAGACATAATCAGGAAAATTGCTCCAACAACATACATTAAATGTGTTTTTTTAATTAACTAAATGTTTTAGCCCCAATACTTCTATACAAGTCGCTGACACATGAGTTATACCCCTCTCAACCGCAGCAGCTGCTTTAACCAGCTGATTTCTGTTTCTCTGACACAATCTATGTGCAGCTGTCAGTGTGACACCTCAACTGTTCCACACAATAAACCTCACACACAGCAGTCGCATGCACCAACAACTTGATTTTGAAGAATGAATTACTTGATTTTGAAGTAAAGCTTTGTCGTTGCAGTCATGTAGGCCCAATCTTCTCCGTTTAGAATTTGTTGTTTTTAGAACAGTAGTCATGTTAAATGTTTTCTTAAAGCTTTAAGTTTTCTAGAGAGTAGCCTACCCCACAGGTCCAGAAGAGGGATACTGCAAGTGTGGTTGGGGAAGGTTATTGCGGGGCTTGATTGTTTGTAGCCGATGCTAAAATGATTTTAGAAAAAAAACACAGAATGAGAAATGCACTTATTCTAGGATATATAATAGAAATGCATGTAAGATAGCCTAATGTAAAATAGAAGAAGAACTAAGTAGGCTACTTGGTCTATGCAGACAGCAAACAGGTAGGCCTTTACAAAACAACCAAGAACTAAAAAAAAAAACATCTGCATCACTGACTAGAGTTGAATAGGCCTACTTGATGGTAAAAAAATAAATAATAAAAGTGACATTTACCGTACAGTGAAACCGGCTCGAGCTAGCTGACAGCTGTCTTTTAGCTGTAGGTAACAGACAGGAAGCACACAACAGAAGTATCTTACTTTTTTGACTCGACTTACAGTATTCATGCAGCTTGTTCAGCTCAGTCTATGGTTCAGACATCCATCTTCAACGGCATCCTTTTCGTTGTCTTCTTTAGACCTTAATGTATGTATGGCATCAAGTCTCCAGAGAGGTAGCAAGTAGTATCCTCAAAACATAGCAGTTTGTTAATTGTCGAAACTAACTTCACCTTCTTTTCTGGTCATAACCTTAATACAGTCTATGGCAGGGGTGGGCAACTGGCCACATGCGGCCCCCATCAACCCTCAACGTGGCCCTCAGGTCAATTTTTACATATCAATTAATTGGAAAGCATGACAAAATCTACCATGAAATCATGAAAAACAGAAATATGTCCATGATAATATTTGATCACTGATATATGTTGAGTTCAATTTGAGACATAATCGACTTTAATAGTTTTTTGTATTCTACAATTTGGCCCTCTGGCAGTGAGAATTAAATGAATGTGGCCCTCGCTGTGACCAAATTTGCCCATCCCTGGTCTATGGTCATAACAAAAGAAATGCGGCCCATGCATAAACCGCTGAGCACCGATAATGCCACGTATTTTGAATATTTGACACTTTTAGTAAGAGTAGAAAAAGTTAGAGTTAGGTCAAATTTTGTCCAAACCTCTAATAACTCTTGCTTCAATACAGCCCACCTATCAAATTGCACAACAAGCAACTAAGTTCAAACCTCATTATCACTTCAGTCACTTCAACTTTATCGTTAACTGACAATTCATTTAAACCTTGAAATATAGGCCAGGACAGGTGAACGACTATATGCAGTATGTATCAGAGTTTTTATTCCAGAAATATAAATAACCTATATTTTCTGATGGCTTGTTTTATTGCAGAGAGCCCTTCATGCTATGTAGGCTACTTGGTGGTGGCGTTAAGTCCTAGAGGCACTTAATTGCCTTAACAAAACTTGCACATTAAAGAGGATTAAAAACGACCGGAGATTAGTGTCTCTGAGCACTATCATCAGTGTATCAGTGTCTCCACACATCAGGTTACTGAAAGGATGGGGCTGAATCCTATCATGTGATCTGATGACTGGCATCCTCTATCAATCACTCTCTGCCCCCTGCTGCCTTGAAGCGGTATTATAACAAATAAAGAGCAAATTACAATTCACTCAGGTGCAGGTTATTGTACACCAAGGCCTACTATAGATTGAATAAATAAATAAAATAGTCTGATACACAGCTTTTCAGTGTTGACAAGTGTTTCCAATGTAGCTAGCGATAGGCCTTTTAAGACAGTTTAATAGCAGCTATTTTCCCTCCTCCTTTGCTCCAAGAATGATTATGCAGGCTTGATACCAACACCAAGGCCAACCATTTATGCTAGCTGCTGTGCTTTGAACAAATAGCTTACAGACTCCCTATGTCAATGCTAACATGCTGAGGTTTGACAGCCAGATTGCAATTCAATGTAGCCTAACCATGTTTGCCATATTAGCGTTTTAGCATGCTAACCGGAAGCGAGCCGAGGCTGATGAGAACATCATCAGGCTATATTTATTTGGTCATTTACTAAAGATGGTGAAATAAATCAAATCTGATTTGACTAAATAATGCAGCTGGGTGACAAGTCAAGGCTAAATAGTAAGCCTTACAAGTTTCCAGATTGAGACATAAATGTGGGTTAAATTTAGTTGTCAAATATTCCACTAAAACCGCAAAAGGCAATAAGATAAGATAAGACACTTTATTGTCATTGTATGCAATACAACATCATTTTGTTGGTGACAACCAGCCCAATCTGCTGGTGTAACAAAGCCACAGGTAACTGAACTCAAAAGCACGACTCAAAACACAGTCTTTGGTTGGGGGAAAAAAAAAAAAACAGTCTTTACTTCTTACAAGCAGACAGAATCCAAAAAAAAGTGATCCAAGAGGAAACAAAAGGCTTGTACGCTTCTCACAGGGGTCAAAGACAAACTGGCACAGAAGGAAGGGAAGCCACAGACTAAATACTAAGGTGAGGGGGAAGACAACGGGATGCAGCTGGGAACAATCAGGGCGGGGCAGACAATCACACAGGTGGGAAACACATGAGGGCAGGAAGTGAAGGATCTGAAATGAGAGGAGAGGTTAGTGACCCAAAACAGAAAATAATACAAATAGAAATTAAAACATAACCTAAGACACAGAGCTGGACATGACAGCTGGTGATTATAGCAAAATCTGAATTCCTCCTCTGGGGACCATGAACAGGCCTATCTGCAAAATTCCATTGCTATCCATCTAGCTTGTTTTTGATACTGTAAAAACAAAACCCAAAGATCAGTAGACTGAACGTTACCATGAGGTTTGACAACACAGGATATAAAAATATCACAAAATAAATAATGTGGACACTTTTTATCATGTATCCTTGATGTTACAGATTTAAAAAAAAAACAAACATAAACACAAACAAATACTTTCAAGCCTGTTTGTATTTCCGAGCATGTTGGACAGTTCGGCTGGCCGTATCTCTTCGGAGCATCTTGGACAAAGCATGAGAGCAGCAATTTCTCCCACACACAAGCAGTTATACACATCACACTGTCTCACTGCAGACTATAAAATTATTATCCAAAACCTGATCAAAAGTTCATTTTGATATCCAACAACATAACGTGACCCATGCCTATTTTCCACATGTTTCCAATAGCTGCTCCCTTTTGTGACAAAAATACCAGAAAGATTCCTCTGAGCAGAGGGGGGGGGGGAAGAAGAAAGAAATTATGTGTGTGTGTGGGATGTCCAGAAAATGCTGAAAACATCCTAATGGCAGCTCGGGCAGCAGGCCAAACAAGAATGCCTTTCAACAGAACAAAAGCACAGTCAGAGCAAAGGATGGAAGGGAGAAGAAGAAAGAGGACGAGGAGGACAAGAAAAGAGAAGATGTCTGGCTGTAAAGATTATCTGCCACAGTGTTCATGGCCACTAGAAAGCTGAAGGAGTGCTCATTAGCAGTCTGAGCAACACTTCAAGGAGAGATCCTATTTTAGCAGGGAGCCATATGTACAGGTGGGGTCATCTTTCCTTATATAACCCTCCTACACTTCCATGACTGAGATAGCTGCAATCAGCACTATTACTGTATTGATTAATGGGAAGCGTGGGATACTATAAGAGAGAGAGCTGCTGGTTATTATGGGATTAAATGGAAGTCCACCCACTGTGGCTTTTGGACTGCACATGATCCCACAGGAAGAGGCTGTACTTAGTGCAGTGGTTTTGTTTTGGTAACATTTAGTAATAACATGATGGATTTTTTTTTTTTTACAAACACTGATTTCATTGTAAGTGAGTTAAAGAAGAAAGCTCGGGGTGTCTCCTTTAAAATTGTACATGTTTGGAAACCAAAGCCTAGTTGTGAAATACTGAAAATTGTTCTTTGTTTAAAACTGTAAAGCTCCAAAAGTTATTTTGCTAATATAATTCCCAATTTCCTACTTCAATCATCTAATCAGCTAATGCAGTTTTATACATAGTGCTTTAGTATTAAACTGTATATAAATCTTTACCTGATTAAAATGAAAGTACCACAACCTAAACTTCTCTTTAAATACTTATAAAGGGTCAACACTGTTACAAATAACAGCATGTGATAATATTCAGAACTTTGTATAAGAATTAAACGTGAAAAGAAAGTTGGGAAAACTGGGCCAAATATGAAGTCATACGTGCCTTCAAATCAGAAATCTACTTGACTTGTTATATCCTTATAATTTCACAATAGATGAATCTGCTGGCTATTTTCTCAAACCTTTTGACTGTTTGGTTTGGGGAAAAGGAGATTAAATGTTGTCAAAATTACACAGAGCCAAAAGGGGAACCTCCAGAATGCTTGTTTTAAAAAAATTAAAAACTATTATCTCAAAGAAAACCAAAGTGACTAAAATGATGAACTAAAGGAAATATCTGATATGTAAAGCTGCAACCATGAAACTTATTTGCATGAAAATAAATTACTGGCTTTTTTAAAAGCTCTCTGTAAATCTTAAATGCAAAAGTATTAATTTTTACAATAACATGCAACCGATTAATCGTGGCCTAGTTATTATATAAAAGTAGTAATTATAATATTTACCATTGAAATGAAGGGATAGATATATAAAGTATAGCAAAACAGACAACAGTCAAGTTCAAGCATTTCAAAATAATAGTTTACTAAGATTTGTCAAATACATCCGTATACAACAAATTGAAAAACTCCAGTAATAAATGTATGATCCTTTAAGTGTGACATCAGACTTATCAGTCCAAAATATATACAATCTGATATTTTTTTTCCAAACAGAGGAGCCAACACGAGAGAAACAGTTTTCCCTTTAATACAGATAAGATTGTGAATATTTCAAAAAGAATACACTCACATGTTCAAACCATAAAATGTGAAATGTTAAAAAGTCTGCAAACAATGCGGATATATAGTAAAAGCAAGACATTTTTAGTTCATAGAAAACTAAGTGCAAAAACAGTTCTCATACTGTAAAATCAAGCAAGAAAAAGAAAAAGAAAAAGAAATACCACATAATCATTTTAACAGAAATTAATTTAACGCTAACTTTATCTGTTTCCTTAACAACAAACACATGATGAAAAGTAATCCAAAAGAACTGTCTGATGATTATGTAGGCTACTTGGGGCTGTGGAGCTGTATTCACAAAGCCTCCTAAGTACTAAGAGTTGCTCCTAGTGAAAAAATTCTGAGAAAATTCTTAGAATCATGACATTTTCTAAGAATTTCCCCTCAAAGTTAAGGCTAGATCCTTGTAAAGATGAAAGTAATTCACACAGTGTCTTAGCCCTTAAGAGAGCTCCTAAGTGTCTCTTGCTCGATCAGAGTTACTCTGAGAATATTCCTAAATCACTCTTAAGCTTAAAATTCTTTGCAAGGATTTTTTAAGCTAAGTTTGGAGCTCTCTGCGAGGATACCCAGAATGTTTGTGAATACGGGAACACAGTATTTAGTATCTATGCAAATAATCCAGTTGTGTTTGATGAAATATGGACTTAAATGTTTTTAAATGCAACAGAGAATGCCCCATTCTACATGATGTACCTGTCAGACGTATAGCCTATAGGAGGCCTCAATGTGCAAGATGCCGAACCCCAAAAAAGCTTCATGCAAACTGCTTTTTGTGGGAACGTAGTGATTCAAGTTTATAGTGCTCTACTGAAGACTACTAAAGTCTTTAACAAAATAATCCCTGTAATTTAAGCAAGTATCAAGTAGGTAATTATAATATAACACAATATTTTAGGCGTGGTTAAATCATTCAAATATATAAATGAAAATGACTTGATAACGGAGCAAATGAAAAGTTGGGCAGAGGCGACCTCTAGTGGCAGCTGGAGTCTATTAAAAAAGAAAGCAGCGTTAGGTCAAGTGGTGACAGTTTCCAAAAACTTCCCCTTAAAGTTAAGACTAGATCCTTAGATGAAAGTTATTCACAAAGCATAAGAGAGCTCCTAAGGTGTAAAACTGTTAGTAGTAGTGAGAAGGACTATTAACAAGAGCTTTTCAAGCGGAGGAGAAAATGTAGAAATGTTCTTCAAACACTGCATTAAGAATATTATTCAAATCATAATTGGGCTGAACAGAGAACAATTATTTATTCAGACATTTCAATCCATCTCTGATTTTTTTCAGTACAAACTGAGACATGCGTGTTGAGTTTCTCTGCATGTCTTTACCTCCACAGGTGCATTTAAGCCTCTTCACATGCTGATGTAATGATCAGCTTGAGGCAGTGAAGAGGCTTTTGCACAAGTGGGCATGTGATTTCAAACATCTTGCAGGCTATACACTTTTAAAGAACGTCTTACACTTTGTCACACAAATGTTAATTTCATAGTGTTAATAATTACACCATGTCTGACTAGAATCTATGATTGGGCCTGATCGATTTCACACTGTACTTATATGCCCAATATCACAGAGAGCACATTATTCTCAATTTATTTTTCCAATCACAGCTTCTTAAAAAAATGTGTCTTCCTAGCAACGGGGTCAACCACCCCTCCTCACTAAGATAAAGGTTTCTGTCATTTCCTCGCTCAGAGTTGCTCTGAAAATGTTCCTAAATCAATCCTACGCTAAAAATCCTTGTTAGGATTTAGGAGGTCTCTGAAAGGATTTTCAGAATAATTATGAATACAGGCCCTAGTGTTCATGAAAAGCCAAGACAGAGTCAGCAATTTGAGTACTATCTGTTCAGAGAATATGATTTATTCTGAAGTGTTAAAGATTCAGAAATGTTGTGTCCATGCAAAGGTGTTCAAAATGTTTCTTTTCCCCCTTTTTTAAATTTTTTTCACAGGACTTAAACATATGTTTTTGTAATTACACTTGGCTATTTTAAACTTTTAACACTACCATCGAAAGTGTAATTAATGCTAAAAAAAACATGGTCATGAAAAAGGAAGATACTGGTTTTTTAAATTTAGAGAATTTGCAAAAAATGAGTTCCAGTAATGGAAATTACAGAAAAAATACCTTAGAAACATTGATTCCCAAAGATATATGTACAGTAATTCCTGCAGGGGTTTCCTCTGTGTCAACGCAGTATTCCGACATTTCACATTCCTCTACCAATAGTGTTTCAACCAGAGTTTGAATATAGCGTCATGGACCAGTGTTTTCTCCAGTTTAGTGGTTTGCGTTGTAAGAGGGGTTGTAGGCTGGCTGTGTGATTACACCTGGATATACTGGTGGTATATTGGGCTGGAGAGGGTACATCGGCTGACCTGGAGAGAATGCAGCTGACGGGGGAGCTGGATCTGCCAGAGAGACAAAAATAAGAATTGACTCTGTTGTTTGTGTTTTGTTGTTGAGCATTAAACAACATAAACAAAGACAAGATGTGCCTCGGTTGTACAGTATGTTGTTCTCAATCCAGAGCCTTTTCTTCCCTACTCAAGTATCCAAATAAATCATCATAGTTAATAAAAAATAATATTTATGAGGCTTGATTTTTTTCCTGATCAATGTCTGATTTCAGTGAACCAAATGTAGTATCTGTTGTCAAAGCATAGCATTCCTTCACTGTGCCTATACTCTGTGATTGGATGTTTCCTACCACAATGCACCTTGGGAGTTGTAGTTAAGTCCTGTTTAACAAGAGCCAGCTTTTTTCTAACACAATTGCTAGTCTTTTGTATGTGGAAACTTTCTCACTGATCAAAGATGAAGACGAGCTCCAACTTTGAGATAAATACATTTGTTTCCTTTCTTTTTAGTCGACAGTGGAGCTGAAGCTCTTTAACACAGGTATGTGGTGTCATGCTTTGAATACACATGTAAAAAAAACACAAATTACACTCATTCAAATAAGTATTACTGTCTCTAAAAAATAAGAACAATGATCTGTTACTAGCATCAGATTATAAATCACTGAGTATTTATAATAATTAAACATTATTAAATCATAATGAAAACTGTTTAAAGTGTAGTTAATATATAAACATTGTAAAAATACTCACTGCCTCCGTAGTAGGGAGGTGGTGCATTGGGGTTGGGCATGCCTCCAAATCCAGGCTGAACAGGTACAGGCTGGTATCCTGGTTGTCTGGAGGGGGAGTTTGGCTGCTGCGGTGTGTGAATTACAGTGGCATCTGAAAAAAAAAAAAATAAAAAAATATAGCTTTAATCTCCATTTTTTCAGCAAATTGCAAAAACTTAAGGGAAAGGTTTCAAGGGAAATACGCTGAATTCTATTCTCTTTTTTATTTTAAGCTGGCTCAAAAATTACCTGGTAACTGGTTCTGACTTACGACTGTATATAACCTATAGGGCAGAAGTAACCCATTCCAAAAGAAAGTATGTTTCCAAAGGCAAAGTTGCTGTATGACTGCATTCTTTTTAATGGCCACCAGGGAGCCAGATCTCTTGCTGCAAGCCAGACAGTGTAAAAGCAGATGGTCTACTCTAAGTCACTACTTTAAAGGCTTTATATGTGATTTTTCACACTTAAATGTAATAGAAATCAAGTATATCCTCTGAAAATAACTCTGTGAGTATGACTGTCTGTAATGGGTGTAACACCCGAGTCCCACTTTCTGTGATGCTTTCAGAGTTTTCAGAGTCCTATCTTCAGTTTGTTTACATCGTCGGGACGACGGCTGACTCCTCCCCTCGCAAATAAAAGTTGTTTAATTGAGGGACTATAGAAAAGAAGAATAACATACTGTACTCACTGCTTAACTGCGTTTCTAGATCACGATCATTTCGGGTAAATTTACATGCAGTGTGAAGATACGAGCATAATAAAGATAGCATTAGCATGCTAACATAACAATGCACCGCAAGTTGTTTTGGTTTCGTGCTGGTGCTCAAGGATCAAAAAATCGCATATAAAGCCTTTAACATCTACCACAATGCAGGATGATATTTACTTCACGATTTATGGTCCAGTAAAATAATAGAAAAAGCAGGTGATGCTTTAGGGCATGGCTATGCTACAACCTACAACAGTGACCAGTCAATCAGTAAAGAGATTTAGCAATTGGTATCCACCCTGTTGTCCAAATGTGGTCATAAAAAAAAAGATGGCGATTGCCAAATTTGCATGTTGCACGTGTTACACTGATGCTCAAACTACCTATAAAACAACGTTAACGGGTGAGCATAAAAAGTTCTGATTTCCAGTTTTTATCCAATGTGAAATAAAACTGATAATTGGTGAGAACCGATTTGTAATATTCAGATTCCTCAAACACTTTAGTAATGTAAAGAAGTTCATGTTAAGGACAAATGTTAAGTGTACGCTACTTGGGTAGCAAACTTAATCGGGTCAAATGTCTTTGAATTGGGTTGAGCTAGAAGTCATGAATTGAACGTTTTAACTAGCTAGCTAACTAGCCTTGCTACAACTCATGCTTACTTGCTCTGATTACAGAGTGCATTCGCACATTTGTCTGGCTATATGAAACCTGATTAACAGTCTTTACAAAATGAAAGGCTTGGATGTTTAGGCCTACTTGGTTGTCTTCGGTTGTTTCCCTTTCGACACTTCTTGTAGAACAAACAGCAAGGAGCCACACAGCAGATGACGAGACCCACACAAAGGAGGACAGGTAAAACAGACCCCAAGATGCTTCCCAGAAGTGTAGCAAGTTTGCTTCTCTTGTCGGTTTTACCGTTGTAGTTGTTGGAAGTGCTGGTGAAAAACACAGACATTATTTTTCTTCCCTTCAAAATGATTTCAAAAATGTTTTTAATCTTTCATGCATCACAGAAAGTGAAATAAGGGATAACAACAGGAGCACACCTTCCAGCACAGTAATATTGTTCATCTTGGGTTATACGATAACTCCTGTCATTGCAGCAGTACATTTGGCTGCAGGTTCCACAGCAGTACTGATTGTGACACTGTTGCTTTTCATGGTAGTAGCCATTTGCGCCCGTAAAGCTGCTGCAGTATTCAGCTGTAACAAATAAAACATGATGAGGTGTAACATAAACTGATGAGTTAGCAGTTCATTTGTCTAACTGAAGTCACATAAAGGTGTAGCAAAAAGACTGCAGTGCCTGATACTGAACTCGACTTAGACATGTTGGTGTCACTTTTGAACATCTGCATGAGACTAAAGATTCACTAAACATCTTAAATTTGTTGGGGGACAAAAAAACCCACACACAAATAAAATTAAAACTCACCAAATACTGCTGGGAGCAGGATGCCACACAAAACTACCACAAGACTTGACCAGACACCTGAAACCATAACTGCCATGATTTAGTGAAGTGAGGAAATGACTTTGACTTTTCAGTGTGACAATTGTTTCAACCTGCCTGTCTGACCCACCCTATTGCAAGTAGCCCAACAGCATTCCTGCCTTTATGTGACTTTGTGCCAACAGGCATTTTATATTTTTAAATCAAGCTAACAAGACTGTGTGACTGTCTGTCACAAACTATGATAAAAACGTGCTCAGAAAAGTATTTTTTTTTATTTTGCACCCTTTTTCATCTCTATTGCTGCCATTATTCAACATGTAGAATTATTTTGCTATTTTTATATTAATGTTCTCCTCTGACATAGGCTACAATCATCAATGCAGCCTGAATTTTTAGATTTTTAGCCTGAAGAACAGTCTTTACAATAAAACCAAATCAATAAAGAAATATGTATTGCATTGATACATTTCAGTTTTCTTACTTGTGCAGTTTAAGTGGATAAAGATAACCCCACCCAAATTTGCTTCCTGAATTGTTGTCTACCTCCGCCCACACTCTCCCTTGAACTGTCTTTTGACACTTTACAAACTTTCCCAATTTATTCACAAACACCCAACACAACATTGTGTAAAGACCTTTATACAGTAGTAGAAAAATGACTTCTATAATAACAGTTTATGTTGGAGGATATGTCATGGACTGGCTAGAATAAAAGCCAAATCTTCTCAACAGAGAATTATTCTGTTTGTCTTCTTCTTGCTAAAAGGTTAGCTTCACAATATTTTAACAAGCTTATATAATGTTGGGGTATTCTGCTTCTATTCACGGCTAAGAGAAAACAATTCTTAATGCAACTATAATGCTACATGGCTTTACCAGTCTATACTTTGAACTTCTCAGCTTCTTTTTCATTACAGTCATGCTAACTATGCTAGTCCAGAATAAAGTATCTGCCATGAAATAGTTTAAGAGCTATAGTTAAACACTCATGGTTGTCTTAATGTTAAGTGAATGAACTGCAACTCATAATTTGAGTTTATCCAATTGTATGTCTATAACTTTAAGGTAAATACAAAAGAAAACAGCCTTAGCTGTGTTTGGTAACAGTTAGCAGATGAGACTATGCTGTGTAGGCTAACACCAACATGTCAATTAAGGACACTGATTGAGAGGACAGGACTTTTGAATGCTATTCAATCTGCTGTTTTAAAAAAACATACCCTCATTCCTTACACCAATCTTTTACAGATAAAGCTCATCATTGTTAATTCAAATAGTGTAAGCAAGCGGTATAGTCTCCTGTGGATGCAAAGTCAATTTATGCTATTTCACACTTAGCTAGGTTTGGCTGTGGGACTTCAGCTGCCTGATATCATCATCATCATCATCATCATCAATTAAATCACCTGCCATCCATTATAAACATTTCTGTTTCTTTATTAATATATAGTAAGAGAACGAGAAGTTGCCGGGTCAAATACCAATTAAGCATTACAAATTAAGTAGTACCAACATGGGAGTAGAGCATAAAGGGAACTTATGGAAATAGATGCAATTAATTGTTGTAATTGACCATGCCGTAAAATCACAAGTCCATTGGCTGTGTGCCATAGAAGGTGTTACTGAGCGAAATTGTGCATTTTAATGCCATACTTATGTAATATTTTCCATCACATGTAAGAAGATAAGATAATCCTTTATTCATCTCACAATGGAGAAATTTACAATGTTACAGCAGCAAAGCAGGATAGCAAACACAAGAAAAAGCACACAGTGCACACAGTGTACGATTAAATAAATGTAATTGTATTATTAGTGGATTATTAATTACTTTGCATTATCATAGAATTTCAGTTTTGAAAGATAATGTCAACAATAATTTCCAAGAGTGGAAAAACTGCAGTTTTTTCATATGATGTATATTGCCTTCAAATTTTAACCTCATTCATAATTCAACATCTACATTTTCGTGTATGGCTTCAATAAGGAAACTGTTTAAGTGGAGGTGACTCAGAGTGATTGAAGCACTCAACTAATGGACAGTGATCTTGTTGGTTATAATCAGACGCCGCAATTTAATTTTCCCTGTGAGCATAGATTGAGTTATTTTTCAGGTTTCAATTTGAGTACATAGATTATCATGCTAGTCAGCATTAGGCCCAAAGGAGCATTTTGTCATAGTACAGCATGTTGATATTAGCATATTATTCTCAGAAAAGAACATCTAAAGACAGAAGGCACCAGATATTGAACAGCTGCTTGGCGATTATTGATGAACATTATTTATTGCTGTGAAAATATAACTGACTGAATGTGCTCTTCTGTTATGAAGATTCAATAACCAAAGTTGGGGGAAAGAAATATTTTTTTTATTGAACACTGCAGAAGAAATGGTGTGTTTTTTTAAACAAAATAAAAGCATGTACATACATTATATTTTAGCAGTTGCATCAATTGTAGGACAAGAAACACAGATTAAACAAGACTAAACCTATGCTGGTATTTTTTTCATAAAGGACACAAATGGCTACAATAAACAAATCCACAAATCAAGAAACTTCTAAAACTTGAAGAGTCAGCACTGGCCGGATGACTGAAAATACAGGAAGAACAAATGTAGATGGACAGACGAAAGCCAAGCCCACAATGAAGTTCACAGACAAATTGCTTGGTCGATGTAGGAAACACGTGAACATTCCTCAAAAATAAAAGACATGCAATGACATTAGCCTGGACTCTTTCAGTAGCTGACATTTGGTATCTTGTGTCAATAGAAACAAATAAAATAAGCCACAGCATAGATGTGACTGAAAGGCATTCTGAAACCTGTCCCTATAACAAAAAATAAAGGACAATGTACTCTCTTTTTTGACCACAATCAAATGACTTCAAAACAACAAACCAAAAAAGTTGAAACAGTGCAGCTCAAAAGATTAAAGTCTGTCTTGTCACCTGAGCTGTCACTTCTTCATGTTCAGTTTGGTGCAGAAAAAAAAGGTGAAATGAAATAGCAGAGCAAGAAAGGCTTCCTAGTTTAGTTTTTGTAAGATAGAAAAATTGAAACCACACTGTTAAACTTGTACAGGCTAATAAGGCAATGGTGATTTTTTTCCCCAGAGAAAAACAACTACAAGATTCACTACATGCTAATTTGGGTTGTAAATGAAGTAATTCAAGTTGCAGGGCAACCCAATTTGATGGCAGAAATGTTTCAACTTCAGGTAAATTTAAGATTTTATGATAAATGTTAAGTACAAGTAACAGCACACAAGAATGTGGAACTAGAAAGTTTGATTTTAAACTGTAACATTGACTGCTAGTTGGATAAAAAGACACTGAAGGCACAGTTATTTCCTGCATTTTGGAACAATGATTCTACTATGTGAACATGAAAAGAATCTCCTTTGGTTATTTCATTCAAAGCTTGTGGGGCATTTCAGCTCGGCTACACGCTGTACTCTGAGCAAAATGAAAACAATGAATGAGAACCTGAGAAAAAATGAAAACATTACTGAAAGAAATTAAATCTCCCTTTTATATGAAAAAAAAATGTAAGTGAACTTTTCCCGTGTTTTTTTTATGACATGACGCTAATTCCCTTTTTCCACTCATCACTTTTCTTTCTGTTGAAACTCTGAATGATGGTAGTTTATTGACAGTCATAGATGACTGCTTGATGGAGCAAATGGATGGAAATATATCCCAATTATTCAACCAAAGGGGGTAAAAATCATTCATTTTCTATCCCACTTTTTTACTTTTCAAAAAATATTTTATCAGACAATCTTTGCAGTAAAGATCCTCAGTCAAAGAGCCTGCTCTTTTTCTGCAGTATATATAATACTTTTTTGCTTTACTCCTGAGGATTTTATTATTTTGGAAGTGAAAGAGAACAACTGCATGAGTAGGGCAGATAGCTTTTTCTTGCCTTTGATGAAATAGGATTAGAAACTTATTTTAAAGCTAGTGAGGAGATTTTAGTTGGTTATGAAACAGACCCAATGTTATACTGAGGCCTCTATATTATCTACAATAGCAAACCATTGATCATTTCTGTTATGTTATTTCTATGCCTGTCAATTCTGCCACGGGGTCGGTGTGAAGAGACACCATCTACAGCAGGAGGCAGAAACAGCCTTTAAAAACTGTTTACATGTCAAAGACTCATTGTGAGTTGCAAAACAGGCATTTAAAATAAAGATGGATGAGATTTTTTTTGTCAGAAAGCACTACTTGCATATGTTTAGGACAGGCTTACAAAGAGATTAATCGTCCCACTTAGTCCGCTGGGGTCTCCCAAAATCGACACAAACTGTAAGTTCCTCACAGGAGCTTTAAATCGTTTTTTCTGTTCCATATGTTTCCATTTTTGCTCCTCCACTAATGAACAAAACCAGGCGTCCATGCTTATAATGACACACTCAGAACTGATTTGTTCTGATGTAAACATACAAAGCAATATATGTATAACAAAAAGGAACCAGAGAAGAATACATTTTGAAAAAGTTAATGAAAAAAGACTGAATGGACTTCAAGAAGTCAGGAAGTCAGGCAGGTTCAGCCAGTGAGTTGTACAGACATGAACTAAGAGGGAGATGTTGAGGCACGTTCACAAGGCCAGAAAAGTCTAAAGCACTTCATCTAACCTTAAAATCAGACTCGGTGGTTTTATGTTATTAACTAAGCTGACTATGATAGAGCCACCAAGCAATAATAATAATAAAAAAACAATCGCACATCTTGTGTATTGTAAGTCTATGCAATACAGGCTAAGAGCAATCAACATTATCACTTGGCAACTTCTCAACAGAACAGATGTTCTCCAAACCTGCAAAAGCATCATCTTGTGACACATTTGCAGCTCTGCCTAGTTCAAACATGTTGCAGCACATTTAAAGTGGCTAAGAGTTTAGCACTGTGGTGGTCAGTTATCCGGTCTTGGGTGGGGGAGCAACAAAGTCCGGGTTGTATGCTGGTTGGCCGAGGTAGTCTGGGCGTCCAGGCGGAGCGTGGGCCTGCGGCTGGACAGGAGGCTGCAGCGGGTACGCAGGCTGGCTGGGATTGTATGCAGCCTGGCTGTAAGGCATAGGGTTGGGAGGGTAGCAAGGACCGACTAGACACAGAAAGAAAAGAAGATGAAAGAGTTAAAAATATTCTGACAGTAACCACAAGATGAATTGAGTCAAACCATAAATGTTTCATTTCCTGGTTTACAAACCTCAGACATGACCCAACTTTCTACCAGCAGAAGTGATTTCACCTCCGCTGAAGTACTAAAAATGGCATTACCGGTACATGTGTCAGAACAACACAGAACGGTTTCATTACCCCGTGGAACACAGGTTTGAACTATGGTTGTGGTGATTCAAAGTAAACATTATGCAATCATCACTTTTGTCTTCCTATAATGGTGAAGTTATTTATAAAAAACAAAAAACCTTCAATTCTGGCCAATCTCTGAAGATCCATTTGAGAAATTGAGAAGTACAAAGACAACTATTATAAAACACTTGTGTGATTTTCATTTTATTTTAACCTAATCGACAAGATTAAAAACTTCTATTTATCCCCATGTCGTTGTAGGTCGATGTAGGACTTTTGAAAAATCTACCTTGAAACAGCTCTCTCCACTGCAGAGCAGCTTGACTATTTTCACATACCGTACTTATTAAACAGTTTACTGCCTGTGTGGCAGAGGTGAGCAGCAATAATGATTGATAGCATGAACTCTGTAGAAGTATTCCTTTAGATTAACATATGAGGGAAGATTTAGATGCTTTGACACTAATATTAACCCTTAACTCATTACATTCACTTTCACTGGCTTTGGTAGATGCTACATAATGTCTAGATTTTAGTGAGTGTAGTCCATAAATGTGTAAAGCTTTTATTAACAAATGATTAAGTTTAATAACATTAAAAGCTGATTTATTTTGTAAATACATGATGCTACATTTCACATCATCATATCATTGAAATCTGAGGCTTTTTTTTTGTTTGGGTGGTAAAAGATGATTTTAACCAATCAGAAGCTTCAATTTATTATTTCGTAGATACAGGCAGGTGGCAGAATAAGACTTTGCACCAAAACAGTTTGCCCATTACTTGTTTTAGAACTGATGAAAATACTAATAACTACTTGTCACATTGCTCATAACCAACAATCAGACCTGTAACTCTTTGTTTCAGCTATTTAAAAAAAATCCACACTCACTGGCTTCTTGGTATGTTGGCGGCTGTGCTGCTGTGAATGGTTGTCCATGGTAGGGTGATGTCTGCATGGGCTGAGCTCCATAGCCCTGTGGCATTGGCTGAGCTCCGAAACCTGGCTGCACAGGTATAGGCTGGTAGGGCGGATATTGGGCACCCTGGTAGGACTGAGGATGTGCAGCTATAGCTGTTGGCTGCTGGGGGTACTGCTGAGGAGCAGAGGTGACCACTGTGGTGTGAGTGGTGGTGGCAATCACAGCTGTATGAAGAAGAAAAAAATCACAGTATGTATGAGAAAAAGCAGCTAATAAATTAAGGTATGCAGTTCAATCAGAGTTCCTGTTCAAGTGATGACCTAGTTCGATCTGAGCTGATTGTGTGTGGTTAACATGATCTATTTTTTGGTTTATGCGTTTGTGAGTCATAGCAATAAAACAGCAGCATGAAGTGCCCAAAACATACCACCACATGATCACAGAACTTATGAACTGAACTTACACAATTGTTTTGAGAAATTCATTGCAACATTTCAAATCAATGGAGAAGTTCAGATTGTACAGAGAAGTTGAGTCTTTGCTACCTGAATATGCTGCAACACTTTGTCACTTCTGCATTTATCCCGCTGTTCAAATGGTCGGGCAGTGATGAAAACTCAACTGAGCATTCTTTATTGCTGGCCTTTCACCAAACAACTTTTCAAAAGATTTCAAAGACAAGTTTCCAAAAACTGACTAAAATCATGAGAATTTTGTTAGAGTTTGTGTGTGTTCTGCGGTCTCGGTCGTTTGTTGCAAGGTGGTCATTGGAATTGTTGCGTCCCTGTAAATCAAGCTGCAGGTTCCCTTACAGAAACAATGGCATGATTTTTGCTTCCTCTATAGTTAAGTTTGATCATCTTGTTGTGGTACAAAGCAGAGTTAGTTACTCTGCAAGATCCCAAGTTGTTGCAAAATCTTTAGTCTGTGACTAAAAACTCCTGAGTTGCTGAAACATTGACTTTATATGTGTCACAGGTTATTCAGAGGTTATTCTTTTAAAAGTATTTAAAAAGTTTATTCAAAGTTTTCTAGTGCATGGAAGGCACAGGTAAAAAAAAAAAAGAAAAAAAGAATTGTCCTCTCTTCTACCTCGTCTCTGGAGGGGAAAAATTAAATACCAGTATGTTTTTTTTAAACCAATGATTTAGGATGAACTTCTTTTACATCATCTGTTCAATTATTGCACTCAAACACTCGCAAAACATTATTTTCTGGCTGCAAAGCTGCCAAAATCCAGAGGAGATTTAATAGAAATGTTTATGTGTACCTTCATTTGAGTCAACTTTAGCCCGTACAAACTAAGCAACATGCTTTCTTTGCCCTGGGTTTTGCCTCTCAGACTGCATACTGCCTGCTCTATCTGTTCGTTGAATGTCCCATGCTGCCTTTAAGGGAGCCCTGCAGACAAAACTCAGGGCTGAATAGAGTCCACCTCCTGGTTAAATACATTTTTTTTTAATCACCATTTCTATTAATAGTAAAAAAAATATTCTTAAAAACAAGGTATTCGAATTGAACAGACACATGAGAGCAGTAAAAGACAGGGACACATCATCATTTATCATAAAGGATTCCATCAGGAAAACATGATTTAGTTCGTACTACAGAAAAGATGAACACAGCTTTAAAACAAACTACCACCTGATTTGTAACTTGCTGGGTTTACATACATGTATATACATTTAGAACCAGGGGTGGGGACTCTAAATGTTTACACTTTAAGTATAAACCATCACTGTGCAAGTTTAGTGAAATTGAGAAACAGCATTGTGATAAAAAAAAAAAAAAAAAAACAGCCACGCTGAGGGAGTATGTGTGCTTGTGTGTGTGTGTGTGTGTATGTGTCTGTACCAGTCACCACCCCACCATGTGTTTTTTTTTCCCCCCCAAGAAGAGTAGGAGTCATCATGCCCACTTCCTGTATATGACGTCGGATAGTCTTGAGTTTTACCCACTGCGGTCGTAATGGAAACAGTGACTCACACAAGGTGGAGCTCTGACATTCCTGGATGTGATCCCAGTATGCAACAGACCACGTTGGGGGATCTACATTCTTGCCTTTGCATAAGACTGCCGCTCTCTGCCAGAGACAGGCAGCTGCAAAAACCTGAGCAAGCTGACAGGAAGTGTAAGAGTGTGTAGTGCATGCTAAAGTGTGTAAAACTCAGGTGTCAAGACAAGTACATTCACATCTCAAAGGTTTCCCTCAACTGTGGGTAAGCTAAAAAAGAATAGATTTGGAGAAGCAGGCTACAGGGTGGACACGAATACATATCGACTGTGGACAGAGCAGAGGAGGGAATCTAGCTGCACACATATTGTCCTGAAGGCACAGAAGAGGGCTAAAGAAGACACATGGTGGAATCAGACACACCCTGTTGTAGCAGAGGATGCAAGCTGTCTGTCTCTGATTGCACGAACCTCAGAAAACAAAGTGCGGAAACCCACAAATCTTTCACTGTGCATGTAGATACTGTTTGTAAGCAGCTTGTCAAGGCCATGCTGCCAAATCTCTTTCAGTTTGTCCTGCCAAACAAAAACAATTACAAACTCCTTTTTCTAAAATGGAAAAGACTTTGCTGAAACAGCCTGGCAGCTGTGGTTCTTAAAAAAAGAAGAAGAAATTGTACGTGAAATATTATTTTGTGAGGAATATTTTCAGCCCCTGGTTAGCTGAACTGGAGAGAATTTATGGGAGCGGGACATCATGTGAATGTGGAATTCACTCAAATTAACTGGAGTGCTGATGTGTCAAGTAGAAAAGAAGAAACTATCACAGTGACTTGGAGGTGTATTCCACAGAATACGTGGGGTAATTATCTCAGGCTACCCATAAAAGACTTATTATAATTAAAAATAGATAGATGCTTTTAACCTTTTCTTTGACAATAACAGATTCATCCTTCAATTAAGACACACGCATTCAAACCATTGATAAAACAGCAACATGAATAGAGAAAGGCCATAATCTCTCTGGAGATAAAATGAAAACAGTGCTCTAGTTAAATATGAACCCTAAACAACAATTATCAGGGTTTATTGAGTTGGTTTCACTGCTCACCACAGAATCACAGAACAGAAAAAAAGCCAAGTGAAACCCTGCAAAGCATGTTGAACAAACAAACACAAGTATGGAAGGAGTTACTTCACAGCTCTGAAGTTCACTCAATAAAGCTCCTGTTATCAGTAACTGTACACAGTCTACAAACACTTACATGTGTGATTTGTGGGAATGTTAAACCAGTTTGTTCTGACTGTGTCTCAAAGTCTGTGTTATTAGTAACACAGAGACTCTGCAGTAATGAAAGTCATGTGGTGGGTGGGACCAACAGACCTCTGATGAGATTCCCCTGATGTTCTGATTTTAAAACGTTACAGACAAAAACTCCAACACACTGGAAACCAAGAGTCTGACTTTTTCATTTCAACATCACAAGGTGCATTTTATGTAGGTTGTGAAGTTGTCACAAACCAGTAAGCAGAATTGTGTTGTTGGTCGTGTACAGGAAACTACAAATGTGCAGCTACATGAGGCAGCTGTAGCAGCACATGGCTACACACTGTTGATACGAGACTCGCGGGTTCACTGCACTCAGACACCAAATGCAGCGCAGGTTTTCTCGCATACATAAATACTTTTAGTTTTAGAAACAACCAGTCCACGACCTAAAGCTAGGCTAAAATCAGCATTTAAAAGAAAAAATATCACAGGAGGACTTGAGATTGACAGAGTATAAAAACAGAAGTTCCTGTCACAGTGGCAGACAGATAGAGATGGCTGGAACACACTGCAGTTAAACTATGGACAAGATAGGTTGAGTACGCTATAGAAAAGATCAGGGGGCGTATTTAATAAGGAGTTGTTCTTAAAGACAAAATTCTAAGAAATTCTTAGAGTCATGACATTTTCTTAGAATTTCCCCTTCGATTAAAGGCTAGATTTTGGTAACGATAAAAGTTATTCAAAAAGCATGTCAGCCCTTAAGGGAGCTCCTAAAGTGTCAATGTGTGAGGAGTTTCTCACACAGCCTCATATTAATATCAACTAGATAAAGTCGTCTCCTACAGGTACCAGCATGGTAAATAAACATGAGCAAATAATACAAGGATAAAATACAGAATACGTCATATGAGAAGAAGTCAATGAATTAGAAACAGTTGTTTATTAAATTACTTTGGATCAGTCTGGTTGCTGTTCTGAGTAAATTGTTTGACTGTTATTTTACCATCATAATGTTCCAGGGCCAGTGATCTTTACAAGCCAGTGGCAGATTGAACTTCATATCAAGCCCTGAATCATCAACAAACACACGTACTGTATGTGTATAGCTTCAGGTCATTTTCACCAAACTTTGAAAAAGATTAAGCAGCTTCTTTTGTTTCACTTTGCTACTTCACCAAAATATGAGATATGCTTGAGGTCCAAATTAAAAGTGTTTACAGGTTTTTATTTCAATCTAAGATACGAACTAAAAATGATGATATGATAAGAGCTTTTGGAACTGAAAGTCGTTTTTAATGGAAATTCATGAGTAACTGTATGTATCTACGACCACACAATGGGATAACATGGTTAACATTAAGATGTTTTCAAATACTTAAATTCATTTCCACAAATAAACCATAAAAATGTACGAGTGTGGATGGTTGTAGCTCTTCTTTAACTTGCTCAGCTCATTCTTACTAGGCTACTTCAGGATATCTCCATCCACAGGACTGAAATAATGTCTGTAGAATAAGTTCACCAGTTTGAGTGGGCACTGTGGATGTTGTCCTCCTCCACAGAAGTCGTTAGAGATCAAGCTACAACGTAGAACTGATGCAAATATTTAACTTCCCCCTTGCACCTTTTTAAGTTTCTGTTTACCAAGAAACCCCACCCGTGTGTGTTCCAGGATGGAAACTTAATCAGGATTCAGCCAGTGAACATGCAAACAGTAGAGCCAGAGATATTCCAAGGGTGACTGCAGACATCTTCTACAGTCACCTTATCATGAAAAACCTGAATTACCCATTAAGGTTTTTTTTTTTATAAACCTGATTATGCTTAAGAACTACACTGCCACTCTCCACATGTTGTCAGGAATAAGGTTGTCAAGATTTTTGATACTGTGATACTTTTTTCAATACTAAATATTTTTAAATGATACAATCTGTTATTTTATTAAGCAAGAACAAAAATGCTACATCTATTTCATAAGAAAAGTGTGTAGGATAAAAAAATGAATCCATCAAAAATTGCAGGGAAACTTCTGCACATTGTCTAAGGGAGCACTCACACTAGTCAAACTAACTGGACTTTAGGGGTTAAGCGTGCTTAGGCATGGTACTGATTGCCTGGTATTAGTGCGCCCTTAACTGAACAAAGAAATTGGTTCGGTTCCAAAACATTTCTTATGTTTTTGTGAAATTTGAAAGTGTGCAAGAGTTTGCCAGTAATTGAATACAAGAAACTATCCCAATAGTGGGTGACTAGGACTTCTATTTTTGTCACCGTGGTATCAAACATGATCAAAATATCACAGGATCTTTCTAGTATCATGTTCAAGTTTACATTTCTGGTATCGTCACAACCCGAGTGAGGAGGCTGCACAAAAAAATCAATTAGATCCATCTACAGCAGATTGCTGTGGAAGGTTTCCTAATATCTTAAAAAGTCTCGTAAATACAGAGACTATTGAGAAAAATACCAAAAAATGAGTGTGTTTGCATCTGCATTGCATCCTCCCTGGATCAATAAATCCAAACGACAGCGTGTACTGAGCTCCTGACACACTGGCTATCACAAATATCAAGCAGTCTGTCTTATCCAAACAGCTATCTGCCAGTTTGGTATCTTAAGGCATCACATACAATCATATCCAACATGAATAGTTAGCGGAGGGTTACTAACGTCTTGGTTTTCGGCACATCTTGTACAGGCAGCAGCAGGGGCAGACACAGCAGCAGATGACGATGAGCAAAACACTGACTAAGGTACCAATTCCGAAGACCATGGGCAGAGGTGAGTCAGGGACGAAAAAGTCGTTATCACTGAAAAAGGAACAAAGAAAAAAGCATTTAAACCATATTTCTGTTGATCTAACACAGAATACAGAATGTAGACAGAAAAATCTCAATGATATCCAATCTCAGTGCCTGTACCAAAGAAATGAATCAACATTGAACAGCACTACTGACACACATCAAATTCTATAATCAATACAGGATTTCCCAGTTTGTAACACCCTCTACCTCTTTCCCTGGAAGGTATAAGCATTAGTCATTTTGGATCCTGCTATGTGAAAAGAGATGTCTGCCATCAGTTTCAGACATCTGCTACATGAGGGGGGTCGAGCACAGGAAGACATCACTTCCTGTTTGTTTAGTTTTTTTGCATAATGACTGCAAGTACAATAAAGTCTGCAGCAACATCCCACAGCAATGATTGCACAGGAAGCCCTCTACTGTCTGTCTCAGCATATGACATCAACATTTACATTACACGTATGTCACACATTCAAGCGGCTGTCAACTGTATGGAGAGGTAGTGTATCATCTATTGCAGAATACATTTAAGGGTATACCATTCTTCTTGTTTATCCTCTGTCAACCGCCAGAAAGAATCGTGACAGCAGTATCTGTTAATGCATGAACCACAGCAGAATCCTGTGAGGCAAGATTGGGCGGAGTGGTATACGTTAGCTCCATCTCTGTAGGAGTCACATTTGTTTCTCCCTGCTGTAAAAGAGCAGAGACACAAAACAAGAGCAAAGGTTAGCCGAAAGTACCACTGAAGTGAAAGCTGTGTAGGCATTTTTAACAGCAATTCAACAATAGCATCACATGTGTCAGGATGATGATATATTGACATATCAATATTTTGTCCACATCCCCTACAGCTCAGTAAGAGAAAAAAATCTGTGGTGTGTGTAAACATGTTCAGTATTGCAATAATAGAATAATATCTAGTCTGAATTAGGACAGGTCAGTAGCTATTAGTTAACAAGAGGGGGTTTAGGTGCATATGATCCATTTTCTATATATAACAACAAAGACAGCTTCCCTTGATGTGTAATGTGTAAAGCTAACACATGATTTGTTAAAAAAAAAAAAAAAAATGTAAAATGTAAAATGAACCAACAGGGTCTGGACAATTAACATTCACATATTGGTCAGGCCAGTTTGCACCAACCCATGAATGTCATCAGTTGTGTTCAAATCTTTAATACGGTATGGCGTGAAAATGATCGGACACAACAAAGACATGGGTTCATTTAGTTGCTTATTCAATCCATTTATTGGCTTGATGATCTCAATATAAACCCAATAAAGCTAAAAAAAAAAGTTAGTATGTGTTACATCTATAAAGTTAACAAGATTACATTTAAAGACAAAAGGGACTATACAATGACGTGTTTTAATATGTTGTCTTCCTAATTTTACATCAATAAGCTGCAGTATCGTCTTTTTAAATGGTCATTAGAGCACAAATCAGAGGGCTTTCTTGTAATAGAGTCTTTTTGACCCGTGTATTGTTTTTTCCTCCCTTTATTCCTTAGGTCTGTTTGTATTTATATATGACTGTGCAAATTCTAATGTTTTTTTTTTTTTACACAATATGGAAACTCTGGCTTGATAAGTGCCATACGACTATTATCATTATAGTCTCTTATTTGCAAAGCGGAAAGATAACTCCAGAAAAGAGGAACTGACAACGACGAAAAGAGTCGGAAGTGAAGTCTCACTGAATCTTTGTGTTAAAACCGGGGACTGGGTCTAGTTAATGACTCTTAACCTAGGTTGCTGGGTTGACTAAGATAGTTCACACACATATTAACACTAAATCAATGAATACCGCGTTTACAAAGCTACTGTCACTAGCATCGCCCTGAATGTGGTTACTTTGAGCCCGTTACCAGCACACTATCCCTGAAACACGATGTCACGTGAACGTTACATTTAACAACGAGAACAATTGAAGACACAAAGAAAAGGCTGTATGGATTCTTAAAACCAAACTCACCAGATACACCAGGGGTTAGGAAAACACATACGGCCAGCACAACAACACTGGTCAGGCCTGACGCCATGGCTGCCTTCACTTCTTTCAGGCAGGAAACTGGTAATGCTCTCCTTCTGCTGAAGAGAGGAAGGACGACCTGAGACGAGGGTCTGCTGCAAAGATCGTCTATTCACACGGAGGCTCACTCTGCTGAAGTTACGCCAAGCCATGCCACTTGTATTTCCCATCTCTGACTGTTTTTAAAGTAGCCTATCACAAAGGATCCATACTAAAAAAACAAAACAAAGATCATGTTGTTTTCTCGAAAGAAAATTGGGGAGAATATTGGTTTGTCATTGTATGGAAATAAGCTAGAACGAGTTGACTCATTTCGTTTTTTAGGGGTATTTTTTGATGTCCGGTTGACATGGAAGGAACACATAAGGAATAGTGTTGATAAATGCAAAAAAGTAATAAATGTAATGAGATGTCTTGTAGGAATGGATTGGGGAGCTGATGTTGCTGCCTTAAAATATATATATATGTGGCGTTAATCAGAACTAGGATTGAGTATGGGAGTGTGGTATATGGATCTGCAGCAAAGACAACACTTGCAAAGTTAGAAATGATTCAGGCACAGGCTCTTTGGATATGTATTGGGGCAGTGAAATCATCTCCAATATGTGCACTTCAGGTAGAAGTAGGAGAGATACCACTATGTTTAAGGAGGAAACAGCTATTAGCAAATTATTGGCTGAACTTGAGAGGACATGGAGATAGTCACCCAACAAAATCAGTATTAAAGGATTGCTGGGAAAAAGAGAACAATTAAGTCCAGTTTTGGATGGATAGGGGATAGAGTGGCGAGAGATATGGGAGTTTATGACAAGGATATCAGTCCAACTGTTTTATGGCCACCAGTTCCAATGTGGATGCTTGAGACAGCTCAAGTAAACTTGGAGTTACTAAAGATAAAGGAAAGAAAAAGAAATGTTGATTTAGTTAGTGAATTCTATGAACACATAGAACAGAGATATGGAGATCATGTACAAGTATTCACTGATGGATCTAAAGACCCTATGACAAATGCAACAGGATCAGCTGCGTTTATCCCAAAATTCAAGGTTGAAGTAGCGAAGAGAAGAGAAGAGAGTTTACACAGTAGAGTTGTACGCCATTTTAGTTGCATTAGAATGTGTTGAGCAAATTAAAGGAAGGAAAGTGCTGATATGCAGTGATTCAGTCAGCGCTTTATACAGTATTCAATCAGGATCATCTCACAGTCGTCAAGATGTATTATATGAAATCATATTTACACATTCCCAGGTGGTTAAACAGGGGACAGATGTGATGTTCATGTGGGGTTCCAGCACATTCAGGCATAGCAGGAAATGAAAAGGTGGACAGGTTGGCAAAGGAAGCTGTAAAGAAAGAGAGAATTGATATTAACATCAAATTATCTAAGTCAGAGGGGAAACGAGTCACATGGAGTAAAATTAAACAGGAATGGCAACAATATTGGAACAATCAGACAAAGGGAAGACATTTATACTCAATTCAGAGGGAAATAGATAAAGTCAAATACAGAGGGAGCAACAGAAGAGAGGAGGTCGTAATGTCCAGGTTAAGAATTGGTCACAGTAATTTAAATAGCACTCTACATATCATTGGAAAACATTCATCCGGTCTTTGTGAGATATGCAATCTAGCAGAAACAGTTGAACATGTAGTTATTAAATGTAGAAAGTATGTAGCACATAGACATAACATGATGTCAGAAATGGAGAGAGAGGGACTCGTAAGAAGAGATTTCAAAAGTATTTTGGAGTGAGGGGAGAGAGGGAAAGGACGAAGATGCTTGTTTAAATATCTCTTGAGAACAGGTTTATTGAGGAGGATTTAGGAATGTGAGTGATAATTAAATCCAGCAGATGGCAGTAATGCAACTTTTTGGATGCCAGCTGCCAATAAAATCCAAAGAAGAAGAAGAAGAAGAAGAAGAAGGATCCATACTAAAAGTTACGAGCTCGGGTCATTGTTTTGAAGAAATAGTTGTAGCACGGGTCGTAGTCAATGTTCTGTAGGCCTGTGTAGGCCCTATGTTATGGGGTGCCGATTGTAAAAACGTTATTTTATATATATATATATATATATACATATATATATATATATATATTAGATATATTAGATATATTTAGTTAATATCCTTCACATTTAGCTCGTTTTACACATAAATAATTGCAAAGTTTAAGTGTTGAAGAAATATTTAATAATAAATATAAATGTAAATATTATATCTCAATGTTATATCTAAATGTAAATATTATATCTAAATGTTATATCTATAGATATAGATTTAACATTTAGATTTAACATTTAACATTTAACATTTAGATTTAGATTTAACATTTAGATTTAGATTTAACATTTACATTTAACATTTAGATTTAGATTTAACATCTAGATTTAAATATAACATTTAGATATAGATTTAACATTTAGATTTTACATTTAGATGTATTATTAAATATTTCTTCAACACTTAAACTTTGCAATTATTTATGTGTAAAACGAGCTAAATGTGAAGGATATTAACTAAATATTGAAAATATATATAAAATATGTATATAACAACGTTTTTACAATCGGCACCCCATACTATGTAGCCTAGTATATTGACTAAATGCAAATTTCAGTAACCGTTTCCAACCAACGGCGCCAGTTTTGTTCATCTATTGTGTGATGCAGTTCTGGTTACTAATACTTTTTTTGTAACTCTTCGTGCATTTTTATTCCACACAGGAGTGGCCCACTTTCTAGTCTCACAATGTAATGGCTAATTTCCCCACTATCCCCACCTATTTGATTTCACCAGCCTTGATTGTAATAACAACAAAACAATTACCACATACAAACCTTTGGAGATCCATGTGTAAAACATGGTAAACTGTGCTCTCTATGTCCAAAAGTACAACATAAAATATCAATAATAAGCACAAAATAAGCAAAGACTTATATGTACAAGCACTAAATAAGTCAATAGTGCAGTGGCAAAATGATAAACATGATAATAAGACGTGATTATGTAACAGATGGGTTTATTAACATGTGGTAGAGGGTTTTTGCAGTATTTAAATTAAGCAGTGTGCATAGACTGTTATCAGATTAGAAGGATAATAATATAGTGTTTACATGATTAGGTTACTGACCATAAAATCAGCTTAAATTATCTAATGTACATTCACAGTGCATGTTTGGTTTCACGATATTTCACAGCGACAGATCTGTCGCTCTGTGACTGTTTAGCGTTTATCAGATTGACAGCCTGGGGTAAAAAACTGTTCTTATGTTGGGTTGTTTTGGCGTACTGTGATCTGTAACACCTACTAAAGGGAAGGAGTTTGAACAGTTTGTGTCAGGGGTGTGAGGAGTCTGCAGTGATGCTATACCTGCCCGTTTCCTGACCCTAGACTGGTATAAGTCCAGCTCCAGACTTGTCACCGTCCTGGAAGAGACCAGTGGCAGAGGTGTTGTCTGCAAACCTCAGGAGTTTCACAGAAGAGTCCCCTGAAGTGCAGTCATTGGTTTAGATTGAGAAGAACACTGGGGAGAGAATACACCCCTGGGGGCGCCAGTGTTGATTGTCCGGGTGCTGGATGTAATGCTTCCCAGTCTCACCTGCTGCCTCCTGTCAGTCAGGAAGTTGGTGATCCACTAACAGGTGGGGGCTGGCACTGTGAGCTGGGGGAGTTTCTTGGGGATGATGGTGTTGAAAGCCGAGCCGAAGTGCACCAACAGGATCCTGGGCAGCAGGTATATTTGGAGTTGGAGTGTCTGGGTGGGGTGGGTAATGATGGCTATGAAAACCTGCAGTAGAAGCTGTTAAGGTCTTCAGCCAATTTATACCTGCAGGGTGGGGGGAGGGTCTCCTTTAGTAAGTGATGTACTTCAGGCCTGTGCAAACTGACATAGAGTAGCTGAGAAGCTGTGTTTTAGCTTCTCACTGTAGCTCCTCTTTACCCTGATCTCCTTCATTAACTTGTTTCTGGCCTGCTTGTAGAGATGTAGAGACGGCCCCCACCCCTGGGCCTCCTATTTTGCCTGATGCAGCTGTCTAAGATGTGGTGTAAACCGGGGGTTAGTTGTTGTATGTTTTAAGTCCTCGTCCACCATTCTATTGAGCAAACAGTGCATAAACCAGACAAGATCAGTAGAGGGCAGCATAAGACTTGTAATACCGTGAAGAGCACATTCGGGCCGTGTCTGACTGTTTGTTGATGAAACATTCTGCCAGATTGATTTGCTTTCTTATTTACAAAGAGGAATTGGATACACACCTTTGAATTTTAGAAATCCTCCTTTCTGTTTAGCAGGGGGGAAATGCAATTAAACTATTTTTTTAAGAAAGTCAGATAGTGCTAAGATAATGCTACTTAATTACTTCAGTCACCGGGCTTGAAGGCTTTGCAGGTTACATATATGAAATTTAAATACATTTATTTTTGTTAGTTAAGCATACCCTTACAAGGACCACTGGTTAAGCAATTTGGTTTACACTGTCACTAAAAGCAATGTCAATTTTGACATACTGACATTTGGGATTATTATTTATTTGCTGTAATTTTCTGTCTTTTCCCCCACCATTTACATTATAGAGTGTCGACAACATAGTATTAATATCAAATATTTACAAAAATCTTAACAAAAACTCGGGTTTATCCGTGAAGAAAGGATGACCTTGTATATTTCTGGGCTGTAGGCTGATTGATTTCCCTATAACCTGCATCTGAGGTTACACCATTTGTTTAGCCATAGTTAACAACATTCAAGACAGACTGTGGGTGGAAAAAATCCCTTTATTTCTCCACTGCCACTTCTTCAAAATGCACGGATTAAATTATCTCATCAGTTTTAAACCAATATATATAAATTTATGGCCAAGAACCGGTTTAGGTATAATGACACATTTTCAACACCAGGGGTCACATTTACACATGAAACGTATCTACCCCACCCAAAGACCCTCCACCACATCAACAAGTCTCATATACCTTGTGCTAACATTGATAACTAATATCAGCTGTTATGAACGCAATCCAATACACTAGTGTGTGTAAAGCTTCGGCATATGAAGGAGCGTTTCAGGTGACAGCTTTGACATTAAATTGGCAGACATGGTAAAGTGTCCTTGTGTCCTCCTCAGTTCCTAGAAATCTTCACTGTTATGCAAAGTCGATAGTAAAACAATAAAAACATATCAGATTTTAACATGTACAAAGAAATTACCCTATATGATAAAAATGCGTGACTCATTCAAGGCAATTTTTTATTTTACCTGAAACGACCCTCTGACGTCTGTGACTGAGATATCGCGAGACTTTCCTTCCGCTGTGGCTCTTATAAGCACTGGCACGTCCTCGTCCTTTTCGTTCGTCCTCAGTGCAGGATAACGAAGCAGTCGACTTCCTCCTTATTCGAAGAAGGTTGATTTTAGTCAGAGTTTTATAGCTGAAAAGCCAAGCAGCACTTATCCTGGTCACATCGAGGCAGTTAAAGAAGATCCTGTATTCATTTTTGCAGTTATTTTTAAAGGTGAGTTTCTTATTTCGTGACCATCTTCCACACTCTTTTTTTTAGCTAGTGTTAGCAGCTTAGCTAATGTTAAGGTCGGTCCACCGGATCACTATCCCAAAGGGCTTTCGTCTAGTCTTCGCTTTTCTTTCTATAACAGGGTGCTCCATAGAGCAGCTGCCAGTCATTTTAGTGTCATTACAAATCAGCTCATGTGAGAAATGGACATGTCGTGACTTTTGCTTGTGTTATAATCCTGAGATGATGAGGGAGCCCCCAGGTGAGACCAGCCGGGGGGGCGTATAAATGCTTCACAACGGGGTTTGTGTTTACACCTGTAATTATTGCAATTAAAGCAGGTTGAGGCTTACCATAGCATTATTATGTCCTTCTGGTAAAACTATATCAAGACCAAATCTCATGCTATAATTCCTCACATGGATATACAGAGAGAATACAGAATATACAACTTTATCATTGTAACAAACTGTGTTTATGTAGTTTATTGATTTGTTATTGTAGATATAAAGGTTTTTTCCCCAAGAGCTCATATCCCTTTTCCTGGAAACTGAGTGGAGGCGGGGTTTCTAAGTGATTACTCTGTCTAGGAATGTGTAAACTTGGCTTCAGCATGAGGAAAGGGTATATTACACAAAAAGGGACTTGTGTTAAGTAACGTTGAGCTGTGTGATTTTATCTTCTCTACAACTTTTGAATCAATCTTAAACATGCTTATTTGAATGTCGTCATCAGAAACCTGTTGCAGTGTTCTTAGCAGTTCACCAAGTCCAAAAAGTGTGATTAAGTTTCCTTTTAAAGGCCCGATGACACAAAAATAAAGAAAAAACAAATGTT
The DNA here is from genome assembly GCF_963584025.1 of Labrus mixtus. NCBI lineage: Eukaryota > Metazoa > Chordata > Actinopteri > Labriformes > Labridae > Labrus > Labrus mixtus. The sequence continues at coordinate 14,601,186 of NC_083618.1, read as the reverse complement.
TTATTTTTTTTTGGTAGATTCCTATTCATACTGTTTTACAAGCAAGTTTTAGGCAGAAGTTTAATATTTTGACCTTGAAAATAGCAGTTTCTCACAAAAGTCAACATAAAGTCTGCCGAGTGGAAATGTCTTGGAGTGCCTAGACAATGTTCCTCAGACAGAAACTGTTTCTTACTTTTCCATGAGAAGACGTTTCCCTTTCTCAACTCATGAGCACAATTACATTTTCCTGGTATGTCAAAAGTTCAAAACCCAATAATTACCAGTTTTCTGCCAAAGTACTTCAAACAGTCCTCCTGACCAGAGATGGTGTCTTTTTTTTCTTTCTTTTTTCTTTTTTTTTCTACAAATGGCTTTTCATGGAGTTGTGGTTTGCTGGATTGATTTGTATTTCATGTGAAAGTAGAGAAAAAAACGATCTTGTGATTAGAGATGCCTTGCCAAACAGGTTTTTATGGCGCAAGGAAGAAAGAGTCTGAAATCTCCTAGGCATACGTGTTAATGTTTTTTTCTTCCTCAGACCTTTGGACAATCACCACCACCACTGCTGACTATGGATGTGATCGTGCGCCGCTGTCCGTTCCTGGCTCGTGTGCCACAGGCGTTCTTACAGCAGACAAGAAAGACACTGTCGGTGTACGCGCAGAGATGCCCCATCATGATGGAACTGGCCTCTAAACCTATGGCTCCATCGATGGCACGGGCCCTGTGCTCCTCCACCTCCTCCCACCAGAGGACTGAGGACACCACCGCTGCCAGTGAAGGTCAGTGTGACAAATACACAGCAGATATGTCTTTATAACCCAGTTAAACGGCAGTTGCAGATAATTTAGTAATGAAGTATCCATTATTATATAATAACACACCTATTAATGTTGTGTATGAGATTGTTTATAAGGTATTTGTAATTGTAAATTTAAAATCTAACACTTGTCTGTTTGCAGTTTCCAAACACGAAGGAGAGTCTAATCTGCCTGCTGGCCACCCCATGCCACCTTCAGGCCAGGTTGCGGCCTCTAAATGCCCTTTTCTGGCTGCTGAGATGGGCCAGAAGAACAGCAGTGTGGTCCGCCAGGTGGGCATGGAGTTCCAAGAGGATGTTCAGGAAATCCGCACTGTCAAGAAAGGTAAAAATTGTTGAGAAACCTATCAAACTAGACAGTTTTGCCCCTCATTTTGCACATAATTTGAATATTTTCGTCCTTTTTTTGACTTTTTTCAGAGGTGTCCTCTGCCCAGCTGAAGAAATCATCTTTCGCCAGCACCATTATGGGAATAGAAGGAGAGCAGACTAATCTAATGAAGACCCTCCTGAAACAGCAGCCTAAAAGGGTCTCTCACCTGCTGCAGGACAATTTGCCGGGAAGCAGTACGTTTTCATTCATGTTCTGAATAGTCTCAGATAAAATCACTGTAATATTTCACTGACACATTTTAACAGTACTTATTTAAATCCCTTGAAAGTCAGTTAGTTTCAGTGTGTTTGTGTAAGGAGAGACTTTCATTATGTTAACCATTGCTTCATCTACCACAATGCAACCGGCATTAAGCAAACTCTCTCTTCCTCTTTTGCCACAGTGTCCCGCTTCCAATATGATGCCTTTTTTGACAAGAAGATCGTGGAAAAGAAGAGTGACCACACCTACCGTGTGTTTAAGACGGTGAATCGTCTGGCCAGCGAGTTCCCCATGGCCGACAACTTCACTGGCTCTTTGGAGGACAAGAGGGAGGTGTCTGTTTGGTGCAGCAACGACTACCTGGGCATGAGTCGACACCCACGGGTCGTGCAGTCTATAATGTGAGTATTGGTTTCGTTTGCCTATTGTAGGTTGAGTCAGTCCCCTTTGGTTGAGAAGTGTTTACGTTTGATTATATAAACATTTGTCTTGGCTGTCCTCGTCTCCTTTTTACAACTCTAGTGAGTTTCGGGGAAAGAAAGAAAGAAAGAAAGAAAAAAGTTCAAACAATGCACATGAAAATTGTATACAACATGACACACCTATAGGTGATCCCGTACATTGTTTGTGTGGGTATAGAGTGTTAGTTGGCCATAGGTAACACCTAAACCTCATGGGTCCCATACAGGAGGGTTGTTTTTCAAACATGCATGAGCTTGCCCAGCTATCTTATTCCTTTGCTGCAGTAACACCTTTTAAGTTTCCCTGTTTAATTATTTACATATTTCCATTTCCCCCAGTCTTACCATTCCCTAGGATTAAATCTTACACAAAATCTAATTGTTTTGTTTGTCCATCATTTCCCCCTTTTCCAGGGATACTTTACGAAAGCACGGTTCAGGGGCAGGAGGAACCAGGAACATTTCTGGGACCAGTAAGTTCCACGTTGAACTGGAACACGAGCTGGCTGACCTTCATAAGAAAGACGCTGCGCTGCTCTTCACTTCCTGCTTTGTGGCTAACGACTCCACCCTCTTCACTCTTGCCAAGATGCTACCCGGTATACAAAAAAATTACTGAATGTTTGCAATGATTACAACTTTTATGTTTGTTTGATAATACAATGTTGACTGCAAGTCATCACTTATTCTAACTTCCTCTTTTTCCTTCGGACCATTTTAGGTTGTGAGATTTACTCTGATGCGGGCAACCACGCCTCAATGATTATGGGTATCAAGAACAGTGGTGCTAAGAAATTCATCTTCCGTCATAATGACGTGGCCCATCTCCGAGAGCTCTTGCAAAAGGGAGACCCAACGAAACCGAAGATTGTGGCCTTTGAGACTGTCCATTCCATGGATGGTGAGTTTGGGGTGCTCCCCAATATTATTGTCAAACCATATATCACACTTGCTTATTAGATGGTTGATTAGTTATCTTTATAAAAATGTAAGGAATCACCTACTGAATGCCTTTAACTTTGCTCAAGACAAAACTCTTTCTATGTCTCTTGAACACAGGTGCGGTGTGCCCGCTGGAGGAGATGTGTGACGTTTCTCATGAGTTTGGTGCCATCACCTTTGTAGACGAGGTCCATGCTGTGGGTCTGTACGGCGCCAGAGGAGGGGGCATCGGGGACAGAGATGGCGTCATGGACAAGATGGATATCATCTCAGGGACTTTAGGTCAGCATAAAATCTGCACTTTAAATATTGTTTGGCACTGAGACTCTGAAGCCATGACAAATGTTAACCATTTAATATTCATATAAATATCTAGTTTTATTATTCTATTTATGTCAGTTGAGAGCAATTCATAGTTTTATGATTGAAAAAAACAAAACACTGCCAGCTGGTGAAAATCTTGCGGCCCTATGTTTTGTTGTCATGCTCAGGATCAGGTTTCATCTGGGTCACACATTATGCTGGAGGGTTTAAAGAAGCAGGAGCAGCTCTGCTGTTGCTAGGAGACAGTGGGCTCTTGTTGCACGCTTATTGAATTACTCTGTGTGTCTGTTGGTCGCTTTCAAGCTGAGGGGACAATTATGTCTAACTGTGAGCATGACAGCCCCCTCTCATTTCAAGATGATTCAGTTTCTGAGATTTCAGTGGCAGTGATTATCAAAGTCCATGCTGTTGAAGTTTAAATACATTTCTCTTGAGCTGAAACAAAGGCATTAAAGAGTAACAATATCTTTATCATGTCGTCCTCCAGGCAAGGCGTTCGGCTGTGTGGGCGGCTACATTGCCAGTACCAGTGCACTGGTGGACACGGTGCGTTCCTACGCTGCCGGTTTCATCTTCACCACCTCTCTGCCGCCGATGCTGTTAGCTGGAGCCAGGCAGTCCATCCAGGTTCTTAAAGAGGAAGAGGGACGCGTATTGAGACGTAAACACCAGCGCAACGTCAAGCTGCTCAGACAAATGCTGATGGACTCTGGGCTGCCTGTGGTGCACTGCCCCAGCCACATCATCCCAATCCGGGTAATTCAGGATTATTATTCCCTCCATTCAATTAAAAAAAAAAAGTATTTAGTCTGTCTCTTCAATGGCAACATGCTAATCATATTATGGTTCTTATTTATATTTCTAGGTATCAGATGCTGAGAAAAACACAGAGGTGTGTGACCTCATGATGAGTCGTCACAACATCTACGTGCAGGCCATCAACTATCCCACTGTAGCAAGGGGGGATGAGCTTCTGCGTATCGCCCCGACACCTCACCACACTCCTGAGATGATGAAATACTTTGTTGGTAAGAAGATATATTAGACTCTATTGTTCATTCACTTGTGTGGGAGTTGCTCTTATACGATTTACATTCACTGAGACTTCATCACAGCAGCTGTGGAATATCATAAAAACTAACAGATTTCTGTCATGAATAAGAATGAACCTGACCTCCTCTCCTCTGTTTCCCCTCCTCAGAGAGGCTGGTGCACACATGGAAGGAGGCGGGTCTGACGCTGAAGCCCCACTCTTCAGCAGAGTGCACCTTCTGCCAGCAGCCGCTGCACTTTGATGTGATGAGTGAGCGAGAAAAGTCTTACTTCAGTGGCCTCAGCCACCCGATCTCAGCCTGCGCATAACGCTACTCACTACTGCGGGCTGTAGACGGCACATACACACTCATTACCCATTCCTATGTCACTGTCATAGAATGTATTAATTATCTTTGATAAGTCCTCTTACACATATTATTTAAAATACTCTATGTCCAGATGTTCTATATGCTCCAAATAAAGTATCAGATTTAAAGAAATTGTGTGCTTGTCTTCACTTAGTTTTACAAATTCATTTTCTATGAGAAGAAAGAAATTCATATGAAAGTTTTGACTGCCTTTAACTCAGCACTTTTCATTTTTTGTTAGACACAAATTAACAATAGTGCTTCATACTTTCAAAGATAGATAAGACTTTCTCCTTTGAGTTGTTTATTCTAAATTGGGTTTCTAATGCCATAACTGGAGATATTGATTGATTGTGAGTGACTTAGACTCCTAAAGTACTATATTATCATGAGATGTCAGATAATAATAATGACATTTATTTATATAGCACTGTATAAAACTGTTACAAAGTGCTTTACACAATGGTTATAAAAGAGGAAAAACAATGAGATACAGATATTCATGCAAATGACCACGTATACATTCATGTACACAATCAGGTATAAGTCACATATGGGGGGGCATCATATCAGACAAAACTGAGTACGACTCAAACAGGCAGACAGGAAGAGTTTTAAATGGCCGTTTTAAAGAAGCCACAGATTCAGCTGATCTGATGGACAAGGGAAGGCTGTTTCAGAATTTGGGAGCTTTAACTGTAACAGCACGGTCACCTCTGGTTTTCCATTGGGATAGAGGAACTAAAAGAAGCTGCTGATAAAATGAACTAAGAGCCACTACAGGTGCATGTCAGCACCTGTGTCCAATCAGACTTAAAGCTGTTTGTTTGCACTTCCTGACGTTTCCTCCTAGATTCTTGCTTGTGTTGTATTTACTCTCTGACGAACGTCGCGTTGGGTAATAGTGTGTGATATATGCATTGTAGAATATAGTAAGTCTACAACAACTCAGAAATATATACAGGTGCCAGGCCATGCAGGGCTTTATAAGTGATTAGAGAGATTTTGAAGTTCATTCTGTGTATAACAGGTAGCAAGTGTAGTGAAGCGAGAATTAGACTAATGTGTGACAATCGATTTTGTTTTGTTAAAAGCCTCGCTGCTGCGTTTTGGACTCACTGACTAACGGGTTATAGAAGACTTTGTGACACCAGAGAAGAGGGAGTTACAGTTATCTAACTGAGAAAAACAAAGAATGTGTATCAGTAATACTGTGTTGAATGTGGATAGCATAGGTTTTTATTTTTGTATTTTATTTAACCTTTATTTAACCAGGTAATAACCCATTGAGATCAAGATCTCTACCACAAGGGTGACCTGGCCAATTTTAGCAGTATTTCTCAAATGAAATATGAAAAATAGGAAGCCTTTTAGTCCCATGCTGTTCACACTCAGAGGTACAGTAAACTGTTCATTGAATGCCGTTGTTCGGCTACAGAAATGGGTCACTACAAATTGTATTTGTGCTACTAGAGACTGGGTAACCCAATTGTTTTGATCCACTGCCCTACTTGCAGTGGTGTTTGTGGTGCCTGAAGTAGTAGGTATACTCTTATTTTTTCCCCAAATGATTATTTTAAGTGTACCGTCCAGCGGAGGATGAACGGCCTCTGTTGCTAACAGTGACATTAGACTCTTACATTTTTAGTTAATTGGCGTGCTAGCCAATTAGAGACAGAGTAGAGAGGGGCATCCCTTCACCATCCTTGGAATTGCAGCATCCTACTGAACATGATCAATCGATTAATGGTGTGAATCAGAGGAGATTTAGAAGTGGGTATACTTAGTGGAGACAGAAAAATAAGTGGGTATACTCCGTATACCTGCGTATACCATGCACTAAAGCAGTGCCTACTTGTGCTTGTGAAAAAGAAGATTGATTTCTTCCTAAACGTGTAGAGAAACAGTACAGTATTTTAACAATATACCAATCTGTTAAAATACTCAAGCTAGAAGGAATTTTCAACTAGAAGGAATTTTTTAATCTATCTGTTGTTTTTACCAAAAAATGGTAAAGATTATAAGCAGGAAGTCCTTTCTGTACATGATTTATTCATTATAATATAAAGTAGTCAATATTAAGGCAGTCAAGTACACATTTATTTAATAATAACTGTTACTTAATGACAGCAGATGACTCATGGTTTAGTTTTATCGAGTGCAATCTTGTTCTGTCTGTGTCTGTGGGGGACCTACTAACCCACTGTCCTGTAAATTCAGATGATGAGTGACATAACTGGTCCTGGGAGACTTCAGGTGACCCAGAATCACATAATAAAAGAGGTCACAATGGTCAAAACATCACATCCTGAAGATCCCCATAATCCTCTGGCTGTATCATAGTCACAACAGATGGTTTGTTGTGGTCGCAGATTTGACATGGAACCCCTTCAGCCTTACGCACACTGACTGGATTTGTAAGATTATTTGGGTCCCTCTTCTTTTTTTTTACCGTTTTGATTTTACGTCAAGAATAAATGTGGTGCCCATGGCTCTATTTAACACGTTTATGTTGTTGAAAGGTTTCTCAAGTGTTCAGGTGTTGTAAAAGCTTCTGTTGCCTAACAAGAAGGATACCTACTCTGAAAATGGAAGTGAGAAATATTTGTAGTCAGTGTTGTGTAAAAAAAGATACTTCCACTTTAGAGTTAGTGCTTTGTGCCATAACATGACCCATTGATAACTTTGCACAAAAAACTTTTACAGAATTTGTATTGGTAAAAATGGTTTTTTTTCTCAACAACCAGTTGTGTTTTCTTTTGTGAAATCTAATTTAAACAGATAAGAAAGGGTACTCTATTTCTGCAGCATTATACCTTCTTTGTGTGGTGTGTAACCGAATATTTATCGTGAGTGCTTTAAGGTTAGGAATTTTAATCTTCATGATTGTTTCTACTTCAGCTCTCAGAGAAGATCAATAACAGCAGCAGTAACAGTCCAAAGAGCCATGCTGTGACCATTGTTCATGTTTGGGGACTTTTGTTCTACTTAAGAGCAGTCATAAATGCACTGCAGTGCACTAAACAGTTTATGTGCCTAAATTACTGTTTTTCCTGGAGAAGAAAGAAATCAATTGTGTAAAATCAGCTCTTTGAGAAACATAATTTTCTTTCTGAGAATGTGTTGTGCAGTTTAGTGTTCAGTAGTATACAGTGTGTACAAATACAGAAAGTAGGGTATAAATTCAACACACTATCTTCTGGTTAATTGACTCCCCACTTATTTTTACACCCTCAACTATGTGACGTGTGACTCATATCACACACACACACACACACACACACACACACACACACACACACACACACACACACACACATACAAAAATAAACTCGTGCCTACACGTGCTCACATTTCGGATCTAAGTTATCACATGCTCAAACAACCAGTGCAGTGGAGTGCAGGATGATCTACTCTTGAGGCTGCATAATGAACATGAGTTAGAAATAAAGTCTTTTTGCTGGATGTGGAAATGGACTGCAAATCTAACGCACAGTGGTAAAAAAGCAGTGGGGTATCATATGCACAAAATAGAGACACAACAGTCTAAAGAGGGGAGCTCAGGATGATAAGGGCATATTGATTGTACAAGGAACGCTGTACAATTATTTAGTTTATTGCATCACCCGTGTTATCTCAGTGTTTACGCTTTCTGAAATTGATTTTTAAATACTGAATTCCCTTTTTTCAAAACTCTTCACATGGTCAGAACACCAGCTGTTAATTCAGACTCATATGTGGATTACCTGTCAATGCTTTTACACAAAATTCACTCAGGTGCCACATCTTTCAAAATAAATAAGCAATTGTGTGTGTGTGTGCGTGCATGTGTGTGTGACGCCTCTGACGCTATAACACTTCAACCTTTATCCAACATGTCCATGACTACTGATTAGCCTACTGCAGCTGCCAAACTCTCAGAGTCCAAACAAATATAGGAGCAATGGAACCTTAACAGGCTCATTTGATAGGAAATGAGTCACATACTTCTAACATTCACTGATTCAGCTTATCTGCATGGTAACACCACTTTCAAAACCGTACAATGGCAAACCAGACAGCCATTCACCCAAAAGATCATCCATCATGATTATGGGAAATAGCCTATCAAGGATTGTTTACCAAGTGTTATCCATTCAGTTCTCATTCCTGAAGAATGAATTAGAGTTTACAGTGGTTACATGAACTCTGTGTAATTGTAATTACAGCATTATGTATGAGCCAGTTAACTTTACACTTCTTGCTCCTTAATTCAACTAGCAAATAGCAAATGTCCTAACTATATGAGTAGATTCAGGGGGCATCAAAACTAACTCTTCACTACATAAACCAGTTCAGTGCAGAGATTCAGTTATATTATTTACTACTACTTACTTGTTCTGGGGAAAAAGGCACGTTTCTTCTTGTGTAGTAAAAATGTATTCACTATTGTATTAAGATTTGAAACTGATATGGCTCATAAAGTTTATATCTCATATTTTCAAAATCCGTGCAAAAACAAAGTCACATCCACAAAAAACACTGACTATGTAATTGAATACATTGTTTGCCTCCTTTTTTTTTTTAGTTACGTAAGCTTGTGACGCAACTCAATAGGGATTTCTTTTGTGAGGAATACATTGATTTTGACTTAATGTTTCTTAGCCAGCTTTTTAATCAGCAGTACGGTCTTTACCCACATTCAGTAAGTTTCAATGGTGAAACACTTTGTTTTGTCCCCTTTTTGAAACTAGCTAGCTACAGAAAAAAACTACACTTACAAATAACTGGTAGAGAGTAACTCAATTTAAAGCAGTTTATCCTCTAGTTGGGAGGTATTGTAGCCTTAAGCATTGGTAGGTCTGTCCAAAACATAGACATTAATACAGCTAATCAATTGCTGTGTGTATGTTTATACCTACAGAAAAATGGGGAAAAGAGCTCTAGTAGACACTAGTCATGGTCTGGTCATGCAACAACAGACAAAAACAACAATTTATAAGGTAGTCCGCTCTAGTTGTTTCCTTGTAGTAGAAGTGATAAGCCCCCTGGCAGTTAAGAGCTGAACCAGATGGCTTGACTGATTGAAGATCAATGTCTCTTAGAGCTGTATCCGTTTCAGAAAAGATCACTACTCATTACAGGAGTTAGCAGGTGTTTGCAACAAAGAAGAAACAATTTCGTACAGCATGCCACAGATGTGCTTTAAAAACACACAGTAAGTGAACAAGACTCAGTGTTTTGTAACTCATACCTCCGTCTCTGACCTTGTCATCAAGTGTCTCTGTGGCTGCCTGAAACTGATTAAAAAAAGCATCTGATTTCAAAGTTGAAACATTCCCGGGGAGATTCCATAGTTGCAGCTGGGTTTTAGAAAACAATACCGCCCCTTATTAGGATTGCAGTGTCATCATCCAAGATAAACTCTCTTTGAAATGTCATGTGCTCATTTCATACCTCTGTCGGAATAGATGGAGGTGTAACTTTATGGAGGTTACTTTTCTCTGCTTTGCACAGTTTAAAGAGAGCTGTTTATTATTTCTCAAACAACATATAGAGGACAGAGGTAGACCGTCTTTAAATTCTTCAACTCAAATTAAAAAGTGATGCACAGGCTGAGAGTTGGTATCACTTCTGTTCTCTACAACTCAAAGAAAAACTGAAATTGTCAAATGGCTGTTGCTACTACAATACTAGCTAAGAAATTAATAGGATAGATATGTAAATTGGAATGATTATTATACTCATATGGTTTGTCTTTGACACTGACCTCATTATCTGCCCGGCTGCTACCATCAGGGTCCCGATAACTGCGGGTCCTTGGGGCCTCCTGGAATGTAACCATGTGACCGTTTTATCGTTTCAGCTCGCCGAAAATGTGACGAGTGGATGTGTCTGCATGAATCGTGTGCAACCATTTGTATACAGAAAGATGCCTTCAAGATATGTGACTTATTCTCTATCCCTGAAGATCATGGAATGAATGTGCTTGCTGTGCAGAAGTAAGGATTCAGTTTGTTGCATCTCTTGAGGCTCTTTCTGACTCATTGTATTTACATCTCAAACTCCATTTATACCTCAAAATATGTTGTGTTGCACACATCCACAGTCTTTGAGTTATAAATAGTTCAATACGGGATGTGATGCGATTGGAAGTTGATGCGGTATGAAACACTTTATTGTCCCCTTGGGGGGATTTATCTTGGATGTAGCTGCCTTCACAGTAGTATTGATCAATAAAAACAAAAAGCAAACAGTAAAATGCTAAAAGATGGTGCAAGGCTAGTCATTATATTAATGTGATGGGATTATCTGTATAGAGTACAACATTTATCTTTATCTGAATCTTAAAATGCTCTGTATTGCACGCTGATCAACTTTACATAAGCTCATGATGAAAGTCCATGGAGGCCCATTCAGTACCACTGTATTTATAACCCAACACTTTTCCGACTTTGTTTATCATTTAAAATCATCTTATTACATTTTGTTAACAACTGTAAATAAGCCCATTACAATGATCTGAAAAGTAAATTAGTAATCTATGACATTACCAATTCTATATGTGAAACTAGGTAAACAAGTCAGCTAACGATTCTCATGTGACCGCCCTTAATGGTTTGCATGATAATGATCCACAGAGGTTTACATTTCTAGCTCCATCCAACAGTCTGTTTAGAACTGAAACCTGTCGGAGGAGAGGGGAAACCTCTTCAATAGCTTCAACTAAGTCCAGTTGCCTTTTGATCAAGCTTTGATCTATGACACTCCTTTGTTCCTTTAGAACTACATATACCAAATACTCTTGCAAACTGATCAACCAAAAAAGAGACATTAAAGTCAGCAGACTTAATTTCCTTCACATTTCCTTTATCTGGGTAAGCACAGTGTAAAAAAAAAAACAACGGACACATTTCAGCACTGTAGGCCTAGTTGCGGTCATGCACCTGAAACTGTATTTATTGTCGAGTGTCCTCCTTTTTTGCTCTTTTTAATCTGATAAACCATAAAAACACTAACAATGGTTTGTACTTTGCAGTTTATGAGTCCCATACCATAATGCATTAACACCTAATGGATTCAACTGTTTTCAAGCGCTTTTTCCTCCCGTTGCATCAGTTACTCAGCTGTTGTGTTGCATGTTCACAAAGTATTGAAAAAAAGAGGCAGTGTATTATATGAAGAGTGTTTGTGACTATTTTAGGTCATTCAGTTGAACACAAACAGTTCTGACTCCTCCTTGAGATACTCAATGATTCCTCCTTTGTATTACACATGTATTGACTCTGACCATTGAGGTCAAGCAGTTATTACACAATTATTCTGCTGTGGTAAAAGAAGAAGAAGAAGATCCCGCCACATCTGTTCTTGCAACACAGAAGCAGAGAATGACAAAATGAAACAACAAGAATTCCCAGAGAACCATGAGTAAATCCTTCCTATTCAAGTTAATGTAACTAAACAAGTGTACTGACTCTTTATGGAAACTCCTCTGACGTTAGTACGAGTGTCAGACGTATACATTCCTTAACTGACAGGTCCAGATAATTGATTTGCAGCAGCTTGGGATGTTTCACAACAAAATGAGCCACAAGCCTTAAAGTGCAGATATTTAACGGGTTTTACTGTGCAAATTATGCATTTTCTGCTTCTACCAATTCTCACTTTAATCTTTGTTTTGTTCGCTTGCTCATGACTGCCGATAACCTCATGCAAGGATATACTGAAGAAAAACTGCAGTCCTAAGCTGCCTGGGTTCCTGTGCTGTGCTGGGTTCTGATGTTTGGGTTCTGTTTGTTGTTAAGCTTCTGCATGTGTCAAAGCACTTTGTAAACCCTCGTTTTTAAACGTGCCATACAAATAAAAGTATTATTTCATTATTTATTGGGTGGAACACACAGGGAAGTACTGCACATTCACGTGCTTTGTTAATTTACTGCAGGGCTTTTAAGTTTCCTCTTTGGTTTACTGGAGCATGAGGTCTGATAGGAACACAGAGAGCTAAAAAGCTGTGAAACTATCCCCACCCTGACTGGATTGTTGGAAGCATTAGAGACAATTATCTTCCCTGCAGACACTCTGTGGTTGCAATTATGTGTAGAACTTATCCCGATCTCAAAGGCTGCCAAACAGCTTCAGAGCATCATTTTCTGCAGCCTAACACAGGATTAATAAAATACTGTTGGGGTTTTTTTTGTCAGTAGTTTAAAAGAAGAAAGAGCTGTCTTGGAAAGAGCGTTGTATTTGTATACTTTCTTTTTTATTTTTAAGAATTTGTTTGGAGACCTTGATCACCCTGGCCTTGATGGTCTTTCAGGGACACAGGCGATACTGGATGGTGTCCAGCATCACAAGCTGTGCATTCCTGTCCCCTCATGGCCTTTAATACCCCCTGCTCTACAATCACACACACACCAGGTTACAGCTAAGGACAAATGTGGGACAACTCTTACGAGGAAAATCACTTTTTATTTCTTGTATTTGAACTGAATTCATTCTCCATTTGTCCGAGTCACTTTTTTAAAACACTGTTTATACATAAAACTACTCATTCTAGTTAGAGAAAGCACAGTTTATCACCCTGACTCTTTATATATATTTTAGGTTAAAGTCCTTGTTTTTTTCTAAGCAGAGGTACTAGTATTCTTGTAAAAGATGTTTCTCTCTGTATTCTTTTTGTTTGAACAATTGTATCCTGTTGTAACCTTCCCTCCAGTAACACCAGAGTCAGACTTTGTCCACACCCTCCTGAGGCCACTCCAGGAAGAAGTCTGTTTAAAGGTAACATACCTCCAGTAAATGTCACGCTCTCTGTCACAGAAAGTTTCCAAGATTGCCGATAACTTCAGAGTATTTACTTCTCTGCAAACTCTTCCCTGTTCCTCTTCCTGATTAACTTGAGAAAAAGACGGCCTTAAAAATAAGAGTTAAAACAGAACACGTTTAAACCCTAATAAGAAAGCCTAAAAAGTTAGTGAGGGGGAGGGGATCTTTAAAAAAAAGAAAAATAATTCTATTATAACATTTCAATCCTGAATGCAAAACACCAATAAAGAAGTAGCCAACTGGTAAACCAAGAGCAGCTGACTATTTTATCTGTGTTTTTAAAGCAAGTTAATGAAATAAAAAATGAAAAGTTGTCAGGGGCATGACAGACTTTTTCAGTGAGAGGAGGCGGGCATTGTTGTGTTTATAGTGTGCATGTACGTGACACACAGAACAGCATACAGCCGCAGAGTCCTTTTTTTTTTCTTTTTACAGTATTCCTGCTGATAAACTGAAGCTTTATCAATCACATCAGTCGTGCACTTTAAACATCTGTTTATGTTCCTGGGACGTAAGGGAGAGACACACATTAGTTTGATTTCACAATCACAATCAAACGTGTTGTGAAAAGTTATTAAAGTACAAGAGAATGATAACTTTGCTCTATATCATGGGTGTGTCCAACATGCTGCCAACTTGTTTCTGCAGGTAAAAAGGCATCGGGCAAACAGGTCACAGAGTACGCTGAACACATACCCTCATAAACGAGGCTAAAGGTGGCATTACTATATGTGGGTCATTGCTTTTTCTTATTTCATTTCCCACCTCCATTCTCTTTTTTTTAATTATTATTTCATGTTAAGGAAGAAAAACAAGGATATAAGTCTGGAATCTAAAGTGTATTTCCCCGATTCCTTGCCATAAATCATCACAAAGATAAGAAAAAGTTGTTCCTGCCTGCAGCAAGAGGAGCCCAATAAAGCTACCGTTACAGACTTTGTCCTCCAAATTCATTGACATTTAAAGCTTTTCTGCCCTCAGTACTACGGCTCAAACCACATTTATTAGATAAAGATATAAGATAAATCCTATTTAGTGGTTGTTTGGTGTAGTCTTTGAGACCTTTATCTGATAGAGTTATCATGTGTGGTAAAGATTCGACACTTTGGCGCCTTGGCCTTATCAGATTTCCATTTTTTTTCTTACCATTAGATTAGGATTAGATTTATAGAGGTTGAATTGTGTGTTTACACTCTAGGGGGTTTCATGCTGTATTTGAGTGTGTGTGTGTGTGTGTGTGTGTGTGTGTGTGTGTGTGTGTGTGTGTGTGTGTGTGTGTGTGTGTGTGTGTGTGTGTGTGTGTGTGTGTGTGTTTGTGTTTGTGTTTGTGTTTGTGTTTGTGTTTGTGTTTGTGTTTGTGTGTGCAGAGGTGATAAGCATTGTTAAAATTTGAACTGTGAGTTCTTTCTTTATTTTGTTCTGTTAAACAAAGTACATAGCTATGATGTCTACAAGCCTCTGACTGCAACTGACCTTTTTTTTTCTTCTTTTTTTTACGTTATCCACAATCCAACACAAACGTTTGACTAATCAAAGAAAAAAACAACAGGTCTGGTTGTTTCCTCTTAAATGCTAAGATTGTTATTGAGTTACTCTTCAGTCTTACCTTGGGTTTTTGACATGAGCAGAGACATTACATAAGTTTCAGTGGTCAAGCAAACAGCAGTAGTCTAGCCCGACATGACAAAGGTGAAACCAGAAGTGAAGAGGACATTGTGCAGGAGTTTTCTCTTACACACAAGAAGTCAAACAATCAACACAGTACCAACCAGCTTCACTGATTCCATATGTGTTTTTGACAAGCTCTTCAAAGGGCATGCATGGAGCAGATGTGACCTAACTCCTTGGGGCTGCCTATGTGGCAATGAGGAACATTTACAGACATATTCTTCTTCTTTTGTTTTGAGCAAGTCAAATGGAAACAAACAACATTGTTATGATGCAGGTATGCATTCACACATTATAATCATCGTCACATTTCCTCATTCATGAGCTGCTTGTTTCTCCTTTGTCTCTAAAAATACCTCACAGCCAGTGCAGCAGTGTTCTATAATGTTGCCTAACTCTCAGGCCTTCTAGCTGTGGAAGAATGAAGCGCCGAATTCTTTGCTGAGTTGACAGAACAAAGGCGTGTCATTAAAAGAAAACACAGCAGGATGTTGAGGGATGCTTCTCACAAGTCTAAACCACAATATGGAAATGTATTGTTATTTTCAGAAGAGGTCAATAAACGGGATTCTTCTTCTAAAGGTCACCATATGTGTCTTTAAATGTAAGGCTCAGGAGAAGTGTGTGTGTGTGTGTGTGTGTGTGTGTGTGTGTGTGTGTGTGTGTGTGTGTGTGTGTGTGTGTGTGCGTGTGACTCTGGTACAGTCAGAGAGTGTGACAGTAGTGTTTCACATGACAGACTTGGTTTCACACTAATTATTTCTAAGTGAGAGAAGCTGTTGTTGTTGTGAAATCATTTTCAATTAGATATATCAACTTAACCGTATAAGGCAATAATAATGACCTTACCCTAACCCAAAGCTGGAATGGCTGTTTAAGTCTGATGAGTTTAAGCTGGCTCATTTTGTCTCACAAGCTTGTAAAAGAAGACAAGATAGTTTGATTTGTTGTCGTTCTTGTCTTCTGTTTCATGACAATCAATGGACTCATTAAGCACTCTCTGAACGTTTAAATTCCATGGTGTCATGTTAGTCCATGCAGGCAGGGCCTATAATCAAACTTCAAACTAAAACTTCAAACTAATAAAGAAAAAACTGAGATCAAAATTTAGAAGTCTTGGGAGCTGGTTTAGCTCAGTGGGTAGAGCAGATTGCCTCGTGTACAGAGGATTCAGTCCTCGTTGCTCTGGTGCAGTTCAGAGAGGAGACATGCTAACAAATTCTCTTATGGTAACAAGACTTTTGAGGCAATGTGTTAGCTGCTCAAGCCAACAAAATTCAGAGAGAGAAGTCCTCTCTGTCGTCCAGCTGTTCGTTAAAAAACAAGTTTTCATTCTCTATACAATCCTGCCAGCATATAGGAGATGTTGAAATAAACACCTCAGCAGAAATGGGATAGCTAGGTCTTCTCCAGTTTCCATTGTTTTGGTCCAGTTTAATACGTCACATCCTGTAGCCTATTTTCTACATGAGCTGAGTGTCTGTATGCAGCTTTTCAAACAAAGCAATACTTCATTTCACAATGGTATTTGCTTATGCTATGTCATGCTATACAAGAACAGCAAATTTATCATTTAGAAAGTCTGCAGAAAGGGAGATAAGATATGACTCCTTTGTAAATTGTATAGCAGTCATAAATGACTCAAAGGCAAAAGATAAAAGCTAATATCACATTTAAAACTTCCTCTTTTCCTGAAAAAAGAAGCGCTTCAGTATACTCATCTTTCCTTCAACAATAAGTAATGAATTGCTCTGCGCTCAGACACTTTCAACGTGTTCAGATACAAAATGAGTGTTTAATATGAAGGCGTGTAACCTTAGATAAATGGTTTTGAACCATGATTAGCATGAAAGAAACTCACTCTGTTTGTGTGTTTTTTGTGGAAAACATGAAGGTGTGTTGTTAAATTACAATTCTCAAGTGTCTTTATGGCTACTGAATATATGAATCACATGTTGTGGTTAAGAGGATTCCAGGTCATCTGCTTCCTCCTTCCTTAAAGTATCATCTTCTGGGAACAATTGGTTTGACATGTATTAAGAAATATCAAATATTCCCAATTATATGTGTTGCATTGTCAGGGTGTTTCTCATACTTTGAATATAAAGGGTGCGACTCAAGAAGAGTTCTGCAAATAAGTGTGAACTTTTCCCGAGGGTTTTATCTGTCACTTGATTTATTAATCTCATAAATGCTTGTCATTAAAACTTCATCTTAAACATTCCTCATGGCTTGGAAAGGTATCAAAATGTAGAAAGTGATGCGAAACCTTACCTGAACTCTGCATGGTCTATAGGGTGGGTTTATAAATGTGCTTCAGGCCTTGTTGTATCTCTCTGAGGTTTTGTGTGTGTGTGTGTGTGTGTGTGTGTGTGTGTGTGTGTGTGTGTGTGTGTGTGTGTGTGTGTGTGTGTGTGTGTGTGTGTGTCTGTGCACGCGTGTGACTCTGGTACAGTCAGAGAGTGTGACAGTAGTGTTTCACATGACAGACTTGGTTTCACACTAATTATTTCTAAGTGAGAGAAGCTGTTATTGTTGTGAAATCATTTTCAATTAGATATATCAACTTAACCGTATAAGGCAATAATAATGACCTTAGCCTAACCCAAAGCTGGAATGGCTGTTTAAGTCTGATGAGTTGAAGCTGGCTCATTTTGTCTCACAAGCTTGTAAAAGAAGACAAGATAGTTTGATTTGTTGTCGTTCTTGTCTTCTGTTTCATGACAATCAATGGACTCATTAAGCACTCTCTGAACGTTTAAATTCCATGGTGTCATGTTAGTCCATGCAGGCAGGGCCTATAATCAAACTTCAAACTAAAACTTCAAACTAATAAAGAAAAAACTGAGATCAAAATTTAGAAGTCTTGGGAGCTGGTTTAGCTCAGTGGGTAGAGCAGATTGCCTCGTGTACAGAGGATTCAGTCCTCGTTGCTCTGGTGCAGTTCAGAGAGGAGACATGCTAACAAATTCTCTTATGGTAACAAGACTTTTGAGGCAATGTGTTAGCTGCTCAAGCCAACAAAATTCAGAGAGAGAAGTTCTCTCTGTCGTCCAGCTGTTCGTTAAAAAACAAGTTTTCATTCTCTATACAATCCTGCCAGCATATAGGAGATGTTGAAATAAACACCTCAGCAGAAATGGGATAGCTAGGTCTTCTCCAGTTTCCATTGTTTTGGTCCAGTTTAATACGTCACATCCTGTAGCCTATTTTCTACATGAGCTGAGTGTCTGTATGCAGCTTTTCAAACAAAGCAATACTTCACTTCACAATGGTATTTGCTTATGCTATGTCATGCTATACAAGAACAGCAAATTTATCATTTAGAAAGTCTGCAGAAAGGGAGATAAGATATGACTCCTTTGTAAATTGTATAGCAGTCATAAATGACTCAAAGGCAAAAGATAAAAGCTAATATCACATTTAAAACTTCCTCTTTTCCTGAAAAAAGAAGCGCTTCAGTATACTCATCTTTCCTTCAACAATAAGTAATGAATTGCTCTGCGCTCAGACACTTTCAACGTGTTCAGATACAAAATGAGTGTTTAATATGAAGGCGTGTAACCTTAGATAAATGGTTTTGAACCATGATTAGCATGAAAGAAACTCACTCTGTTTGTGTGTTTTTTGTGGAAAACATGAAGGTGTGTTGTTAAATTACAATTCTCAAGTGTCTTTATGGCTACTGAATATATGAATCACATGTTGTGGTTAAGAGGATTCCAGGTCATCTGCTTCCTCCTTCCTTAAAGTATCATCTTCTGGGAACAACTGGTTTGACATGTATTAAGAAATATCAAATATTCCCAATTATATGTGTGGCATTGTCAGGGTGTTTCTCATACTTTGAATATAAAGGGTGCGACTCAAGAAGAGTTCTGCAAATAAGTGTGAACTTTTCCCGAGGGTTTTATCTGTCACTTGATTTATTAATCTCATAAATGCTTGTCATTAAAACTTCATCTTAAACATTCCTCATGGCTTGGAAAGGTATCAAAATGTAGAAAGTGATGCGAAACCTTACCTGAACTCTGCATGGTCTATAGGGTGGGTTTATAAATGTGTTTCAGGCCTTGTTGTATCTCTCTGAGGTTTTGTGTGTGTGTGTGTGTGTGTGTGTGTGTGTGTGATTTCTTAACTTTGTAGATAAGTGTCATGGATTACCAAAGCACCTGTTTTTATGATGCATTCTTAAAACAGAAACATGACTATATGTGGTGTAAAGAAATAACATGAAAACATCATAATTACAGCCAGACATACTATAATACTTGGAGTTAGGGAAGGACTATTATGTCAATATTTATAGATGGCATTGTTGACTCGGTCACACAGCAACCATCCAGCTTAAACAGCCCACAGAGGATTTGTTTATAGAAAGGCTGTGTTGTCATTGATAAGTCACACGCATTAGAAACATTATCTCAGCCTCACAGGGCTGTTATAAAGGCCGTCAGGTTTGATGTAACATATGTGATAAATTGTCACATAAGACCAGAATTCTATCTATAACTGTAATTTAGATAAAGTGTTCAGATTGATGTTTTGTTATATCTTTTGTTTTTGCCCCATAATTTCAACTCTGTCGAGACAAGTAGCAGGAAAGTTCGAAAAAAGCTCTGACATTTTTTATTTATTTATAATGTCTTACCGAGAGTTAGATGATTTCTGTTTAACACAGAGAGGGGCCAAGTGGCTAAACTAGCTTAGCATAGAGTTTAAAATCAAAAGTACATTAACAGCTAGCCAGTCAACAATGATGTCACGATACAAAAAAAAGGATATATATGATAATTTATCAAATAAATAAAGAGAAAAAACTATTGAATATAAATTACTTATTATTTTAAAAAGGATTAGCTTAGCAAGACTGGACTAAAAGGCTATATTGTTTGCTTGAAAATTTGAAGGAAGTCACTTGGTATGTGTCCTTTTGTCACTCATGCTGAAATCGAACAATGAAGAAATGCCCCAAAGCTGTTTTTGTGTGGTAAGATGCATACAGAACCCAGAAATCATTCTAACAAGCATCTGAACAGGAAACTGAGTATTTAAGGTGACACAAATTAAATTAAAGGCCTATATTCAATGAGAATTAGCTCTGACGTCCTGACCTTAATGTGGCAAGACAATCTGCACAAGTTAAGAAAACATATACAAGGCCTTGTTCCGATTTTTGTTTTGCTGAAATTGTTAACCAATCTTTTCTCTTATGTTTGAACTTCTCCTATCGGCAGAAAGCCAGCACACATCTTTTAAAAAACAACACCTGTTGTAAGGCCTCATTTGACACGTCTTACTACATGTTGACTATTTATATATAGGTGCCTTGAAGTCAGAAACTGAAGACTTGGGTATTTTAACTGGTTTGTTGAGTTTCAACTAAGAGCAGCATAAAAGTGTAGCTTAAAAGATAAAATAAGATGCTAAAAACCTTTTTATTTCATGTTTGCAGTTATTTGTTGCGTTATTTTTGTATTAAATTTGAATTGCTGTATGGGAAGGTCTAAGCAAAAAAAAAAAACTTCTTACATTTATTAGACAAATGTATTGGCGTAAATGGTCCATTAATAAGTAGACCATCAATGTAATTTAGAGGGGTAGAAGTAAGAAGTAGCAGGAAAATGAGCTTCTCAAGCTACACCAATCTGCGCCTTCAGTCCTCCTGGATATATGCACACTTCACATAATTTCTTATTTGCATCCTGATAAATATACCCTGTCAACATCTAAAACATGATCTAAATAAATGGTCTGCAACCTAAAATAGAACGCCAAATTGCAAGGAGGAAATCCATCAACACTAGTTTATGACATCCGCCCCTGCTTCGCCCACTGCATCAGCTATAATGGGAAAGATTTCGATCAGTGCTACACGGCTGCCATCTGGCGGTGGGGCTACATTACTACATTATAAAATTAAATAACATCTAAATTGATGATTCTAAAAAAATGATTTAATCACTCTCTATTATTCTGCGATGACCTTTTAATTACGCAACCGGAATCGCACAATATTGTGTGTGTGTGTGTGTGTGTGTGTGTGTGTGTGTGTGTGTTTTATTTAATCTCAATCCACAAATGCGCCTGTCCCTTTAAGAAGCTGGACACGACGCTCAGCGCCCAATCGCGGCGGGTAAACCGAACACTGTTGTTGTCAGCAAGTAGCAGCTAAGCTAATTTTAAGATAGCGTCAGCCGGTGAGCAGAGAGGTGAAATACAGTAACGATTACAACAGTCAAAGGTCTTCCTCACCGGCTCCGGTTTAAAGTCTACAATGGTGAGTGTAAGTAACATGTTAGCTGTCAAAGCTGAAGTTGGTACCCCCTGGTGTTACTTGAGTAATGGTCTAGTAAAGTCATGTTAGGCACTGCTTGATGGTAACCTACAGCTACCTAGTGGGTGACATTGTTATTGGTAAAGTGGCAGGCTGTGAGTGGGACAAAAACATAAACCATGTCAGAAATGTTACAGTGTATGTCCAGAAATCTTCAACAGAATGTAAAGGGAGTGTTTAGCTTTGTATTTTGTTTTCTACTTAGTTGTGTCACACGATGTAAAAATAAATAGATATTTTTTTACTTTGTTCACTTGTGTTAAACAAAGATGATTGAGTCTTGAAGTTATTACAGGTTGTTAAACATTATTCAAAGGCATCACTGTGATACAGGATGATGATCCATAAAACTATCATGCTGCTGAATAGTGAAGTGAAGTGTTGTTGCCTGTTTTAAGGATCCTAATTTGTTTTCTTTTGATGGTCTTAGTTGACTGCATTTTCAATCATCTATGGCAGGGATGGGCAACTTCGTTCACAGCAAGGGCCACATTCATTTAATTCTCACTGCCAGGGGGCCAAATTGTAGCATACAAAAAACGATTACAGACAATTATGTCTCAAATTTAACTCAACATATACCAGTGATCAAATATTATTATGGACATATTTCTGGCATGATTTTGTCATGTTTTCTTCATGTTTCCAATTAATTGATGTGTAAAAATTGACCTGAGGGCCACGTTGAGGGTTGATGGGGGCCGCATGTGGCCCCCGGGACGCCAGTTGCCCACTCCTGATCTATGAACTGATATACTCTTCCTGCTACCTTTACAAGTCTTGTGCAAAGATTGAAAAACTAAAATATATTTGGTGTATTGATAAAGAGATGAGAAGTCTGTCAGTGTAACAAAGCCTATGGAATATAACTGTATGCGAACCAGTTAATCAAAAAGATTAAAATGTCATCTATTTGTGGAACTACTCTATAATTAATTGATTAAACTGATATAACTCAACTATTGTTCTGCTTTTACATCACCCTGTTTTGTGAACAGCTTATAATTATAGGAGGCTATCATTTATAATATTTGGCCATAACTTCAATCTCCAACATTCATCCTATTGATACCTTACCAATAGCTGTTTTAATGAATATCAATCAAGATATTTAAAATAACTAACCTTCAAATATAAAATAATAAAAAGTATGTAATGTTTTGCAGAGATCGGACCTCTCCCTTTTGAAAAATGGGAATTGAATATACATTTTAATGGTTGCTCTTCGTGTATTAGCCAATATTTACAGTCTATGGCAGGGATGGGCAACTTTGGTCACAGCAAGGGCCACATTCATTTAATTCTCACTGCCAGGGGGCCAAATTGTAGGATACAAAAACAATTACAGTCAATTATGTCTCAAATTTAACTCAACATATACCAGTGATCAAATATTATTATGGACATATTTCTGGTTTTCATGATTTCAATGCAGATTTTGTCATGTTTTCTTCATGTTTCCAATTAATCGACCTGAGGGCCATGTTGAGGGTTGATGGAGGCCGCATGTGGCCCCCGGGCCGCCAGTTCGAAAAGAGTACAAGAATACTGTGCTCAATTAAAAGTACAGTTACTGTGAGTACAATTTAGTATAGGTGAAATTACTGGCCCATGAATCTAGAATGAAAAAGTAATTAATAAAAACAATCCTACTTAAAGAATTGAGGACTGGAGTACTTTCATTCCGAAGGAGGTGGGGGTGAAAAGTAAAATATGATTTCCTTCCTGTGCAGTGCAAAAATATATGGGGATTAATATATATATTAATCTCCAACCAGGTTGTTCAATATAAGGACTGCCTTTATATTAAAGAAGGATAATGCAACCTCACATTTTGGTTGTAATGCAAAATCAATTATCTGGCTATAAACATTAGCATTTTAATATAATATTGTATGGGGCTTACACTGCATGATAAAGCTGTTGTTTCTGATGCACTTGAAGCTGAACTGGCCTCCTAAATTTGGCCAGGGATTCACTTCATTTTCCTCTGGTTCCTCCCCAAGATAACCACGCTTTTAGCTGGGTCCAAGTTTAAGTCTTACTCAACTATCTTCCGATTTGTACGGAGCCCAGGAGGTGACATGGAGATGTAAAAATACGTTCTTTTTTTATGCGCACGCCTTTCAGATTTCAAATTAGATTTCAAACTAACTTGTTTGTTTTGACTGATGAATTTCAATAACACTTTGTTGCAATCTTATCCTTTTTTTTTTTACTCACTGTACTGGTACAAACATTCTACTGGACTGGCCTTATTTCGTTTCTTACTACTATTTAAACCAGTTTATACATTATAGTTGCCCACCCCTGGTCTAAGGTATTAGTTTGCACTTAGCAGGGGGGTCTAATCCCACCATGATCCCACCTAGTCTTAGGTCTACAGAAAAGTATATATCAACATGGAACCAACTTCGTTACGACAAAATGTTCTTTATTTACACAAATATTATATATAAAATTTAATAGTGTTAGAAGTACAAAACTTAAAACGGGTCAGACAATCATTTAGCACGATAGAGAACTTTTTCTCAATTGTTCCCATGTTAACTCTCGACGCCATATTTGTCAAAGTGTCTCATTATAATGCCCAGCTCCAGCTCCACTGTTCCCATGGCTTCGGTGTGCAGTCTGTATCTGTCCGCCCCGCTGTACACCAGATCCGGGCTCCGTAACTGGGGACCTCCGCCGACAAACATTTGCGACAACTGCTCTTGCCAAGAACCGAGCGGCCTCCAGGTCACACAGTTCATCCGGTGATGTCCGGGGCTAGACGGGACATGGCAGTAGCCGTAACCGTACATTTGGCAGCGACCGAAAGAGTCCTGGTGCCACACTTGTAGGTGAAGCTTTGGCCAGCCCTGGAGTCCTTTGGTCGCGAAGTGCAGATCAATGGGGTGACTCCAGTACGCCATGTCTCCTGTTTGGGGAATATCCACTTGGGTCTGACCCTCCTTAAGCCCAGAGAGGAGACGCCATGCTCCTCCTGTGTGAACTCCCCATTTGCAGAAAAGGCTGTTCTGTGGGAAACCAGTTGCCCCTACGATCTGGCCAATAATGTGCAGCTCGGCCATGTCATAAACGCGTCCTTACACAAAAACATGCGGCGGACAAGGTGTAGTCTAGTCTCCAGTATGTAAACGACTAGCTGCTAGCAGTTGCTAACACCTCCGCCTGCGTCTCCTTGGTAACTCCCTGCGTTACAGCGGGTAAGATTTCACCCTGAGCATAGTCTCTCAGGCAGCATTTCCACAGAATTTGCATTAGGTAGAATGTATATACCAAAACCTCAAATTATGCCAGACTGGTGATTGTCTTCACAACAACACCTCTTCAAATGAGCGAATTATATTAGCAAATACATTGTAACCATGCGACAAATTACAAACTGTTGCCTGGCAGGCAATACGCAGGGGGTTCAAAGGCATGATGTACATTTGACGGTCTTCCTCCTGTGGTATGATTTGGAAAGTGAGGATGCTTTTATTCAGCAAAACTTGAGGCCCCCAAACGTGAATTTTGTGTTTTCTCTGAATACGAGTAGGCTACACTCCGCGGCTTTAGTGCTTCAAACTCAAACCAGTGATTTTCATAAAATTAGGGTTCGAAAAGAGTACAAGAACACTGTGCTCAATTAAAAGTACAGTTACTGTGAGTACAATTTAGTATAGGTGAAATTACTGGCCCATGAATCTAGAATGAAAAAGTAATTAATAAAAACAATCCTACTTAAAGAATTGAGGACTGGAGTACTTTCATTCCGAAGGAGGTGGGGGTGAAAAGTAAAATATGATTTCCTTCCTGTGCAGTGCAAAAATATATGGAGATTAATATATATATTAATCTCCAACCAGGTTGTTCAATATAAGGACTGCCTTTATATTAAAGAAGGATAATGCAACCTCACATTTTGGTTGTAATGCAAAATCAATTATCTGGCTATAAACATTAGCATTTTAATATAATATTGTATGGGGCTTACACTGCATGATAAAGCTGTTGTTTCTGATGCACTTGAAGCTGAACTGGCCTCCTAAATTTGGCCAGGGATTCACTTCATTTTCCTCTGGTTCCTCCCCAAGATAACCACGCTTTTAGCTGGGTCCAAGTTTAAGTCTTACTCAACTATCTTCCGATTTGTACGGAGCCCAGGAGGTGACATGGAGATGTAAAAATACGTTCTTTTTTTATGCGCACGCCTTTCAGATTTCAAATTAGATTTCAAACTAACTTGTTTGTTTTGACTGATGAATTTCAATAACACTTTGTTGCAATCTTATCCTTTTTTTTTTTACTCACTGTACTGGTACAAACATTCTACTGGACTGGCCTTATTTCGTTTCTTACTACTATTTAAACCAGTTTATACATTATACGTATTACTACCTGTTTATACTGCATACCTCATATTTATATGTTTCATTATGTTTGAACACAGTTGGAGGGAGCGTAAGAAATAAAATCTTACAATACTTGCCGTCACTGTAATCGTTGAGCATACAAAAAAAAGAGGTTGAACTTCATATTCTTTAAATAAGAAACATGTTTTCACAGGCTTAAATATGTGGCAGCTGCTCTACATCTTTTGTCTCTTCCCCCATACAGTCCGATCCAACTCTAGAGAGGCATTTTAAGGGCCACAGGGAGACCGTGACGAGCGTGGACTTAAGCTGCAACATGAAACAGATCGGTAACTTAAACTTTATATCTCCATATGTATTTGTGTTTCTCTGTTTTTTTTCCTATCACCAGTTTACTGATTTCTTTTTATTTTATTATCTATGTTTCTTGGGATCATACACAATGTTTCTGATTGACTCACCTCTGCGTCCTCCTCTTCCAGCCACAGGCTCGATGGACTCCTGTGTGATGATCTGGAACATGAAGCCTCAGATGCGAGCGTATCGTTTTGATGGACACAAAGATGCTGTCATGTCCATTCAGTTTTCTCCCTCAGGTCACCTAGTGGCCTCTGCCTCCAGAGACAAGACTGTACGTCTTTGGGTTCCTAGCATGTGAGTTCTGTTATGTCATTATTATTGTTTTCAATTAGAAAGCTTGCACAAAAGACAGTGACTCATAAAAATAACAAAAGCACACATTTCTCAACACCCACTGTTTTTTTGTAGTTTGTTTTTTTTCACTGTATTGTTGTCTTTGTGTGTGTGTGTGTGTGTGTGTGTGTGTGTGTCTTTCTACAGGAAGGCTGAGTCAACAGCTTTCAGGGCTCACACTGCCACTGTGCGCA
The DNA here is from genome assembly GCF_963584025.1 of Labrus mixtus. Classification (NCBI taxonomy): domain Eukaryota; kingdom Metazoa; phylum Chordata; class Actinopteri; order Labriformes; family Labridae; genus Labrus; species Labrus mixtus. The sequence goes on along the minus strand of NC_083618.1, from coordinate 14,574,601 downwards.
GCGTTAACTTTTCTGGCGATGGACAGACTCTGGTCACAGCCTCTGATGACAAGACCATCAAAGTGTGGACAGTTCACAGGCAGAAGTTTCTCTTCTCTCTCAACCAGCACATCAACTGGGTCCGCTGTGCCAAGTACGAGAAAACATACAAAGGCGCACTAAGCCGTTTTCACATGTGCACTCCTGATAATTTCCATAAAATGCCCCTGAAATCTTAGTTGTTTGTTCACACATGCATCTCATAATGGGAGACTATCCCCATTGGATGGGAGGGATGGGGGTCAACAGAAAAAACTATGAGTCAGTTTCATAAATTGACTAGACTGCACAGGTCGCAGGATATAAATGTCATCACACCCGCCTGCTCGCTCACAGCAAATTTTCTAGAATATTTCCTGCTGCTATCCTCACATCGGCTCACCTTTACTTCTTCTGGAAAAATTGTAAGACGGGGTGGCAGGAGGAGATTGAAAAATATTCATCTGTTTGTGTTCACACATGCAGCTCTCCCCGATAATTTTAGGAAGCTTTCAGGAGTTTTGTGTACATGTGAATAGGGCCATTGATGCTGTTGATGCTGCAGATATTTCTACTTATTGCTCTGCGTTTTACTATTTCTAAGTACACCTTTTTCTACATTTCTGAATACACTTTTCATACATTTCTTGCAGGTTTTCTCCTGATGATCGTTTGATTGTGTCGTCCAGTGATGATAAGACTATAAAGCTGTGGGACAAGAATAGCCGAGAATGTATTCATTCTTTCTATGAACATGCTGGGTGAGCAATTTATACACATAAAGGTGCTCAGAAAAAATACTAATAAGAGAGGTTGTTATTTGAGTGCTCGAGACAACAAGCAGATTACATATTTTTGTGTGTTTGTTAATGTTGTTATTTTTGTGAAATGTTGACAATTTGAAGCAGTATCTGCTGCATTGAAGTCTTTTTTCTTATAGATAAAAACATTGGAATTTACATCGATGTATCAGCAAGTGACTCAAATTCCCCTTATCCAATGTTGAACACCTCAGGGTTGGAAATGAACTTTCTCTCCTTCCTGACACTGGGACTGGTGGATTCAAAAATCACTTTATTTTAGTGCAGAAAATACTGACAATCTCTTTGTCTAGCTCATAAACAGTTTATTATTTTGAGGCTGGTAAGAGTTTTGCATTGCTAAATTAATTGTAGAGTTGCAGCCATGTCCTCAGAGGCTAACTCATTTAGCTGATCTAGCTGCAAATGAACCTCAGCTGAAAGGCAGGATAACAAATGTGTTTTTCTATAAGCATGTGTTTTAAATCATTCTGTTACTTCACTTTTATATACCAGCCACTGTGACTGGTAAGTTGAGCAAATTCGCCCCTTAAATGCAAAAAAACAAACACCCGTATGGCCTGTGAAGGGTGCTAATTTCCAACCCTGGAACATCTCTTCTTTCATTACAAACTTCTCTAAATGCTCCAGCCAAAAGTCTCATACGTAGTGTGTTGTGGTTTGTTTGTGGTGAATAATACTTAGAGTTAGAAGTGTTCTCTGGTGCCAGTTTGCCTGCCAACATTTTTCAATAAAGGTTTTGTGATAATCAAATTAATCTGCTGATATAATGAATATAAAGTTCTGTATCAAAGATGTTATTTCTTTTATTTCATGTTTTTCTGTCTTTCTTTTAAGTTATGCAAACCAAGTGGCGTTCCATCCCAGTGGAACATGCATCGCTGCAGCCAGTACTGACAACTCTGTAAAGGTGTGGGACATCAGATCCCACAAGATGCTGCAGCACTACCAAGGTAACACCTCAAAACATTATATAACAGAACAATACAGCAAAACCATTCATTCACAACACATTAAGTTTTATTACCAAGTGTTTTAACACCTGAAAACAACAAACACCACACTTTTTATTTGTTCAGGCTCTCAGATTTTGCATTCTTCATTTAGTGAGGCTGCAGCTAATTTAGACTTTATTAAATAATACAAGAAAAATGATTTATTGATGAACAAATATTTGGCAATTACTCTCCTGCGTGGACATCTACTTTATTATTCAGAGGCTTTATCTCAAATGCTCAAGGGAGGAACTGAGAGGTATTAGTGTATTTAAACATGTCATAGCGTTTTGCGGCCAGCAGAGGGAGCGTGTTACTTGTCAAATGTGTGCTATCCTGATGTTGTCTAAACTAAGAACCCATTCACCTCATTGACGAACAGTTTCAGGTTTGGGGAAGTTTTGATTATGAGCTGCTATATTAGATGTTATAATATGTACACCTGATGTTGAGCCCTATTCAAGTTACACAGCAACTGAAGCATGGGATTATTTACAGCTGCAGAGCTCCTCAGTGGGATCCAGGCAACATGTTAGTGAGCATCTCTCCAGCTGGGGTGTCCTTGAGCAAAGGGCTGAACCTTTTATTGTTCTGTAGGTGTCGGTTTATGACTGATCAAGTCCTCTGACGTCAAGTTTAGGGATACAAATGATTACTATAAACACATGGATGATTAACATTTTTGGGGGGTCTTCTTTGATCTGATATTTATAATATACAGTATTATTATGTCTCAGCTGCAAAAGAAAGTTGTAGCAGTATCTCCTCCATAACTATATCTTTAAATAGGAACTTTTCGTTTTTTTTGTCAGTGTTGGTGCCCCCTGCAGACAAAGTGGTGCATCTTATCTATTTGTTGATTTTGTCCTGTACACATAAGTAGTGTAAGTGGCTGTTACTTCAGCGTGCTGTAAAGCATCTTGTCTGAGACCTACCATGCGGTTACAGGCTTTTAAAAAATGCAATATTTAAATACCTCATAGTGTCCCTGACGGTCTGTTTTGTACGACGGAGTATTAGGGCCACGTGAAAGAAATAAGAAAATCTAAAATTTTGAGATAGTCCTAAATTTACGAGATTAATGTCGGAAATTTACTAGAATAAAGTCATTATTTTAGTCTATATCAGAAGAGCAGCAGCAGCCTGTTCGAAAATGACAAACGTGGAGCATCTTGTTATACTTTAGTAAAGGTGTCACAAATAAGGAAAAAGGCCACTTCCTTGTGTAGTCTGTATAAAAACAGTTAGTTCAAGAGACTTTAACAAGGCAGACAGATAACAGACAAACATATCCGATAGTTGTGTTGGGGCTTTACTTTTGCAGATATGAAACTACACACTGACTTGGAGGAAGTTATGTCTGCAGAAGAAAAGGCTTTAAGAGTTCTCCTTCCATCATTTTCGCGTAGACTGGTCTCGAACTCGTAAATTTGCGACTTTATTCTCATAATTGACAAGATTAATCTCGTAAATGTATGACTATATTCTCGTAATTTTACGACTTTAAACTCGTAAATATTTACGAGAATAAAGTCCAGAGATTAATCTCGTAAATTTAGGTGAATTTTTTTCTTTAACATGGCCCTAATCCTCCATTTTAGGTTTGCTCTTGTAGGTCATAAACATGAATCTATATTCATTTCACAGCCATTTAAACAAGTCCTCACAGGGGCATTAGAAAATCAGTACTGTTTGAACTTTTTTTCCTTAGTTGTACAAGGTTGCACTTAAGTTTAAACGTGCCGTGTTTGTGTGTGTTTTCCAGTCCACAGTGGAGTCGTGAACAGCTTGTCTTTCCACCCTGATGGTAATTTCCTCATCACTGCGGCCAGCGATTCCACAATGAAAATACTGGACCTTGTAGAGGGCAAGCTACTGTACACACTGCACGGCCACCAGGTCAGAGGCACACGCACACGCACACACACCTTGATAAATGAATACCATTCAGGCCTCTTACAGGCCTAACACTGCAGTGTTGTAAGTCATGATCAGGATGGGTCGTGTCTGTATTTCTGTGTTTGTATTCGTGAGGGTTTGGTGTGGACAGTTATATGTGTTTGACATCTTCTTTGTGCTCGTTTGATTGTCGTGTGTGTGTGTGTGTGTGTGTGTGTGTGTGTGTGTGTGTGTGTGTGTGTGTGTGTGTGTGTGTGTGTGTGTGTGTGTGTGTGTGTGTGTGTGTGTGTGTGTGTGTGTGTGTGTGTGTGTGTGTGTGTGTGTGTGTGTGTGTGTGTGTGTGTGTGTGTGTGTGTGTGTGTGTGTGTGTGTGTGTGTGTGTGTGTGTGTGTGTGTGTGTGTGTGTGTGTGTTTCCTTTTTTTGTACATGGTGTATTTTAGTACTTGCCAGGCGAGCAGGCAGCCCACTCATAATGACTCATCTCAGGGTTGTTGGAAGGAAACTGAACAGTTCTTCTGCCTCCATTCCTCTTCTTCCCTTCCTCCTCCTCTCTATTTCCGTCCTGTCCTTTTTTTTTTTCTACAACTTTAACCCACCTCTCCGCTGTGTTTCGAGGGATGTTTTAGCAACACCAGTCTTAATTATCTTCCTTGTTTTCTTCGTCGTCTGCCCTAATTTTCTCCCACTGCCACCCTTGTTTTTTCCAGCCCTTAATGCCCTCACATTTTGGCTGGCTGGTCAGCTCTCTGACTGTATCTGTTTGTTTGAACAGCTGATGGACTGGCTTGCTGGCTAGTTGTGGAAATCATTGGCTTGCCAGTACCACACGTGGTCCGTCTGTTTATCTATCCCTCTGTACAAGTAGCCTGCCTTTCATCCTCTTCTTTCCCCCCGTGTTACCTGTGCCTCTCTTAGAGTTCTTTCCAAGACTCTTTTCTTTGTCAAGATAAAAAAAAATACTTTTCCCTGTTCTCTCTTCACACCTCCAAATTTGTCATCTCCTGCACTCTGTCTCTGTTTCTGTTGTTGTTCTTTTTGGCTCAGTAGTGACTCTACCAATCTGTTGGTGCTGAGAGTGCTCAGGGTGTTAATTGTCTCTCCAGTCGCATAGTTAGCTATGGGAGAGACCCCCATCTGTTCGTTGTGGGTGTGTAGGTGTATTTGTGTTTGTGTCTGCTTGACTCTGTTCATGTACAGTACGGGAAAATGCATGAGGGGCTCTGAGGGAGTGTTTTTCTTCTGTTGCATCTGACAAATGCGTTGTTTCCCTCGCCTCAGGGGAACCATACCTGGCTGGGTTGAATCAGTCTAATTTAGGTTAATTTGTCTCTCTGCTCCCATGTCTGACAACTGATTTCACAGAGTGATACACAACTTTGTATGAAGAACGTTTCCAGCTCTGTAAACAAAAGAAATCGGCTTTCATCTCTTAACTTCTCTGCCCAGCTGTCCAACTTTATCTCGAGGTCTTCTTCTTCTTTCTTTATCCAGCTGTCAGCTTCTACTCTGCCCATTAACTTCTGTTCACATTACCCTCATTCATGACATTAAAGCCAGCGTGAGGCATCATGAAGCAGTAACGCTGCATTTATTTTAAAACAATCACAATAGACAGGATGACGATATGTTGCTATCAATATTTTGTCCCAACCCTATGTAGAAAGCAATATTGTTGATTTAGCTTGTTTTACCTTGAAGTCTGAAGTTGCATGTTATCTAAAATTACACACCGGGCAATAATATGGCAGCGTTCAGTGTAAAAACCACCCTAACACTCAGAGTCTCAGTATGATTGTTATTATTAATCTTTTTTTGCTAAAATAATAGTTGTTTTCTGTATAAGACCATTTTTTTTTGGACAGTGCCACATGCTTTCTTTAGTCTTAAGTGACTGGATGAGCTGATCACCTGCACATGAACGGCACAAAATAACATGTTGAAAAGACTCTGAAACGTCATTCACGTGTAATGTAAAAAAGCAAATCTGAATGTGTTCAATTATAAATGTAAATATGAGAACCAATTTCATAAAAACAAAAAAAAAATTCTGTTATTTGAATGTCTACAGAACTTTGTTTCTACTCCTGACCTTTCTTTCTTTAGGTGTTTTTTCAAAAGGTTTAATCACTATTTTTGTATCATTAGCAGAAACAAGAACCACCATTATGAAGCAACCCGATGTAGCATGTTTTTAAATGCTCTCAGAGGTGTATTAAAATGAATAACAGTGTACAGATGAAAGCCAGAAGAATCATGCAATCATATTTAGTTAGTCATAACTCCATGGAGAGCACCATGTGGGGCCTGTCTGGTTTCTCTAACCTCAGTACATTACCTACCTATACATAAAATGTGCCAGTTAGGTCCATTGCCCTGTCAGCCTCTCTCTCGCTCTCTCTCTCTCTCTCTCTTTCTCTCTCTCTGTGCGTGTGTCTTGCCATGGCAAGTGCCAGCCTGGCAGCAGGCATTAGTCAGAGCCGAGACAGAACACGCTGTCTGTCAGGCCGTCGCGTTGCCATAGTGACACTGTCTGCTTCTCTCAGGTGCTTCTGGGAAACCATTCCTCACCCAAACCAGCCTGTCTGGGTGCCAGCCGCAGGACACAGCAGCTCCTTTTTTCTCTCTCCATCAGCAGCCTCCCTGTGTGTTTCTTTTTCCTTTCCTTCTGTTTGTTCTCTCCTTCATCTTCTCTTTGAAAACAGTCAGAGGGCCCGGGCTCTAATCGTTGACCCCACTCTGCATTGTGAGGTGGAGAAGAAAAGAATAAACCAAGAGAGAGGGGTTATTTCTAGATTTTTGTTTGAAGCTGGAAGCCTGTCTTTGCTCTAGGTTCATGAAAAAAAAACACTCTTTTATACACACACAAAGCATACCAAAGTCCTGACTTCCTCAGGTGATTGTTTTTGGCTCTGACCACGTGTGACCTCACCCCACCTGCTTCTCCGCTTTCTAGTATTGATTGCTCTGCTACTGCCCCTCACTTTCCACCCCCTCCTCCACAAACATATGAGGGAGCTTCTGTTCAGAGTAAAGTTTGGTTTTCCTCTGAAGGTTGAAAGAGATTTCTTAAATCTACGAGCTTTAGACACAAAGAAAAAAACACTTTCAAAACACAACTCTCCAGCGTCTGTCTTGTAATTTAATGCAATATATAGAGATATCACTTCTAGAGGTAAGTATGTATTCTATTTTTCTTCTGTTCTGTTCAAACCCTTTAGTGTTTACTTCCTCCTACACCTTTATTTTAACACCTACACTGTCATTGCTGCCTTGCAGTTTAAAATCATTAGATTTTCCTAATATTCACCCTGACAGTGTGAAGATTTTAGAAGTGAATGAATAAGCTGAATACAACATAGACCTCACCACCGTCACATACAGTAGACTTTCTCTAACAATAATTTGAAGTCTTTATTAATAAGTCTATTTGTAGTTTTTTTTTTTTAAATCTTGAGAAATAATTTTGTGTAAAAAAAAAAGGTCATCCCAGTTTTCAAAGCTGAGTGTTGTGTGCTTCTCTAAACAGCAGCCGAAAAGAAAGAGAGAAAAAAGGGCAACTAAAACAAATGCAAATCCTAATTCTTCATCTTTGTGTCTCTTCAGGGTCCAGTGACCTGTGTGGCCTTCTCCAGGACAGGAGAGTACTTTGCCTCTGGTGGCTCTGATGAACAGGTGATGACTTATTCTTCTAACTTGGCCTAAAAAAAAGATGCATATGTATCAGATGAATTAGCATGCTGTTCATTGTTAGCCAAAGGTCAGCATCATGTTTGTCTCATACTGCTGAGAGTGCTACCTTCAGGTGTGTTGACTTGTTATTTAAAGCAACAGTCAAGAGACCTAATTAAGAAAATGAAAAATATAATATAAAACAGTTTTCGTGCCGCAAACAAGTTATTGTTCCCCCTTCAGGTGATGGTGTGGAAGAGCAACTTTGACTGTGCAGAATGCAGCGACGGTGTCAGACTGCAGCGTAAAACTACATCCAGCATTAAGACACCACCAACCAGTTCAACCTCTCAGCCCAACTTTGACTCACAGCCATCTGCGCTCCTCAGCCAGGTAAGTTCAGGAGGTTAGAGCACAATATGATAACCTGTAACTGTCTGGTTTCAGGCCCACATCATTATTTCCTCAGTTCTATTGAAACCACAGATATCTGATTTCTACAGAAGCTACAGTCTCTATTTCCACAGCTAGAGAAAGTTGTGACCTATTGGGAAGTTTTACCAAAGCCTTGTTTCCACCGAGCAGTTCAGTTCAGTTTGGTTCAACAGTGCAGCTGAAACACACATTTCTTTTGGGTTGTCTTATGGTTAGGATAAAGCGGTATGAAAACTATAATTTAAACACAAACATCTTTGTACAGCACAAAAACACCTAATGAATAAAGATTGCACACATCAACATGCATGTGTGCTGATTAGACTGGGAAATGAACCCAAAGAAACACACACCCATCAGTAATTCATGCTGCCAGTGTGGCTGATGTATTTCCTGCGTGCACCTCCTTCCTTTGAAGTCTGCAGTTTTGCCCAAAGCTACATCCATATCTCACATTAAGGCAACTTAATCTGCAAACACATTTTGATACGCAGGATGTTTTTTTTCTCCATTATTAATCTGTGCTCAACATACGACTACATCCTCAAATACGAACGACCACGGAGATATTTCACCGCTCTACAGGTGATTTTCTTTCTAAATGATAACAAAAGATCAAAATGTCAGTGTCTTTATACTAAACATTTGTGACTTTGTCATTGAAGTACACGTGACACTACACTTTCCTGATAGTAACTGTGTTTATTCTATTTGACAACAGAGATGACTCATTCAATATTAGGACTCAATAAATGCCAAAATCAGTTATACTTACAGACACGATATGAATCAGGCCTTCCAGGCTGGAAAGCCTAATGGAACTTCATTCTCTGTTTCCAGTTGTCTTTAGAGTCTCTGTTTGCAATGATTGCACCGCTCCCTTTCTAGCTTCTGTGTATATCTTCTAATAGAGAAAATATAATAGAGGCGAGAGTGATCGTGTAAATTTAAATACTTAGGTTAAACTTTAAAAAAATAACAGTTTCTACTTAATGGGGTTGAGTTTTTTTTCTGGACAAGGCCTGATAACTAATGACTAAAGAGTGACTTATGTTCATGTATTATTTTACATAGGAAGGAATGAGTCAGCCAAAATATCAGCATCTAATTTAGCCCATCTGAACAGTGCTTGCCTCCCAACCTTTTTTCTTGGAGCTCCCCCTAGCTCCCCCCTTGCTGAGCCCCCCCTGGTGAAAGAAATACTGAAACATTTCTGTAAAAAGTTAACATAAAATTGAATTATTTTCATTTTAATCTAAATTATAATTGTGGCTGACTTAGTAGCTGGATCATTCTGAGTGAGGAGAAGTGTTTATTTAACACAGTTTTATTTACAGACCTTTGAATAAACTATCAGTGAGTGTTTAATCATATGTGCAAATCTAATAAAACTAGAGAAGGATACTGTTTATACACAATCTGTGTGGTTCAGTAATTTTCATTGTAAGGTAATTAATAGATTTTTAGATTGATTTTTCCACCAATTAATCACTCAAACCATGTCAGCAAATTGTCACAAAAATGCTGATCACAGTTTCCACGAGTCCAAGGTGACAACTTTTTCGAACTTGCCAAAACTCTAGTAACCAGTAAAGCATCCAGGTGACCATGATGCTTAAAAGTAACAACCATCAAATCCACCAGTTGTTCAGGTGGAACCAACCAATATTGAACCTTTTAGCTTGATTATGGCTCAAATGATCACTTCATTATACAAACAATATGTGAGAGAGATAGAAAATAATAGAAATGACTTTATTGTCTATCCTTTGCATGCAAAGGGAAGTAAATGTGTCTTTTGGTTGCACAGTGCAAACAATAAAAACACAACAAATCACAGTTAATTCAAGATCAGGTCAGACCATCAGGTTTGAAAACATAAAGGATTTGAGACAAACAAAGTGAGGAATTATTGCAGCCATTAACGATGATTAATTATTTAAAGAGCGTGTCACACACACACACACACACACACACACACACACACAGAGGAGAGGGTGTCATAGCCTGGATCAACCTCAGGGAAGGTTATTTGATTTCAACCTCTTTGACTGCTACAGTGTTACTTACATCAACAAGGGCACAGCCAAGGTCCCCCCCCCCCCCCCAATATCTCACAGACACACAAACAGCGTCTCTTCTTTCTGTTATTGATCTCCCTGGTAGAAGTTAAGATCCGCCCACAGTGATGCTGTCTTCTCTTTACTCTCTATTGGAAAACTAGAATAGCCCAGGACTCTTAATATACAATGTAGAAAAAATGGCCAGTGTGTAAAATTAAACTTGTGCCTTGAATACAAAGTTACAAACACCATATAAACAAGGGCCGAGTTATTAGACAAAAAAAAGTATTTGTAATCAAAGGCTTAGCAGAATCAGGCATGTAGAGGTGATTCTCTTTCACACCTTCACATTTGCTTGAATCATGTAACTATAAATCTTTTAATGTCCCTCAAACACCAGCTTCTTTTATGCCAACCATCGACCCTTTCAGGCTCTTTTTTTCTTCGTCTCTGTCTGACTGTGTCTGTCTCTCCCGCTGCTGTGATGCACAATTGTAAATGGATTTTAATAGCTCTCCCACTCGACAGCTGTTATTACAGACATGCCTCAAAGGGCGATTAGAAAATGGGCAGTTGGGCCGTGTGGAGAGACGTGATTAGTGCGTCGTGTGAGACGTATTCTCTTCTGAGAACTGCTCTTCTTGTAAAAATCCATTTCACTGGGAATGGGGTTTTCAAGTACAGCAGCAGTATATGTCACATCTCCTTTATAATCAAAGCAGGCACCAGGCGCTTCAGATCTTGTGTTTGATCCTTTCAGCGTTAAAGGAAGAGAAAGAAAAAAACCTCAAAATTTACAAGATACAGTGTGAATCTAGGGCACATGTTTTTGAAATCAATGGATTAGTGTTCTGTTATGTTTTTGGGGATCAGATTCTAAATGTAATATTGAAAAAGCCTCTCAGAAAGGTTAGGCAGTATGTTTGTGTAGTAAGTTAGGCTGACTCGTAGTGTTACAGTATTTAATCAAACCAGAATCCAGTTTAAAGCTCCTGTGACGAACTTTGGGTTTGCATCTTCAGTGAACTTTTTAAAGCAGTACATTCATGGTGGTTGGTTTTCTGGTTAACCATGTCTCCATTATTTTCTTATGAAAGGAAAGTTGCAGCAGGAAGTGAAATTGTTTTCCTTTATTTACCTGTTTTAAGCACATTAAGTGGTTCAAATCTGAGATGAAAGGCATGCTAAGATGGACTTTCAGTGAGGTTTGAACGTGTGGATTTAAAATAGGTTGTTGTTTGATGTTTATGTATTGCACCAAACTGTGCTTGTTCACTGACCTTGGCCCTTTTATAATGATATTATCATGGGGGACATTTCAAAAATATGCCATTCATGATAATGAGACAGGATTTTGATACGTATGCAAAGCAGTTCAACAGTATGATGAAACATTCAGATCCATGAGTTCATTGTGTAGAAAAACTGAGTGCAGTGTTAAATTCAAAGGTTTCATATTCAAATCATATTTTTGCACAAGTTGTGATGGTCAGATTTTCAAAGTATTGGTTTGGACTAATACAGACGTGAGAACAAGCTCTTATGGAGTTTTACATTTTTCTACTTTTGTTCTCTGCTTCATGTTTTGCATGTAATTAATGTTGTAGTTACCGTGAAAGCATTCTCTTCAGTGACAGATTTCATATCCACGACAATCACTCTGCTTGAATGAAAACATCAAGTCATAAAATATGCATGAAAAGTTGACTTGCACAATAAATAATACTCCTTTTTTTTATCTTCACACACTAATTAATTCTTGCTTATGATTAATAAATATTTGGACTGGTATAATTATTATTCAGATTATGTTTTTGTAATACGTGTTTATTTTGGCATAATAAATCACTGTAATACACAAACACACACTGACTTCATTGAGCTCCTCAAATGTTATTTTCCAGCAAGGATGTTTCTTCCTACCTTTTCAATGTAGAATTCTCCATCTCTTGTTTCACTTTAAGTAATGCTAGTTACTGCACCTGGAAGCACTAGCTTCCTAGATTTTCCCTTTCATGTATAATTTAGCCATTCATAATTTATTATTAATACAGGCAGCCTTTCATCTCTCATAAACTGCCGAGAGTCTCGCACACGTGTTGCCTGAGGAGGCAGAGAGGGGAAAGCTGCCACCAGCTTCTCTTCTTAATGTGTTCGTTTTCTTCTCTCTCCGAAAGATTATTCTAAGGCTTTGTGAGTTTGAAAGGAGAGTATAAAACAGAGAGAGGGATGGATGGAAGACAGGATAAGTGGATCTGATGTGCAGTTATAAATTGTCTTATTTTCTGAGAAGAATGCATCTAACAGGATGAAAGGACTTTCATTGGCTGCTGTCGCTCACATTTACAAACGCTAGATTTAAAACTTATATGTCAAAACACATGTCAACCATGGAAAAACAAACAACCATGTATATTTATGACTAACTCCTGTTTGGTAAAATCCTGTCTAACTTAACTTATGAGAGCATCTTTTGTACAGTGAGAGGTGTTCTTAATGGCTCTACGATGTGTTGAGACGCTGCCCAAAGTAACATGTTCACATGTTTGTTGTATCTTTTATAAACACTGAGAAGTATGTGCAAGGAAACAAACAACCATTGTTAAATGTTAGGAACACAAGCAGAAATAGAAATATGTAGGCTATATATTCTTAACTATAAGTATTAATACTATTTATCCAGGGACACTGTATACTAACAGCATAGGTGAACATTGGAGCAACTATAGCAGACCTTATAAAGCTGTGATCAACCAATTACAATAGAATATTTAACACAGAAGTGTAATACCGGTGCTTGTATGTGAGTGAAATCATCAGTTTTATTATGAAAATACACTTTTTTAACACCAATACAGCGTAGATATAGTTCAAGCTAGTGGCATTGATAGAAATACCACGATGAAGCTTTTTGATAAGACAAATGAAAGAATCTCTTCGTAAGAAAAATATATATGAGACTTGAATCACAATAGAGAACTTTTTGTGAAGGTTTCTAGTCGTCCAGGCCATAATAAGTCTAAGGGTGATCCAAGCGGCTTTGGATGAGCAGTAAAATATCTTCAAGAACTTTAAGTCCAGTTTCCTTAAAGATCCAACGTTGAAATAGAAAACAGACAATAAGTTCAACCTGACGAATAAGTATTATTGGAATAGTCACAATCTTTATCTGGTCAGTGGCTGAGAAGAAACTATAAATAGTTATGGGTACCGGTAATTATTTTGGATATTTTTTTCGTTGAAGGTCAGATATGTAAGATATTTACTGAATTAAATCATAAAACGACCTTACTATATCATCAGACATTAAGGAAACTTGCTATGTTGAAGTCATGGCTTGTCTGACAACAAAGCAGCAGCCAGTATGTCCTCCTTCTAAATTTCGATTCCGGTGCAGAATGGTTTGTTTTTGTGCTGACCAGAGAAGTAGACGGGGCCCCCACACGGTTCGTGTAGACCCTCGCCCCCTCGGTTTGCCTGGCAAACGTCAAAGCAACAGATGTTGCAGCGATGAAAATTGGGCAAGCTTGGTTGAGATATAACTGATTCTACTCGATCCTAAAAGACTCAGCATTTTTCTAATGAGCTCTGTGACCAGCAACGTGGTAAAACTACAATAAATATTGGAAATGCTTTAGAAAATTGGAGAGAGAGGTTAGAATGCAGAAAGGTTTCAAGACGTATTCAGAGCTGGCTAAACACTGAAGCTTCAGTGTCCGCAACATGGCGACTTGCGTGCACATCGACTCTAGGGACCAGGGGGCAGGGGGGGACAGCTCTCACATTGTTTTGAATTTGGACTGCAGTACCCGTTTTAAACGCTAGGTGTCAGATTTACATCTTGGTCCTTTAAGGATAAACACTTGATTACAGGTGATTTGTGATAAGAAATAGGAGATGTGCATGTGACACAGTCATATCCTTAGACGTGCAATGCCCCTCCCTATATATCACAGAAATAAAGAATATCGCAATGTCAGTTTTTTCCATTATCAATCAGTCTCATATGTATATAGGTGGTTGAGACTTGAGGTTGGGGGGTCGTGAAGCTACAGGTCCATGTACTTCCTTCTATCATCAAATGTCACTGAGGTGTTAAAAGCATCTTTCCTTGCTATGTCAAATATTCATTATGCACACACAGCCACCTGTGGCTCTAATACATTTCACCAGGGAGACATTTGCCTAATGAGACAGTAATGCTGCGTTTATTACCGAGGCAAAGGCCACCCATGGCCCCTGTCCTCTCAGAATCAAATCCACAGGGATTGTATAAGCAGCTAATTTGATATTCTGATCCTTTAATGTACTTGGATGTGAAGCTCAATGACAATGTGCAAGTGATGGGCGCTTTACTAGAAACATGTGGGCCTGTTTGCCTTGTTTGTTAAACACAATAAGCCAGTCTGAGCTCAACACTGCTCAGCAAATCTTTACGTGTGTAGGAATAGATGCAGCCATGTGTGTTTTTTTGTGTGTACGTGTGTGTGCATGTGTGTGAGGGAGTGCTAACCATTGCTGACAGGCAGATCAGCTCTCTCTGATCACATTCGCTATAATCCCTACATCCATCCCCCCTCCCTCCCTCCCTGCCCACCCACCCCCCCCCCCCCTTCCTGTCTCTAGCTTCACATCTGGGTCTCTCTCCTGCTCACGTGTGCCGACAGACGAGCTGCACACTCACAGCAGGCTTCCCCTCACTGCTCAACACACACACTCAGACACACACAGATCAGTGCGCCGCTCGCCTCAGCTTGAGGATGTGGATTGGAGAGCGAGGAGGGGGGGTTCTCCATCTCCTTCACCATTATTTTATTTGTTTGCAAGATGAAAAAAAGACTGCTCTGACTGTGCTCCAGCAGATCACACTTTACTGGCGCTCACACTAATAAAAGGTGTGTGTTTGTGTGTGTGCGTCTCCAAGGTGCTGGTTTTCACAAAAGACATTTGGTTTTGTTCTGACAGCAGGTGAACTCATTTGACAGCAAGAGCATAGAGAGCGACCGAGTGAGCTTAAGAGGGAAATGCAAAGAGGTGAAACAAACGAGTGTTAAAGAAGACAAGATAGCGGCAGAGTTAAAGAAAACCTAATGGTCTAGCGGAGCGAGAGTACATGCGAGAGGGAGGGAGAGAAACAAGAGAGAGAGAGGCAAGCAAGAGGGAAAAAGTGTCTGAGCACGTGAGGGAGCTAGACAACATGAGAACACTGGAGACGAAGAATAAGACGAAGTGGAAGCATGAACATAATGAAGGGAGAAAGATTTTGAGGCATTAACAGACACCTGTTCGTCTTTGTTACACTGAAGACTGAGAGAGAGAGAGAGATCAGGAGACATAGGAAGAAATAAATGTAGGCATACTAAAGAGAGAAGAATATAACAATGGAGACAAATAGAGCAAGAGAGGGGGCGATTGAAAATGAAAGTGAGGAGCTGATTAGGTGGCATTACTGAAAGGCTATAGTGAGAAACACCCTCCCTTATAGTCCAGACCAGAGACATAACTCAGAGCCGAGTTATATCACAGGCTTCATTCATCAAAAGGCATCATTGCAGTTTCTCATTGAATGTTTGCTCCACTGTAATTAAATGATTTGTCAGCTGTCGGTGAAAAGATTTGTCTACATCTCGTGGTTATATGATGACACACATACACACCCTCCAGCCTTACCTACTTAATAAAAAGAAAGGGGTCTTTATATAATGCTTAAAGGAGGCAAGGATAATCGATTGCCTCTGCATGCAAAATCATAATATGTATGGATTTGTTTTCTCCACATTATATAAAATATGTAGGTCAGAATAATTAGCACCAACTATACCATCTGTGCTCAGAGTAGTGTAAAGGAAAATGACAAGCCTGTATCACTTGCATGAATTGAACTTAAACACAGACATTATCCTCACACACTTAATTAACACTCGGGAAGCCTGTTGAATAGAGACAGCTGGTGTCAACACACGTTGTACTCATCATGGGTCTATAGTGCTGTAAATAATGGGGGGGTTTTGTGCCTATGGAAAATGAGGTGGGCAACTAAAATAAATGTTTCCAGTGATGCTATTATGGAGTTTGATGTTTTTGCTTCACTCTCCCGGTAACAACAGCACAAATCTGTATTTGTATGTTTTATTTGCTCTGGCAGATGCAACATGTCCCTCTCTTTTTCAGACAGATTTTCCATCCAACTTTACATGTACTGGTCAGTGACACAACCATTTATCCAATATAAGGATGGTTATGCTGTGCATTTTTGTAAACAAATAATATGGCAGAACATACCGGGTTCACTATGGAGTCAGTATTGTGCGAACTGGACTCCATTGTAAATAATTTGTTGAGTTTTGTCCACTAAATCATGGCAACCCGTTTGCCCTCCTTTAATAAATTGAGAAGTACCTGAAAAATCCATATTTTGACTGAGAGGGTAATTGAAGGGCAGCAAACTTGTCTGTGGTAAATGCTCTATTGTCGACTCGTCGAACACAGGTGTTAATAATAACAGTTATGATGACTCTCTCAGACGTGCCAGTCTGGCTGTATGCCTGTATGCTTAATGCCAGAGCTCTGGCACCACGACAAGTACATGAGATGTAGCCATGATTAGTGTTATTAGTTACACCTGTGTTTGACAGGACAAGCTGTGCACTGTACGCTGTTATCCATAATTCAGCTGAATACATATTGTGTACATGTTGAGTCAACGCTTTGACTTGTGCTCTTTCTATTCCGGAAAATCTAACTGTTAATAATACAGTCATTGCCTGTGTTCGAACATTAAACCCCAAGTCATAAGACATACTCAAATTTAATACAGATGCTGATAATGACCTACAAAATTAACCACACCATGAGCATAAATATCATCGTTTTGTAGACTTATTCTCATCATCACCTCTGATCCTGTACTGCACATAGATTGGGACAGCCTGCGTCTACATTTTGACTGGGAAATGGTATATTTTTATGTCACACAGTTTGAAGGAAGTACATGGAGATTTTTAGAGAATACGAATGTTACTCTAAGTCATAACTGTACAGGACATAATGGACAAACTTAAAAGATTCTGATTGGCTGAAGAAATGAACAGTGAATGCACAAAGAGAAAAAAAGAAGTCCACCTTGGTTGGAAACCAGTCATGAATGTGCCCTCTTCCTCCTACAGCAAGGTATCTTTTATGTCTATTATTAATATTAGAACATGGCTGTATTTAACCAATAAAGATCATATTTTACATGCATCCTATACGATTGACTTTCAGTGTAACATTCCTGTTGGCCATGCTACAGGGCTACATCATTCTGTATGATTATCAATCAATCAATTTTTATAGCGCCAATTCATAAAAAAAGTTTTCTAGGGACACAAAAAGCAGCTAAAATACCTTACTCTTTGTTCTTTAATATTACAAAAGAGCAGGTAAAAAGACTTTACTCATTGTTATATTACAAAGAACCAATGTTAATCCATCATGAGCATCGCACTAAGCAACATTTAGCAAAGTGACAGTGGCTCGAAAAAACGTCCTTTTACGAGGTAGAAATCTTGGAAAAAACCAGGCTCATGATGAACAGCCATCTGCTGAAACTTTGGAAAATAGGATAGGGGGGAGATGGGATAAGATGAAGGAAGAAGGATATGGACAAACAGAGGGGAGCAGCAGGCCATCCCCACCAACAATCCAGACAGAGCAACCTACAAGAATTAGGTACAATGATATATTATAAACTTCATCATTTATATATAAAAACATAAAAAAAAAAAAAAATATATATATATATATATATATATATATACTTAGATTAGTATAAAATGTTTAAATTAATGGAGAAGGGGTGGGATTAAATAAGTTTATATTTCTTCCCACTCCTTTTCGGACGTCTAAATTGATATAGAACATATTTGAGAGCTTCTTTTGTATGATGTCGTTCATTGTTTGTACATATTACTTTCTTTCCCTTTTTTCTGTCTCCTTTTTTTCTGTTTTCTTTTCTTCTCTATTTTTTATTTTGTTTATTTATTTCACATGTCTGAAATAAACTTCAAACTCAAGAGCTCAGGCGCTCCTGCAAAAATATATCGTTAGTAACTAAGGTTCACAGACAGTGACGTGCAGACACAATATGAAATTTAACTGTTGCTTGGTAAACACAAGTATTATCCAAAAGGGGAGTCAATGCTAACATTGATCATACGCTTTATGACACCGGACATATCACGTTTGTCCACGCAGTCCACTGGGTTTCTCACACCTGCTTTAAAGTATATTTGTAAAAAAAACAATGTTATACCTTTTAACCTCTTAATGTAATTTAAGACGGAAATGTGTTACCTGACTTTTTAAGGTTTAACCGGGTTTTAGATACTTTCAGGTGGGTCACCTCCTCTACAGTATGTGAGATGAATGGTTTTTCATGCAGGTTGCAGGGAAAATTGATGGCTCGCTGTGTCAGACTTAAGAGTTTAATTTGGGCCTCAGGAAATTTTCCACCGTTGGTTTTTCCACTCCAGGTGATTCATTAGGTGGGTGGTTATACTGTGTGGGCTGTGTGTGTGTGTGTGTGTGTGTGTACACTGGGGCATATCAGGGTTTTCCCCTTTCGCTCGACGTAAGGTTACGGCGTTACAAGATGTGTTGAGTTTCCAGACGATATCATGTTTGAGCATCAACATCGCTATGTACACATGTCACATCGCAAAGGACGGTATGTAATAAGGCAAATAAAGCAGCAATGGTACACTGTAGAAAACCACTTTACTGCTTGATTGCAGATGACAGCTAGAAATGTTTGCTTTTATGACTAATTCAGAGAATACAAGCAGCTTTTATCCGTATTTTCAGCAGCCTCTTTTCTCTTTTACGGTTTTAAGTCTAAAGTATTTTTTTCACCGACCTATTCTGGCCTTCAAAAGAAACACAAGGCTTTCTGCATATCCGCACACACATCCATGACTGCTTCAGCTTTTCTGTATGAGCATGTGTGTGTTTATGTAGGGACCAGGGCTCGCTGTGTGTTTAAGCAGCTGTTTTAATACAAAGCTATAAGTCGTACATTCAACAAGAGTTAATCCAGTCTTGGTGGAGCTTGTAGGCTCAGCAGAACTGCTCTATTGTCTCCTCTCTCCCTCTCTCACTCTTTCTCTCTTTACTCCTATCTCTGTTCCACCATGACAGAAAATCACAGCAGGAAATTAATGGACTAGGGGAATCCTGCCCTAAAGTCAAAGATAAACCCTTATTTATTCTTTAGATGTACGGGTTCATGGTGGCTATGAGTGTCTTTGATTGTCTTGTATGTGAGAATGACATAGTTTACTTTACTTTACTCCATATTGTAATAATGAAAAGTATGGCTGCCAAACGATTAATCGCTAAATTTCTTTAGTTAATTGCACTTAGTCACATTTGAATCACATTCGAAATTCCATCATTTCGCATTTAAAATTAAAAATTTTAAATTTTTGTACTGTCTTAAGCTGAGAGTACTTTACTTGCTGTTTGGATTCAACCCTGCTTTTATTTTGAAATAAAGTAAGGACTTTCTGGTAGACAGAAGGTTAGGACAATAATTTAACTTCGGGAAAAGAAACTCATCACGGATCAAAAACTAAATGAAAACAGCTCAAAGGAACGGTGAAAAAGTGAAATGTTTGATGTCGTATGGCGGATATTACTTTTGACTTGTTTTCTGAGTTGTTTTTTGAAGTGGAAGGAGACATTTAAAGGTGCAGCAGTGTCTTTTCTGGAAGCTTATACACGGTGTGTGGTAAGGGACAATATAACGTGATTAATTGCAATTTAAAAAAAGTAATGCATTAATTTTAGACCTTAATTAACCGCATTAACAAGTTAATGCCGACAGCCCTTTTTAAAAGCTCAAATTTACTGTGAGTTTCATCTACTTGTCATGTCACATTTAGTGTAATGTAGTCCCACTAAACTTTGAATTGAGAAATGAAGGGGCGCTGGTGGCGCAGTGGTTAGTGCGCGCACCCCATGCATGGAGGCTGTCGTCTCAACCAGGCGGCCCGGGTTCCCGCATGTCATTCCCCACTCTCTCTCCCTGATTTCCGACTCCATTCACTGTCCTATCTCTCCATTAAAGGCACAAAAAGCCCAAAAATAAATCTTTAAAAAAAAAAAAAAAGAAGAATTGAGAAATGAACTGATAAAAACGTTTTTAGAAACATCTCATAGCCTAAAAAACCCAACTACAGTGAATAAGTTCCCAATTGAGTGTGTAAGCGTGTGTTACCTCCGTCTGTTTCTAATACGTCTAGCCAGGTGACCGCTGACAGCTAGCTTTATCTGGCTTCATTAGGAAACGACACACTTTCGCAGTGAGGTCTCAAACATATGAGTGTTAATAGATGAACTGTAAAATGAGTAAAGACGAGCGCACGCATGCACACACACACACACTCACACACTCCATGTTCCAAGACAGAGGTCTGCAGAGACGGACAGAAACATGGAGTAACCTATAGATGTGAGCACGCAGTGTTGAGTCACATAGACATGGTTAGGGAGAGATGTGGTCACTGACCTACATGTGTTTATGTCTCATTGAATTAATCACAACACAGGCAGACTGACTGGCAACGTGTGTGTGTGTGTGTGTGTGTGTGTGTGTGTGTGTGTGTGTGTGTGTGTGTGTGTGTGTGTGTGTGTGTGTGTGTGTGTGTGTGTGTGTGTGTGTGTGTGTGTGTGTGTGTGTGTGTGTGTGTGTGTGTGTGTGTGTGTGTGTGTGTGTGTGTGTGTGTGTGTGTGTGTGTGTGTGTGTGTGTGTGTGTGTGTGTGTGTGTGTGTGTGAGAAAGAGACTCAGCAGTTTCCATCTTTTAACTCCATAGCCCTTTTGAACTCTGTAACAGTCATATCTGTACTGAAAAAAACTAATTCAAGCGAGAAGTGATTAAGCTGCAAAGACAAGTGAACATTTGTAATAGTGCTGGGTTAATGTTGAATGAAACATTTTTGATTTACATTATGTACTGTAGATTACTTAAAAGCTGACAGTTGCCAATTTTATGACTTATTTAATGATGTAATTTTTATATACAGTATATAGGTTTATTTATTTATTTATTATTAGTTGAGTCAGTACCTTATGAAATCAACATTCAATCTTCCCAAAGCCAGGGCAGAATTTGACAGGGAGCATCAAACTGTATAGAGCACGATTCAAACTTGACCTCAGCCTGTTTAACAAAAAGTTAATCAATTTATCAAGGCAAGTACATTTTATCTTTATAAATATTTACAATCTGTTCCGCGTATGCATCCTCTGACTGTAGACATTTCTCTCAGAAGGAAAAAACTCCCATAAAGAATATATAATGGGAAAAATACAAAATAAGAAAAACGTCACGAAGAGTAAAAGAGGAGGAATGCCTCTTACAGGACAGACGCTCATGCAGAAGATATTATGTGCACAGACTACATTTCGTACACACACACTCAGCGCCATTCTGTCCTGCTGGTTCTGACACTACTGTTACTACTTCTGATCTTAGCTCAGCGGGCAGAATGTCTTGGCTCCACTATTACGCCTCTGTGACATTTACATTGACGGCTAAATGTAACAGGGGTTTAACTTTCCCAACATGAACAGGCAGTCGAGTAATTACCTCCATTCAACTCTGAAAACCCAGACAAAACCATGGAGATCGTGCAGCTACGCGTCAGTGTTAATTTAAAATAACTCAAGATTTAGATGGAAAGTGGGTCCCTGATGATGGAGCAGGGAGAATTCAATCTGTACCCGTACTACCCGACAGAAATCTGTAGTGGAGGCATCTTCAAAACTGATGATGAAAATGGTGTGTGAAGAGTTGACAATTCTGTTTGACGTGTGGCAATTATGGAGGGAGCGTAGGCGGAAACTGCAAGATGAACATCATTGTTGTCAAAAAACATTTGAGTCACAAATATTTGTGGTATCGGCCACACACTCTGCTCATAAAAAGAGCCTCAGGGAGGTCTGAGCAAAACATGAATCTCGTACCAAAGATCAAAAGCATGGGTAGAGACATATGAGCTGAGTAAGTCTCAAGAGGTCTTATATTATTACTGTTGTCGCTAAATGGTACAAATACTTACACTTTGCTGCAGACAGTCAGTTTGTGATTCATGAATGATGTAATTCAACCCTGTGTTCTTTCTTAACGAAGAAGACCGCAGCAATAATTAGATTTTATATGCTTAAATAGTTACTTATTAGAAACAAATGTAAAAAAAAAACGGGTGTGGTTAAGGGATTAAACAAAGAGCCCAGTAACATTGTCTCAGCCTCAAACTACGGAGGCCCTAAGGGGCCATTGCATCCATGCGTTTAATTTTCTTCGTTCACACACGATGTCTTGTTGTTTTCTTGAGATGTCTGCTCATTTCTTGTATAACCAAGTTGCCAAAGCACTAAACAAACACAGAAATAGGCTCAACTTACCTCAATAGTGTGGGCAATGGCGGCAAGCCACGTCTTTGTCTGCCCTACTTACTCTAGATTGCCAGAAAACTATCAAATTTCCACGTGAAAACAAGCTTTGCTATGTCCAGATATGAAAATGAGAAAAGCAGCTTTTTAATCCAAAAATAAATAAATCCAGATCCTGAGAAAATAGCTGAAATTAAGTCTTTATCATGGGAAATCCAGGGTTGATATCTTGAGATAAATAAGTCAAGATTTATAGAATAGAACCAGAAATTTGTTTACGGGAAAATGGAGTGCATAATATGTTTAGATGAAGGTCAGTTTAAGGCTTTCGTAGGCCTGTTTTTCATACAATTCTCCAAATTGCATTCTCTGTATTTCCAGGCTTCTGAACCGTCTGAGCGTTTAAACGGACACGGCTCCCACGCTGCCGCCCACGCTCAGAGCAGCACTCGCAGCAGCAGCCACAGCAGAGCGACTCATTCACACACCTACAGACAGTCCAGCTCCGCCTCCTCCTCCACCCAGCAGACACAGAGCAAGGCCTTACCTCAGGACCCACAGCGTGTTCAAGCACAGTCTCAGGCCTCCGACGGAGGAGTCCCCGCTGGTCTAGCCAGCACCCTGGAACATATCATAGGTCAACTGGATATTCTCACCCAGGTAAGCAGAGTATGTGTTAATGTTTCATGACAAGCAGCATGCATTGTGCTGTCACTGAGCCTCCCACTCACACTGTTCAGAACAAACACTTCCCTTGCTTTCTACCTGCTCGCTAAAGAGCAAAATTATTCAGGTAGCAACCTCTTCAGGGCTATTTGCTTCTGTAGCAGAATGTTACACTTACTCTACATATGACTGTGTCCGTCTGTCTCTCATTCCGAGCATTCATAGCACCATTTCATTGGCAACCATTCTCTACATGAAACAACTTGGACACCTGCCTCCAAAAAAATTGACATGTAATAATAATGCTTTCTGCAACAGAAATGGAATTCCATACTTTGCTCTGAGCTTAAGAAAAAACTGGAGAAAAAAAGTTAAAAGATATTCTACCTACATTAGCTCTCTGCATTTGTAATGTGATCCTTGGATCGGCATGAGGCAAATGTATGCACAAAGTCACAAGTTTTACAGTTTACTGTTAACCATCACTACAGTTCAGAAACATTTGCAATTTATAATTGAGAATAACAAAATGCAATGAAGTGCATCCTTTTTTCGAATTATAATCACAAAGATTCTTGAATAAATATGAATGAACGTGAATAAATGTCTAAGTCACTATCTTTGGCATAATGAGTGAACACGATGGTAATTGAGCCAATGACACACTAGTTAAAGCCCTTGCGGTTTCAGTATTCTTATTCTGTACCCGGCTGTGGTTGGTCTGACAGTGAGAGCATACAGAAGTGGTTGACTGTTTTCATAGATCTCTACTGACTTGCAAGTAACATTTTTTTTATCAGCAAACAAACAACGAGGAGATAAATGACAGCGAGTTTAGGATCCATCAAATATATTTGCAAATCCAAAGAAAAAGGAAATGGATTTGACATTTGGTTGAGTGCAAACAATAAAAACTGTCAGTGGGGATGGATGCTGTTTGGATTCCTTCAAACAATGCGTCCAAATACTCACCTGCTGCTATTTGTTGTTGTTATTGGAGACCAAAGAAAACCAAGACCTAATTTTAAGATTTAACATTGTTACTGTGAGGTGTTTAAGTTTTTGCCACATCATTTTTACATGCATAGTTTTTCTATTTTTGTCTCATTGTTCCTCAAAACATGAAGTTTGTCCGATCTGTCACAGTAAAAGTTTTAAACATTTAAACTTTAATGATTTTACTTAAACAGGCTGATAAACTTCTAATCTTCAAGTCAAGTAAACATAAACTGCATAAAAGTGAAATTGAAAACACACAACACACAGCTCACTTCCTTTATGGGTTGGTTTCTACTCTCTGTGTGATTCCTCCCATGGCTGATGAAGGCCAGACATAGTTTAAAGCCAGACCACTGATGATGACCAAAAATAGCTCTTTGAACAGAACAGAAATCCATTGAGACCCTCACATCTGCTTCTTATCAATAAACGTCAGTATTCTTTTAGCTTTTTAGATGTGATCAGTGATGAATCTTGAGAGAAATAACCATCGGTGAACACAGCAAACCACTTGAGGCTGTCTTTTATTTGCATTTGTTTTAGTAAGGTATCTTTCTATAAAACTAATTTCAGAGACGATTTAGCGCAACTTTAAGTTCACACTAGTCGACTCATCTTAAGATAAGAAAACTCATAAAATTGGTTGGTAATATTGGAAAACTAGCATGATTTTGAAAGTAGCATTCCCTCAGTGCTCCGTCTACACGTGCACAGCCCGAGTAATATTCACTAAAGGTCAGTGTTGGTGTATCTCTAACCTCTGATTTTGTGTCTGCTTTGCAGCTTTTTGTCCTCAGTGTTAAGATCTGTAACCACACTCTTACGGAGATGATTAAAACGTGAATCCCTTCTCTTCATAGAAGGCCTTTATTATGAAACATTTGCAGCTGTGGACATAGATTCTATAAACCGATTAGGCTCCGTTCATTCACAGTGAACATTTTTCAATTAAGGGAGTAATGAGAATAGAAAATGCAAACGTTATGTATGAGACATAATGCACTATTTCTTCTTTTAGATGTATACATACATACACTCTGATTCTATGGTAAGTAACAATACAAGCAGAGAATGGTTCTAATGCTACAGAGAATAGTGAAAGACACAAATACATCCATAAAAGTAGAAAAGAAATAACATGTTTTTGCCTTGGTGTAAGAAAGAATTCATTAAGTGTGACAATTGAACAGTGGAACATGGTTCACGGCTAGAAAAGAAACAGTTGAGAGGAGCGAGAGCACCCTGGGGAGATGAAGAGAAAGGTGAGGTGGAAGAGGAGCACAAACAAGAGGGCGGAGAGATGGGAGGAGTTGAATGAGATGGAGCAGAGAGAACCCAGGGAGGTTTTGTGTGGGTGAGTGTGTGTGTGTGAGGGTTTGTGTGTGCAGGGCTTTAGCTTGGGGTTGCGAATGTGTCCTGAGGAGAATCCATCATTCATATATGAGCACTGGCAGCACTCTGCCTCACTCACCGATAGTAAGTGTAAATGCTTAATGGCAAAGAGGCACAAACACTTCTCGTGTGTGTGACTTGTGAGTTTGTGTGTGTGTGTGTGTGTGTGTGTGTGTGTGTGTGGGTTTCTTCTTAGCTTGTATCATTCTTCTTTCTTCTCTTTCTTTCTTGCTTCTCGTTGCAAGATGCAGTCCAGCATGTGGGAGCGTTTAATTCTGGCCCAGGGCAGCCAGGCAGCTAGCTGACCCCTCCTTGAGGGGGTGGTGCCAACTTCCACTGTTAGTACCTGAGCCCTAACACCAGATGAATGTGTATCTGGTTTAATCCTTCGACTCTTGTATTGTTTGGTTTTAACCCATCAATACTTTTAAACTAGGTTAAGCATCTGTTTAGGAAGTTATGGTGGTCCAGGAGGACTTTTCTTTATACATGATATAAATGTATATTTGTAACATCTTGTCTGACCTTCTCTTGAAGGTCATTGAGAGAAGATTATTCTACTGTGGCATTGTGACTTCCAGTCGTGAAAGTGTTGTAGGATGTTGTTGGTGCTTCTTTGGCTTGTATCTTGTGTTTTTATTGACTTTTTTTACACAGTGGTTTTATCAAAGACACAGAGTTTCACACTTCTGTTTACGAGTTATTTAATGAACTTATAAAACTTAAAACATGTGAAATCAACAAGGAGGGAAAAACAGTGCAGTGATATAATGAGAGTTTATATGTATTATATGTTCCCTGTGGATATGGAGCTCACAGCATTTATCTAACGCACGTTTTGTCTCATTTCTATGTGTGACCCATTTCTTTGACAATGCTCACAGGGCGGCCATTTCCCCTCTCACCTTCAGTGCTGAGTGGAAAACTACAGATTGCATGGAGTAAGAACATATTTATATCTCATTAGCTAGTGCCAAACTACAGCTGAGGTAGTCAGGATTAAACAAAGCCACCCACTAGAGTAGATTACAGTTAGCTAAGAATCGGATGGAAGATAATTTAAGGATTTGTTAATGTTACTTATAACAATATGAAGGTTTAAATTCTTGGCTTGAAACATACATCTTAGTTATGTTGGCTAAGAACTGGTTGAATGATCGCACCAGCTGTAATCTTTCTATCTGCAGCAAAAGATCAGAGATGTTGTTTTTGATTTCTATATGGCTCCATTTCCCTCCAGGTTGTCCCTACAAAATTGTCTTTTCATTAAAAAGTGAGGAGTCAAATGATAACGGTGATCACATTTGATACATCCATGGCTTTCAACCTGGACTACGGCAGTAAAACATTGTAACAGCATTTTAGATTTCCACTCAGACGGAAATGGCTGCTGTGGGAACATGTTGGATTGGCTTCATATTAGCCAGCAAATCTGCAGGAGGCAGTAATGTGCCCCTCAAAGAAGAAGTGCCCCAGACAAGGCAGACAAGAAGTCAATTGACAACAATTCATCTTTCATAATATTGCATAATATTACAGCCAAGAACTGAAAAGAACTGTAAGAAGAGTTTCAAATTGTACAGTGAAGTTTACCAGTGCCACTGGTTTGCTGTGCTAGCTGTCACTTGTCTGACCCCCCTCTCTTCCCCCCTTCAACCCTCCCTTTCTCTCTCTCTCTCTCTCTCTCTCTCTCTCTCTCTCTGTCTTATAATTCATGACTCTAACACCATGTGCCTGCTGGGCTCACACTTATCCTTTTCTTTCACATTCTTCATTTTAATTATGATCAATATTGAATGAATAATATTGAATGAATATTGTACAGTAGTGTCCTCTCTTTCTCACTCACCATTGGACTGTGGTGTACTGTGATTCAGCTCATATCGGGGAAATTTAGTAACAAAGTATTTAATTAACACTTGCGTCTTTTTAACCTCATTCTTTTTTTTTCTGAAATTCCCAAGAACTACTATGTAGCTTACGACAATAAAACTTGTTTCCCTTTTTTTGTGTTAGTCAGAATAGATATGAAAGGATACAGACAGGTTCAGTGAATTCAGAGTCCTGTTAGAAGAAGTTAGAGATTCAGGGAACATTAGGAGAAAGTGAAAGAAGGATGTCCCTGTGCACTTTTTTTTTACAATTGTTTCTCCGAAAAAGATTAAAATTGTAATTCAAGGGTAGGCTCTAAACTTTTAGAAACCACTTACCTTTATGCTGACTTGTGCTCTTTGAAGGACTGTGGTGGTTTTTTTTACCGCAGTGTTTGACATATAACGAAATTGGAAGCCGTCTCTGATTTGTACGTATGGTTGAATTAAAGTGATACAGGAGAATTAAACCATTTCTTTTCAACGACATGATCTGCAGAATCTTTGGACTGTTTCAAGAAGCATCTTCAAACTCACCTGTGCAGATGAGCCTTCATGTAACTCCCAAACCCTGAAAAGAACTGTAAGAAGAGTTTCAAATTGTACAGTGAAGTTTACCAGTGAACCTGTGTAGAGGCTCACATCAAGTTCAGACAACTGCTTATAACAAGTAAACTGCATAAAGCCTCGTGTCCACATAGCATTTTTTTTTCTTAGCGCCAGCGTCTTTTTGCAGTTGTTTTCAATGAGTAGAGAGCATTCACAGCAGAAAGCAACCGCGTGGAGAAAAAGCGCAGCGCCCAGCGTCTTTTTGCCAAGCGCTCAACCTTTTTTTTTGTGCGTCCGCTCCGAGCGCTCAAGTTGAAAATCTTTTAACTTTTCAGAAAGGTGCTGTTGACGTCACCGGCGCTCTTTTCCAAATGTATGATATTCCCTTTAGTTTTGCAGTGTACGGATCGTGCCTTGTTGTACCCACATCTTCTTTGCTCCGTATCTGATCAGGAAACAAAGGATCTAAAAATAAAAAAAAAATAAAAACAATAAAAAGTAACAGAGCAGTGTCGGTCATACAGCAGCCGTCGTCATAGAGACAGGACGGACGTGCGTCGCTTTTCTTCTCGGCGCACACACGCTTCAAGCAAGAGCTCTCCAGCGCACAGCCAGCGCTTTTCTGCCTGGACAAAACGCTAGATAGACACAGGGCCTTATGGACTAAACAAAACAGGACGTAACAAATCAGTCAGACCATCAGACGCACAAGATTGATGAAATATAGATGAAGATTTGGATTACATGCTTGATTGTGTTTATAAAACAAATTTAACCAATGTGGGTTCTCCATTAATTCACATTAAGTCAGACAGCTTATTCATGTGAAATACAGTACAAGCCCATTGTATTTCTGAGACATGATCCGCCTGACTTTGCTGCAGTTTTTGCATCCAAAATGCACTCGTATTGATTTATAAAGCTCTACGTGGTGTGAGACAAAATAAGCTAACACTTGTTTCTTATTTCTGTTCCACTTCAACCAACATGACATTTTAATTCACCTCTGCCCATACGCTGGAGATAAACCCGACAAAGCAACATTATTTATTCCCGCACTATATTCCTGCTCCTTTACACGTCTTTTCTCCCAGTATTATTTTTCACTGTTACAGCGCTTTGTAACTTTAATGGTGGAGGAGACTGAGAGGGAAGACGATGAATTATTCAACATAAGACTGAAGCTTCCAAAAGCCACAGTTTGCTGTGCTAGCTGTTTTTCACTTGTCTGACCCCCCTCTCTTCCCCCCCTTCAACCCTCCCTTTCTCTCTCTTTCTCTCTCTCTCTCTCTCTCTCTCTTATAATTCATGACTCTAACACCATGTGCCTGCTGGGCTCACACTTATCCTTTTCTTTCACATTCTTCATTTTAATTATGATCAGTATTGAATGAATAATATTGAATGAATATTGTACAGTAGTGTCCTCTCTTTCTCACTCACCATTGGACTGTGGTGTACTGTGATTCAGCTCATATCGGGGAAATTTAGTGACAAAGTATTTAATTAACACTTGCGTCTTTTTAACCTCATTCTGTTTTTTTTCTGAAATTCCCAAGAACTACCAAGTAGCTTACGACAATAAAACTTGTTTCCCTTTTTTTGTGTTAGTCAGAATAGACATGAAAGGATACAGACAGGTTCAGTGAATTCAGAGTCCTGTTAGAAGAAGTTAGAGATTCAGGGAACATTAGTAGAAAGTGAAAGAAGGATGTCCCTGTGCACTTTTTTTTATAATTGTTTCTCCGAAAAAGATTAAAATTGTGATTCAAGGGTAGGCTCTAAACTTTTAGAAACCACTTACCTTTTTGCTGACTTGTGCTCTTTGAAGGACTGTGGCGGTTTTTTTTACCGCAGAAATTGGAAGCCGTCTCTGATTTGTACGTATGGTTGAATTAAAGTGATACAGGAGAATTAAACCATTTCTTTTCAACGACATGATCTGCAGAATCTTTGGACTGTTTCAAGAAGCATCTTCAAACTCACCTGTGCAGACGAGCCTTCATGTAACTCCCAAACCCTTTCTCGTGCTGAGTTTGTTTTTGTGTTTTCCTGTTGTCATGCTTGACATTGTGATTTACTTCTGGAAAAAATATATGTCCATATGAATTGTTGGATTGCTTTTATTTGTGAAGCACTTTGTAACTGAGTGTTTTCAAAGTGCTTTATAAATAAAGTTTTACTTACTTACTTACTTACATCCATGACAGTCTTATTGATTACATTTCACCTTTAGTGGACCTTAAAGAGTAATAAAAAAATCCCTGAGATATGTAACCAAAATGAACAGAAGTATGATACACTAAAGAACTAACATTTAAACTGTTTGTAATCATGAATAAAGAAAAAAATAAAGATGCGGAAGTAGCGGCCGAAGCAGTCCGCTACACACGACACTATAATGAGAATATTTGCCTTCATATCAATGCTATGTGTAGTTCAACAGAATCAAATTTTTAACAGAAGAGTGGAGAACAACTGTTGAATTATGTGCACAGAGATCGTGTGAAGATACTCTATGCACCGTGCAGCAGTCACAGTATATAAACGTCACCACCCCCTCCTATTTTCCCAAGGTGAATTCTCTGGAGAATATCCTGCTGCGTTCTCACATCAGCTCACTTGCAGAAAAAAAAATGTAGGAGTCTGGCAGGAGAAACTCTGGGTGAATTCAGGTGTTAAGGTGTTAGGTGTTAAGAAAAGAACTGACACGGCCGTCTTCTTCTCGCTTTGATTTTCAGACTATTGTAGCGTGGGTCATACCAGAGCTGTGAGACTTTGTAACAGAGGCCAGTTTCTGCTCGGGGCGATGGAGAGTATAATATGTTCTGGAGAAGAAACGGCAAACTCTATTTTTAGGAGCGTAAAGATTTGGTTTCTACTCCAGATGAAAACTATATGCCCGTATAATGTTGCTGCTGCCTGGGGACACGTGCAGGATCACACACACACACACACACACACACAGACACACACACAAACACCAATAACCGTCCGGGATGAGGACCAGGCGCCGGATCAGGTTGGTAAGATAAACAGGCTCGTATTGATCTAGAAAACAGAGACAGGCAGAGAGAGGGAGAGAAAGAGGAAATACAAGCCCACTTTTTTCTTTTCCGTGATGCATAAAAAAAGCAAAGGATCTTATCATGTTTTGATGACCCAAAAGAAAACACCGCTCGCCCACTCCCACACATTGTTGAACTGGTGTGTGTGCGGAGAGTGCTGGAGTGTGAGATTATCTAAGGGATTTTAACAATCTTGGTGAATTCCGTCATCATTACATGTTTAATTATTCATGCCTGGTTGAGTGTGTGTGTGTGTGTATCTGTTTGTTTGTGTGGCCCTTTGGGGTCACATGAAGCCAATTACCAAACACAGCTGGACTGGCGAGTTGTGTGTGTGCTGCACACGGTGTCTCGGGTTTGAGAATGACTGTTTTTACTTGTGCACCAAAGATTGGAGTTGATACAAAGCTGTGATGCATTCATGCAGCAAGTTACAAATCCTTTCTCCAGCAGCTCAGACAGCCTGTGTGACGCTCTCTCTGCTTGTTGTAGGGGTGTAAGAACATCCGATAACCTCGACTGGAGGATAGTGATAATGTTTTAGGTGATACTGTATCCATCATGATGGAGCGTTAGCTTTTGTATTCTGTGCTCATAAAAAAGAAAAGGTTTTCTTTTTAAATAGCTGGATGTCGACACATTTCATGTTTCCATGTGGAGATGTGAGGAATTCTTAATAAGATGTTATCACAGTTTACGGGTCGTAGTAGGAGAGTGGATAACCTGGACAGGACATCAGATTTTTATTCTCTTTTAAACACCAAAATAAGTGAATAGCTTTAACATAAAATTGAATTTCAATGTTTATTTTTGCATGGAAGACTAAAAGGTCATAACATCAGAGTTGGCTATAGCTGCTGATTTGCTCCCATCCCATCCTGGGCAGGTTGACAAAAAAACTGCAACTAAAATGGGACAAAAGACAATCAGAGTGAGATGATAAAAAGAATCAGAACGATAAAATGTTTGTGATTTTGTGTTGATGAGTTTGGTCACACCACATGTGGAGTCACTGTTATGATTGCTTTTTAAACGATTGGTTTTTCTCATAATGTTTATGATTTGATTTGGTTAAAATGTTCCTGCTTAAGCACATACATGACTTTTCATGCAGTATATATTTCATATCCATATTTACATGTATAGGTTGAGTCTCAGTTGGCAGAGTCGGTCGTCTCCTAACCGGAAGGTCAGGGGTACGACATACAAACATACATATTCTTTGGTTATTGAAGTTGTAGATGTCCAACAGTTCTGTAGTTTGCAGTTTAATTGTGAAGGGACTGTAATGGAGTTATCATTTGTTCTATTCAGTCAGCTAATCACACATTGTCTGGATTCTTTACAAATCCAAAGACACATTGGGGGTTCAAAGTTCTTTTATCAATGACATTGTTACTCACATTGCCCTGAGTGTATCGAGTGACAGTAATGACTTGTAGGAAGAGAAGCACAGCTGAAGAGAATGTGTGCCACAAGTGTCAGAGTACTGTTATTAAAGGTGCTATATAAATAAATCAAGTTATTATAAAGGATCAGTTATTTAGAGCCTTGAATGAGCACAACTTCATGTTATCATATATTTATTTTTATAACAAATCAAACCAGCAAATCAGTTAAAGCTGAACTATTTTAAGAGGAGCCGTAATTGCTTTGTTTTCCCGTGTCTGTCTCTCACACAGCTGGTTTTGTTTTGATAAATGACTCATCTCCTCTCTGCTTTCTAGCAATTTCAAAATTACACTCACTGGCACAAAGCGGGCCAAAGAGTTCCAGGTCAAGACTTGTTGACATATCTTTCACACACAGGTCCAAATCTCGACAGGTTCCCCTGACAGCGGGAAGAAATGTTTACTGTCTGATGGTTCCTGTGCCGAGACGAATCTGAAGCCAAGTACTACTGCCTAAAATGGTTTCATAGCTGCGATTGATGAAATATCAAGAGGGAACTTTCGCCACTTTAGTGTTTCTTTAGGCCCTTAATTGTGCAAACAGACAACATTAAAATAAAATCAGAGATGAATGTGTACATAAAAAATGCACAGGTTGAAAACCCCTGAGGGAATGTGAAAGTAACCCACCTAAGATTTAAATGAAAAGATCTACAAACCTTTTTTCACAAATGACGAGCGAACATGTTCACAGAAAGTCTGAAAGTGGTAAGAGAGGATGATTCATTTACAAATAATCAGTAGATTATATTCACTGTAACGTACTTCATTCAAATGCTCCGGTAAAGTCGTGTTTAAAGAGAACTTATTTTAAACCCAAAATAGAAGAGTGACTACGAAGTGAAGTGGGAACGCTGATCCAAATGATTGGACCTCGACTATCTGTACGAGATCAACAGATCTGTTGTGGTAACAGTGGATCTGAGGCCTATTGACAAAAGCTGTTCAGAGAAGTAGGAATCAACTTAATATGCCTCTCTGCAGTGTTTCCTGAAGAAGATTCATTTAATTTCATCATTTAGTAAAACTTGTCTTCACCATCTTGTTTTAATTGTGTGTTTTTTCCTGCAGATTTCCCTGCAACTTTCATTCACTTACTTTACCAGTCACCTTGCAAGACATATGAGACAAGCCTATGAGGTATCAGTCAGCAAGAGCTACAGTTTGATCTTGCATATTGCACTTTTTACATTTTTTTTAAAGGCTTCATATGTGATTTTTCACACTTAAATATAATAGAAATCAAGTATATCCTCTGAAAATCACTCTGTGAGTCATGACTGTCGACAATGGGTGTAACACACGAGTCCCACTGTCTGTGATGCTTTTCGAGTTTTCCGAGTCCTATCTTCAGTTTGTTTACATTGTTTTGAGGGACTAGAGAAAAGAAGAATAACATACTGTACTCACTGCTTAACTGTGTTTCTAGATCACGCTCATTTCGGGTAAATTCACATGCAGTGTGAAGATACGAGCATAATAAAGATTGCTAGCATTAGCATGCTAACACAACAATGCAGCTCGAGATGTGCTCAAGGGCGACATCTGCTGGATGAAAAAAATCGCATATAAAGCCTTTAAGGTTTATTTCTGGGCTTTTTACGTCTTTATTGACGGATAGGATAGTGGATAAATTCAGAAATTGGGGGAGAGAGAGAGTGACGTGTGGGAAAGGAGCCACAGGTCAGATTTGAACCTAGGTCGTCCTTGCAGGACTCCAGCCTCCGTTCATGGGGCGTGTAAAGTAACCAATAGGCTACCGGCGCCCCGTGTAGCAGATCTTTTAACCACACAGGGATATTAAAGTGCTTTTTTTCAATGTTTAAAGTAGAACAAAATAATATAAAAAGAGGAACTCATATTATAATATAAATAGACACTTTGAGGAAATGAAAATGAGGAATTAAATCAGTCAACAGCACAAACAAGAAATTCTAATTTACATATGAAAATGCTTTTTGTCATCAAGACATTGCTTAGAACTCTGGAAAAACATTATTTCCTCTGGGTGTCTTTTTCAAAACTTTTTATTTTCGTTTTAGGAAACAAAATGGAAAAATAACTGAAAAATTCTGCATACACCTTTGATTTCTGTGACTTTTAAGGTGAACTCAACAAGTTCTACAGCTGTTTTTTTTTTAATGGTGCAAGCAAATAACTGGTCGTGTAGTCTTCAAGCATACCCAAGATGATGAGGAGAAGCACTCTTTTCGCCAGGAAGAGGCAAGTAAGTCTAAAGATTTAAGATTATCAGTCTGGGGAAGTTTTAAACGTTGCTTGCCCGTGCATGATTCCTCTAATGCTCACACTTTGTTTTAGATGGTGAAGGGAAGGTAGTTTTTTTTTTTACCTTTCATAGAATAAGAGACAGAAAATCCATCCAGTATTCTGCTCAGATAAAGGATGACACCTCTGGAAGTTACACCTCGAGTACGTCTAATAAAAACCCGCTTAAACGACAAAGAGTGATCAGTGTACAAGCACGACAAATACTGTCACTGTTGGAGGATGCTGGGAGGAAAAGTATGTCGCTCTGTGTGATCTCACTACCCACACATGGCCATCCTTTTTTCAGATAGCAACTTTCTTGTCTTCTCCATGTGCGTAAGAGTGTTTATGCAACTGTGTGAGAGGGAGAACAAGAGAAAGTGCGTGCCAGACACAGAAACTCTGCCCGGGCTGCAGATCCCCTCTATGATAATCAGCTGGATTGTCCTGCACGCACAACATCTGTCTCAAACACACAAACTGCCTCTTTCACACACACAAACACGCCCGTTATACAGTCATTACTGTCAGGCTGATGCTGTACAGTCCTCTCTAACATGCTCTCGCTCTCTTATCCGTCTCCTTCCTTCCACTTTTCTGTCTTTGTCTTACTCCTCCCCCTCCCCCTCTCTCTCTATCTCTCTCTCGTTTTCTCTCTCTGCCTCCATCCAGACGGTTTCGATCTTGGAGCAGCGGCTGACGCTGACTGAGGACAAGCTCAAAGAGTGTTTGGAGAACCAGATGGAGATCGGCCTACATCTCCAGAGACGAGAGGAGGCCTAAAGATGGCGGTGTCGCCGAGAGGTCGAGCTGAGTGGTGTGAGGGAAATGGGGTCACATCTCCACCATTAGCAGCAACACTCATACAGAACACTCTCCGTGTTGTGAGATTACACTTGGAAATATGCGATTTTAACACGCTCACACATTCACAAGGGTTGGCGTGAACCATTTTCCTGACTGGACTTTAAATGCACCCTGAGCCTCCCTGTGCATGCAGAGTGTCAAGTTGTTTTACAAAGAGATATCAGAAGTGAAAGAGCTGAATATTAGAGAAGTTGTTCCTCTACAACAGTGCTGAGAGCGCAGTCCCATTTCTGCTGACGAAGGACCTGCTGCTAGTCACTTAGTGTTTGTGTGTTTGTGGGCGTGTGTGTGTGCACACAGTTTCTTTAAAAAGTGTAGACACATGTGACTTTGGTACTTGCCTATGTACTGCACATGTGGATGTTTCAACTCCGTTTGTGCAGCAAGCTCGTTCTAAACGGTGTCAATAAAATGCTGTTTTACCAAAAAACACAAGAAAACACACAGATAGCGTCACCCTTTCAGCTGAACTCAAGCTGGTACAGGAATTTTATAGTTTTTTTTAAAGTGGCGGCTTGTTGAATTATCCATTAAATTGGGTTCTTGGCTATCATATATTTAGTAAGTATGTTGTTCCCAGGTGTTCATCATTGCTAGAGGTGCTGATACTGCAGCGCTAAAGCAGTTCATTTACGGTCTGACATGAACTGAGTTGGTAAGTTAAGGTGAAACAGTCTGCTGCTATTCTTTTTCTTTTTATCTTTATCAAACAAAACCTATAAAAAACCTTCAACTTAAATTGAAGTGATTTCGGTCTTAATTGTCACCTCTATCGTTGTCCAAATACTCCTGAATACATCAATAACTCTACTTACACTGCTCTTAATAGAAGGGATGGAAGCGTTCTGAGATCAAAAACAAAGACAGTTAGTTATGTGAAGCATCATCTCAAAGAAATGTGAGTTGTCCTTATCGGTTGACAGTTTTAGTTGGTTTCAATTGATGTTAGTTTGAACTAGTTCCATGCAGTGAGGTACAGAGTTTACATTTGGTAGAGGTTTCCTAAAGACAACATTGCCTTACATTTGATTAACCTTTCTGGCCTTGAAATGTGTGATACCACATACATGTTCCTTTTTTTAAGATGTGCTACAGCTGAACAGATGAGCAATAAACCAATTAGTTGGTCGCACAAAAATGCAATACAAATTCAATATTAGTTCAATCGTTTCATTCTGTTTCAAAGCCAAAAAGGTCAACCATAGGTCAAACACTTAAAAGCCAAATAAACAGCAAAAAGTTGCGTCTTTGAAAGCAAATGAAGGGTATTTGGGTTTTAGACTGATAGACATGACTTTTAACTTGAACATTGCTCTATGAGCTGTAGGAAGTATCGCAGTGAATTAAAAAGCAGATGCATTGAAATTATAAGGATTAGTTTCAGCTCTACTAAGGCCCACAGGTGGAGTGGGAACGTGTTGAAAACACTTTCTGTATGCTCTTGTACTCTGAAAGAAACTGAAAACAGCAGTCTTGTCATGAAGTTGTAATGAAAGTGCTTTTAAACTTGTATTTTCTAAATTAAAAATGCTGTGTGCTGGTTGTTATAACTGCAGTTTGAAAGATACAAATCTTTATATATTTCTGTCTGAAACTTTTATACACTGTATGTAACTTATTGTTTACCTTCTTAATAAATATTTTTCAGTTATATCGCTGACTTGACATTAGTTGATAAAATGATCCCGGTTGTTCTCGTACAAGTCTTTATGTCTCAAGTGAAAGATAGTTTTCATAATTGTTGCCAAATCTATGATGTCACCCGTTACTGTAAAGAGAGCCCTTCCTGCTGTGATTGGTCCACAGCGCCCCGGCAGTTTCCAGAAAAATCACGACTTTTCTGTCTTTATTGTCCTCAGCAGAGACGTTAAGATCATAAGCCGTGAACTGTGTCATCCTGCTCCCTGGGCCATACATTTTTTTAACCCTTTCTCTACCAGTTTGAGGGATTTATTACAAAAGCATGATGGTGGCAGCTCAATATGTCTGCCTTGCTTGTGTTCAAAATCCTTATGTTTCAGCCCCGGAGTAATTTACGTAACTTAACCGCTGATGCTGCATCAGGACTTTTTATTTTTAGAAGCTTCAATGAAAATGAGCCTGGGGCAACTTTTAGACACTCACTGTGTTTACCAAGTAACAGATACATCAGAAACAGATAGATCCATTCATTTCACTTTTTTATTTAACAAACTGGTAATATGTTTACATAGTAAAGCATTGAGTTATACTGAGACTTATTGTGAAAGTCTCTATGGCTCTCGGAGAACAGTGAGGCATCATTAAGAGGGGAAAATATTAATGACTGTTTCTTTAAGACCAGGCTCGGGCTCCGCTCTGATGGAAAAAGAAGAAAAACAAAACTGGAATTCTGGAGCTGTGCTGCCGGGCCCACTCTCTTCCTTCCTGTCTGGGGCCCGAGGACACACACACACTGACACACACACACACACACACTCGGGCACTCATGCCAGAGAAAACTCCCTTTACTATGGGCCTCAACCAGACGGCCTGCCAGGAGCTCTAGTGGAGGAGAGGAGGGGCTAAAGATTGGGTTCAATAACTGCAAGTCTTGACTTTGTGTGTGTGTGTTTGTGTGTTCTTGTACTACCTCCTTTGTGGGGACCACCTTAAGTATTACACTTGGGAGAGGACTGAGGACAGGTCTACAAGATGAGGACATATGGGTTGGCCCTCGCTTTAAACCAAACATTCATAAAGATTTTCCTTGAGTATTAAGATTGGTTTTCCAAGTTTAAAGATGACGTCATTAAATTAAAAAAAAAAAAAATCGTACAAAAGTTGTAATTGTAATGGAATTTGTTTTGGCCTTTTCATTTGATTGCACAGTGAATATCTTTTGGTTTCTGGCCTTTCTTTGGACAAACCATGACCTTTGAAGAAGTGAGAGCCTGTGGTGAAAATTAGTATTGTTTGGCAATTTAAATGGGCAAAATATTTAGTCAAATTAGCAGGTTAATGGTCAAAAAAGAAAAAACACATTGGTTTCAGCTTTGTACATTTCAGGGTCAGGTCCAATATGGTGACTTTGTTGATGCAACAGGACTACAAACTAACTGGCACAGGACAAATTAAACAATCTTGCATTATCTGTCAAGGCATTACCATGGGCAATAAATAATGATAGATTGGCTCCTTTGCTACATACTGTATATTTATTCTGTTTACTCACATGTCAGTGTGATTGTTTTGATGACAGATCAAAAACTGCTTTTTTTTCATACAGTTAAAAGCATAATTCAAAAAATTACCTGGTACTCTGTACCAGCATGGTTTTGGCATCTAATTAGCCTAACGGATCTGTTTCGCAAACTGGACTTCCTGGCTCATGTTTCTGGTCTCTCCGGTACCTGAAGCAGCCCACTTGCGGATGGAGTTTGGGATTTATTTGTGATGGTTAAGGTTACGGTTTGGGGCTTCAGGGAATGCGTTACGTCAAGAGGAGCCCTCACAAGTATGGCTTTTCAAGTGTGTGTGTCCACATTAGAAGGAAAGGGGAGAAAAAAGTTGGAGTGCAAGTTGCTGTTATATGTAGCCCATGTGTGGCCCGTGTGTGTGTGTGTGTGTGTGTGTGTGTGTGTGTGTGTGTGTGTGTGTGTGTGTGAGTGTGCAGGAGGGGGATGGTGATTCAATGAGGAGAACATCTGGATATGTTTTTCTTGGTGTGCTGTGGTCGTTGCCATTGCTTGCCTTGTGTGTATGTCAGTGTGTTTTACTAGTTCAGTGTGTCAGGTTTTTGTTCTGCCGCTCTCTTGGCTCTTTGTTTCCTCACTCTTTGTGTCCTATTCTGAGAGATCTGCGAGGTTTAAGTAATACCTGGTTGCTCAGTCTGCTGTGCCCTATAACACCGGTGGAGGCTGTCCTGCTACATACAATTTTTTACTTTGGCTGCTGGATGAAAAAACGCCTGCTTTCTTCCCAAAACATCTATTTCTAGCATGTATTCTCAGAACTGCAGGCTGTACCCATGTGTGTTATGATTTGTATTTGGTAAAGCGGTGTGGTGGTCACTGCTCATTGAGCTGCGTTTTGTAGTTCTAAGAAGGAGCGGAAAGGCGGTTTGAGGATACAAAGTACGTTTTTAAGGAACCACAGTAAGAAAACAGTAACCATGTTCAAGAGTTTTCACCGAGCAACAGCAGAGCAGGTGCACTTTAGATTAACAAGCACAAAGAAAAGTTCTTATATTAAGTCAGAGACATTTACACAAGGGTGAAACACATCACCCAATAAAAAAATGTGACCCCTGCCTGAAGTAATTCATAACTACAAATACACTGCAACTAAAAAATATTGCTCATGTCAACAATTGACTGTATAAAACGATGGACAGTACATCTCCACCTTCTCCTGTTGTACAAAAGTGAAGCTAATATAACCCCATGACTAGCGCTGACACATTGTGCTTATGGAGCCAAAGTCTGTGTGGTAGCTTCAATTTTAACATTCTGCCCCTTTAAGTAACCAAAACTCGCATTGAAAGCTACAGTATGCGACATAATTTTATTAGAATTTTGGTAAAAATAATAAATTCTATTCACTTCGTATTTTGTTCATCATCGTGTCTAAATCAAACAACCAATCAGGGTTAGCTTGTACATAACTAACCAAGCAAAGGGACTCTACAGACTAGCATCATCATGACTCCTGCGTGCTCTCTGTCTCTCAGTTGCTTCAGTCAATCAATCTTTATTTGTATTGTACCAGTTCATAACAAATGTTATCTCAAGACACTCTACAAAAAGCTGGTAAAAGACCTTACTGATTGTTATGTTATCTACAAAGACTCAACGTGAATCCATCATAAGCACAGCACTTTAGCAAAGTTGCAGTGGCGAGAAAAAACGTCCTGAATGAAAATCTAGATGTTGAAAGCAAGACAGCAAAGAACAAAGCTACTGCTTCTGCACCAGGTTCAATGGTCTAACTTCAAAAGTTCCCTTTACCTGATAAGTTGGTAGCAAAACTTGATAATAATTCAGGATTGGTACCAGCTTGTTGCAAACATCTGATTTGGGCAATTATAAAATATCAACAGGCAAAATATTTCCTTAGTGAAACCCTGATAAAGTTTTCACAATTTTTTTGACTGATGAAGATGCAGTGCGTCTTTTGCACCTAAATAGATTTGGCTCAAGTGATTTGTGTGCTCCAGTTCTTTCTTGAGAAAAGGAGTCCACTGAATTATTTTGAAAGTTGTCTCTTTATTATTACAGTTCTTTCACCTATTTGTAGGTAACACATATTACATTTTGATATGATCAGCCTCAGATAACCAATACATCTACAGAAGTTTATGAAATCACTTTGAAAGTGTAAGCCAAGTCCTCTCCATGGATTCTGAGTTGAAAAGAGTCAGACTATGATATATATCAGTCCAATGTACGGCTGTGGAAGTTCACTAAAAGTATTCACTGAACTTATGTCACGTTTACAGACAAGAAACTTGTTCATCACGTCTTTTTCTCCATGACCACTGTTGGATTTGGCTAAACTCCCCAATGCCTCATTTCCTTTCACCCCTCCTCCCTTCCTTGTCCCCCTTTTCTCTCCCCTCTCATCACCTCCCACTCCTTCCCCCTCTGAGGCTAAGCCCGAGCTTGTCGGCAGCGGCTGAGGTTTGGCGCTCTGTTCCTGAAACCCACGCTTCAGCTTCTGCTCCAAAAACCTCCGTCTTTTCCACCCGACCCCAATGAGTGTGTGGACACAGGGAGCAGGGATTTTCTTTTTTTCTTCTGTTGTTGGACAACATCAAAAGAACATATTTTTACTTCCATTGCTTGCCTGTTGTTACATGAAAAATGCTGTTTATGTTGCCCTCTTGTCATCTTTCTTTATGTATTTTTACTGAAGTGGATTTGGCTTTTTTTCATCTGCTGCTGTACATAGATTCTCTTGTATTCACATCTATAATTAATGTATACTATAACATGTAGTACCACTTCACCTCAGTAGTGCAACCTACATGCTCCACACATAAATCAGACATGACCTGCAATGCCCCTGCTCAGGTAACACAAATGAAAACCAGCTCACACATGTAGGTGTTCAAGTGTGTGTGTGTGCTGACAGTTTGAAACTGACGACCTACTTGACAACAGGCCAACCCGTAAAACAAACTCGCTGATAACTCTGAGAACACCCGCCCTGTTCAAAGCCTCACCTCAGCTCACACTCACCTGCCTCTCTTATCAAACAGTGTTATACACACCCAGGGTTGAAAGCAATATTTAGAAATGTAGTTGATAAAGGTATCTTGTAGCAAGGTTACATGGCTGTTACAGCTTATGTTTTCTTATTGGGTAACAGGCTTCTCAAGGGGTACAGCTAATCGTTTTTTTAAATTATATTCTGTTTCTTTTTTTAACTCAAATCTGAATCTAAAACAAAAAATGTCTTATTTCGTTATTGGAAAAAAAAAGCCATCTTTTTCCTGATAGCAGTTAATGGCAAACAATGATTCCTAAACAAAAGGATAATAACAAAGCTGGAAAACGTTGCTGGGGAGAGGGACGGGTCAACTTGCTTAGTCTGCTGCCACCGTGAACCGGCCATAGATAAGTAAAAGAAGATGGATGTGTGGATGCCAGAAATGCAAAAAAAAAGAAAAGAAGCCTACTTTCAAATAATCGTGAACAGTATTCACATATTTTCAGGCTAGTTCTGATACGTTAGTTCCAGTTTTTGTTTTTCACAGGTTATGTGATGGTAGATGTGGGGGATTTGGGGTGCTTTTTTGTGGCAAAAACAAACTTATTGAAGACTTTGACTTGGCAGAAATAATGGTGGGCATTGGTTATGGCTAAATAGATTGTTGAATTAAGCAAATGATTAGCAGCTTGACTAATCATTATATCACAGAATATAAAGATAAATCCTCTGAGTTGTTTTCAAAATCATTAACATTAAAGGATGGTTAAGCAAAGTACAAAAAAAAAACAAATAATCCAAATTAAAAAAAAAGGAAAACAATTAAAACAATAAAAAAACAATCATCATAGAAACTTCAACATTTTCAAACAAATAAGGGCTCTTCCACAACCACAGAAAATAGTTTTCATAATTGTTACTTAAAGTCATTGCAGTCGTTAAAATGATACACTCCATCGCATCATTCATGATTATTTGTACAATTTCATTCACAATCAGATAAATTCCACACAAGAAAATTAATTCCACTTAATATGATCATTCATATCCTGTTGATGTATTCTTTCACTTCTTATTGTAGCTGTATTTTATTCACAGACAGTATTCCAGCTCCCATCCAACATGATTCATAAAACTGGTTTTTTTTTTTATGCCCACACATGACAATTACATCCCTAAATCTTGGCATTCAGATCTTTTTATTGTATTTATGTAACAGCGGTAGTTATGAGGTCACTTGTGTAAGCGTCAAATTCACCAGATTAATGTAGTGTTCATGTGCTGTGAGTCAGCTCCTCCTGGAACAAGCTGAAACAGAGAGCAGACAAAGTGAAAGTGATTTGTAAGATAGAACACATTGTTCAAGGGTTATTTGGACACCTTTGACCATCCGTCTTTGTGGCGCTGCCTCTCAGCTGTTATAGTAATACAATAGGTGAGGCTGAAGGCGTGTGAGTGTAAAAGAGAGAGGTGAGCAGCAGGATAAGCCACTCCATGATTCACCTCTCTCAGTGGTTTTACAATCTCGCCCAATGTCGGTACAGTGTGTTTACTCTGCAGGTAGATAAGATTCAGCCATGAAGATTTAAGGTGGTTAGAAATGCATATATTCAAATGATGAGTTGAACTGAATCTATGTTTCTTTTGTTGAAGCGGTTCAGTGATTTACTAAATACTTGCTTAAACTGGGAACAAAACCAGATGAATGTTTTTTTTTTTTTCTGGATCCACTCCGATTCAGAGAGCAGCAGAGGGATTTTGAGGACAGGTTGATGACTCAGTTTTAGGACTTCAGCCATTAACCCTTTGAGGACGAGGGTGTCCTACTTCAGTGTAGTTGTTTAACTTTTTGGTCACTACTTTAGCCATAATGTGGGTGTGATTGGAAACACATTCTGAGGCAAATCAACGCAAGGTTTGGGGAAACGGTTGAGCTAAATAGTAAGAAAAAAACAGAACGTTCAATGACTCTTGTGGTAATGTTTGTTACGTTTCCTCTCACCATCTTTCCTCTGCTCTGCTTAATCCAGTGCACACTGCATTTGATGAAACACATTTGTCAACACAGCTGTCAATCATGGCCTTTTACCCCTATTTTTTAGCATCAAATAACAAAAAAAATGAAACTTCTCAGAAAAATAAACCCGTGGTTATACCTATAGATCAACATAATAAAATGTTACTATACTGACAGTAACCAAGTTTGAGAAAAAGCATTCAAAGTGCCTTTGGTTACACAGTTTGACCCATGTCCCAGCTGTAACGTGGAGGAGGTGGGCTTCTGGGGAGCTTTCATGTAGACCCACTCTTTTGTTACGGTCTGCTGGTACACACATTGACTTTGAAAGTATGACAAGTAACAACAATGAACTTAATCATCAGGTGACAAGCCTCAGTCCTGAGTGGGCTACATAGAACTCACAAGAGCATGTCCATGACCACATATACAGTATGTACAAAGTGTCTTTAACCTGTCTATGTGGTTCTGTCAGTCAAATTAAAAATGCCCCTAATTATACCTAATCATGCATTAGCTGTAACCATTATATTATCAAAACCGATGAGATATGAAAACAAGAGATTTCATCCCTGAACAGCTTTTACCCAGTAAAAATAAATTTAAAAAACAAATGTTTTTGCTGGTTTTATTTCTTAATGTGGGCTCTAATGGGTATTACTTAGTTTTTGGGAGCCAGAAACATGTGGACACTCGAGG
Source organism: Labrus mixtus (assembly GCF_963584025.1). Lineage (NCBI taxonomy): Eukaryota > Metazoa > Chordata > Actinopteri > Labriformes > Labridae > Labrus > Labrus mixtus. The sequence goes on along the minus strand of NC_083618.1, from coordinate 14,530,245 downwards.
AACTGCAGGTTTTTGCACTTTGGCTTCCTTTTTTCAACACCAAAAGGTTGTTACTGGGATTATACATAATTCCTAGTGCAGCAGCGGCATACTTGCGCTAGCATGCCAACATTAGCTTGCTTGCATCAGACTGCTAACATTTCCTAATTGCACTTAACAAATCTCTCGCCCAATGACAGCTGGAATCGGCTCCAGCCCCCCACGGCCCCCGACCGGGAAAAGCGGTATAGATAATGGATGGATAATGGATTCCACTCTCTGTCATTGGAACTAAAATAAAATATTGATCCAGTCTTTTGACGAGATACAAACGAGGTCATCTGAGATTTACTGTACGTTTGAGGAAGTCACACTTTCTGACAAAGACACTTGTTTGCTAGTGAATGTACAAGAGACAGAACATTAACATTATTTTTTTCTCCAGGAAAATGTTCATAAGATAAGCCAATTAGCAGTTTGTTTATGTTTGTATTTGTAGAAGTTAGAGGTTAAGGATTGGTAAGCAATAATACTCACAATCATTTGACTTTAATAGAATTGTTACTCTATCATGATAACTGCAACACCGATGAGATTCAATTCAGATAACCATTTGTTCAACCTTGTTCCCATCATGATCACTGAGACATAAATTCATGAGAAACAAACTCCCTCACATCTCTCTGCACAGTTTATTTAATCTCTCTCTTTTTCTCTGTGTTATGTCAGCCTCTCCATTTCTCTCAGTCTTTCTAGTTTGGTCTATAATAATGAATTCAACTGAGAGAATTCTCCATGGCTCAGACTCCACAGCGTCAGCACGTGTTCACCGCTCTTCAGTAGACTCACACTGTATCAGATATACACTTAAACACACACACACACACACAGACATGCTTGGACCATCTCTAGGATTCCTGAAAAATTCATAACTGCTCACTCACGTTAACAACGGCCTCTTTTTTACCCCCTGTGAAAACCGAGCACTCCACCATTTCACCAGACTGCCTCATCCAACATGTTTAAGGCAGATGTTCTTTTTTTTTTTTCTATTGCTTTCATCTGATGTGGAGCATCACTCTAACACCTCAGCTTGTCTCTGCTTGTTGTTAGAAGGACAAAAGCCCCCACACATTCCCCATCTTTGAAAACAAGCTATAGGTTCATGCTGATGTCAATTGTGTATTGAACTCTTATAGCTTTGTAACATTTTGAAGGCAGTCCGCTGCAGTGATTTGTTCATAATAAATTCATGTTTAAAAAAGTGGGTCTTCATATGGGGGCAACCTGGACTATTCAACTCAGGGTCAACTTGGCAGAGAAAGTCTCTTTGCCTTCATATAAATCCTGAATGGAAACACTTTATCCCCCAAAATTACTTTCAGATTGGATGATTCTGCATACCTAAATTAAAGATGACATTTATTGTTAATGAAGGTAAACTACTCCCTTAGATGAGAGAAAAGTGAGGGTGAAAAATTTCAATTATTTTTACAGACATGGAAAAAAAGCTCAATATTGGGGTTTTGGAAAGTCCATTTATTATTATTTTTTTTAATAGATTTGCTTAAACACACTGAAGACTTTTTTTTGGATTTTGGGTAAATTAGTTTTTACCTGAAATGTATTTTTTTTATTTATTTTCAACTTTGTTGTTGTGGCTCAGTTAGAAGAGTCAGTTGTCTCTTAACCGGAAGGTCGTGGGTTCGATCCCTATCTCCAGCAGCCACATGTCCGATGTGTCCCTGTGCGAGACACTCAACCCCATGAATGTGTGTATGACTTAGTTACTTCTGATGGTCACTTTCCATCGCAGCCTCTGCAATCAGTGTGTGAATTGGTGTGAATGGGTAGGTGTGACATGCGGTGTCAAAGCACTTGTCATGACTTGAAAAGCGCTAAACAAGCTCAAGTCCATTTTACCATTTACTCTCTATAAATGAAGTTGTTGCTGAAAAAGCACCTCAACAACATTTGCTGTACAGTATGAAAGCATAAATATAATAGCACCTTTCAACTTAATATTGTTTTTGTGCCTCACAGAGAATAACACCCATACAGAAATAGTCAAAAGCAGAAACACGTTGTTGACCTTGTTGTGTAATCCATTTTAAACATACAGAAACTTGAACGAATGTCACAAATGGAACCTGTGTTGTATTCATAAGAGACTATATTTCCAAGATGGCCATGTTGCCATAACGTCACACTCAGGATGGGAAACTCAGATTTTGTTGGCTTGTTTTATTGTTATATTTCAGGTTAGTTCTGCGATGTATAAGTGACTTAAACTTGGAACATAACACTTAGACACAATAACAACATTTGAGCCTGACATCATGGCAGCATGGCCAATGTGGGAATATGGTATATTTTCTATCCATAGAAGTACTAATACAGCTATATAATTTACTATTTTTGTAATTATGCTATTATTTACAGACATGAATCATTAACCAGTAAATGTTAATTTAACCTTTATCTGTGCCTAATGAACAAAACACAGAGAAACTGAACAGACACAGACAGAATGAGTGATACATTTTCCAGGCCTGATTTTAACGTGTTGGCGACCTGTGTGTTTGGGGGCAAAGGAAACAGCAGAGGAAATGCCAGCGTTAGCGTGGGAGAGTGGAGGCTACCTCACTCCATCAGTGAGGTGAGCGGGTTTAAACAGCAGTCTACCTTAAAGAGACAGAACAGGACACAACACTGAGTTTCAAGTTGCTATCTTCTAGTTTACAATAATAGAAAGTTGGAGAATCAAAATCATCATCTGATGTATGTGCAGAATGATTTTTAAAAAAGTGTGTTTTTATGTTTGCAGGGCATAGGTAATAAAATATTACCTATTACCATCAAGACCATTTTACAGTACAAATGTCGTCTATATGATCAGGTTGTTCAGTTTTGTAGAAACATGTTGAAACCTCTTCAGTTTCTTGAATGAAGGACATTTTAATGTGTGAAAAAAATGGTTTGGAGCTGTTCCAATGACAATGAATGGAATATTTTTCTGAATACTGGATGCAACCCAGGGTGATTTTCCAGGGATATGGGCAGATCTTCTGCTTCAGAAATGATCAGTCTAATGCTATTCATGGGTAAGAAAGTTCCAGAGGGATCATATTAATCTCATTTCCCCTGTCTGTCGAAAGAGCTCTTTTCTTATCATGGATATTTATAGTGTAATATTTGGTATAATATCTTATAATGCAGATATCTAGCATGTTTTTGTGTTTTTCTCAAAAGACATAAAGTCATTGTGTTGGTTTAACCCTTTGCAACTGTGTCCAAGCTTTAAGCTCCACCTGATTCAGTGATCCAGCAATTAACATCACAATTGCATCATAATCCTATGCAGCAAGAAGAAGAAGAAGAAGAAGAATTTATACTTTATTGATCCCGCGAGGGGAAATTCGTTTTTACACTCTGTCTAGTAAACATGCTACACAAACATGAACTGAAATACACACACATGCACAAACAGGATCCTGTGGACATGCACTAATGGAGAGGTCTCAGAGTGAGGGGGCTGCCCTACGGCGGGCGCTCCTGAGCTTGTGGGGGGGGGGGGTTAGGTGCCTTGCTCAAGGGCACCTCGGCAGTGCTCAGGAAGTGGCCTGGCACCTCTCCAGCTACCAGACCAATTTCCGGACTTGGTCCGTGCCGGGACTTGAACCGGCGACCTTCCGATTCCCAACCCAAGTCCCTACAGACTGAGCTACTGCCGCCCACAAACAAACATTAAACAAACATTCTTAAAAAAAGATAAAACTTTTTTTCTCCTTTAAATATACCTGCATGGTGTTGTTTATTTAAGGCTATCTCACATCCACTTGAACTGCATCAGAAACACCTACATGTACTATTCCCTTTATCAAAGACCTAAATTATGTAGTCCATAGTGAGCAGGTAAAGGAGATTTTACACAGGTTTTTTATTATTATAATTATGTGGCATTAATACTACAAAAATTGTAATTTTCAAATCTAAGAAATTCAACATAAGACCCTGTGTGATGTCAGCTGAAAGTAGCCTGCTGTTTAGGTCATCTTTTTTCATGCTAGAATACTCTGATGTCTTCTCACTGCTGCGTTTATCAGCAAACAAAATTCATTTTTTGGTAGGGGGACTAAGGCGGTGTTACAACAGGTTGCCCTACAAAAGTAACTCATCCATTCCAGACTCAATTATGACAAGTTTAACAGGACACCTTTTTTCCTGTGGCTACTTAAGGGTACTGCCAAAAACAAAAACAAACATAGGAGCTAAAAAAAGTATTGTTCATTGGATTTAAAAGGATGTCCTGTGGTTAAGGGCGGTTGGTTCCTTTACTGCGAGCAATAACATTTGATCAATCTTAATCTATAGAGGATTACTATGTGTGCAACTTCTAGAGCCTAGAAATCATCCCAATGTAGAGTCAAATAAAATCACTTGAGTCAGTTTACCCATATAGTCTATAAATAGATGTGATTTGGTTTAGATTTCTCTTTGCAGTGTGTAAATTTGCGCTGTCGAAAATAAGAGTTTACATTCATTTCAGATGCTGATAAAAGACAGCTTCAAAAGACTGATGCTGTCCACATTTTTTAGCACCACATTCCAACAATTTGTCATTGCTTTATTGCAAAATAAACACCGAGTGAGCATAATGCTGCTGCTAATACATGCTGTTGATAGTAAGCCTGATGTTTTGTTTACTTCTAGAGTGAGACAAACACACACAGAGCGGCTACACACTCTCTAAGAGGGCCTGTTGTTGTCCATGAAGGGAGTGGATGCAAGAGGCCTGAAGTTTGCGAGTGTGTCTATGTTTGTGTACTTGCGTATGCATGTATGTATGTGTCTGCGTTTTGTTAGTGAGTGTGTGTCTGTGTGTAATTCACTGGGGGGATAAAGAGTCATTGTCTGCAGCTGGTGCATCCCCCACTCCTCCTCTGTGCAGCTGTGAGGAAATCAAACGCTCCTCTTTTCCCCCTCTCAGCCTCTGTCACAACCTGCTGATGCCTTATTAGGTCATTCATGGTGAGAAGTAGTGATGACCCACTGATGCTCTGTGCAGTTGTGCGGGTTTAAAGCACCATTGAGCTTTTTCAAATAAAAAATCAGGAGATTGAACAGATCAGCATGTGCAAGTGCTTAATATATGGGGGGAAATACTGTAGAATGAGAATTGTCAAAATTCAGAAAAGAAATCAATGGGAGAGAAATTAATTGTTTTATCAGATCCATCACACAAATGTGCAAAAATCAACAACAATGTCTTCAGAGATCTGAATCCAGCATGATGAACATGTTTCATCTGTGTGTTACAGTGTAACCAGTTAATTATTGCTTTTTGTGTGTCCTATATTCCTTTGGGGTTCATCGGACGAAGCACTGGCGAATGGAGGCTCCCACTTGACAACCGCAGAGATGTCCTGGCTCTTGCTGCCCATCAGTCTGCAGAGTTGAGTTGTGGGGGCCAGAAGGGGCCATGCGGGTAGGTAGGTAGGGTAGGCATTGTCAAGACTCTAGGATAAGGCCTGGGTCTGTTGAAGATGGCATTGCTTTTTTGGTTGTGGTGGTAAATAAGGGCCATAAGGTATAGGTTGTGTAACTTATCAATAGGGCTTAGGGGCATAATTGGGATGAGGGGTGTCTTCATTGAGCACTTGTCCTTTCATTATGGCACAAGTTTCTTGTGTTTATCTCAAACTTTTTAATGTTTGAGAATCAGAATAAACACTTTCATGTCTCGCAAACAGGTTGTTCTAAGGAAAAATTGTAAATCACATTCCTTTTTTCTCTGAATATTTGATCATTTATCTTCAACCAGGCCTGACTGCTGAAACACAGTAACAAACATGTAAAATCTGCTAAATAAATCTCAATGAAGCTTCTTAGATCAGACAATGTGACGCAGCAGCTGTTCTGTCCCAGAGAGACAACCCTGAACTAACAGTAGAAAAAGAGGCTTTGACAGGAGTAACACTGTGACACTCTGAAAATGGGTCACTCGCTGTAGTGGCCAAAAGCCAATTCTCAGTGAGGAACATGTCCAGAAATAAATTGGTGAGGAGGTTTGAATGGACTGTGAAAGAGTGAATGAGCGAGTGTGTGTCAGAGATATACTAAAGACACTGCATGACACCAATAAGTTCAGTTCCTCCCTCAGATAGTCATTAAAACACTGAGAGTATTAACAATAATAAATGAACAGGATGGTTAGATACGACCACCTGAACCACTGATGAACTCTTTCCTTAGTTAGTCCTGTTGGCTATATTTGTTTACTGATGGAAATATTAGTCCGTTTCATAACCAGCTTAAAACTCAATGAACTGCAGGATTGTGCTTGTGCCTAACCTACCTTTAATTGATAGCTTAACCTGAACACACGCTTCTTTAAAACAATCTCAGCACAAGTTCTTTTTAGTGGAACCATTTTTTTTTTCACATGACTACTAATACATTTTGTCAAGCATTTGATAGGTGATATTATTTATTGTTAAGCAAGTTATAACACAATGAAGTCATGAATTGACGTTTCTCTTATTCATAAGTTTCCCCACACACAACATATTTTAGAAATATCCAGAGCTTAAATCATCCAAGAGTGTCAGGAGCCTTGTCACACCAGTTCGTACTGCACACATTGATCTCAACAACAGGCGATCGAAAATGAGACTTGACTCGTATTTGCATATTCACCACCGAAGTGTTTTCAATGAATGGAAATGGATGTCGTGAAACACAGTCTGGGCTGCAGCCTATCTGTCTCTGTCTCTGCGCCTTTAAATCCGTGCGCTCCTCCCTCCCCGCGCTGACCAGCCCGCACTGCCTCTTTAACACATCCAGTGGAAATGACAAACCAGAGGCGCTCCACGGGCCAGCGTGTCAAACAGAAACACTAATCATGGGCATTAGCTGCAGCAACTCTTCCGAAACCCACAAACCAAGACACTAACAAGTTACCTTTTGGGCCTTTTCGGTTGGTCTGCGGACACCGTCAGAGTTGGCGCGGACTCGCCAGATGGACGTCGATGGACAGGAATGAATCCTCCGCTACTAAAGGACTGAAGCAAGGAGGAAAAGAAACCTCTGCATGTTTAAGTTTCCTGCTAAAACTACAGGGGCATCGCTTCGTGCGTGTTGGATGTGGGTGCGTGTGTGGAAGTGTGTGTTGGGTGCGTGTGTGTGCGCAAACGGAGGACCAGAAGCGGCAGTGGCGGCGGCGGTGGTGGTGGAGGTGGCCGCGGGAAGGGAAGTTTAGCGCCGTGATTTGGCTTCTTCTTTCCCTCTATTCTGTTGTGTTATTTTCATGCCAAACCGGGGGACAGGCGGATTAAGGTTTCCCTGATGAAAATTAACCATCTGCAGAGGGGCTCTGTGATCGTGACTACGATGATGATGTCGAGTAAGAGCGTGGAGTGGCTGCAGGAGGAGCTGGAGTCCGGGGCCGGCTCTCTGCTGCTGCTGGACTGCAGACCCCATGAGCTGTACGAGTCCTCGCACATCGAGTCCGCCATCAACCTGGCCATCCCGGGCCTCATGCTGCGGAGGCTGAAGAAGGGCAACCTCCCGATCCGCTCCATCATCCCCAACAACGAGGACAAGGAGAAATTTGTGAAGCGCTGCAAGACGGACGTGGTTGTCCTGTACGACGAGGCGAGTCCGGAGCGACAGGAGTCCGGGCTGGGGAGCTCCGTGCTGGGCTTGCTGCTGCAGAAGCTGCGGGACGACGGCTGCAAGGCTTTCTTTTTGGATGGTAAGATCACAGTTTGTTTGATTTGAAAGTCCTTTTCTTTCTTAAAAAACTCACAGACACAGATTGTTTACCTGCGAGTGATGGAGCCTGCTGTCATTTAAGTGTCCTTAATAGTGAACTATTAAAGCTAAAACGAAGAATGATCTAACCTGAATCATTTCATTAAGAACATCTTTGTTGCATTTTTGCCTCCTCCTTTCTGTTTGTCTATCTGGAACTTAATCCTTTATAGCATATTTCAGAAATGTCATCTTCACATTATAAACCATTATTAAGTATTAGGCTGTTACTAGTTAATTTGTATTACCGATTATTTAAACACCTCACAGACATTCAATACTTACAAATCCAGCTCGATACAAGACAGAAGTCCGCCAGTTCTCTGTTCTGTATGTCTCACAATAAGGCAGCGTGAGTTTTGTTAATAACACGTAATAATGTTATTCTAACAGTTATTATATAATGTAACACACGACACGAGCTTTACTGTCACTGTGAGTTCATAGTGAACTTTGACAGGTGCACTTCCTTCACCTTGCCGTCGTGATTTATCGCCATTGGCTTTGCTATTAAAATGAGAGCCTCTTTTGGAATATATAAATAATATATACAGAGCTGTTTTAAAAAAAAGTGTTTCAGTTAAATGCTGCAGAAAACAGCCCCGCCATGTTTTGCTCCTTCATGAAAAGACAAGCGATTTTTTTTTTTTTTTTCATGAATGAACAGGGAAACGAGGAAACGGCGACGCACTCCTCCTGAATTAATCCTCAGGCATGGCCACAAAACCTTAAATCTCTCCCTTTAAAAAAAAAAAAAAAAAAAAAAACAGACAAATGGCAGCAATTATGATATTAAGCTGTGTTTTATTTCTAGAAGTAAATAGACATGTTTCAGCGGAGGGGTCTATCCGAGCTGCCATTCACAAAAAGTCCACTGAGCTGAGAGTTTGGTGTGCTGCTCTGCTGCTTCGTTCTCCCCAGGGCTCAGCTTTTCTCAATGGAGCACATCTGTCCAGCCTGTTAGCTTATTCATAATGACGTAAATATCACGTTATTCTCCCGTCACCTGTCACATCAGTGCCTGACGCAGTGGTTCATAAAAAGACAGTGTGAGAAAAAAAAAAATAGAAACAAAAATCTTCCTTCAATCTTGCTTTTGGAATTAACCTTTAAAGTTATTCAGTAAAATACAAGTTTTACACTTATTATGCATTATTCTTTTGTTTAATTGTTTGTTATTTGGAGTCTAGACTACATGTTTTCTTGGTCAGGCAGTGTATAGCATAATATTAATAATTTATATTAATAATAGTATTAATCGCTCTGGGAATAACTCGTGTTCCATGGCGTTATCTTTTCGCACAATATTCCCAAATCATCTTTGACTCTTTCAAAAATGTTGGTTAAAATTCTTCAATTTTTGTCTGCTTTTTCTGAAAGCTTCATTTTAAATTTCCAATATGTAAAAAGCAGTGCAGGGCTTGCGCGGTGGTGCAGCGGTTAGTGCTGTCCCTTCACAACAAGAAGGTGTCTGGTTTGAATCCCACCATCGGGCAGGGCCTCTCTGCGTGGAGTTTTTGCATGTTCTCCTCGTGCTCGCGTGGCTTCCCCTCTGGGTACTCTGGCTTCCTTCCACGGTCCAAAGACATGCTCATTAGCGTAATTGGACACTCTAAATTGCCCGTAGTTGTGCATGTGAGTGTGCCTGGTTGCTTGTGTCTGATTTACTGGTGTAGCTCGCCTCTCGCCCAGTGGCAGCTGGTATCGGCTCCAGCCCCCCGCAAACCCTGAACAGGATAAGCAGATAATTAATGGATGGAAAAACAGTTCTACAATTTTCATTAAAAAAAAGAATATAACGTAATGTTTATCTGCGCTCTCTACAATTTATAAACTCTATGGACTTAAGCTTCAGTCTTAAATGTTGAGTGACACATGTTGCCTTACAGTCTATGGTTTTACTGGGCACACTTTTTTCACAATGTATTGATTTTATTTTTCAGTCTTTCTCTCAATATTGACACTTTATCTGGTCTTTTCCTGAAGGTGGCTTCAACAAGTTCCAGTCTGAGTACCCCGAGCACTGCGAGACCAATTTGGACTGCTCGTGTCCCAGCAGCTCCCCGCCGTCCTCCGTCCTCGGTCTGGGAGGACTCCGCATCAGCTCTGACTGCTCCGACGGGGAATCAGACAGAGAGCCAGGCAGCGCCACCGAGTCGGAGGGCAGCCCGCTCCCCAACAACCAGCCAGCATTCCCGGTCCAGATCCTGCCGTACCTTTACCTAGGCTGTGCCAAAGACTCCACAAACCTTGACGTGCTCAGCAAGTACAACATCAAGTACATCCTGAACGTGACGCCCAACCTGCCCAACATGTTCGAACACGAAGGAGATTTCAAGTACAAACAGATCCCCATCTCCGATCACTGGAGCCAGAACCTGTCACAGTTTTTCCCAGAGGCCATTTCATTCATTGGTGAGTAGAAGGGAGGACATTTTTAATACAAACATATTACTGTCTTAAAAAAGAATAGAAAAACTGCACACTTTGAGAAGCTGGAAAAAGCAAACATTTGAAATTATAGCTTAAAAAATGATTCCAGGATCATTATAAAGTTAGTGATAACTTGTTTTTTTGTCCAGCAACAAATGATATCATGAAATGTTCATTTCTACTTTGGTTATGTTAAAAACAAAGATGGGGGCATGTTACCACTTATTATGAGTTGCATATATTTGAAACCATTATAATAAATCAGAGATTTCTTTACGGCTCCAACTAAAGATTATGGGATTGCAAAAGTCCAACAATAATTAAAAGATTATCATCACTATATCACACGAGTTCAAGTCTAACACTTTTGCATTTGCTTATTTGATCCTACATACAGACCAAAACACAAAAATAATGAACTGATTAAAATAGAAAGGAGGAAAACATCAAATATGCATCTTTAAGAAGTTTGTTTGCGACATAAAATGTCGTTATTTAGAAATCTCGGTTTCACTCCTGGTAACTGTGAATATGAAATCACTAAATAAATAGCAACCTTTTGAGTAAAACAAGGGAACACATTCTTTGAGAATGGGGTCACAAGAATGTTACTCCTCATCTTGTCCAAGTTTCAGTATTTCCCATCATTCCCGTCATTCCTTCTCCCTGAATTCTCAGAGTGAGTAAGTTCCCTGTGTGTGTCAGTGAGGACATGAGGAGTCTCTGTTGCCCTTAGATTGCCCACCCCCACCACATCGTCTTTTTTCTTCTTCTTTTGAGCCTATAATGTTTCTGCTTAGGTGGGAGGAAGTGTGACATATGCCAGAGCCAGAGGTCGTGGCAGATTTGGGTCATGCTGATGTTAAATGATGCTGCCTGACTGGCTGTAATATGCAGGGATTACATCAGCTCTTTTAGCTAACAGCAGGCTAATTATGGGTCAAGGAGACCCAGATGTTACTGTACACAGTTCTCTTTTAAATGTGGATTCCTCAAATATCTGAGATTATTCAATTAATGTGTTTTCTAAAGTTTGTAAAGTAGGAGGAATTAGATTTTTGACTGGCTTTTTAACAGCTGTAGAAATGGACGATTCTTGTTTCACATGAATATATTTAAGGCACAAAAATCCGAGGTCCACATCCAAAATCTGAGCATCAGTTTGGATCAGATTGACTGCTGGTTACTTCTTTGACTTCTGAGTTTTGCTTCATTGGGTTTGGGGTTCCCTGTGAGGATTATTTTGGATCATTTTATTGTGGGAAGTGAGCACACATTACATTTTAATGTAATTTGGCATCAGCTCTGCAGCCTGAGCTCATGAGCCGTCTGACCCCAATCCTACAACAAGAGAGCAAGAGGAGGCAGAGAGAGAGAGAGAGAGAAAGGAGTGGATGAGAGAAAGACAGAAGGAAGAAAAGAAGCACTTAACTCTTGCTCTAATGGCTCGTAGTGATGTGCGAGGCGTCCACACTGATAGAAGGTGGAGGACGTAGCCTGTGAATAATGTAAGATGTTTTCTTATTCAACTTACTCTACAGACTGAGAGCTCGAAAGCAGAATGAAACCAGACTTTCTGCTGTCATTGAGGAAGGTCATTCAGAAAAAGAATATAAATGTAAAAGATATGTTATATGTCTAAAGCACGAGCATGTAAGTGCTATCCTATGCCGTAACTCACTGTGAAGACAGGCAGCTGACTTTCATTTAAACATGATGGCATCTCTGCTTTTCTGTTGGTTTTCTGTTGCACAAATGAATGAGTCTAATTTAGTCAAAATTATACAATTACAATAATGTTTGGAGTATCTTAAGTCATTCCTTTGCTTATTCCAAAATAAAATTTAAAGTTAGAAAAATAAAAAAAATATATGGAAGTGGCTTCACATTTTTAAAAATTGCAACTTCCAGGACCCGGTAAATAAATAAAAAAAATGCACTGTTTGAAAGTAAAACTGTTCAGACTTTAGCATTAATTAACAAAAAATAAAATGTTCAGATCTTTTCATCTGAAAAGAAAAAATGTTATGGCTCATTGTACATTGAATTGACTCATTTTGAAGTTCTAAAAATTCAGTTCAATGTTAATAAGGATCCCCGTTCATTGACAGGTCACTATAAGAATATACCATACTCCATGCATTAACTGTTATATTAACATCACACCAGACCTAATCAAATGAAATCATACTTTGATGTCAGACAGAAGTGTTAGCCCTTCCTAAGTAAAGTCTATGTATTGCTTTCACCTTTAAGAAAAAGCTAAAGACCCAGCTCTTTCATGAATACCTACTAACTTAATGATGATGGTCTCGATATTATTGATGATGATGATGGTAGTGACGATGGTTTTTGTTTGATAACGATGACTTATAAGATGGTTTCTATACTGATTAGAGCTCTCAAAAACTGCTGTCCATGTTGTGCTTTGCCTCTCTGCAATGCCTGTCTGCACCTGTGTGTCCAGTCGGACTCAAAGCTGATCGTTTGCTCTTACTGACATTGTTCCCTTTTTTCTAGATCCTTGCTTGTGTTGTACTTACTCTCTGATGTACGTCGCTTTGGATAAAAGCGTCTGCTAAGTGAATTGTAGAATTGTAGAATTGCTTCGGGGTCCAATCAGAGTTGAGCATGCTCCACACCATGTTTCAGATGTTTAAAAGATGATGCCTGGGATTCTGTTAAATCAAAGCCAGATTGTACCGACTGTAGAAGGTGCTGGGAAAATAAAAAAAACATGGATTCCACTCTGGTACTTTATATCAGTGTGTCACAGTGTGTATTGAATACAGACTCAAGAGAGTGACAGTAAGGACTACAGCTCCAGAAGTGGAAAAGGGGAAAAAAATCTTGGGCAAGAGCAATGTTCCTGACGGTCTTAAACATGTTCTTTTATTTACGCAAAGATTGTGGAGCTTCTTTTTTTGTTGAGATGAATGACTTAACTCAAGTTTTTTGCCTTGTTCAACAACTTGAATATTTCCTTTAATCCCTTGGGGGCAGGGGAGGATAATAACAAAATGTAAAACAACTTTGTTAGTTGTTTTTTAAAACCTTCTGTTTCACTATTAGTAGTGTGGGAGAATGTGAGAGGCGTCAGTGAGAGGTGGTCAAATACATAACTAATAACAGTTGATGTTGTTTCAACAATGTTCAAATAATCTGGTTGAAAGTGTTGGTTTTATTTTACCACTATATCATCAGTCCTGATTGAATTGCCAATAAGTACAGCTCTTTTTTGAAAAAAATCTTTCTTTCTGGTTTTTAATTGAATAATTTCAGGTCGTACACCTGAAAGAACGGTTTTAACTGCAGTCTTACCCACATCTCTTCCCTCTTTTATTTACTCAGATGAAGCACGCTCCAAAAAGTGCGGTATCCTGGTGCACTGTCTGGCCGGGATCAGCCGCTCGGTGACCGTCACGGTGGCCTACCTGATGCAGAAGCTCAACCTGTCGCTGAACGACGCGTACGACTTTGTGAAGCGGAAAAAGTCGAACATTTCCCCAAACTTCAACTTCATGGGCCAGCTGCTAGACTTTGAGCGGACGCTGGGCCTCAACAGCCCCTGTGACAACCACTCGACCTCCCCGACGCACGACCAGCTCTTCTTCACCACGCCGACCAATCACAATGTGTTTCAACTAGACACGCTGGAGTCCACATGAAAATAAGACAGTGGATGGTCCCGTTTTTTTTGGAGGAGAAGTGGTGTATTTGCCACGGTATCAAGCGGCTACACTGGAGGGAAACACCAGGGTTTTAATGAATGTTTGAGCCTCCCAGTGTCTTGTCGTCTGAGAGCCTGGTCACAGAGCAGCGTTGGAGGGACAGAGGAGGCCACAGGTGCCACGTAAAAAAAGAACAGGAGTCTTCTTTTTTTTTTTAAACCCAGAAGGGGATCTGATAGACAGTTTACAATAGCGTTCTCCTTGAAAGTGATTGAAATCGAGGGAGAAGGAGCCCTGATCTTCTTGTTTTGTAACAAAGAACTAAGGAGATTTAAGTGACTGAAAGACTGCAGCAGCTTCATACAAAGATAGAAACGTGGAAAAACCTCCAGTGCTCGATTTTCTGAGACGACAACATCCTCTCTGTCTTTCTGTCTCGGCTCTCGAGCTGAGCTGACTGGTGCCAAGTGGAGAATCTGGGATTTACTTGTCGGAAATCTCGCTCTACTGAATGTAGAGTTTAAAAACCAAGGAATTAACACACACACACACACACACACACACACACACACATAGTATGTATGTTTGTACTGTATGTATGTAAACGTACATAGCAGCAGCAGTCCTTAACAAAATCAGTATGTCTTTATGCATTTTTGTATATTTTTGTGTACATTTACGCACAAATCTATACCTTATATAAATATATACGCATAGAAATCTTATCTATCCAATCCAATAATGGCTTAAAGGAATGTAAAACTAAAGGGGAAGAGGTGTGCTGACACAAACAAAAAGGAACGTTTTCAGTGATATTCGTAGTTGTCTTCTTTTATTTTTTATGTCGATTTTCTTTTCTTTCTTTTTTTTCTTTTTTTTCTGTAGGTTTGTAATGACCTAATGCAGTTTGCACAGTGGTGTAGCCATTGACTTCTTGGCACTTGACGCAGGCAGATAAAGAGACATTCAGAGGAGAGAGGCCAGTCCCAGGCTGCGATGAGTCCCGACAGCTGCACAGAGGAGCAGGGAGGGAGCAGGAGCTGGGACCCCGGCAAAGGAACGAGGTCTGGGGGGGTTTAGAGGGTACCAGGGCACATGGGGCCAGGGAATCGGGGTCCCGTAGGAGGGAAGATAATACGAAGATCTGGAAATGTTTGCCAACATCTTCAGGCCCCAGTTTCTACTTCCTTTCTCAAAAGACTTCATTAGTCCAGTTGCCTAATAAGAGGCACCAGTTGTTTCCACCAGATGTTTTTTTTTCCAGTTAGAAATTAAAATCTAAATTTAAAAGTTGTTCCAATACCAATACTGCCTAAAATGCACTATCAGGTATCTGAAAAGTATGCCAAAAACAAGCAACAACCGTGTGGTTCTAGCAAAGAGTTAAATGCTAGGTAAAGCTAGCAAAATGTTAGCAATTAAATGTCTTTCCATTTATTTTATTTGCATTTCTTATTACAAAAGTATCAGAGGGTTACTTGGTATGAGCCAATATTCAGATAGGTACCAGAATCGGTATCAGGAAGGCAAAAGTATCAGAACATCTTTAAAAAAAAACACCCATGTTTTCTTTTTCTTTTTTTCAAATGGTCTTCTTTAGGTTTTCACTTTCCCAGTCTAGGCAGAGACTTTGAATGAAGGGTTAGCGGTGTTGATTGGGGACGCCAAGGCAGCGCAGACATTTCTGAGCGACTTTCTGGGCATTAGGCAGTGCCTCATACTTATATTTCCTTTCCATATTTCCTGTTCATTTAGGATTAACGGGTACAAGTTTACCAAAAAAACAGGACTATGATTGTAATGTGGCCTCCTTGTTGGGATTGTGTTGTTGTGAACTGGGACTGGCCTCAGCTACAGACTGCACTTAGCTACTTAACATAGCTACACGTCCACCTGCATTGGAATGCAAAGAGAAAGATTTTTCTATCAAGAGATCGCTCGTTTTGTCAAAGGAAAATTTGTTTGAGTTGATTCACCCTTAAGCCTTGGGTATATAGTATAAAAGATATATTAAAACACAAATGGATACACATAAATATATATATCATAGAGCTTATAGTAAACAGATCTATATTATTTTGTATACCTGAGCATGCTGTCGTGCCGTATGCTCTCTAACAGTAGACGTAACCACGGGTTTGATGTTGCTTTAAGAGGCGGAAGACGAATGATGGGGACTGTTTTTTTAACTGCTGTTGCTGCTGATCACAGCGGTACACAGCATGTGGCAAAGAGTTGTCTGAGACCCTGTTCACATCTTATCAAGAATGATGCAGACAGGATTTTTTTTTTTCAATCAAGGTTTCCCATTTTAAGAGGAGTTCCTTCATAAGCATGTTTAAGTCCGACCTGATGTTCCTCCATGATCATTTGCATAATTAGCACTTGAGAAATGCTTTATAAGGCTACCTGGTCTTCTCAATTTGTGGGCATGTTTAATTTTAAAATATTACAGTGATTGATTTGACATATGCTGTAAAAGCTTCTTCTAGCTGTAGAGCAACGCAGTAATTATAGAGAACACAATAAGGCCACAGGTGCTTAAGAGGGACCAGAAAAATGATGCTAATGTAGCTATGAGCATGATACTTTTTTACTTGTGCAGAACAAATCTGATTACCTGTTAAGTTGTAAACTTAAATTGTTTGCCAAATAGTTTTATACTTGATGTATTGATTTGAGTATTTTCTCAGACCAAATAAAAATCCTTACTCATGTAACTCAGTAAGTATTTTTAGGTTTCTATTCTCCTCTCGGTTAGCTTCCAGACCACTGGAACAATTACTGCTTTAAGAACATATAAGTGATGTTCAAACTATATGTAAGGGTCTCTCAGGCCCTTTGTTGGAACCTTTCGTTGAACATCAATAGAAAAGTAGAACACTTCAGGACAAATGTTTTTATATGATTTTTTTTTTTGCATGAGGCCCATAATTTAAAGCAAACCTCAGAAATCTGCTGTCAAAGCCTTGATGTGAACAGGGTCTACACAGAGACAAAGAGCTGGGTTTCATAGGGGACAGCAGAAGCTGAACAGGGTTGATTTAAGCTGGCCTTATATACTCTTTCTAACTTGTTTCTAATGCTGACTGTTCAATACTTTGTATCTCACTTTAAAAAAAGAAAACCTTGTGTAAGACAAGAAACATTTGTTTATCTGTTATTTGAATCATAATATGGTAACAACGGACATCGAGCTGTCTTTGTACCATAACGGGTCACACGAGGTCCTCTTTGTTACTCTGCAATATATCAAAACACCTTTTTTTGCAGTATTTTGTAGATCCAAGACCTCAAAGTTTTTAAATCTTCTTCTTTTGTACTATATCTATTCTACATTAGTATACAACTTACAGCTCAGTATGGCTTGTGGACTGAAGTAACATTTCACCTGGGGTGTCCAAATTGTTTGCCCATTAGCAACCTGGAAGGGGCTATGACATACTTTATACACACACACACACACACACACACACACACACAGCCAATAGCTGTGGTTTAGCATCCCCGTTATGATCCACAATAGATGATAACACCCCCAGGCTTTAATCATTACAAGGTCTTTTTGCGTCTTGTTTTAATATGATGTGCTCTATGCTATTCCTGTGGCCTTTCAATATGAATATATATCTAAGAATATATATGTAATGAATTTATATGCAAAAGTTCCTCTCCTATCATAGCATCAGAGACGATAATACCAACCATGCTTGAATGGTCTCCCCTTGTCTGTAGTCAAATCCCAATTACAGGAAGGAAATTGTTAAGGACTTGACCACCTGCACCCTAGGATTGAAATATATTTCAGTACGGAGCTTTTCTATTTCAAATGAAAAACGGTTGATTTTCACGATGCTTTCTTGTGCTTTTTGTGTCTTTGTAACAATGAAAGAGAAATCAAGTCTTTTTCTCTGTTTGTAAATTTGCCAGATCATGGGAACGGCTGTTTCTGTGTCCTTAAAACTTGTAGCTACATCTCGGTAAGAATGTGCTTGGGAGGGAAAGACGTGAATGAGTGAGAGAGAGAGAGAGAGAGGGAGAGTGGCAGCGATTAATACAAAGTGAAAGAAAACGTGAATGATTTCTAAAATGTTTACCTCAGTGAGGAATTTTTCAGGGATTTTTTTGACAATGCATCTTGCATCGTGTTACAGCTTCAAACACACGTTGACTAGCTGTTTTGTATTGTGCTGTAAACACTTTTTAAAAACAGATGCAATCTGTCTGTGTATAAAACAAGGGGCATGTTAACGGGGGCGGTTTCACCTTTCTGTCTGCTGAAGGAAAAAACGTTTGACCCGGTGTAATGTACAGTATATGGAAACAACACATGACATGTTTATACTGCAAATAAATACTGAAATATTTTTTTTCTTTAACATGTGTTTCCTTCTTTCATTTCCCACCGAAAATGAAATAAAACTCACTTAGAGTCGCAGTCAAAATAAATGTAAAGAACCTGTCATTATAACATTGATCAATATATTAGCATCTTCAGCGCTAGAGTATTTGTTGGATCCATTTTTGATTTATATTTTTAGTAGGTTATACTGTAATGCAACATATTATTTATCACCCATAATGATAAGTTGTATGCAGCTACGAGGACATTGTTAAAAGCAGAAATAATTTATCCACCGGCCGGATGAAAATGACTTTTTTACAGACTATACTTCACTCATATACATGCATAGATAGATGGGTACTTTATTAATCCTTTGCAGGAAATTATACCATCACATAATTTGATCACAACTGTCAAGACACACAGTCAATCACAGTCAAGACACCACACAAAAATCGTTTCATATATAAGCATTCTTTATAATTGTAAATATATTGTTTGTGAGTATGTGAAAAATATATCTACACTCTGACAACAATAATAGTAATAGGTAAAAATAATACAATAAACATGAAAACATAAATGCAATATACTAAATAAATTCAGTAACACTTTAATAAGTAATACGTGTCTTGAAATGCAACATCACAAAAATACATTTTTATTTACTATAGAAATGCAAAAGGATGCATAACATGTAGTATATAGTTTATTATAAACAGAATTTGTCCAAAAACATAACTCTTATAAAGACATCTTATTTACTGTAACTGTTCATCTATTTGACCATGATCATTCATCTGGACACCAGAATCTACTCACGAGGGCCTCTAAGTTTGAACGCCTATATCTGCAAATAACTACCACTTACACATAACTAATGCATAATAAATGAGTTTAAAAATATGAATATACTTCTCAAGAGTGAGACTTTGGTCCAGGCCTCAAAGAAGTCTTTAAGTTATAGAGAAAGTCTTTATAACTATAAGACTTTGGCAACTGTTTCATTAGTGGTTTGCAAGGCTGAAGACTTTCACATGATAAACTTCTTCACACGCTCTCACACGGCTCATCTTGTCCTCTGCTTTAGTTTCTAAGGTTTCCTGCAGGTTTCCTAAACTGAACCCTTTATCTTATCTTCTAATACACCACTATGCGTGTGCCTGGTTATGGAAAAAAATAAAGCTAGACAACACAAACAACAGTCCTGATCACAGTCCTTAGCTGTTGATAGTCTAGTGAATTTTGGCATTTATTTGTATTTCACAACAGTAATATCATTAAATTAATATTTTGACATTTCGGCAAATATGTAAAAAAAAATAATTGATACCACTGTCTCTACAGCTAATATTAGCTTAAGCTAGCAGCATTAGCTTAGCTTAGCACAAAGACCAAAAATGGAATCAAAGTACCCTGGCTCTGTGCTCACTTTTTAGTATATCTCTTATTTTTAGATAAAAACAAAATGTAAAACGTATCTGCGCAGCTATTTCAAGGATTCTTCACTGGTCACTCAACAACTGCTACTTGCCAATATTAGCCAATAAGTCAACACGTAAAAAACAGACTGATAATTATATATATATATATTTTTCTTTTTTTTTAAACATACACACAAGACATAGAGGTTATTATAGTCATTAATGTGTAATCTTCATGGTCTAGTAGAAGCCTATCTATCTTCAGATGTGGCTTTTTGAGCAGGAACAGTAAGCTAGCTTGTTAACATTAGGCTATGGTAACAAATATTGGTTGTTATATTCCCAAATATTTCTTGAAGTTTTTGATGGTTGCTGTACAACTGCTTATGGCTAAAAAGTCTAAAAATTATATTGCTGACTGACGTTTATATTTTGGTACTTTGGAAATAATTTAAGAAAGAAGTTCAGTAGGTGATTGAAGGTTTTCATTTTTTACAACAAAGCTAGGCTAGTTGTTTCCCTTGTTTACAATGTAGGCTATATGCTATAAACTAACTAACTGATTCTGCTTTATAATATCTTATTATAAAGCTTATTTGTAAGAGAGCAAAACATGAGGAGCACATCATCATTTGTACCAGAATACAGTTTCTTTATTATGTATATTGGCAGTAACTCTAGCTGTGCTGCAGAGAAAGAGGAACTACAACTCTCTTTCTCTTTCAACTTCATTGTCCAATACCTGCATGTCCATTAACTGTGCCCCCATATAACCTTAACTGCATTGTCAAGCCCTCTCAATTAGAGGCTATAATGGCACATGTACACAAAAACTGACAGCGAGGCAGAGTGCGAGAATCAGCTGAGGGGTTGGTGGAAATAAAAAAGAGCATCTTAGAGACAGCGCTGTGAGCCGAGCTGAGCCGGCTATAAATATCTTCCCCTCATCGCTCTCTCCTCGTCTCCTCCAGTGCTGCTCTCGCTTCTCTTCCCTCCACCGGCTCCACTTCGATATAGTATGACTTCCTGCACCACCACACCATCAAGTGAGCCGCTCGCTTCATGGTGATTAAGACAGGATATTAACAGTGGCAGCTCAGGTGGAATAACGGAAATGAAGACCCTCCTGTTTGAAGAGATGGGTGGGGGTGGAGGGGGGGTGGGGGGGGGCAGGATGACTGTAACTAACGACTGATTGCTCGCTGGTTTCCTGGCAGCCTAATGATACTTTTCCACATGCCCATCATCTTTAAGGCTGCTCATGTAACAGGACATTTTTCTGCCTCTAATTTCAGGTAATTAAACAAAGGATTCACTAAAACAAATGTTTCCCAGTATCCAGGAAGGTGAATAGCAGCAGTACAGATTAAAACGTTTCCAAGAAATAATGAGCAGCCATGGGAACATAATACAACATACATGACTGTAATAAAAACTGTATCAACAATCATATATAGGCTACAGTATACCAGGAAACCCATCTGTGCCTGTTTGTAAGTCATTTAGAATCTACTTTAACACATCCAATGAGACCAGTTCATAAAGTTTCAGGTCTTTTGTCACTCATTTCACTGATTCAAGTCCCTATACAGACCAGAGTATGGATATTGGTCCAGTGCTTGAGGGGTGCAAGGTCACTTCCGGGGTACTGTTGAGGTGTCCTTGAGCAAGGCACCCAACTCCATCCAACTGGTACTTGTCATGTTCAGCACAGGTCAGATCTTCAAGATGAACAAATAACGACAGGTTAAGGCCTCAGTCTACTTCAATCTTCCATTTCCTGTCAACAGGATATAATGGCCTTGTTGTTGTCTAATATGTACACATCCAGAAATATACATCCTGCAGTAACAGTGGGTTCAGGCTACTTCAGAGAAAGAAACTGGGCCAAAGGTTTATTTTCCAAACAAATGTAATTTATTTATCAAATGTCTTGGCAGCTATAACTAGATTTCATGTCTGTGTCACTCAATTGTTACCCAATTCTCAATAGCTTTTTTCAAACTGTCGAACCATGTGAAGAGCTGTAAAACAAGGTTATACAACCAACATTGCTGGAAGTGAAACGTCACCAACCAAACGCCTTCTGTTAAGTCATTTTGAAATGATCCCAGTGTGATCACAGGGAGGATGTTTGATCGCAGCACAGAGAATACAAGTGTCAATATGGTCAGGATAACAAATCTTTTGCTGGAGTAATAAGTAGATCTGTAAAAGAAATCTGCCTGTTCACTTTTCAATTCAACAGTACTGTCATTTCTATGTCTGTTTTTAGAATAACAAAGTTAAATCTTCTTGATTTAGGATGCTGTGATTATACACCCCTGAGTGCTGCACACACTTATTTTGTTCGGGGCCTCTGTCTTCTTTCTATGAGATTCTCGTCTGATTGACAGAAGTGAGATTCTTTCAGAAAAATACTATCTGACACATTCTTGACATTGACAAACAGACAAGCTCAATTCTAGTTGCTTTAATAATAGCCTCACTCTTTTCAGCTCCTTTAATGGGCTCAAATAATTACAGTAAATAGCTGCAACAATAGCTCCCGCTGCTGCAGTACTTAGGCGAGCCCTGTCCTCCCACTGCGAGTGGTACTGTACTGTGGTGCACTGTACTCTCTCTGTTACAGTTATATAAAGAACCAGTGCTGCACTCTCTCAAGCATCGCACCACTTCAAGAACATAATGAGAGGGGAACTGGGAGGAAGTGGAGGCAGAGGGGGGGTGAGAGTAGTGAGTTCATGTTTCATCACAGTAAGACTACATACCTGTGAAACTTAAACCTTAAAACCAGAGGGAAAACAGACGATGACATCAGCTTCATGGACATTTCCACTCTTTATCACACGGTTTTGTTAAATACTCCATTCTGAATATTCATTGACAAGCACTGCAGCCAAAATGAAGTACAAAGAGAGAGAAATCCAGCTGTTAGTGTCAATGTACAATCACATTACTTTTCAAAGCAACAAAAATTATACCTTAAACTTTGCATAGACGAAGGATGAACTGTCACAGCTCTCAGAGGGATTAATAAATATTAATAAGTGCAATCACAAACTGGAAACTGGGCACGATGGCGTCACTTCACTTTGTAGATTACTAGTATTTTTTATTTTCTAATTGTGGGATCAAACAAGTTCTGTCTTTTCTTGTCTTTACTGCAAACTGGTAACATCATTTTTTTCGTCAAGAATATCTTTAAACAGACATCCTCTGGGTTAAAGTCTGTACACTTTCCAGGAGTACCTTTATTTTGTTAATTTATGCTAGGTAGGCTATGCTAGGTTTGCGCTCGAAAGCAATATAAAAGAATGTCCACAGATAGAAATTGCATGATACTATCAGTGTGATTGGTTTAATTACACAAAAAAACAAGACAAAGTTGCTGACACTAGAATATACAGCTTATACTTTGCTGTTGATGCATGGATTAGCCGTGTTGGGTTTTGAGCTCTGGTTACTGGAGTACCTCCGAGTTGGAGTTCTGACTTCAGGGGGCGTTCCTGATGACGGGTCTGACTAGCAAAGTGCATGGACAGCTATATGTACCACGTGTGAGTGTTTCACTTATCTCCTGTCCTTGTTGGCGTCTCCTGTCCATTCTTTCTTTGCTTCTTGATTGCCTAGGAGGCCTTACCTAGAATTAGATTTTGACCAGTTCAGAGATTTACTGCACCAATTCAAGTAGTAATTTAATGTTGTTGCATTATTTAATGATGACAATCACATATTTTCCAACATTCCTGATATGCTCAAACATAACATATTTGATTTTGTTTTACAGTTTAATAGATTTCCTAATTGGATGTTTTGTGTTATATTTTAAAAACAGGCTACAGTTCTGTCCCTGTTTTACCTCAAATATTTGTGTTTTTTTTTGTTGTTGTCATAATTTTTGTTGTGTATTTGACATTTCTTCTTGATATTAGTGATAAAAGTATACAATGTGTTGAATGTTTCTTCAGTAACATAAGTTTTGGAAAACCTCTTTCCACGTTGAAGCAAGTATACATGTGATTCAGCAAGTTATTTCACTTCACCTTGTCTGTCTTTCTTTTTTGCCTTAAACATTCACCACCTTTTCCGTTTTCCATTCCTCATCCTTTCGTTACAAGAGAATCCTCTCTCATTCATCGACATTGTCATTTTCTCCTTCTTATCATCTGATCTTTGTATCCGTCATGGTAACCAGGTTATAATCTTTCATTCATGAGCATGAATCTAGCAGGTTAGGGCCGATAAAGTGCACTGCACATCCACTCACAAATTAAAGAGTAACAGGAACAGGTGATAACCACACTACTGTTAGCCAGACAAACTGGCCAGATTGTAGAGGTACATAGGGACAAGTTTTGCGTTTCTAAGAAAGAAACCCATTAAATTATTTATTTTGTCATGAAAGTATTCATATTAAACTCAGAGCAAAATTAAAACCAAAAAGTTCACATTCAGACTGATCATAATGGAGATTTTCAAGTTGAAGGAAAGCAAAAGTTTTTAAAAAATCTTCAAATGTTAAAGTTTAGTGTTATGAAGCAGTAAGTGTCAAGGATAAACCTTTAGAAGAAAAACGACAGGCCCTCTAAAAGAACCAAGGATAAAAGCTTTGATTAATCTAAAAGCTTTTCTGTTGGTAAAAGTGTGATCGTCTGTGCTGAATGTCATGATCACACAGTGCCTACTAGAAGCAGAACAGTCGAAAGAGCAGTGAATGTCTTTAAATGTCCTGAAACTTTAGTAAAGGTTAATTAACTGAATGATTTACATGATTCTGAGTGTCAAAGGGGTTTTGTTTGACTGTGTCAAAGGTACGGAAAAACAAATGGAAGGCAGGCTAACGCAACCTCCCCCAACATTTTGGGGCGCAAGTAGCTCAGTTTGAAGGGATATGGGTTGGGAACCAAAGGGTCACCGGTTCATGTCCCGGTGTGGGACATATTATGGTAGCTGGAGAGATGCCAGAGCATTTCCCTAGCACGGCTGATATGCCAAGGCACCAAACCCCCAACCCCCAACATCTGACATGCTCCCTGCGTAGCAGTGTGTTGCAGCTTATGACATCTCAATGCATGACCATAGTTCCTGTTTGTGTATGTGTGTATTTCGGGCCTTTGTGTGTGACAAGCATGTCTCTCTCAATAACAGAGTGTAAACCAGAATTTCCCTCAGGGATTGATACAGCCAACCGGTAATTTGTACCCATAAAATAATCAGTGATCTGATATGATCTCTACTCATAAATGATGAATGAAACGCTGCAGTGTGCGCTCCCCAGAGTTGGATTAGCACACCATTAGCACGTTGACTCTTTTATAATGCCCAATCATCTTGGGGGAGCCCCTCTGCCATAAAATAATCTCCATGCTTGTCTTTCACCCCAGCAGCTCCTCAGAGACAGACAGTTCAATTAGAAATTGCTGAGACAAGCACCAGACACTCACAGAGGCAAGTTTCTGCATGAAAATGACCTTCACCTCTGAGAGCTGCATTTGTATGCTGCTCAAATATCAGGCAAGGATGCCCTGTCAGAGTTTAAAGGACTTAAGTTTTTAAAAAAAAACAACCTTTTAATAAAACTATTGTTTTAATGAAGTTTTACGCAGTTTTTTCTTCAGTAATTCAACATATTCACTCGAATGTCAATACGTGAATATTCGCTAGTCCTGTCCCCAACTAAGGATTTAGGGTGCACTCACACTAGGCAATCGGTAACACCAAAGCATTCTTCACCCCAGTTCATTTGACTAGTGTGAGTGCTCAAGCACGGTACACTTCCTTGGCCCTGGCTCGCTTGGAAGAGGTGTGCTTCAGCATGGTACAGTTCATGCACGAGCACAAGCACGGGTACACAGCGTGGACAGCCTTCATTTTCGAGAAATCCTGGAGTCTTATGGCTGTATGCTTAAATGACTCATTATAAGCCACATAGTCAGTAAAGTAGTTGTCTGTCATGTTCTCTGTGTTGTTCTCCGATGTGCAGACGCCCCCTCGACTGCGCGTACATTTAATTTATTTATTTATTTGTTTGCCTTCTGATTCCGGTGTCATTGTATGTGTATTTTACCGACTTTTACTTCTCAATTTTTAGCCTGTGTATGGAACACATACCTCCTGTCACCTCTATGAACAGCAACTAATCAAATCGACAAAACACCATTCTGATCTGCAAGTTTTTTGCGACTGCTGTCCTCTCACCTCCACCAGTTCACAAACGTGCTGGCTGAGCCGTGCGGACTGTGTACCATCTCTGCTGTTCAGCTGGATTCTCTTCTATATAGTGAGCCTGTTGGAGAGTGGATAACCTGGTTGCCGGCGATATTCCACCTTGGGTCCCCTGCGGGAGTGCCTCTGCTGGGTCCGCCTGTGGCGAGCTGTCAACTATCAGTTGGCTGTTGGTTGCGGGCTGGGGTCTGCTGGGTCTCCTGTTTTCGGTGGGTCTGCTGACCGGGCGCCTAGACACCTGGTTCTCCCGGCTTTGTGGGTTGGCTGTCTGCGGGATTGCTGAGCTGCTGGCAGTTGGTTGGCTGGTAAGCTGCTAACTGATAGCCGATCTGCCCTCCAGGCTACGTGGGTCTTCTGTCCCTGGCTACCGGGCTGCAGGAAGTTGGTTGGCCGCCGGCTGGCAGTGTCTCGGCTGCCTCGCTGGATGTCCGGGTTTCCAAGCTGGTCTCTGCTGCAGTCCTGCTGCGATCCTCCTGCCATTGGCGACTCCAGGCTACATGAGTTTGCTGTCCACTGTTTACGGAGCTAGCGGTTGGTTAGCTGATTAGCTGCTAGCCGCTGGATCCTCCTACACCGGTCTCCGACACCGTTCTGCTGCGCGCTGGCTGCCACTCGTCTTTCTCTGTTGTCGATTCCCGCATTTCGCACTTTTGAACTGCTGGCTGCTCCGACTTTTAGGCTGTTACAATGAAGCTACTTCTTGCCCTGTTCACTTTGTCCTCGCTATTGGATCCAAACATATTCCAAATGTGTGCCGATGCACCTGGATACAGGCCATGGGGAAAAGAGCGTTTAGTTTTGCTGCTCCCACCGCATGGAACTTTCTCCAAAATGACTTGAAAATGGCGGAGCTCATTTCGCTTGAAGCCATTGGCTCGATCTTAAAAGATAAAATACGTGACACAATTGGACAGTGCCTGTGTTTCTGAATTGTAATCCGTGATCAAGATTCTGCACTTTATCTGTAAATCAATTTGCACATTGTAAATTGTTGTCCTCTCCTAACTTATTGTTTGTAAACTGTCTCTTTATCATGTAATGCTTTTTATGACGTGTGCTGCTGCCCTCTTGGCCAGGTCACCCTTGTGAAAGAGATCCTGATCTCAAATGGGTTATTTATCTGGTTAAATAAAGGTTAAATAAATAAATATATATATTTTTTTATTCTTGGGTCCTCCTGTCTTGTAAACTAAGCAAGCTTCATAATTAGGTAAAGCCTTGCATGTGTTGTATTATGACGTCATGTACAATAGGTAACCGTGCTGAAGCCTGGTTAGTCCTGGAGCAGTGTGAGTGCAGGCCAGTGGGGGAATGGGGGGGGGGGACAATCGTGCTTAAGCACAGTACGGGACAACTTTGCATAGTGTGAGTGCGCCCTTACATAGTCAAACCGAGTTGCACATTTTACCCATCGTCACCTGTTTGAAATTCAACAGAAGAAAAAAACAATGCAAAATCTGGTAATATTACAGGACCTAGTCAGTCGACATGGTCCACAAGTTTCTTCAAACGTCTTTGCCGGCTTCACCACCCTCTGCTTGTCAACAAATGCATGTTGTCTAAGAGGGGGAGGTGTTAACAGCACCATTTCTCTTTCAACCTTGCAGATGCACTCAGAGACCTTCAGTTGGTGCTAAAGGGCTCCAAACTTAGTTCCTACATATTAATGCTTTAATCGCTGCGTGAACACAGAACTTCAACTTGTTATTTCTTATGTAACAAATGTGTCTATTTAGTATTTTAAACTGTTTGTGGGCTGTCCTGTAAACTGTCCTGTAATTGTAAATTTGTTTAATATTTTTTGTTTCGGATCGAATTAGGTTTCTACTAATTCTGCCATATTTACATAAATGTGTATATCTGATATGTTGATTGATGTGCACTGGCCTAAGTCA
The DNA here is from genome assembly GCF_963584025.1 of Labrus mixtus. Lineage (NCBI taxonomy): Eukaryota > Metazoa > Chordata > Actinopteri > Labriformes > Labridae > Labrus > Labrus mixtus. The sequence goes on along the minus strand of NC_083618.1, from coordinate 14,502,455 downwards.
ATAAATAAATAAAAATGAACTGATGGCCTTTAACTGGATTCTGCTTCTCTTACTTTCTTGAACACACTCGGCACACTGAAACCTGCAAAGACACTCACTTTTGTAGGAGGCAGAGCGACGGGAAAGTGGAGATACAAATCTTTTTTGAGGCCTGATCGGTCTAATGATTACGGAGTTCTCCTTTACTGTTACTATGGCAACCAGGAACAGGAAGGAAGTGCAAATGTTGCAGAGCTCAGCAGGATCGCGTGAACCACTGACAAAAAACAGAAAAGTGTTTATAGCCGTAAGAAAGTCCTTTGCTGGTGTGTGTGTGTGTGTGTGTGTGTGTGTGTGTGTGTGTGTGTGTGTGTGTGTGTGCGTGTTTGTGTGTGTGTGTGTGTGTGGTCTAGTAACAAATTATTAAAGCTACTACAAGAGAAAAGTCTTCTTATTACTGACTCTTCCTTATTAGCCTCACATCATGCAGTGCTTAGTCAGCTCTTATCATCACTCTGTAGACTCTAGCCACAGTCTTATCTGACCGCAATAGATTATCTATTTGCTTGCACAATCAGCTGCTAAAAAAACTCCAACTGACCTGAGCTGAGCTGAACCATCGACTGCACTCTGTTTCTGTGAACACCAGACTGTGCGCTGATTATTGAAGAGGCCAGCAGGGTGGCAAAGTGATTCAGACCCCCTTCATAAAAATGCAGCATGCTGAGGTGTTCTCCAGAGAGAAAATGACTCCATTTTCACTCAGGCGTCGTGATCCTGTATCAGAAACTGTACTTTGATCGCACTGCACAGAGGAATAAGATGCATTTCGTTTTCATTCATTATTAAGCATAACATATCTACTTACTGTATTGATTGGATAGAAACCTGAAAAAAAATGTTTTACAAGAGATTGAAGATTGTAAGTAGTGTGATGGTGTGTGGTGTCTTCTCGCTCACTTTTATGACCCCTCTCTCTCTCTCTCTCTCTCTCTCTCGCTCTCTCTCTCTGTCTCTCTGCACGTGCTCATTAGAAACTGGCCACACCTGGAGTGGTCGGGTTGTTAAAGTTTGAGCTGCAGCTGTGACAGTCTTGCTCTACCTGACTGGAACTTGGCACAGCTGCTGCTACAGCTAATGACTCCCTGTTTCTGTGAGGTGAAGTTATGCTGGTCTAAATTGTGGAAGCTGTACCTTTTGTTGTAAAAAAGCTTCATTGGCAGTCAAAGTCCTTCACACATTTTTTCACATTTAATTAATGTTAATATTAGATGTTAATCGTCAAACAAAACGTCCAACATGGCATGATCTGGTGACAATTTTATTCAAACACTGATGATTAAGTCCCTCCAAATCTCTATTACGAGATCAAACACATAAATGACAATGTAAACATGAACTCGATTATCTGGTATCAGACGTCTTCTTGTTTTACAACATAGTTTGTAGTAGTATCGTCCGCGAGCATTTCAGTGAGCTGTAGCTGTGGGAAACAGTCTGCGTAGAAAGCAGAAGAGGGAGATCACGCTGGCCACAATATAAACCCCTCGGTAGTTATCTGACGACGGTTTGGCTTTAATAATATCTTTCATCAAATTTGCATTCGAGTGCAGTTTGCTTCTCAAATTGCTTGTCCGACTTTAAACATGGCAATGCTCAGTCAATAAGTCATGGCTGGAGAGCCTTTATTGTTACGCGCCGGCTACACCAGAAAAGTTGGCCATCTGATAGCCGCTATCATTTCAAGAGGCTATTGTTGTCAGATTGGTTCTTAAATTGGAGACTTAGAAATAGAGAACACAACAATAATTCAAATTCAGCCAATCCCAGCATGCATTCTGAGAAACCGTTCAATTTTTTTTACAATCACAACTGCTACCCTACTAGAAGCAAATTGTCTAACTTCAGCTGCCCTAGTTTAACCTGGTTTTGAACCTTGCCTGACTTTGAACTATAGGTAAACACAAACATAACTTTTATTTACTCTGTCTTTGTGTTTTCCTTTTGGGTTACACTAATTAACATGTACTTGTGGTCTTAAAGGGAACTTTGTGTAACAGAAGCTGAAGGGATTTCTCGTTGACAGCTAGAGTCTAATAAGCCCTCCCAACTCCACTTTTTGGGTTAAAAAGAGTTCACAGCCTCTGTTCAAGACGTGAAGAAAGATTTAAGAAGCTACTCTTTAATCCTGCTGTAAGCACTTCATCCTGATGCGCTGAAAACGGAGAGAGTGTTCCTTCTTTTGGCCTAAATTTTAAACTCCATGCCTGGTTGTTTGTACTGAATAAAGATAAACCAAATCCACTTATGTTGCATATTGCTATGCGACTCCCACAGAGGAAACTTCGTACACAACATTGTAAAACAAACGCACATTTGTTAGTATAACTGTCAGATTTTTAAAAAATAAATATTTAACACTCCAGTCTTGCCCCCTTTGTGTCCTGCAGATATAAACTGATCCATATCCAGGAGGTTGAGTTTCATGCTTGTAGGTTTCTGCTCTACCTTATTCCAGTTTCTGAAAAAATGTGCCCCTCAGAAAGGATTAAAACTTGGCTCTGCCTGTTGCACTCTCCTCCAGCGGCAGAAATAGATAGATGAAGAGATTTTGCTTTACAACAGATACTCAGAGTCATGCAGGCACTGACAGAAAGGCTGCCCTTGAGCTGTGTCCTCCACACAGACTCACTGAAGGCTGTTTATTCATGAAGCGGTTTTAAAAATAGTAGCTCGGATAAAAAGAAACAAACATAGCATTGCGTAACTATTGCTCTATCTTTCAGCTCAGCTTGCCAAAACATTCATGCAGTATGAAGATGGCTGTTAATCAGAGGTTTAATTATATCTGTATGAATGGACGGGGAGAAACTGAATTTAAAGAAGCATTACAACAAGTTGTGTGTCTGAAAGAACTAACTAACTTGGCTTGGGCAGATTGTTCTTTTGAAAAAAAGCCTATAATGAATGAGGAGTTTGAAAGATTACAGCAGGGTTGCATGATGGGAAGTGCAGGATCGTACTTTTTTGTTTATAGTATGGTAGTCCCCCATCAGACTGTCTCACCGATACAAACTCCATGAGAGAGGGGGATGAGTGCTTGCCTTCATCAGCAGTGTAAAACCCATACTTGTAGTTCAATAACATTTTCATGGTCTGAATTTGTCACACACAGTTCTAATAACATGCATTCTACACAAGCAGCAACCTCTGGTGTTAAAAAAATGCCCTGGAAGTCAAATACACACTGCATTCAAAAAATGCCAATTTTTAAGGCAGAAATGTCCATGTTTACAGCCTGGTACAAAAATGATCTAATTAGTTATTGTTCTCATTGGCACACACTGAATGGGAGGTGAATTTCTTTATAACGCATCCGCTTTGGTTTTATGAAGGATTCTAATTGTGCATAGTTACGCGCGAGGCTGACCTGATGACAGGGCGGCGCGATGAGGTGGTTTGTCATAATGCTTAAAACCTGCCTCAGCTCCAGCTCTTAGCCTGTCGTTAGGTTGTCTGAAAGTTATAGCTGAGACAGGATTTCCAGCAGCCGACGAGCCTCCAGAGCTCAGCTACAGATGGGCGACGTCTGTCAGGCATTGTCCATTGATATTTACAGTCTATGATTTTACCTCAGTCTTTGACACAAAAAATACTGATTTACTGCAAATAGCTACATATTTTATATACATTATTTATACATTGCACTTACATATTGTCTAGATAATCCTGGGACCAGGAGGACCAAATACATTCCCTAACCCTGAGAGCTGTGAGAGGCTAAACACACAGAGGGAGAGCTCTTTGCTAAGTCATTACCATAAATGTTTTTTTTTTCCTGTAACCTGGTTTGTTTTTTTTGCCTTCTGGTTTGCTAATTAAACAAAGCTCTTATACACATTTGAACCTCAATCATATAGAGCAAGATTTTTAAATTCTGATTAATCGAAAAAAGATTAACTTTAGAGCTCCTGTGATGAGTTTTAAGCTGATTATGAAAATGCCTGTTTCCTCTATATGATCTTCAAAAATCATCAACTACAAGATTAATCAGTTCTATCTGGAAAAGTTTGTTGTTTGTAACGTACTGTTGGCTAAGTGTCAAAGGGAGTTACAGCACACTGTCAAGCATTGTTGATATTTCCATAGCAAGAACTCACAGTGAGTGTTACATTCATGATCATAACGCATGTACAGGACAAGATCAGCAAAGAGATTTGTCCACAGGGGTCACCAAAGACGACACAAACCAAAAACAAAGTTCTCCATTGGATCTTTGAAATGTTATTGTCACTGTGCACGTATACTATTCAAGGTTTAGTCCCTATAAGCGTTATTGCAGGACCAACAGATTTTTTAAAAATTGTTAACTTTTATGAAGATAAACATAGAAGGATTATGCAACTCTGCAGATATGCCTTGCCTTGCCTTTAGTAACATAAATTAGTGCCACACAAAGTCACTGAGTGCACTTATAAGTCAGACAGTTTCTACATTTTGTGGAAAGAAGAGAGTCTTTTTAATTATTTTAGTCTCATGAACAGGAAGAGGCAAAAACAAGTTGAATGATAAGTGGGTATTAATTCCATTCGTGGCATAACAAAGGGTTTTTGTTGTTCAGACTAAGTAAGTAAGTAAACGTGTGCAGACTGCATGTCAAGTGCTTTATTATTGAAGAGAACACGCGTTTTGGTATCAATGCCGCCGATGTGAGCTCTCTGGTGGATTCAAAATAATCATGAATGTTCTTTCCACAACGTAATCTCGTTATGTGCTCACAGGGTGTTCTTGTATCATTCACATGCTTTTAATTGTCTCTTAAGCTAATTTAAACAATGTCTTTTTTTTCTGTCGTGCATTTTTATGGAGCTCTCACTCCCTCTCTCTTTTCCTTCTAATTTGTTCTTCTCTCTGCTCATCTTTCTGTGACTATTTACTTCTGTCTCTACCTCATTAGTGTCCATTATCTGTTGGGAGAGCTAAAGAATCAACGAGTCATTTCCTGCAGGGGACACACAGGACTGTGTGTGTGCGTGTGCGTGTGCGTGTGCGTGTGTGTGTGTGTGTGTGTGTGTGTGTGTGTGCGTGTGTGTGTGCGTGTGTGCGCGTGTGTGTGTGTGTGTGTGTGCGTGTGTGTGTTTGGCGGGGCTACTAATGATCTACAAATCCCCTGGTCGTGTTGCGGCCTCGGCTCTGTGTCAGTGCTACTTATTGGCAAACACCAATCTCGGCTTAACAGCACAGCGGATGAGATGTCTGCATCTGTATGTGTGACTGTGCTCGCACGTACACACACTCATGCATGCACACAGATTAGTTTCTATCATCACACTAAGTGGAATCCCTTTAAGTAGACGAGGGATTCCTGCACAAGGCATTAGCTCAGTAAATTACACCTGCTAAATATATCCTTTCAGAAGAAACACATTTCAAAACAGAGTCTTTAAATACAGATAAGATGGGGGGTGTGATCATAATTATATTATACATAGAACTACATGAAAAACAATAACTTACTAAAAGCCTTACAGTGAAATGGTGATGTAGAAAGTTATGGTGCTGTGGTCTAAGTTAAGAATGTGGTAAATGATTAATATTCTTGCCTCTGTATTTCATTGATCACTTGCTTTTTTCTTTATGCTATCACTGAAACAAACTTACCATGGTGGTTGGGAACACCAAGGGGTCCGAAGACGTAAGTTAGGGGTATCATAAAACATTTTAGAAGGAAAAAAAATCTTTGATTAAAAAAGTTCTAAAGTACTTTCTTCTTTCTTGACAAATTCTGGAAACTTTCAGTTCTTCCATTACTTTTGACTTTTTCTTCTCTCAACTCATTACCAAACTAAAGCCATTCCTGCCCTGAAGGGAACATTTTGCATTTTTACATAATCCTTTATCTGAAGCGAAATGTGTATCCTAGGTACGACCAGTTATGCCTTCTTCCTTTATTAGTTTCATCACTTTGGACTCCAGAAGTTTTTTTTAAAGTAAAATGAGACATTCAAAGATGCAGCAGTGTCTTTCTTTTCCATAACTGTGACTAAAGGGAGACACTGCAGAGGCTTATCCATGCTGTGCCTAAAGGGACTAAATAGCATGTGATTAGTCATGACTAAATTAATTATTGCATTCATTTCAGACTTCAATTAATGGTGGTTAAATAGTTCATGCTGACAGCCCTGATGTTAACATGTATAATTGTTACTTTATGGTTGTTTTCTTTCTTGTGTGATGGATGGATGGACGGATGGATGGACGGAGGGACAGGCAGATGGACAGATGGATGGAAAAAGGGATGGACAGGTGGATGGGTGGATAAACAGACGGATGGATAGATGGATGGATGAACATGTGGATATTCACATGCAGCAAAAGATTTTGTTCTAAAATTAATCACATCTACGAATGCACTGTAATGTAATTGTGTTGTTCAAAAATTAACCACAAATATGAGAAAAATAAAGAACAAAACTACATATGGAGAGAGTGATATATTTGCTCTTCTTAGTGAATCCTTTAACCTTGGTTCTGGATATCTTGTACTTAAGTTTAACGTTCAAGTGTAATGCTATTTGTAAGGTTTATGGAAGGAAAGAAACTGAGTATAAAAATGTTTCAATTGATTAAAGTTCAATGTGTTGTTGCTCGTTTCCCCTCAGGCTCTGACTCAAGGTTCTTTCTGGTGATGTCAGAGTATGCAGATTGTGTTAGATTTACTTTTTTTAAACTCTTGTTACATGTTGCATTTCAACGGGAAGTATTGCTGAGCCTTTACCTTGTGTTTTAGTCTGACTCACATGTTGTTTTCACACTCTCACAAAACTTTTCAGAAATGTTTGGGGTGAGCTGCATGTGTGAACACAAACATTACACCTGAACTTTACCCAGAATATTTCTCGCAAGCCACCTGGTTAATATTCAGTGTGAAGTCCGTGTGAGACGATGTGTGAACTGAGCAGAAAATGTGCAGGAAAATTCCCCAAGAGCAAGCAGGCCGAGCTTCTTCATACTCTTCTCTTCTTGCAAGTCGGTTCTCCACCACTCATTGGTTTATACTGTGAGTTCATACAATTACACATAGACTTAATATAAAGGCAACAAACTGTCATCATATGTATGATGATTTGTCCGTCACATCTTCCCTTTTACATCATGTCCTACGTCTTGAGAGTCTCCCTCCCTCCTGTCTGACAGGGAAACTCTCCTACTGAGCTGCATATGTGAACAGGCATCTCAGCATGTTATCAGGCGCAGCCTGTCCTGAAATTGTCAAGACATTTTCGGGAGTACATTTGTGAAAAAGGTTTCGGCCAGTCTGTCTGTCTCTCTGCTTGTATGTCAGACACTGACTAACACTCTGACTGTGGGAAAGTCTTGGCCTGTCCTTGGCCTGGTGAGACAGATTCCACCATGTGATCGGAGGTGACAGATTCCCTACATTTCAGACGACTCGGGTGTCCATGCCCGCTTCCTCCACTCTCTGACGCACACAAACACACACACACACACACACACACACACACACACACACACACACACACACACACACACACACACACACACACACACACACACTCACACACATCACACAACCCAGTGTCCGATCTGACTTCCTGTCTTCCTGTGTTCTGGGTCAGCACAGCTGCCAGTGGTCTCAGGTTGCAGCCTGAAAATAGATGCTATGACCATTAACATCCAACATGCTAACCACCAAACTTCCCGTTTAAGCGATGATGGGCGCATAGAGTTACAAGAAGATAAGAGGAACTGTTTATATGACTTACAGTCAAAGAATGGAATAGAGTTAAGACATTTTCACTTCCATTTATACATTTTTTTCCCCAAAAAGTTAACTGCTTAACACTCAATGCCACTCTTTGTTTTTGTTCCCCCAACGTATTGTTGTATATGCATAAAGATAGGTAATTTGAGTTTACAGGCAAAGGGTCCTTTCCTTGGGACAAGCATTCATCAGAAAGTGCTTACGTTAATAGAAAGTGGGGAAAAAATATGTTGGGGAAAAAAGCAAAATAATCAATTTTTGCGCTATTAACTTTTGCTGTTGGACTACATACCAATTAAAAGTCCTGACATAGGTGTGACTAAAAACCTAAGCCTTGACTCTATTATATTTAAGGGTCCCAGTAAGTTGTGAAATCAATCTAATATACAACACTGTAGAATGTATTGGAGCCATTGGTTTCTGAAGAGGCATTTTGAGGCCCAACACCGTCCTAACACCGTGATGCAGGCAAAGAGGTGGAGTCGAGGCAAACCAAATTAATATCTCGGTTGTTGCAACACACCTATCTAAATTATCATCTTGCTTGCTTAATCCAAACGATGAGAACAACATAACAATGCTGACAGTTTAAGATACAATGGATTGAGTTTAAGTGAAGCCTAGTCCCCAAACAAATGCATCGCGGCCCCTATTGGTCAACTTAGTCATTGCCCTTATTTTGGCTTATTATGCATAACTCAAAGCAATTTATATATTTAAATGGATGACATATGAATGTCATGTGAGCCCAAAACAGAAGCGGTTAGATAGAATTAAACCGTTGTATTTTTTTTATCAACATGTGAGCTTTTTTTTTTTTTTACTTTGGCATGTCAACATGGCTTGTATGAAGAAGACTTATTCGTGCCATCCAGTACTCCTGAGCCTTCCTCATTAAGTGAATAGAACACACACCTGCTCCAAGTCACCTCATCTATACCTCAGTCAGTCTCTTCATCATTATCACCCATCAAACATAGCTTTCCTGTTCCGGCCTGTCTTGTTTGACCTTTTGTACATTTCCTGGGGCTTTTACCTGTAATCCTTGCCCATTATGTTTTTGATTGTCTGCTGGTTATCAAACATAGCTTTTGTCCATATTCACTGTAAACGTTGCTTCTACTCAATGAAACTGTTTGCCACTGTATCAGGTTATTGACACTTTTATCCGTCTTGGACAGCATCCATGTTTTCTTGTGTGGCCAGTTCCTGTGTGGCAATTTTTAGAAACCCAGAGTAAACAGTGAGTATACAGTCCTTAATATTTGTCGATGAATAATAAAGGTTAAAATGAAGGATTCAAAAGGAAACAATTCAGTGCAGAGTTCAGTTCAAAGTGCAGAACCTTGTAAAGTCATCATCTTGTCTCGAAAAGATTGAACTTCATGCAACAAGCACTGGTTCAAACCAACTTGTTATGATTGAATGAATACATTTTTGGCTGTCCATTTTGCAACATATTGCAAAGTTTAGTACATTACCCAAATTTAAGTAAGACCGCAGACCCTCATCTGCAAAAGTCAAAAGTGTTTGCTGGGAGATTCGGGGGTGGGGGGGGGGGGGGGGGGGTGAGTAATATTTGAGTCAGAGCGGACAGAGTGATTTTCAGTCTGGGGCTTTATGGAAAAGAGGCTCTTATCTGGTGAGTAGGTGTTCATAAGGCCTATTTCTAGTTGGAGTGCCAACAGACGAGCTTGAGTGTTTCCTCTGTTTCCTGATGCACGCACACACAGTTAACACGTAGCACAGATACACACTGAGATTTACACACACACACACACTTCACACACACACACACACACACACACACACACACACACACACACACACACACACACACACACGTGATGTGGCAAAACACTCGTGAAATCCTCACAAATCAACATTCAACACGATCTGGGAGAGGGTGAAGTGTAACAAAACACACACACACACACACACACACACACACACACACACTTAGAGCTCGGTATTCTGTCAACCTGTCACTATGGCAACTGGGGCACAGCAATAGTGTGTGCTGAAGTGTGAGTGTGTTTATGTGTGACAAAATAAGTGCCTGTATACGTGCACGCATTTGTTTGTGTACAAACATGTGCTCATGTGTTGAGCTGTGTGCGTGTGTATGTTTGGCAGTGATGTTGGGATTAACCTCTGTGGATATACAGTGACATCTCACCTATCTTTAAGCATGTGAAGTAGATTTTCTAGAGGGCTATGATTAGAAATCCATGCAGAAGTCACTGTGGGAATCCTTTGATCCTACATGTGAAAAGATGAGAGTCTTCAACATCTGCTCTTTCTCACAGCCGATGTATGTTGTGTCCCATGAAAACATGTCTGAAAGCAGAATGTGGCTCTAACCTTAGGCTGGAGACATACTTACTTTTTAACTTTGTGTTTGTCTACACTACCAGCTGTGTCATGAACATCATTGTTCACATACTCGGCTTTGTACTACACATGCTGCTGTCTGTCGGCATCCTCCCTACTCGATTTCTCCATTATTTTACTCTGTATTGAAACATTCATTCAGTAAGTTTACATGCACATGTTAAGTTTAGCTACGGTTAAGTCGATTAGGCCATTCAACTGGACAACTGTCGCTGTACCAGTATACCATCACGCCACAGAGGAAGAATCCATCTATTGACGGAAGTATTGTATGCTTGACTCCGCTGCTCTAGGTGGCAACCTTCTTCCGGTTGACCTTAATAACAAGTTAACAAAAATGGTGAAAACATGGACAACCTTACAGCTCTGTACATTTTGTACGTACTCCACACTTAATATATGCTATACACTGCCTTACAAACCTGCTAGCATGGCTCACATCTCTTGTTACAAAGGCCATGGTATAATATTTCATACATCTCATCCCTCGTGGATTATTCTTTCTTTTGACTTCCATTAGCAGGACTTCCCTGGATCGTTTTAAAAGTGGTGCTAAGTGCAACGGCCAGGCTTTTAACAAGGTGCTCTAACATGTCTCACATTACACCCTCGGATGACCTTTGAGCTGCAATGAGCATGAAGAGAGTTAGATATGGACATCCACAGTGGACTTTTTTTTCGCAAAACATTTTCATCCAGTTACTTGGGCGTTGTCTTGATATTACTCATCCAGAATCTGGTGAGGGCACATGTTCTATCTGATGCACTGAAGGATACCGGTTGGTTGGTAGGGATGGGAAGATTTGCTTTCTAAATAGCCCAGTTTGTTTTATATACTGCCACAAGCCAACCAACTCATACACTTTTATTCCATCTTTTAATACCCCAACCAAAACCCCAATACCTTTCCCCTTTGTTAACCCGTATTCACAAGTTCCTTTGGATATATTCCCATTTGCAGATTAAGAAAATAATTTTTCTGACTTCAGTGTGATCACAAACTTTGTGTCATGTGGAAACTCTACTCAGAAAGCTGTTTCCGCCATAGCCACTGTCCCATCTGTCTGTCTGGTGATAAGTACTTGGTGACTGATTTTAACCTCCTGTTTTAGGGTTTCCATTTTATTACGAGGATCTTTTTTGTTTTAATTCCATGTGTTTTAGTAATTTGATTGCAATGTACTCTTATATCACTACCAGCAATTGTAGAGGTGTATTCATTCTAAACGTTTATTTTAGTTTTTTTTAAAACTGTCAGACTATGGCTGATTAGGGTTAGGGTTAGGGTTAAGTATTAGGATATTAACTATTTCTCTGTCAGTGTGTCATGTCTGTCTGCTCACCGCTGACAATAAGGATATACAGCAGGTCGGATGTGACTGGATCATTAAAATTAAAATGGGTGAGAGTACTGGGTTACAAGGGGCTCCCTCTGCTAAATTAATAATCCATCAGAGACCAATTAACTTCCAGACAGTAGCTATACTCACTAACCCCTTTGTCTCCCCATCCATAGACTGTCCCTCTCTCTGTTGCTCTGTCTGTACATAGGCTATATGATTCTCACATATCATCATGTATATGTGGTGGATCCTTTACTTTCTTGTCTGTGTGTGTTCTTCATTAATGACCTCTAGACAAGATACCCTGTCCTGTCTGGAGGTCAGCTGGGAGCGGGAGAGGATGTCTCCTGTTCACCATCTAATAGCTTTACTTAATTTAGCACGAAGATGGTTGTGTGTGGCTTTCCCTGATCTAATATGTTTAATTTTTTCAAGTTCCAAAAAGCAAATATGTAATTTTTAAAAAGACAGACATACACTTTAAGGGTAATTTAAGTTTCATACCTAACAATGACTTGAACACACCTGTAACTAGGACCATACTCTGTTAATATAACGAAGAATACAGACTAGACCTGCACTCTTTGTAAAGTGTCTTGAGATAACATTTATGAATTGGTGGTGATTTAGGACAAGTTCTATTAACACTGCCTGTGTTCAAATTCCTACTTCCACAATTGTTAGTAAGCTAGAAAAAGACCGAACCCGTGGTATGCCAAAGAAATACCAGGATGTTCTTCTACGATGTTGTATTTTGCAATATGGAGACAGCATTTTTAACTGATCCAACAATCTTCTGCCCAGAGGACACGTCAGCAGAGGCAACTTCTCTGGCAACTTGGGGAATTAAATTTTATTTCTTCAAGTCAACCAAGTTTTCAACAACATTCAAATATCGTTCCATTGGATGCAACAGATGTAAAAGAAATACAGTCAAAGCTCTAGGTGCAGTGTTATGATGAAGTACTATGTTGACTCAGAAACATCTGTGTGAAAGAAAATGAAGACAATGTGGAAGTAGATTCCAAAAGCTCTCTTTGTGTCTTTGGTCTGATAAAATAACCCTATCTAATCAGCCACCACCACTAAATGACTCTGTGTGGACTGTTAAGTTGCGATAACATTCGGTTTGCTAACTCCTCCCTCTTGCACAGTTCTACCCTTTTCTCAAAATATGGTTTCTTCTTGCTCAATAAAACCAACAAGGTGGTGGCCAAATGCTGAACTTGAGAGCTTCATTTACGCAGTTGAATAACAAGTTGGTGATGTCATAGTGGCTACATTCATTATTTATACAAACTATCAGTAAGTAACTTCATACAAAGTTTGCATTTAGTAAGGGCAGCTGCAGTACATACGATATACAAAGAAAACATCAAAAACCTTTGATGGTGTTGTGAAACAGTAAAAGTGCTATTCGGTGCACAGCTGTCTGTTGTTTAGGCAGATTTGCTAAATTCCTCTTAATGACTTCCACAGCAGCATTTGTAATCAGTTGTTGACGAACACATTGCTTGGCCTGAAGGTGCCCTGGCCTGAACATCAGACTGGACTAGCATAGAGGGATGGACGGGCCGCTGACATTAATGATTCATGCTCTGGGGTCTGGCTGCTGTCGGTTACTGGCAGAGTGCCTGATGTCCCCCCAGACTGGCTAAACGATGATGTCAGGCTTTAGAGTATCGATTAAAAATCTTCCCTCTAACACATCACTCCAACTCTCTCTTACTCTACTGCCTCTGTGTTTTTCTCCTCCCTTAACCCCCCCCCTCTCCTCTCCATCCCTCTCCCCATACAATGACCTCATCAAGTCCATCATCAGAAACCAGATGCAGCCACTAAAACAATAAAGCTCCCATCCAGCGAGTCATAAAACACATCATAATCAGATGGTCTATGCCAGGATCAATAATTTCCAGTTAGACCATGGTACCCTAGAAGGCGGTTTTAGATGCTGCAGCGGGAGGCAGAGGGTGTGAGAGGATTGATGGGCTGAGAGTTGGGTTACATTTAAAGTGCACCAGTGGATCGATAGTTTGTGGAGGCCCTGGCACAAAGTCAGAGTTATGGACCCCTCTCGTGGGATGTGAGTATACAGGTCTGCTCTACAACAACAACAGATTGGATTTTGGTTTAAAAAGCATTAGTAATATTGCCATTATAAATATATCAGTATTGAAAAATAAAATATATGTGCTTGCAAGAACAAAAAAAGAAAATCCTTTAATTGACCAATTTCTTTGAAAGATACAGTGATGCTCATGATTTTCGGATACAAAATGCAATACTTCATGTTTAATTTGAGTATTTTTTAAGGTCACAAAGGTCAACAAACAAAGGTCACCAAACTTCATTAACAGTTTCAAAGGGGGACTCTAACAAACTTTTTTTTCTAACTTTTTAGTGTCCTCACACTTACATGGCATCTCTTTGTAAATAAGGGTATACAATATTTTTAGGGTAGGGTTTAATTTGTTTTAATTTGGTAATAATGATGAACATAATGGGTAAGTGGGATAAAGGATTATGCTGAACTCTTACAAAATTCACTGAATTCAGCTTACCCCATTACCATAATGATTTTACTTTTGAAAGCCTATCATTTCTGTGTAGATCAATTTTAAATGTTAATGTTTAGCAACAAATCATAACCATTATCCAAATTCAGAAATTGACTTATATTCCTCAATCTACTTTTCCTCTCTTAGTATGAGTAAGCTACCGCTTTGTACGTTAAAGCAAATAGTGCTAGCGACAGTGTTTGAAACATTTGTACAGAAAAAGTCATTTCTGTTTCATTTTCAAATGCACAAATATTTTTTTCTTTACTGAATTGAAGTTTTTTATTTTCAAACAAGTAAACAAAGACTTAAGTCCATCTTTACCTTGGACTTAAGTTTGCACTTACACAATCATTATCTGTACGCTCTAGTTAAGAGAAACAGAAGGATGGAGACGGATAACTTTCCCAGCAGCACTTTACTGTCACCCACATTGTTCTGCTACACAACAACCACAACACTTCCTTGTTACTCATCACATGTCCCGTCGTTAGCCAATCAGAGGTTAGGATGATTAAACTCAAGCCAAACATTATGACAAACACAGAGGTAGATTCAATATAATTTGGTCACAGTTACTAGGTGCTACTGCAAACATGTAAATATATCAATATTAACTTTGTAAACTCAAATATGTAAATAGTTCACTGTATAAATGTTAACTTATTTTTAACTTAAACTTAAATACATTAATTTATTTCACTTTTAAATCTTACACTTCTATAATCACTGTGACCTTCAGTTCAGATTCAAGTAGGATGTAACGTTTAAGATATAGACAGAAAAATAAAAGCAATGTGATGCACTACTCCTTCTGTTACAGCAGGGTTGACCCTGAGTTGAACTGAAAGAAAAATACAAATGAAAAAGGAATTATAAAAATAAACTGTATTATGCTGGCTCTGTTTTTTCCTCCAGATGGGCCATGGCCTCGGGAGAAACAAGTGCCTCCATGCTGTGACCGCCCCCCTCTTGATTTAACCCGCAAATAAACACACAACCCTCTTCTATCCAAGGCATCATCCCCATCAGACGTCAGCTCTCGTCATAACTATAAAAAATACATGGTTACTTTTTTATTGCAAATACTTCAGTCCAAAAATCATTGACAAACGTTAGTTCAAATGCTCGATCAAAATAATCAATATATTTTTACTGAGTAACCATTCACTCAGAAACAAGTAATGGAAGATTCTGTTCAGTATCCTTTAAACCCTTTCGGCAAGTCCTTACAACCCCTCAGGTCTCTTTTTCTGAAAAACATGCATGGGAAATCTTAATTGTATTTTTACATACTAGCTGCCCAACAAGCTACACAGTAAACACAGATGTGCCATAAAGCATTTAAACATTTGAAAATGAGCTTAAGGTCCATAGCTGAGGTAAGCAATTAGGCAATTTTTCAAATTTTCTTTTTATATCCAGACAGCAATTTCCAATATTTTGACAAAAGCATGAAAATATCTGACATTTTTTTTCATGGCAAATTGCCGAGATGCCACTCTGGGTCAAGATGTTGAACTAGTACAGTCATTTTCCAGAGCCACACCTTTAAGGTGGCTCGACTGATTATAGTAATCTGTAACTATGAGCTAGGAAATCTCAGCTACACGTTGGAGGTCAAGTAAATGTAATGTATGTTAAGTTAGAAAAGGATTAAACAGGTGCTAAGATACACTTATGAATGAGTCTCAAGATACAGGAACAAAGGACCTGAATGGTTCTAAATAGAGGGGCATGCCATTCAAGTGTGACATTGAAAAGATTACAGCTCCACTTATAGAGGTTTCAAAGCAGCAGACACAGCAGAAAAAGCAAGCAAGACATTCATTCATTTTAATGTTGCAGTTTCATTCAAATATACTTTGCTCAACCGGTATTCAAAATATTTAAAAGCAGCAAACATCTTGGAGAAAATCAAGATGAGGAAAGAAGAGATCCATTTTTAGATCGTGGACGCATACTGTAGACTAACAGTTGACAACTATAGCCCCTGGATGCAGCAGCAAACTTAAACTGGCTTCCAGTGTAGCTTGCATTTAGCAATTAAGGGCTTCCGGCAACAACTTTTGTTGCCTATGTTTACAGTCCAACTGGCAACTAGAGGCGCAAGAAGAAATTGGTGTTAGGAGGCATCCTCTTAAAGTGGATTGTTGGCTGAAATTGCATACTGATGTCTGTCTACAGTGTGTGAAATAATGTCAAATTGTCCAATCAGATGATACAGATATGCTGCATTATGGCTGATATGGCTCCTCTTCTTCTCCTCACGGACTCTTTTTCCCGCAAGAAACACCAGCTGAAACACTTGTGGACAATTAGACTTCAAAAAGACACCAGGACGCTTCTTATACCCATACTGTAGCATTTGCTGCATTTCTTCTCTCATCTGCATTCAGGTTCTGCATTTTAATACAGAACAGGTAAATAGAGCTCACTATCAGACTAATACTACAAAATGTCTGTATTACTGATAATTATTCTCTGAAAAAAAATGATAAATGGCAATACCAACACATTGGCATTAATATCTTAAATTTGTACAATAGCCTCTTCATGCCTGGAGACAGCAAAAGCCAAAAGTTCAATAATTTCTTCCCATGTTTTTAATGTATTCTTTTTCTATTCCCCTCCTCTCTCTCTCTCTTATCACGAGCACAGCTACTGTTCGAGTTCTGGATACAAGAGTGTGTGCTCCTCAGAGCAGAGCAGAACAGATCATGTGACTTTTTGTGCTTCACTATGTTTCACTCAGGATGTTTGGACACGGCCAGTGATTCTGCTCGGCCAAAGTTGTGTGATAGGGGGAACACAATGTAGGCCAGAACTTACACACAAACGCAAGCTCTTTACAGACTGCAGGTCCGCGACAGCGCTGTAATGAAGTTCCACCCTCATTGTGTCTTTGTAATAATACATTACATCCGAAAAGGTGTATCATTGGTGTCCCAGTGTGTGACTTCACATTGCGTTGTTTAGGAACCCTGACGCATGGCACGTGAGCTCACAGCAGAAGCTTCACATACACACATTCACTTAGACATGCACACACACACACACAGCGCTGTTCCACTTCCCCGTCTTCAATGTCAAACATGGCCGTAGTCTTGCCCCCGCTATGTGCCTCTGTTAATGGCAAACTAGGGGCGTAGTGACTTCACCTGTCTGTTAAACGTTGAATGCGAGGCATAACAGGTGCATAAGTAGCAATCTTTTAGCGCCAACAGAGAGTAAGTACCCCACACTTGCCTTGCTGAACTGCACTGTCGAGCTCCATTCATTAATCAATGGAGAGGGAATGTAGGTTCTAATTGTCCTTTTCCCTCTTTCCTGTTTCATCCCTCTTGTAGCTTTCCCCCGTTCTTTCTCTGTCTCTCTCATCGTTTTTTCTTCTGATTTTGCCTCATAACGCCTCACTTGATCTCCTTCAGCTCCACTCTTTCGCCTTGATCCTTGAAGCTCCCTCCCCTCCCTTCTCACTAAGTCTAGCTTTTAGTTGAATGATATATCAAACAGTATAGTGAACGGCTGAATGAAAGGATTTGCCAACACCCACTCTCTCTCTTCTGCACACTCACACACAAACACAGGCACATATGCAAACCATCCAGAGCAATGCAAGAGGGGATCCAAGGCAGTATTAATTCCACTATACTCAAGGCATACACATATATGCATGCGCTCTCTCTCACACACACACACACACACACACACACACACACACACACACACACACACACACACACACACACACACACACACATACAGTTTGCTGAGAGCTATTCATTCATTAATGGAGTCACATGCTGCACGTCTCAGCTTCACACATCACTGGCTTTTAGTCAGTGGAAGACGACTTACAAAGATGGAGGGAGTGAGAAGGCTTGTCTGCATGCCTGTACAGCCTATTATCTTTTTTTGTGAATTAGTTTGTCTGCCCATACATAAGACAAAATAGTGTTTTTTCTTTGGTTATGAGTATGTGCCAGTAAAGCTTGTTCTCTCTCATGCATGGAGAGATGCACTATCGTGCGCATGAATGCTGATATGATTGTGCGTGCGTGCTCCTGTGCATTGTTGTGTATGGGGTTGCTCTCTGCCGCCTGCTCGCTTGGATCAGCTGTCACATGGCCTCTGCTCAGGAACACGCGAGGCAGCGGCAGTGCAGAGGAAAATCATCACATCTCACATTGTCAGGATTTCCTTCACTTCTCCACCTGCACGTGAGAAGAACATTTGGGTGGGAGTGGTAGCTTGTATTTATGAGATTTCCTCGCAATTGTCTGTGGCTTTACACTTGAGATTGAATTAGTATTGTTGAGGGTAATTTAAATGATAAATCAAGTCTGAAATATTCAATTGGGGTACTTTTCTATATTTTAGACACTCCTGCAGTATTTCTCATCATTGCAGTGTAAATGCTTCTGCAGATGCATTATTCCATCCACTCCCACCCTGCTCCTGTAGAGATCAGGACCACTCCCAGCTGCACCAGTTTCCTATTGGAAATGTGTCTACCTCACTCTGTCAGTAAAAAGGACACATGTTTCCTTTAATTGTGAAACCGTGGGACCTGATAATGGGATAAAAATGTTATGGATCTGGTACCTGTTTCTCTGCTTCTTTGTGCTGTTACTATAGCAGCAGATAGAAAACAGATGCTGGAAAGTCTGATTTCTGAGAAAATGTACTAGTGTAACTGCTAACAGATAAGAGATGAGGATCTATTTGCTTATTGATGTTTTGAAATGCACAGGACTGCACATTTATATTGTAGCTAGGGGGCAGGAGAGGAGAAGTGAAGGGCAAACGTAACTCAAACTTTAATGTGTGGTGCACATGATGAGAAAAGTGGAGTGGATGGGGATATGAATACTGCATATATTATATATTTAATGTATACCTGCATCTACTTGATGGAGTAAATATTGGATATCTTGCCTCTAATTTTTTAGTATCGTGCAAAATAAATGCTGTTGTTTTGTTTGTTTTTGTTAAATATAGTGTTTAAAGCAACATGGCCAGTGATTATCTAGCTGTCTCTTGCCGCTGATTCTCATTGACCCATGTTCAAATTGAGTCAGAAACTCATATACTGTGCTTTTATAACCAATACAAATTAAGGTGAAACCTCTGAAAATATGAGCCATAGACTTATTATTAACATTTTTAATGTGCCAGCATCCTGGAAAACACAGTTTGTAAAGACAGTTGTTTAAACACCTTTAAAATGATTGCAAACAGCACACTAACGCCATATGTTATCTTATGTGTTTAATAGTCAACAAAATCAGTGAATTCAGAGTTTTGAAAAAGATGGAGCTTAGCAGGAACATTACCCCCATAACAGTGCAGAAATCTGTAGGGATACATACATGTGATAAGCAGAAAGTGTTCGCACAACGACCCAGGGCTGACTTGAATATCCCCTCTGAAAGAATCCCTCAGACAGAGATTCACCTCTCTGTTTCTCTTCCCAACGTGTTTAATCAACACCCTTATCTTGCAGCAAACTGCATATGTGTGATTAACAAGATGTGAGACCTACTTTTTCAGCAGCAGGGCTCCAGCTGTAAGCAACACTCGCTCTGCATTGTGTGTGCATACGTTTGCATGTGTGTGTTAGTGGGTGTGTGCCTCGACATATACAGGTAAACCATTCAAAATATTCCTTTGTAACTACACACAACTTAGACGTCAGATTCGTTCTGGCTATGAATAAAATAAATAGTGACAGAGAAAGGAAAAAAGGAGATATAAGGAATCAGCCAGAAATACTCCAGTTGTTAATGCATCTCATTTACTGTACATCATACTGTTATAATCAAATGATTTCTTGTGAGCCAAACATTGTATGCTGTATTCTTTTTAATTATCTTTTCAAAAATAAATGCAGACATTTTAAATTTGATCACTGCTTTTCTTACTCTAAAGGTTAGATACTGAAAGCATCTTGATGTAAATACATTAATGACATTTGTGGCCTTTGCTCTCCCTGTAAGATTTTCTTTTCTACATGAATAAATATTTTTTTTAAAGCTTTCAGCGGCTCCATGGAACAGCCTGGATAACTGTGACTTCTGTTGGTGGCCTAAAAGCCATGGTAAATTTGATTAGTCTGAAAAGTGGTTTGGACAAATTAATCACAAAATGGGCTGGTACTCAAGTCCTCAGTGAAAGGGGTTTGATAACCCCAAGCAGAGAGCAGAGCACTCAGTCAGACCGGCGAGCATGCTTTGTGCAGGCCTGAAGAAAAGAATAATAATAACAATCAGAACGAAGCCAGCACCAAACAGATCCATTGATATACGTGACTCAACTCTCTGAGGAGCCAGTCCTTGTTAGAGGCATTGTGTTTCTTTCATTATACACTGTATCTCTTCATAGCTCCAACAAAGACCACTGAAGGTCGAAAAACACACTCAGGCAGAGCCATCAGAGGACTTTTGGAGAACGAAAAAAAGCTTTACTTGATAGTGATTTCATAATTTGTTTTTTGGGACAGATATGTTAAGACATGGAGCAAAACATGGAAATTCAATTCTATTAAGATTTATAGCATCTTAGGAGAAGACATTTTTTGAAGTGGGGTTGTATGAGGCACTTGTCAATAGTAAGTGTATTAGCCACATGAGATGCCCGTCAGCTCTGCCTCTCTAGGGAGAAAACAATCTGCCATCTTCTTCTATAGAAGGGGCCATTTGTACAACATCCTTTTGCTCATTCTAAGAAACTTCAACCCAAAAGCCAATGTCATTCTTATTGTATGCATATTTGCATATTTTTCCTACTTTGCTTTGCAGTCAGAAATCCCCTTTTTCGAGTGCTATTTTTCTCTATGGAAACTGGAGAGCAGGAGAAATCCCAAGCTACCTGGTGGACTCTGTGTGAAAAATGTGAGCCCATTCAGAACCTGGAGAGCTCCTTGGGTCACAAGTGGGACATAGTAACAACAGTACTTTACTCTGAATCAGAGGATACCAGAGGCTCACACATGCCTGCAGTCTGTATCACCCACTACCAGAGTTCCCTGCCGTAGTGAATGTATAGTGTTTTACGGATTTACATTCTCCTTTTTCTTTTACTGAGGATAAATTGAAAAGCAACAACAGCAACAAAAAAGTGGTCACTTCTAAATCCCCTCTAATTAACACCATTGATTGATTGACAGTATTCAGTATGATGCAAATTTTGTTCCTAGGATGGTGAAGGGATGACCCTCCCTACTACGTCTATATTGGCTATAGTACGCACTGACTTAATATGCAAGAGGAGTCTTACACGTCACTGTTTGCAACAGAGGCCGTTTTGACTCTGCTAGAAGGGCCACTTTAAAAAGAAATTAAGAGTACACCCACTTCTTTAGGCCCCACTACACCACTGCCAGTATCATCACAATGAAATCTATTTGGTGACCAGGAGGCGTGTTTGCTTAAACAGCCGGGATAAACGCAAGTATGCACCATCTTTTAAATCTTCAGAAAAGGGAGCTATGATTCCGTTTCAGCTTGAGTTACTACTGGACCTGGAGCTACTTAACCTCCTTACAGCGCTCTCTGACCCGAACATTTGAACTGCGTCTTACAGTGCGATGCAGGCGGAGGAACAAAACAATCTTTTGCCTCAGAAAATTGTCCCAAAAACAGAGGCTTTCTAACGTCAAAGTACACTGTAGAATTTCTAAATAGCTCACCTCACCGTGGGTTTTTGGTTAAAGTATGTGTTACAAATGGCCCTCATCTATGGAAGAGGATTGCCAAGCTTGCATGCCGGTACTCTGACTGGTTTCTTTTTTAAGGGGCGACCGGCATCTCCTGTGGCTACTCCCTATTGATTGCTGTTGATCGTCTATTCACAAGTAGATTGTCCTTTAATGTTTGTTCCTGAATTGTATCCTCTTCTAATGCTTGTTTGTGATTCAAATCTGCTATTGATTGTATATTGGCTTGACACTTACTCCTTGACAGATTGTGAGAGTGTGAGTCACATCCTCTAAGATTGTTTGTGAGTCAAATCTGCTTCTATTATTTGTTATTGAGCTGTATGTACTATAATCCCTTGTCGTGATTCACATCTGCTTTTGATTGAATTCATAGAGTCCATTTTACTGTGACTTCTTGATTGAATAGAATCTGCTGTTAATATTCTAATGTGATTCAGATGTGCTGTACATTTCTTGATTATGAGTCACATCAGCTATTGTTGTGAATCGAATCAGCTTTCATTATGTCCCTGATCTGGATACACTAGCATAGTTTGTCAATGAGTCGGGTCGGCTCTCAATTGCTAATACATGAGTTTGATCAGCTTTCATTTCTCCTTCATGTATTGTGCCTAAATCTATTACAACATTTCTCATTTGTGAGTCAGGTCTGGATCTGGTCCAACGTTTGTTTGTTTTCTTGACCCATGTTGAACTGTTCCAACAACTGTCCTGCAAATTAATCCCATAAAACAGTATCTAAAACCTAGCCTTCCAGGTGTAGGTTAAAAAAGTACATAACCAACGTTTCTGCCTCCTGACTATATAAAAACTCAATTTTCACACACCCACATGTACTGAACATAAATTCATTTTAAAAGTTACCTTACTCCTCTGTAGTTTTTCTGTTAAGAAGAGGAACAGTGACAATGAAGATAGGTGATGGTGTACTTGAAAGGAATGTTGGTTAATCTCAAGGACACTGCGTTTTGTAGATTTCTAAATGGTGGACCAGGGTTCAAATTGGTTTGACATGCGTTCTTTGCTTCCGACAAACTGTCTCCGCTAATTAGGTTGGTTTATTTTTGTTACATTTACACTTTGTACCTTATCAGATGAAATTATTTGATTCACACATAAACACACAATGAATGTATGATTCACTTCCTGTTACACAAAGTATGTGTGTCAGGAGGACATTTTTAAAATAAACTCATCAACACCATGTAACCCGCAGCACAGCTGACAACATGTGCATGTAACAGGAACAGGTAGGCGAGAGATTGTAATTTGTAGCACAGCAAGTGGAGGAGGTTATGAAATCAGACAGGAGGTTATGTGCTAATTAAACCGGCATTATAATGTATATAAAAGTTAAGTATGAGTTGTGACTAGATGATATGACATCACTGTTCATGGTTTAAAATAGCTGTGGCACTTCAATTGTGGAAGAGAAAACTTTCATTTGCTTTGTTTTATAATTTAATTCATAATTTTGATAGAATGTTGCGCTTGAACTTATTCTGT
This sequence comes from Labrus mixtus, assembly GCF_963584025.1. NCBI lineage: Eukaryota > Metazoa > Chordata > Actinopteri > Labriformes > Labridae > Labrus > Labrus mixtus. Next base: position 14,479,163 of record NC_083618.1, on the reverse strand, counting down.
TCGATCTCCGTCCATGCAACATTCCTTGTGATGGCACTTTGAGTGGAACAAACTGGATTACGTCTACATTGAGCCAGATTGAACTGTCAGAATGATGCAAAACAAATTGGGTTGCTATCAGGAGGGGTAAGCAGAACAAAGATACCTGAACTCAATCTTACAATTACTACCTGCCAAGAAACTAACTCCAAATACAGACTCTCTTAGGTTTGAGCCTGTGTGATGATTGGGTTCTTCCTTGACCCAAAAACCTTAGACCAGTGATAACCAGATTTACATAACTAAGCTTAATCTGGTTGTAGTTTATAGTCAACATGTAAGCACGGGCCCTCACTTGTCAATCTGGTGTAGAAACCAGCGCAGATTTGGGTGTAGAAATCATTGTACGACAGAGTCCACGTGGGACCTATGAAATGTGCGTATCTGGCTGATCACAGCGTACGCATGACCGAGTGTTGATAAGTGTGGCGGCTGGAAACGATCGTCATTTAAACACCACGCCCCTATTTATTCACGGTTTAGCTGTCCTCGCCCCCAGAGTTTACGGCATGGAGATACTTAATACGGCAAAGAAAAGAAACGAGACATGACATGAGTGACACTATAACAGAGAGAAGTAAAGAGGAATAACTTTGTGTTGTCTGGCAGCCTGAAATGTAGGATTAAAGAGCTTCAGAAGAAATGCGCCTGCATGAAATCTCAACAGCGTTGGTGTGGATAACCGAAGTCCAGCAGAGTTTTTAATAATTAATTTAACATCTGTGTAACGTAGCCTACATAATCTAGGCTATGATATAATGACAATTTTTTACTTTTAGTTTAAAAAAACCTGGTCAGACCATACGATCACTACAATATAGGCTAGTTTTGCGGGTCTTAAAAGAAGCAGCTCCCGGACCGGAGGACGCCAGCCGTACCCCACCTGAAATTATCCCAGATCCAGGAGCGAGTGGCTTCTTTCATCGGTTCAGCCTCAATATCTGGCACAAGTGGTACAGGCGAGCCTGCATCTGTGTCGGATAACTTCGGCTGCACTAACGGGCTCCGTGCTCGCCATTAATGAGACTTTAAAAGAGATGAATGAAAACCTGAAACGTCCTGCATCACATGAATAAAGTGTTTGATCAAACGCTGTGCAATGTGCACTTCTCATCCGATTAGCATACTTTCCAAACATAAGAATTTAACACTTACATACAAGAAGGTCCTGACTCTGTCTTATAGCCTCCAGATTTCTTTATTCGTTACTATGTCACATGCAGTCTCTGGTCTATGTGCGTCTGCTGTGCGCAATTACGCATGTGGCACATCAGCGTGTTATTTAAATCTCCAGACATACCGATTAGTTATGATCTAATATTAATGTTCTGAATTCTTAAATATTTCATATTTCAGAGGCTAAAAGTTGTATTTAGTATCTCTGGAAGTTTTTATGTCCTTTTGAAGTAACTGTTTTTAGTTTTTCAGTTTTAATTTGTCTCAGTATTTTCTGAAATCAAAATGATAGAATTGTACTGAGGCTTTCGTCATTGCTAATACTCAGACATCCACACACATCCCTGTAGTTACTTTTCTTACAGGACTTTTTTAAAAATAAATTCTGGGTACAAAAAAAATCTCAATTATCTTGGTGAAACTGATGCTTGATTGGTACTGTATCTTTAAAAAGATAAAGGTCATCACGATGTTCATGCAGCTTCCAATGGCAATTTTATTTAAATAGGGCAACATTGTGATCTACAAGATCTTCCTCGGGCTCTTGTAGATTGAAACCGTGCCCTATTTAAATAAAATGGTATTGGGAGCTGAACAGTGCGTGGACCTCTATTTTTTTTGTCCTGCACCTGTATGCATTTGACCTGGATGTGTGCTGAAATGATTTAAGTCTTTATTTCTATTGGAAGAATTGTAATTTGTGCCTATTTTTCCCTTTCCACTTAACCCCCCTCGATGAAAACAGTTCAGAGTAAGGCTGACTGTCCCTGAGACACATATTCTATAATCAAGGAAAGTTGAGTAGTCTTAAAAAAGAGTTAAACTAAAACAGGGACGACACCTGGGTGTTCATCCTGGCATATTTAATGTTCTAGTAAACCCTAATTAACAAGGAATCACAGCATTAAATAAGATTATAGATATATATGAGAAATTCAGATCGGTACCTTAAAAAACACCATTCAATCAGAAAGATTTGCAGGCTATATTATGGAGCTAGTTTATTCATCTACGTTGTTTTTTTTTACGTTACGTAATTTTTTGCTCATGACCAGAGACGCTGATTGGACCAGAAGAGTACATTTATTTTTCGCCTCTTGTTCATTAGCAAAAGCCTGAAAGAAGTTCAAACAGACAGCTTGTGTCTTACGGTCTTGACCGCAAAGAAAGTAAAACAAAATAAAAAAGAAGTTTGAAAACCATTATTGTATTTATCATCAGAGTTACATTTTCTGTTACAATTCTATTTACATTTATATCAGTGAAGAGCACAACATGGTTTCCTGTTTTTTCCAGATAAGTCATACTGTCTATATAAAGATTATAGAGTTGTAACAATGGACCCTTTGTTGAAGCATGTACAGCAGGCATGGGCAAACTACGGCCCGCGAGCCATATACGGCCCGTTGGGCTTTTTAATCCGGCCCGCCGAACTTGTCCAAATTATATTATTAAATTAAATTTTATTATAATTAAACCTCGTTCGTTTTCCCCTGTAATGCCCGCGTTTCCCCAATAGATGGCACACTTCAGAGTGTGGTGTATTATTCCCCTCTTCACTTTTTCACTTTGCCCTATGAACCCGTATGAGCCCTTCTGTAAAAATGAGCGGATCAAAGACAAGAAAAGTGGACAGTGAATGCCGAGTGTTTAATACGGAGTGGACAACTAAATATTTTTTCACTGAAGTCCGATCAAAGGCTGTATGCCTGATATGCCAAGAAACTGTCGCAGTTTTCAAAGAGTACAGTATCAGCCGTCACTTTGCTACGAAGCATGCTAGCTACGCTAGCAAGCAGTCAACGCAAGAACAGGCGGCTGCGGCTCAGGTTGAAGGCTAATTTACAGACTCAGCAACATTTTTTTCACCAACAAACTGCAATTCAAGAGTCAACTACCAAGGCAAGTTTTTTGCTGGCATTCAAATTAGCAAAGGCTAGCAAGCCTTTCTCCGAAGGCGAGTTTTTAAAAGAATGCATGGTAGAGACAGCAGGTCTCTTGTGTCCGGAGAGCCAAGGCCAGTTTGAAAAAAATCAGTTTATCACGCAGGACTGTGACTCACCGTGTGGAACTGATTGATGAAGATATAGCCAGCGAATTAAACAAAAAGGCTGAGTCCTTTAAGTTATATTCACTAGCGCTGGATGAAAGTAATGACGTGAAAGACACTGCTCAGCTCCTCATTTTTATCCGAGGGATTAATGACAGTTTTGAGATAACGGAGGAGTTTTTGACCATGGAGTCCCTGAAAGGAAAAACGCGAGGAGAGGACTTGTATAACCAGGTGTCTGCTGTCATCGAGAGAATGAAGCTACCTTGGAGTAAACTTGCCAATGTCACAACGGATGGATCGCCAAATTTAACTGGAAAACATGTTGGGCTGCTGAAAAGAATCCAGGATAAAGTGAAAGAGGAAAACCCTGACCAGGATGTTATTTTCCTTCACTGCATCATCCATCAGGAATCTCTGTGTAAGTCTGTATTGCAGCTTAATCATGTCGTGAATCCAGTTGTAAAACTTGTTAACTTTATACAAGCAAGGGGACTTCAGCATCGTCAGTTTATTATGTTCCTGGAGGAAACTGATGCGGATCATCAGGACTTACTGTACCACTCTCGTGTCCGCTGGTTAAGTTTGGGCAAAGTGTTTCAACGAGTGTGGGAGCTGAAAGAGGAGATCAGCGCATTTTTGGAGTTAATGGGGAAATCCGACAAATTTCCTGAGCTAAGCGATATACCTACGTATGTGAGCAGACATTCAGCGTCATGAACATCAACAAAGCCCCTCACAGATCCAAGTTAACTGACCAGACTCCAGACTTTAATGCACTGGCAAAAAAGGGAGATCAACAACACTGTTCCCACTGAAACTGAACGTGAGTTTCTCTACTGTGTTTATTAAAATTTAAATTAATTAAATGAATGCATTTGGAAATCAATTTGTACAATGAGCCTTGCATATTCATGCTTTGTTACCTGTTAAAGGCCAAATCCTTTCATGTAATGGCTTTTACATGTCATTTATATTAGTTCACACAAACACTCCATCCATCTGTTCCTGGCCCGGCCCCCTCTGTCAAATTTTAGAACCCATTGTGGCCCGCGAGTCAAAAAGTTTGCCCACCCCTGATGTACAGTATTTGTACATTTTAATCATATAAAGCTTTTATGAGTTTGCCTTGAATAGCTCTTATTATGTTTCCATAGAAGTCCAAATGTTTTCTTTGTAGCCCTGCTCTTGTGCTGCTGTTACATATAGATATCCTTGGGATTGATATACAGTAATCATCAAGGGTAATCATGTCAACTCAGTCTACCTCTTGATCTATGTTTGTCTGTGCCAATTATTGTTCCTCGTCACAGCAGGATTTCATAATGTCGGTCCATGAAGTGAGATGAGATGAGATGAGATGAGATGAGATTCAACTTTATTGTCATCACACATATACATATATATATCCTCAGGAAAAAGATGCGTTGATGAGCCTTCTTAACCAGACTGGAGGTGTTAGTGGACCAGGAGAGGTCCTCTGTGATGTGGGTCCCCAGGAACTTGAAGCTGGAGACACGTTCAACAGCCATCCCGTTGATGTGAATGGGGTTGCTTTCTCTCCTGAAGTCCACGATGACCTTCTTCGTCTTGCCAAAAAAAGTACTTGTTTGTTCCTGATTTGATTATATATGTAAGTTGTATTTTGTTGATGTAAAGCACTGCCACGCTTGTGTGTCTTCATTAATGAGACATCATCTGAAGCTGTCAAAGCTGCAGGAGAAAAGATCCTGCCCTGAGCCGTCTCATAGAAATAACAACAGACCTGCAAATGAATGAATAACTCTGTGATATTTAATAGTAGCTTGTATAAATGTGAAGCTTTTGCTGGTGAGAAACAGAACTTTCTAATCCATTATGTGCATTCCCAAAGAGCCGATGAACAGAGCCAGAGATAATGTAATCATATCTACTCATTCACATTCATTTTCTGGCTGCTGAGTTTTAAATGAGTTTGACAGAGAGCGGAGTGGGGACACCAGGGACAAATGCATTAAAGTAATTAATACTAGACGATATAACAGCATGTCTCACTTTTTCTAGGTCATGTAGAAAGAAGAGAAAAATATGTATCTTAGATTCATTCCTAAGAGTAATGGATGTGTTGGAAATCATTTTCAGATAAAAAAGATCCATGATTAAAAACTGATCTGTGATTTAAACGGTTTGAATCCGGTTTCTTATTCATGTTTTCCTATGCATTGCATACATTTAGAATCAAAGTCCAAGATAAATAAAAAGATTTCCTGAGGAATATCAAATTATCATTGCGCAATCATTTCTATTATTATTCATGACTATTGTAATAATAAGCCAAACAACATAAACTATATTCGCACCAAAAGACATAAACCAATCTACTGTGAGGAATAAACAAATCAATGTAATGTTATGGTAATAAATAAAATGTGTTGATGTGAATGCTATTTGGTTTGATGGCATGTGGTATAGTTGTGTTTCCTCTTTTTTTTACATCTCTTAGCTGGTGACTTTGTGAAACAGTCGCTTTTTGTTGTTGTACCCGTTGGGATTTCACAACACATATTGTTGTGTCAAGCGGCCTCTACATCTGTCTGATGTCCTGACTGACTGTTTAATGTGGCCTGACATCTGTTATTGTTTCCATTTGCCAGAAGCAAATGGATGAACAAAGTCAAATATGACGGGAAAAGTCAAACAAGACTGATTGTCAAAGTCAAGGGGGGGGGGGGGAAACCCAGCAAATATAGTATCAACAAAATGGGACTTGAATGAATGGCATTACAAGCTGCACTGTTGTTAATTATAAGCATGTGTTTTCCACCAGGATATTCTCACATTTTGGGGTAAAATAGAATATTATTTGTTGTAGAGGCCAGGGTGGCTGAGTGTAGAAATCAGGGCTTTGTTATTTACTGAAATGTTTCTCCAGCATTTACTACTGTCAAGTGCCCGGAGCACTATGATTTCTAATCAGAATAAAGACTTACTTGAACATGGCTGGTCCAATCTGTGCATTGCATCCTGTTTTGAATGAGTTGGATTCATGAATTCAGAATGGCCCTATAGTTTTCCTCCAATACATTTCGTGGCACCAATTTTTTCGCTTTTATTTTCAACAAATTTCATGCTCTGTTGTTGAACTTGTGCTGATGTCTGGAGACGTTGGAGGGAGGTGAGATAAAAAGTTTGAGGAAAAGAAGGAAAGGGAGTGAATCTCACTCCTGCCTCCTTCCTCAGTCTCATGTCTTCCTCCCATCATCCCTGTGGTTTCTTATATCCTGATGGCTTCATTCAATTCAGCATCCTTTCATTCATCCTTTCCCTTAACCAATAGGAAAGCTCATTCTAAGCAATGCCCAGCTGTCCTCCCGCAGCACCTATGCACACGCTCTTCCGTCCTCCTCTTCTGTTTCATTATCTCCCTCTACCTTTCATTCTATAAGGTGGATCTCTCTCCTCCACCACTATGAATGAAGTTAGCGCTGCGAAGGACACGTGTAGCCAGAGACGGCATATATATAGAAAGATGGATGGATAGACAGTAGAGAGAGATAATGTGTATCAGGTTGTTGCCCATCATGCAGGTCAGAAGAAAAGAGATCTCAAACTGCGTATCTGCATTAAAGCATACTGAACCTGAAGTACATATGGGCACAGCAAGAGCGAGAGAATTACTCAGTGAGTTACTATCAATGCAATCTTGAAGAGGAAGTGGAGAGACTTTACAAGTGTGACTCTCCCTCATGGAGCACAGTCAGAGTTAAGTTGAGCATTAGTCTGCACTGCAAACAAAAAGGAGGGCATTACTGCTGTAGTCATTTTTCATTGTAACCAGGCAGGGAGACATTCATCAAATGTGTGGCATCTGGTAAGGGAGGATTTGCACAAATACACAACACAACTGCTGCAAATTCTTCCTTTTTGAACAACTACGCCCCCTGAGCACCAGGTTGCTCTCCGGCTCCATTGCGGAGGAGGGCTACGGTGTTGTTACTTCTGCTAGTTTAGAAGGCTATGTAACTGAAAAAACGATTTCTACTTTTTCACAAGCTATGATTCTATCGGTTTTCACACATTCTGATTTGTCATACCTACTATGACAGGAAACCTGCCTGTAAAACAAGTGCTCACTTTCAATTCCATTCTGGAGGCTGTCTGTAACTCAAAACCAGTAAAAGGCAGATTAAGTGTTGGTTCAGATATCTATTATCCATTATTAGTGTATCCATGTTCCTATAATGTTACCAGGAGACAGGTTTTGATTTGCTTTAGTGAGTGACGCTCTAAAGAGCTCCTTATGTGACTGGACTTACAGCCACCCACTACTCACAAAGTCCACATTTTTCTCTCATTTGTTTTCAGTTGACATTACAAGGCAGCTAGCTCGCTGTGCAGGCAGAAAACTGCAGGGGAGTAGTTATAAGTATTCAGAGAATAACACCTCTTAACTAAAGGAAATGGCATACAGTGCTGAAACCTGGTTAAGTAAATGTTGCTACACAAATATGTCTATTAAATGTGACATATTAAGCAAAATACACTTTACCATGGTTTTTCAAAATGTGTCCTTAGCCTGTCTATAAACCCCCTAATTATAAGAAAAGTCCATCCTCTGTTTTTTCCTGCTCCACTTTTGAGAAAATGTGTGCTCAAACAGGCCGTTTGGAGATTTTCCTTCATGACATCACAAAGGGCAGTAACCCCTCCCCCAGGTAGGTGACACTCCCATAGCTAGGTGTTTGTTCTGCCCTCTGAGTCCAACTTCTCACCGTAAACAGTTGGGCATGGTGCAAGAAAGCTTGAGGCCAGCTAAGCCCTACCAGAGGGGCTAAGTGAAACACATCTCACTTGCATTTAAAGCTATGGCCACAGAAACAGCCTGTTCTGAGCACGGCTGAAATAGAGGGGTTTATAGGCATGATTAAATACAGGATCATGGGAGATTTTCGGGAAGAAACTTCACAGACATATTTTGAGGACCTCTGAGACTTATTTTAACTTTTTAAAAAGGAATATAACATGTGACCTTTAAGTATGGAAGGTATAAATAAGGATCTGTATTATAGGTGATCTGGTTGCCTCGGCACCTCATGAATGTTATATCCATCTTTTGGCTGTGAAGTCATTTTTAGTTTCTTAGCTGGTTGAATTCTCTGCTGTTTGTTGTTGGGCAGCTGGTGAATAGAGGATCTGAGTTTTTCCTTCCTGCTGTATCTGGAATCAACATTTTCAGACTGCAACAAAACAGAAAAGTAAAGTTTTGGACCAGAAAACAAAATAAATTGCCATCTTTAAAGAGATATTTCTTTTCTTTTAAGTTCATCAGTTGGACTATATAATGTGTAAATATAACTTCACAAGTTCTTAAAGCAAGGCAAACACACAAGTGAGACCATTAGGCTTAAATCAATCTCACAAAAAAGACAATCATCATAAACAATATGAATTTATCATATAGTCCCCTCGATGACCTTTTATTCTGGGTGCTATAGTGTAACTTTATGGAAAACAATCTCATACATAAAAACCAACCGTTATTGGTTTTTGGAGTTGTTCACCTCCTAATTCAAAGCCAAACAAAGAACACGGTAAGTATTCATAACACTGTCACTCCTCTGCTCTTCACTGACATCTGTTTCTACTTATTATATTCCTGTGTGTGGCACTTAATGGATCTTCTGTTCTGTTTGGAAATGGCTGCCTATAATGCCTCCATAATGCAGAGACATAATAAGCAGCCTCTTTCATGTGTTGAGGTGAAGTGAGTCCCTGAGGGATTGACTCTGTGCGGCTCAAAGACGAGATTTCCTCTCACAGATGAAAAGGAAATGAAAGTGGGTGGGGAGCAGTGCAAAAGGAGAGCAGAAGAGGATGAGAGGGAGTTCAGGGGGAAAACAGAGAGCGAGAGAGGGGTGTGAAGAGAGCGGGAGAGAGACTGAGGGAAGACAGAGCAGGAGAATGTGGGTGGGACATGAATAAGGGAGACAGACAGGGGAGAGGGAGATTAAGTACAAGTGAATGTGGAGGTTAGAAAGATAATTGATAATAGCTGCAGAGGGGAATAAGTTATACACCAAAAGTGAAACACCTGCATTTTAAATTCTAAGAAAAATTGCTATAACCAACTAAATATACTTTTTTTTGTTTATTTGGGGGCTTTTTATGCCTTTAGTTAGAGTTAGGACAGTGGATAAAGGAGAGAGAAAGAGCGGGGAATGACATCAAGAAAGCCTCCGTACATGGGGAGCGTGCACTAAACACTTTAGGCTACAGGCGACCCAGCACAATATACTTTCATATATATAATAATATAATTAAGTATTTATTGTATTATTTCTTTAAGGACTGTCGCCTCTTTTTCTGTCTCTCAGTTCAGAGTGTTATGGCTGTAATGTCCTTGTGTTCATAAGCCTCTAGGTTTGATTACGGTTCAGATCAGCTCACGATTTTTTTAAAATCACAGATTGGATCCTTTTAAGGATCAGCAAAAAAAAAAAAGATGTTCATAACTTCTCTCTCTTCCTCAGCTAGCAGTGACTCAAGTTGCATTTTAACAGCACTACAAATCAAAATGCATCTCCATGAATTTTAATAATGTTTCACATCCTGAATTTTCTTCATTATACACACAACAATAATAATAAGAGTTAGATAAACCTGAAATCCTTTTCATTTAGAACTTGTATTGAAAAACCAGAGAACAAAAGATTGAAATGTAAAAAACCTGCATCAGTTCAGTAACAGTATATCTGCTACCTCCCATCAGGCACACCAGCTTTGCAAACAATCTTTCTGTGAATAACAAGTTTTGTGTTTTCCTCAAAACATCTTATTGGGGGGGGGGGGGGGGGGGGGGGGGGCGCGTGCGTTTAGGGGCTTTATCTTCCGAACACGAACACAGCACATTGTAACAGAGTTTGTTTGTCTATGTTTAAAGCTGCAGACTACAGCAGGCTGTAACATAACTTAGGATAAGTTTCTGATTGATTGTATACGTAGCCATCAGTTGGATGTTTGCATGATAAATACAGACCTGGTGAGATGGAACCCCTTAAAATCTTTCAGGATTAAATCTGTACAGAAACTATCTTTCCTCAGATAACATGAACCCAATAAAATCACATGTTCTCAAGTTTAAAGTCCTTTTGTGAACAATAAAGGTCAAAAGGCAAAATAGTATTGAGATATAAAGAAACCTTTATTGTTTGAGAGAAGATGCACAACACAATCTCGACTGGTAAATGGACTTGAGCTTGTATAGTGCTTTTCCACATATGACTACTCAAAGTGCTTTTACACTGAATCACACCTACCCATTCACATCCTGATGGCAGAAGTTGCTAAATAATGTAACCATCAGAAGAAACTAATGACACATTGGACATGTGGATGCAGGACCTGGGGATCGAACCCCCTGACCTTCCGGTTAAGTGACGACTGACTCTACCAACTGAGCAACAGCCGCCCTGGAACCCTAAGGCATTACCAACAGATCACCAAAGAATAAACCCACTAATACAAAGTACCTAAATAACCTATCTGTGTTCCTTTAAAATGATGACTGTGTAACCTTAATAACAAATACTAGCGCAAATGAAAAACTGAGAATGAAGCAACTTCTAATTCAAAGATAAAGCTATAATAACTGCATTAATGAAGAATGAAATGATTTTGACGAGTTATGTCTGACACATACGGTACATCCTACTCGGCATTGTGTTAAAGAAACACATGTACTTTAATGCACAGTGAGGGGAGCAAGTAACAGAGTGGAAGAGGCAAAGTGACACTGACAGATAGTGAAACGAAGCCACGGAGAGCCCTGCAGCAGCATGGTAGCAGCATGTGATGTTGTCCAGGTAACAGAGCAGTGCAGGTGGTCCCGATCCCCTAGAGGCTGATTAAAGGTGGCAAATAATGTACAGCATCTCAGAGGAAGCTGCTCAGTCTGCAAAACCTTCATTAACTGTACATGCTGTAGCTATGTGATTTTCTTCCTGTCATTCAATCAAAGAGATCATTACCACAAACTGATCAATTCAATGAAGATCAAGATCAAGGTTGTCTTGATTATCCCTGTGAGGGGCAATTTGTTGTGCAGTCAGCAGTAAAATACATATATACAGCCAGCAATCAGCATACAACATAAGAATGGACAATAATTAAATACAATAGATTAAAAATTGACAACAAAAAAAAAACACAATTAGAAGAAGAAAACTATTTTAAAATGCTTGTTTGATGAATGGAGGTTGGATCAATTATTTCTGAGGAATTCCAGGAAGTTGTGATATCTAAACCCTGATTGGCTTTTGCAGCACAGCATCAAGATGATTTGTTGCTCAGATTGACATTGTTTGATCAGTTTAAAGAGATAAATAAAATGTCATCAGATACCACCAATGCCAGTTGGCACGCCATTACGGCAGATTGAGTTCTGCCTGTTTTTGCTCTTGGGTTTGTTTTTTCTGCTAAAGCCAACGCCTGCTGATGATACGTGTTTGGTCAATACTGGTTAGTCTACAAATGTACTTCAGAAGGGAACAAAAGCATTTCCTTAACTGCCTATAGGTCAACTCCAGCGGATAGTTCATTTTCTGTAGAATCTTTAAAGCGAAATGAGCTAGTAAGTGGTTAAAGGCTAGTTTTTCTTTTTGTTGTTTTATCGACTGAAACATAAGAAGAAGATGGTTATTGTGAGTATATGGTGAATATGTTTCTTTAATACCATTCAGTGTGTTCTGATATTATAATCTCTGCTTTTCAAGAGCTGTGATAATTGTGATTTTCAGTGAATGAAAAATATCCTCCTTAATAAATTTCACACAAATAATAGGCCTACTGTAAAAATACCCAGAGATGTGTTCATTTTGCAGTGTAAACTCACACTCCCACACCTGCAAAACCAGCATGCGTGACAAATATCACAGGAAATGTAAAAAGCCCTCTCTTGACCGCTATCAGATCAAGGAAAAAAAAACACATGTACCCAAATCTGTAATTTTACTGAGCAGAACCGAGTGCTGCAGAGTGGCTCATATGATCCAACGGGGGTCTAAATATAGGATGCTGCTGCTGCTGCATGATTTCTTCTGCTTGAGCAGGGATTCACCCAGCCTCAGCCCAGAATGAGAGGAGAGATGAAAGGAAAGAAACAGAGACGAAAGGAATGAAGGAGGAGAATTTAGGGCCATGTTTTAAAAAAATACTTTGGTTCTGCGTGTGATCCAGTGTGTGTGTGTGTGTGTGTGTGTGTGTGTGTGTGTGTGTGTGTGTGTGTGTGTGTGTGTGTGTGTTAGAGAGAGATGTAAGCTCAGTCACATGGCTGTGCATCCTTTCCCATCCATCACAGCATAGAGGAGGGCCAGCAGCTCTGTAATCTCTGTGGATCTGTCTATAAATTCTGGCTGCTTTACAATCTGTCCATCAGCTCATCATAGGCCCACTGGCTGCAGTGTTGTGACCTCAGCTTGGAGCAACTAAAAGAAGCAGACAGTCCACTAAAAGGATCAAGATTTGGCTACTTTGACCGCAAGTGTCATATCATCCTTACCAAATTTAAGATTGAGTCATCAATCGAGTCTGAGTACCTATTTAAACTTAACGGCTGCATTCAAGTTTACTTATAGTGAATTTCATTAAATACTAGTTTCCATGGGAATAAACAAATATTTGGCATCTCGTGCAAAGTGTGCAACCTAATATTAGGGCCTCTCAATCTCAAAGTCATGGGTTGGATTTCTATTTCAGCACATCCCTGATGGGGAGATGTTAGAGTCAGGGGCAGTACAGGGACTGCACCCCGAGCCATCCGTGCCTTTCCTCAAACAAAACCTCGAAAAAGCGAAAAGCGAACTGGCACCGCTCTAGCTGCCGGTCCCAATTTCCAAACTTGGCCTGCATCAGGACTTGATGGCGTCCCTCCTGTCCCCAACCCAAAGTCCTTAATGAGCTAATGCAACTATAAGTACAAATTGAATGACCTTCAAGTTCAATCAGTAAGTGTTATAATTTTAACTCTTTAATTTCTGATCTCCAACTAAATAATTATAGAGTTCATCTTTAATGACTTTTTTTCCCAATATGAGGGTTTCGTACATATGAACAGATGGTGACACCGTGTGGCTAATCAGCGGGATCACACCTGTCATATCATACACCACCTAAAGGCGGCAGTGTCTTAAAACAGACCAGTCTTTCCCGTCCGGCAGCTTCCTCGCCTTGACTTGACTCTTCTTCTTTTCTACCGGGAGTAAACCTCTTTCTCTTCCGGTTGTCGTCTGTTCGTGTGGCAGGTATACAGTTTTCCGACCCACTTTGACTTTTAAAATCTACATCAATCTTCGTGCGTTTTACATTTTCACACCAAAACGTCAGCGTATTTTGATAAAGCACTCCACTACGTATCCGTCCGCTTCAGTATGTTGCAGATGTGATGCTTATTAATGGTTGAAATAGGCACTTTAAAAAAATGCTAACGCTGAATGTAGCAAAGCAGCCTCCTCACAGCAGCCAAACGAGTCTCATTTACATTGTTTACATGTAATATTCTGGTCCCAATATGTACGTTTAAATTAATGTTTGACTGCTATTGTTTCGCTTTGAAGTTGTCTATTAATTTCACATCTGTTTACTTCTTAGTAAGTGGATGCAAACTGAAGTGATGCTCAACTATATGTTCCCATTTCTCTGTTCAGATTAACTAGTGTCGAAATGGCAAAGTCCAAGAACCACACCACCCACAACCAGTGTAAGTAAGCCTGTAGTTCTTGTTTACAAATGAATAAACAGACATTTTCTACGCCACATAGCAATGGCAGATGATGTTTAGCAATGTTATCTCCTTGTTTAAAAGTTACTTGCAAAGTGTGTTAGTGTAATTTGCTGATTGTGAAGTTGTTTGAGAAGTACGTGTATTGTGTTGTTAATTGTTCCTTCTTTGCACAGCCCGTAAAGCCCACAGGAATGGCATCCACAAGCCCAGATCTCAGCGCTACGAGTCTCTGAAGGGGGTAGGTATTGGTTGCAGTGTTGTGCTGTCAGATATTGATGTTTGCATGCTCACAGAAGACCAGATTAATCAGAAAAATCAGATTTGTAAGGCGTTAGATTAAACAAAACAAAGTTGAGTCTCCTCAAAGTGGGAGGTGCATGTTGCAGGTCAGCAATAAGATATTAAACTCATAAATAACCAAGTGAAGGAGCTAATAACGTAAATGCATTCACTGCAAGATTGATCAGTCTGGGAAGTTTACTTTTGTGAGGTGCATGTGTGAAAACAAATGTCGCCTTCTCTTTGCCAAGACTTTCTCCTGCCGGCCCCCAGAATAAAAATGGTGACGTCACTGTTAACAAATGTGTGAATCACAAACATTCACTGCAAGCAAGCGAGCAGGGTGATGACATTGTCCATGTTAAGCAGTGTTTCTGCTTCATACATTTTACTGCACATCCGACTGCATAATGGTGTTTTTTTTATACTGTTGTACATGTTATATGGTAGTGATATTATCCCAGAAACAGCCACTTTCATTAACATGAAACAGATGTGATTCCAGATTTTCTGTCCTGGAAGGTTAACCCTGCAGACCTAAAATGTTTGACACATATTGGCTATATTCACAAACCGTTAAGTATATACTGTTTCAGAATAAATTTTTTATCCATCCATGTGTAAGGGCGTTTTCAAACCTAACCTGTTTGGTTCAGTTAAAACAAATTTGAGTCAGTTTGCAAAGTGAGTGAGGTTTGTTTGCACTGGTGTGAAAGCTGTCACTCAAACCCTGATGCGGATCAGAACACTGTACTGAGACCGCTGTCTTGGCCAGTTTCGGGACTCTGGTGCATTTGGGTTATAGTTAGAACATGCACCGACTTCAATTCGATCGAACTGCAGGAAGCGTTGTGGTGGTTTTTTAATTAAACCAGCTATGGTAGCCAGTCACGCAGTGCATTATGGGTAGGTTTTAGGCTTAGCCTTTCACTACTATTACAACAGCAGCAGCAGCATGATACATCGTAGATAGACTAAGGAGGTGCCGTGGCTCATAGAGATTTGGTGGGATGACTAAGTAAGCCAACAATTTTCATGAATACATGAAAACTCCAAAATCTACTCGCTCTGATTAACGTGCACCTTTCCCTGAACTGTCTTGATAAACGCTTTCAGCGACTCCAGTACATCAACTTTTCTGAGATTTTTCCCATAAGAAATTCCAAGCAATGAAAGAGCATTTTCCTCGTGCATCACACATTTAGGTCTGTTTGTAAATGTCCCAGTGTTATCATAGACCAAACTTTTAGGTTATTATGAAACAGTGTAACAAATAGCTCCATGATTCAGACCAGAGAAAACAAGCTATGGGTGAGAAACTTAAGCCTTTGAGTAGCGTCTGGATGCTCTGCAGGTGATTAGAGCGGGAGACATTGGCTGTTATGCAAATATTGATGTTCAACATCAAATGTCATGAACCTTCTTATGCTTAAATTTTTATAATTTTGGTAGTTGAGGTTATTCTGCACATTACACTTTTCTCTAAGCCTGTTCACATTGGCCTCACCTGTTGACGCTGATTGGCCCTCACCAAACTCAAAGTAGTTTGAGTTATGCGAGCACACATTCGTTCAAATAGTGTGGGAAGCAATGGAGGGAGGAGGGAGAGCCCTTGTGTTTGCCCACTTTTGTGGATAAGGACAATATGATACATTACATCAAGCCTTGACTGAAGTATAATACAAGTTGTAAGACTGGCTGTGATGTGGTTTAAGGCAGACTGGTTTTAATGTGTAGCAAATCTCACTTTACTCAGGTAGCGTAGATGGAACAGTAAAGAGAACAAATTTGCTTCAGAGATAAATCTCTGGATGAAAACATGATAATCTAGGTAACTGCTTACTGTCAGTGATCCGCTGTGAATGTAACCACTCGCATCACATAAAGTAATTTGCAGGCCAGTGTGGTTTGTGTCGCTGATTTTCTTTATTTTTTTCCACTGAAATGCAACACTAGGATGAACTACTCTATCAAGTGATAGTGTGTGTCTTAGCTCATGTTTGATCTGCCTTATTGTGTTTGTAAGATTTCCAACCACTAAGCTTAATAAAAATAGATCTTGGTATTGTTTAATACATCCATGTATGTCCCCTCTGCTCAATTCCCTGTCTGCTCTCTCTCCTTCAGGTGGACCCTAAATTCCTGAGGAACATGCGCTTTGCCAAGAAGCACAACAAGAAGGGCATGAAGGCAGCGCAGAAGGCGGCAGCACCTCAGGCAGCAGCACCTTGAGTGAAATGATCTGTCCTCCGGTCACTTCCCTGTCTGCATATGTTCATGTTTCCACCATCACAATAAAGCTATGCTTTGTTAACAAACCAACATCTGATTGTTCATTTTTATTAAAACCTCTCTGCCTCTGTCTACTCTACTGTCTACTCCCCATTGCATAACATACGAAAATGCAGAAAGATCCTTAGGGCAAATAGGTTCAGAAGGTTCTCATTTAAAAAGGGATTAAGCAAGTTAGGGGTTAACTTTGGATATGTGTTGGTAAAACATTTCCCACCAAGCAGGTTAAGAACACCCATTTAGATGTACTCATTATATATGATATAAGAGAAATGCCAACAACTGACAGAAAAAGACATGATTGAATTCTGCTTTTTTAAAACCACTGTATTCTGATGAAGAGTGAATGTTATTATTAAAGTCCAAAGATGCAAGTTTATTATTTGCCTTTCACTTACTAATACATTCAGTTATCAGTAGAAGCCTGATCCAAACTACCAACCTTAATTGTGAAATTTGAGCTGAAGTGCTTGCTGGTCAAATAAGAAAATCATTAAGCTGATTCTGTGGCCTTTTTAGACTTAAGACTGCTGGACATGAAATTCATATGCCTACTTAATGCATATTTTGGGTCACATACTAGCTGTGTCTTGGAAGAAAGAGGTGATACCATGGAGAAAAGTGAGACATTTAAAAAGCCTGCATTAAAAGCTTGTAAGATATAAGCACCAAACGATATTTAAAAAAAAAAAAAAAAAAACTGGAAATGTACACTGTAAAATCGGGCAGAAAATGAGGACGTGCAAATTTACAGATTCAAATGTATTGAGTGACATAAAGAGCTTTCATTGCTGAAAATTGGGGATGGGCACGGGTGAAGTTGGGGGAAACTTTTGGAGTTGGCATTGAATCTTTGTAAGCTGTAACATTATAGAAAAACATCATACAAACATCATAACCCCCAAGCCTTGAAGCGAAACAAAACATGACCAGAACATAATGTTATAGAAATTTGTATTTAATCGATAAAGAATATATAGTAACTACGCAGTTTACTCACTAGTTAATATCTTATAGAAAATTATCATTGCTATCAATTATCTTCTTTGTCATCAGTTAAAAGAGTACTAATAATAGAGATGTATTTTTTTTATTTTTTTATTATCTCAAATCAATCAAAGTCTCTGACTAGACAATGAGAGATTAAAACCAGCGAAAGCCTCAATTACTCTTTCTAGATTTATGCAGCAAAACCTATTTTACTTGTTCTAAGATAATGTCTCTAGTATATGGTAGTGGAACAGTTTTTAAGCATTTTTGTTTCTTATACTTTTTCATTTTACTACTACACGCTACAGTCGCACTTTAAGAAGTCTGCGTAAAGTCGTCACTTCCGGTCACGCTGACTCCAGCTTGCATCATTTCTTGTCTCTTTTGGCTGCCGGGGCCAGACAACATGTGAGTGTATTCATTCAGATTTGTCACCCACGACGTGAAGGTTAATAAACGTTCACGCTTGATATTACAACTGCGTATGCATGTGAACATTCAAGCGCTGCTTTTAAGAAACTTTGCTGCCGGTTTGAGCATGAGTTAACTAGTTAAATGTAGCATTAACTGGCTAGCTTAGCCTGTCAGCTAACAACAAGGAGGCGTCATTCTTGTGGACTAACTGTTGTGAAAAGTATCTAATTGGACTCGTTTAAATAGCTTTAGTAATGTTTATGCGGTTGCTTGTCAACATGGAAACAAATACATTGCACATGATATAATTTTGTGCCTGAAGTAATAAAAGAACTGCATGTTCTGTTGAGCTGTGACAGGTTTTGACAGATGGATAACTTTTACTAACAAGACACAAAATTAACTGTGAAGGCAAGAAGACATACAAGAAGTTAATATTTAACTTTGACTGGCTTACTCATCAGATGTAGGTTTAATCGTAGCTTGGCCAAGCCTTTTTGTTTCAATGTGGATAAGTGAGTTTGTGCTATCAGTAAGATTTAGGTCTTTAATTAGTCTTTGTTGTTTGTCAATGGCCTTTAATGAATAGGTAAGCTCCTGATGTGGAAGGGAGATGTTCATTATTTGATCTTTTAGAGATACTGCACTTGAATTTGTTTCTGTGTAATCCTGCTCTACAAGTTTATTAAGTTGCATTTTGTCTTTTCTGTGTTGTGGCAGAAGTCATGGTGGAGCGGGTCCCTGAGTCCATCAACTTTCCCTCCGAGGAGGAGAAGATCTTACAGCTGTGGAAAGACAAGGATTGCTTCCAGGAATGCCTCAGACAGTCCAAGCACAGGCCCAAGTAAAACTGCTTCTGCTTTACAGTTATTATTAATCGTGGAGTTGTGCTTTAGAAGAGGAACCTTTGCTATAACAGATTTTATGTGCAGAGCCTGGGAGAAGAGACAAAATACAATGTTTAAGACTGAACTGTGACAGGAACATGCATCTTTCTAATGTTGTGAAATGTTAACCACTGACACTGAATTTCTGTTGTCTTATAAACCCATGAGGGTTGGGCACTTTGTGTGCATGACACGTAAATAACTACAATCAATCAATCAATCAAAAAAAAGATTTTCTATGCAAAATATGACCCTAATTTTGTTAAGAGTTTCACTCAAGACAGCTAAAATATTTGTTTAATTTGAATTGACATTTACTGCTTTAAGCAATTCTAAACTTTAAAAGATATATGTACGGTTTAATATGATGATCTTCAACAAACATGATTACATTTTCCTACTCTCTAAACTAGTCCTGTAAATATTATAGGTGATCAAAAATGTTAAAATATCAATCGAGAAAATGTAATCATATTTCATTTTGGGGGGAAAAATTGTTTTGATGTAGCAAATACTACTTGCCCGTCTTTGCACGGAGAGTAACAGCAACAATGCCTTGTTGTTGTATCTTGTGATATTGGCAGAGGTGAAGGATTGATTGTTCACTATAATTGTCACACCAGCTGTTGGACTGCCAAGTAAAGAAGCTGCATTTCCTGGCTAACCAGTTATTGTAAGGGTGCACTCACACAAGGCAATCTGTACCTCTGAAGTCCAGTTCCTTTAACTAGTGTGTGTCATGTTCTCTGTTATTCTCAGATGTGCAGACGCGGACTCGACCACGCGTCCCTATTATATTTTTTTTATTTTCGAGTCTGTCTTGTAAACAAGGCCTGCTTCATAAAAACATAAACATGCATGTGTTGCATTGTGATGTTATGTACAAGAGGTAACCATGCTCAGGCCAGTGGAGGAATGGGGTCATTGAATGTTAAGTCAGTCACTACAAACAATTTACATTTGGAGTTACAAGCTGATCTGTTAAGTTAATCAAGTAATTCAATCAAAATAACTGGAAAGAGCCTCAAAAGTAATATATAGCTTTAGGGGTGGTTTCTGCTGGTGTTGTTGTATTTTGCTGAAAACTACTGCATGTGTGCATTTATTTCATTTTTCAAAATGATGTAGTTTTTATTTTTCAGCCAACAAAGATTTTAATGTCAGGATGACATTTGCTGAATAAAACTGCATTAGCTAAGGAGAACTTTGGCCACAAGCAGATCTTGTTTACTAACAGTGGTTGAAAGAGGACATACAGAATATTTGTTTAGTTACACTTCCAGGACAAACTTCATTGTAAATACCAGCGTGTAACTGACAAGATCTCAGCATTATTGTGTGGATCAAACAGCTGTGACATCAGCATCATTCTTTGTATCTTTTCATGCTCTGTTTTCTTGTACAGAGCAGTAAAATGCTGCCTTTTCTGTATAATCAACCATATCTGCATTCAAATAACAGAGCAGTGTTAAGGTTGCAAGTGGAAAATACTTCCAGACCTCAAACACATGTTGCTTATTTTCCAACCAGGTACACCTTCTACGATGGCCCTCCTTTTGCCACAGGTCTACCCCACTATGGACACATCCTAGCCGGCACCATTAAAGACATTGTCACTCGTTTCGCACACCAGAGCGGCTTCCATGTGGACAGACGCTTTGGATGGGACTGTCACGGACTGCCTGTGGTAAAAATCTTTTTCATGGATATCACAAAACTGTACTTAAAGTTCTTCTGTATACTTACAGATGTATTGGTGGGTGTTTTATGTGCCTTGTGCTTTGTTTTGTAGGAGTATGAGATTGACAAGACTCTTGGGATCAAAGGGCCTGAGGATGTGGCAAAAATGGGGATTGCCGAGTACAACAAGCAGTGCAGGAACATCGTCATGAGATACTCCAATGAGTGGGAGGTGAGCATGCAGGATGTGTAGTATGATCATGTGAGAGTTCCTACAGTTACAAGACAAATGTCCAACGGTAGATTGACCTGAATCCTCTCAAAAATATATTAAGGCTCCACTACCTAGATATCTCACATGTGCACAATATCCTTTTTCATATACGAGTTTTATACCCCTCTGTCATTTTCCCCAGCCTTTGATAAAGACTGGCTTAAAAACAATCGTTAATAACAAGTTGATGGTATACAATTTTGTAGTTTTGATATGCTTAATGTATGTCTCTTTTGGATCCTAGAATTCAGTGAGGAGAATGGGAAGATGGATTGACTTCAGAAACGATTACAAGACTCTCTACCCCTGGTTTATGGAGACTGTTTGGTGCGAAAGTCAGATTTTCCTTCTTCCAAGTACAAGATTTGACTTACAGATGTGCAATTTTACATAACAGTAAATAACAATTAGGTTCCATTTAATACAGTTGAAGCACAAAATAATTTTCGTCAGCAATCTCTATTGATTCCACTGAGTCATTTCTTCAACTTTAACTTGATTATCATCCTCAGGGAGATTGTTGCAGTACACAGATGTCAATGAAAAACCACAATCTACTTAGAGTAGAACACTAAAAGCAATATATAATGAAAAATGTAATAGAAACCAGACTTACCCTGTCTGGAGTCCATTGTGCGCAGTCTGACTCTGCTTCCTTCTTTAAGGTTCCATGTGTCTTCTCTGCCTTTAGGTGGGTGTTCAGACAGCTGTATGACAAAGGTCTGGTATACCGAGGTGTCAAAGTCATGCCGTTCTCCACTGCCTGCAACACGCCGCTCTCCAACTTCGAGTCCCACCAGAACTACAAGGTTAGCTCGTGTCAAACACACAGCATGTTCTGTTTAGCTGTGAGTAAGAAACTGACTTAATCTTGGTTTAATATTTGTCTCTAGGATGTTCAAGACCCATCTGTGATCGTCAACTTCCCATTGGTTGAGAATGAAGACGTGGCTTTGATCGCCTGGACGACCACCCCCTGGACACTACCAAGCAACCTGGCCCTGTGTGTTAACCCCGAGTTCCTGTACGTCAAGGTCAAAGGTGAGAGACGAAGCTTGAAACAAGGCTACACCACAGACTAGATACCAACTGTATTACCTCTCTTTTGTGGTTTCCCTAGGTTTACAAACAGCATTCAAAGTTACTGTTTCTTTCCCTTTGAGAGAACAGCCCCTTCTGCAATCAATTTACTAGTATCTTAAGATGCTAGATGCACTACCCATCGTATTCTTCTACCTAGGGTCTACAAACAACTAAATGCTCTGCAGAAAGAGAGATACCTTTTCTGATTGTAGTCCAACATCTTCAGTTTCATTTTAGGCTTACTAATGTCTCTAGCCAGGGGCTAGCAGACCAACCAATAAAAAAATAACCAATAATAACATTTAAAAAAAGTAATAGACTCTAGTGTCCATCAACCTGACACTCATGGGTAATGTATGCTTATTGATTGTGTGTTGTCACTTGTCTAGTGTGAACATAGATGCATCCACATACTTGAAACCAACCAACATTTGGTGTGTGTTTTGGAATAAGGGTAAAGCCCAGTTTCTTGAAAATCTGGGTTTAGTCCCCAGCTGATAAAACAATCACCAATGTGCTGACAAGAATTGATTCCTCTCTGCAGAGCTTGTTGGTCTGAGATGTTTTGTATGAACAGAAGTTGTTCTTCAGTGTTTAGCTTACTTTCATCTTCATGTCAAGAAGACACCATTCTTTTTTGCTGTCCTTGTAGGGGTAAAGGGAAATATCTGCTCTGGCACCCTGTCCTCAAACATGTTTGCGTTGTGGATCACTTGAATAACTGGGTTGGTTGTTTTGTGGGACAGTGTTGTTAAAACACTGTAGCCTAGAGCCAAAGTTTCCTGTTGAAAATCTTGTTTCCCTTGTGGGTTTAATGTTGTGGTCCACAGTATCAGCTTATGGGTGTTTTTATTCCGAAAGAACAAACAAGAACAAATTAACCGAGGAGGAGGAGGACTGCTGCCTTTGCAATTTGCACCCAGAGGAAGGGATTTCTGTACCGTAATGTGTTGGTGCACTATCCAGCCTGTGGCTATGTGTTAGCTGATGAAATAAGAAGAGGGACTCACTGTGGCTGCAAGTTTTGGTTTTATCTACAACAAACCAGATACCTGATTTTAATGAGCAGTGAGTGGATGCTCAGGCATAACTGATGTTTGTGTATCATTATAAACATCGTCACCCTTAAGATTTAACACAGTACAAATAAGACATGCGTTCATCACTATTGATAATAACAAGGTTATAAATGCATGTTCCACCACATCATTTTGAAAGTGATGATGACATAAAAACTGCATGATCAATAAGAAATACATATAAAAGTGTGATGTTGGATCCAGATTGAACCTAAAACCTGCCATCTCTCTTAGATGCACAGTATGTAAAATTCGCCACCAGGGAACTCTCCATAAAACAATAACAAAAGATGATGTCGGGCTGGCTGGGAATCATGGGAGTGATTCTCTCTGCTAATACGATGGTGTATTAGAATACACCGGTGAAAAAAAATATGTAACAGGTTTGTTCAATTTTTAATGAATTTAGATATTTGAAGGTTAACATTGTCATACAATACGAAAACACTACAGTAAAGACATGGAGCTTCCTATAATTAAAATAATATTACAGCAGTGAATGTATTTGTATGTAGATTATATGTATAAAAACACAGTTATAGTCCAGTGTATTTGATTCACCTACTGCAGCTACAATTATTACAGTCTCATAAATTATTTCTGCAGTAACGCATGGTGTTAGCGATGTTCAATTCTTAAGAATAATATCAAATCCAAATTTGTCTGAATTCTGAATCTCTGTTGCAGAAGATTGTGCTTTTATTGCAATAGCTTCTGATATTTAGTACTGCAGAAGTGCCCTGAAATACTAATCTCACCATATTCTAATTTTTCTTGTTAGAATAAAACACTTTACACTCATTATCATATCTCTATTGTAATATCTGTCACAATAAGATTATATGCAAGTGATGCAGCCCTAAAACATTTAACTAAAACATTTAATGATATTGTCACTGTTGTATTTGAATGTCTTAATCAGCCATCCATTTACGCCAACATGCCTAACACCATCCCGAATCTTTTCCTGCTGTAACATGTCACAATGTCTTCCCTTGGAGAGAAAAAGAGGTCATCGTATTTTAAAACTATAGTTTAGTTCATGTGGGATATTCAGACCTGAGATATGTTCCTGAACATAAAATCAGGTCACTTTAAAAAGCGATGTCCTTGTTGTAATACATAAAAAAAGAAAACCCTCCAGAGAGGTGGCTAGTGTTTTTGTGTTACCTTCCTGCTGTAGGTTTTTGGTTTCCTGTGATGAGAGAACCTGGTGGGTTTTTAAAAGGGTGACCTAGATTCATAACACTCCGTCATAGCCTCTTTGATCCTGCAGGGGGCACTGTTGAAGCACAGTCTGCCATCCTGACTGCACTGCCTGTGCTGTGCTGCATGGGAGACCGCCTCAGAATACCAATGACTAGTTTTTTTTTTTGTTTTTTTTTCAATGTATCAGCTCACTCTCTCTTTTTATCTCCTGTCCTCTTTCGCTCCATTCTTTTTCCAACTCCGCTTCTCATTTTCATATCGTTCTCTTTACCTCCACATCCACCTGTTTTTTGTCCTTCCTTATTTTCCCTCTGTCTGTCTCTTTTTGTGTCGGTCTTCATTCCCTCGCTGCCTCTGTTTGAGTCGAAAGCTGTCAGCAGCAGCAGGTCTGAGCTGTGCAGTCATTTGTCACACCACTGAGGGGAAGACAGAAACATCTTTTATTGATGCACCCTCCTCCTCTCTCTCTCTCTCTCTCTCTCTCTCTTTTTGTGTCTCACTGTCACAGGCCATTTGGTTTTTGCCCTCCTCACAACTGTTGTCCCTGCTGCTCTCTTATCTTTCCTCTATTCCCCCTTCGGCCAGTTTTCTAGGAGGGCTCAGTTTCCCTAAAATGTCAGGCAGTTATCCTGCATGAGGTGGCAACTTTTCAATAAGCTCTGCTGCTGGTGAAATGGCTGTACCCACATGAAGAAATCTTTACCTGACCTTGACTTTATGGCTCAGTGTATTTATATGAAACAGGACTTGACATTGAGGTTAAGCAGACTTGCTTCAAGGCTATTAGAAGCCTGGATTTTCACCAGGCATGATGCGGTGCTGTTTATCATAAATGATATACAGTCAATAAACATAAATCACTCTGCAGGGGCTGGTTGAATTGTAGAAAAACTCATTTTACACCCTATTGATCAGTATCTTTATTCCCACTGTACTGTTGCTTTTGTATCTGGAACTGTAAAGAAAAGAAGAAGAGAAGAAATACAAACACTTCGATTTTTATGATTCCTTCTTGGGGCACCCTTTATTTGTCTGCAGGCCCTTGTGTCTAATGCATTTGGTCTTAAATGGGATGCCTTCTTGTTCAAATCAATACTCTACAAAACAAGATTGTATATAAGGAGCTTTAAGTTAATGATATGTCTACTTTTCTTCGATTAAAAAATGCCTTACAGCAGAGTGTTAAATTGTTACTAATGAAAGCATTTTTCTGTCCTCTGTTCATCTCTCAGATAATGCAACAGGTAAAACCTACATCATGATGGAGGCCAGGCTGGGAGCTCTGTTTAAGTCAGAGAGCGAGTACACACTCCTGGACAAGTAAGTACACAAGAGGCTACGATGTGTACGACTTGGATGATGCTACACATGTTAACAAAAACCTGTTGAAAGTTTTTATTTGTAAATTGTTCTTGGGAGGCTGTTTTTATCAGTTTGGAATGGATACATTCACATAACAGAGCCTAAATTCATGGTTCAGTCATTTGAGATTTCGGTCGATTATTTAACCCTGTTTCTCATAAGAATCTACACTTGATGTTAAGCTTATACAAAGGTAGCAGAAAAGTATGATTTGAGTATGAAGTGTTTTTTGGGGGGTTTAGATTTCAGAAGGAAAAATGTAGTTTTGGGCTTAATGTATTCATTAAACACCCTTCCCATCCCTCCGCCTGATCGGAAATATCAAGATAATGAGAATAACTGAGATTTTTTTGGTAAACTGAGATCTCATGTTCTTTTAAATGTATAATATGTAGAATTGTATTAGAATGTTTACATTAAAATATCTAACAAAAATTTAAAAAGCAGAGAGATTCCGCTGCCAGCCTCAACATTTTCGTTATTGTTTTGATTGAGAGCCCCCTGGTGGTGGAATCGACACACTGTGCGTTTTAAAACACCCTTCAAATCATCTTTAGTCCGCTCAATGACATTGTTGACAAATGCTGCTTTTTGTAGTCCATATCATAGCGTTGTTATTGATCTTAGTTATGGATTAGAGGCTTCATTTATAACCTTTTAAACTGGCATTAAAGGAAGGTGTGTTGGAAAATGTTTGAACTGATAGAAGCCCTAATTGAATTGAATTGAATTGAATTGAATTTGAATCTTGACTGACTCAGCTGCCATCACAAACTTAAACTTTAAGAAGTGAGATCTTGAAGTTGTAAAGAGTAAAGCCTGCATTTATAAGTATGCATATCTGATTTGTTAAGTTTCTAAAAGAAAGAAAGTAAGTAAAAAAAAATCATCTTCCCCTTCCCTTGGCTCCTTGCTAATTTTATGTTAACTGTTCAAATGATTATTGACTCTCTCTGTGTTCAGGGATGATGTAAAGTGCTTTCCCTGAGTGTTTCCTAAATAAATATACAAGATCAACACAGTAACCATTCCTATGGTTTAGCAGGAATATAAAAATATTGTGAGTCAATGCAGAACCTATTTCAAGGTGACAAAAAAGTAGTTTATAAAATAAAATCCTACTGCGACCCCTCGGGGACTCGTAGAAATTGGAAAGTAGGTGGGGGGAAGGAAATAGGATTTTAAAAGTGACCTATACAATTCCAGAAAGAAATGACTCCCCTGAAGCATCATTTTATACCGCCTCTTCAGTCAGTTTCCTGTTTTGAGAATGAAAAGAATTTAAACACGTTTGTTTTCAGACATCGTGGAAGGTAAATGGTAGATATTGAATCGAGGGCTTTGTGTTGTGTTTTTAGATTTCCTGGTAAAACGCTGAAAGGGAAGAAATACAAGCCTCTGTTCCAGTACTTCTCCAAGGTTAGTAATATGTGTGTTCTTGTCCTCTCCGTTTCACAGTTGTATCTATTGTTTACATCAATATGAAGACAGACCCATGTCTCACTTTAATTACCTGTCCGACTACGAATTGGCGTCTTCGCTTACGGTCACTAAATCTGTCTCTTAATCTCTCTCTCGTACTGTCTGTGGCTCTGTTTCTACCGCTTCTTCTCCCCCCCCCGACCTCACCCCCTTCATCTAATCCTGCTGTAGTGTGGGGAGGAAGGAGCGTTCCAGGTGGTGACAGATAACTACGTCAAGGAGGAGGAGGGTACAGGAGTGGTCCATCAGGCACCTTACTTTGGAGCTGTAAGTGTTGTCTTTTAGTCTTTTTGTTGTTTTTTTTAAATTATTATTGCTGAATGAGTGTTGTAACCAGTCTGACCTTGTAAAACAGTCTGGAGCTTACACCTTACAACCATTATCAATCTAGTAGTATTTTTTTAAACACGAATGTAAATGATGCCAATTACATTTCTCAACATGACCTGAAGGGTCTCGATTATTAACAATGAGGAAAACAATAACCATCAAATCCCTAACATCGCCAAAACATAGAAAAGCTTTCATTTTAAGGAAAGGTGTGTTTCTTTTAAAGCACATTTACAACACAGAAGTATTCAACGTGCTGTGCATATGGCTTAAAAAAGCATTAACCCTCAAAACAACTAAAAACACCAGAATAAGAGAGTTCATAAAAAAATATGAGATAGGAAAAAAAAAGCCTTGATAATGTACTATGATATTAGAAGTGGGGCCTTAGCACCTAACAACAAGTGTCTTAAAAGAAAGGGTTAAATTAATAGAAGTAATGACAAATACTGATGACAGTAAATCATAATCTCGGGCATTAGACTGGTAATCAAGACTCTCAACCCTAAAGACATGACAAAACAGAGTGCACGTTATACATCAAGCATTTCCTTAATTAACTTTTGCACAGGTTTGAGTGTTCTGTGGTGGCTGAGAACATGGAAGAAGGAAGACAGTTGTTTGTCTTGATCTATAAGCAGCCCATACTGTTGATCCGGCTCCCTTCTGTCACTTTGCCCCGCCAGCCTCTGCTGAGCTCACTACGCCCACCCTCCTCTTTTTTTTTTTTTTAATTAAAACATTCTTTACTTCTTTGGGTGGTTTGAAGTAAGAGGCGTTGAGAAATGTACTTTTGAGAAGTCACTCTTGGTAAGGTTGATTGTGAAGTCCTGTAGACGCTCGTATGCCTCGGAGTGAAACAGGTCGCTTTCACTGAGTGGACCTCGATTCTATAATAAAACAAGTGCAGTGAGAACTGTTCGGTTTGGCAACTATAGAGAAGCTTTGCCTTTTCTGATGCAACTCAATTCAGTTGTGTTTTTTTCAGAAAAACATGATGAAAAAACAGAGGTGTTTTTTTTTTTATGATCAAAGAAGTGAATTTATTGTTCAACACTTGCTAATGTTTTGTTGTGTTTAGTGCCTGTAGCCCTACGTGTACAGTGTGGCTTCTTTGTACTACAGTTAACACATGCAAACATGTTTTATTTGTCTCTTTCCAAATAGATATAATGCTGAATTTGATTGTAAACCAGAGTTCTTGACTAGAAATGACAGCAGTAGGATTTATTTATATCATGAATCATTTTCATAGTTCAAAACTCGAGCTGAGGGCCAACGCATTACCAACATTGTTTAGGACTCACTTTGGGGACAGTACCTTCTATCATATTTCTTTGGGATTATGTTTTGAATAAATGTTGAATACTTCCAACATTTGGAATCCTTTCAACCTTTCATGGGTTTTTTTTGTCTGATCAATACTTATAGAAGATCATTTATGAAGTATCTGTATATTTAGCTGCAGTATCAATATACATACATACAGTTACAAGGCCAGTGTGGCTGTGCTATCAGAGGTATTGGGTCATTGCTAATAGGTTGGATGCCCTTGTCAAGGGCAGATGAATACCCCTGTGACTGGCTGTAGCCAGCTGTGGATACACTCTGTCTTCTTATTTTTCTCCTCACCTCTAAGTCCCAACAGGGCCCTTAAGTAAACCTTCCTCATCAATATCTCACCTACATTTCAACACTGTTATGTAGTGATCACAATCACGTCAATCAGTTGGTGAACAATCTGAAACACAAACACATTTGCTCAGAAGATTTACAGTGAGAAGAAATGTGTCGCAGACCCACATTTTTCAAATTTTATGTTGTTATGACAAGATGTGAAATGACCCTGTGAGTCATCCATCTTGGATCGTGACAGGGTGTTTGAATACAAAATACATTTACAGCTGGACAGCAACTCAGATCTTTCATGCATGGCTGCCACATACCAGCAGGGCTTGTTTCAACACTGTTTAAAGTATTCAGCACAACAAGGATTTTAATATGGAGTCATAGCATATCTTTAAACTGGTGACAGTGGCTGCTGAAATGGGTTAGATAATGAATCATTTTATATACATTGTCCTCAGTGTAAAGATTAATGTGTTCCTGTGTCAAGGTAGAATCAAAAGAAGGTTACTTAGTTAGTGAGAAAAATACATCACTCTGGAGTAATAGGCTGACATGCATGGCTTTTAATTATGAGATCTGATACCAACAATTATCAGTCTTGATTAGTCAATTTTTTGATTAATCCATTAATTATCAAAAGGTCCCACACCCAGCCCAGTCAATGCAGGTTTTTTAAATTTGCAGTGAGTTGCTATATGGTACAATACTAATTTTATATTAGTAATCCTTTCACCCAGTTAACCCTTTAAACTGTTTGTTATTCTCTCTGTAGGATGATTACAGGGTGTGCACTGAATTCAAGATCATCCAGAGGGACCAGGCTCCTATCTGCCCCGTGGACGCCTCGGGCTGCTTCACTTCAGAGGTCACTGACTTTGCGGGACAGTATGTCAAAGTGAGTGACACATCAGACATTTACATGTAGATTAGGTAAGCACACATTTCAGGCTTTCTAGCCCTGGTTAAAGCAACTGTCATCATGATACATGGGCTATGTTCCTCAGCGTTATTCGTAATGTGGTTTCAGCTTTTGATTTAATTTCCTCCATTCTTGGCACCAACTCTACCATCACTCCTCTATTTCCTCACTTTCTTTCTGTAAAGATTTGTTTTCCTCATTCTTTCAGAGCATTTTTGCTTAAATGTTACATTTCCTCAACATCATTTTTATTAATACTCTTTTTTTTTTTAGTTATGCTATTGGTAACATAAATGAGAATATGAAATATTTAAAATAAATGTATTGGAAATGCCTAAAGATGCAGCCTAGAACACAGGAATAAGTAAAGTCAAGTACGCCAGTAATGCTACACTATCCACTGATCTGAGAGCACATCAGGAGGAGTCTCTGACCAAGCGACAGCTAACGATTGCTAAGTTTCTTACTATGCACTCTGCTTGCTTTTGGTTTCAGATTCCTCTATTCTTTAATCTTCACAAGGTTTTAAATGTGCGCCCTCCTCTTGTAGTGTACAGACACAAGAGCGATAGGTGGGAAAAATCTGCCCTCCATACTTAATGATTGTTTCCTGGATTTTGTAACGATCTTTTCAGTTTTGAATGACATTTAAGCTTTTTGAAAATTCGATGGCATTAATTCAGTAAACCTGAATGACACAGTATGGCTGTCAGGTACAGACCCTGTATTGATATATGATGTGATTGCTGTTATTGTTTTTGGCACTCGTTGCTATTGGATCGATCTGTAAATGGGCCGCCTTTCAAATTCAGTTATAGAAATCGTAGCAGGAAATACGAACATCTCTAATTTGAAATGAACTTATATGGATAACTTAATTGATGATAAGGAGTTAAGGGAATCAGCGCCATAACATTTTCACAAAGTTGTGCAGCCAGAACACACAGTCAATGTTTATCAGTGCACTGGGTGCCCTTTTCCTCCCTGTCACACCAAACTTCATTATCATCTTCAGTGGGTAGTGAGTGAAAAATAACAGTCATACTTGATCTGATCACTATTTCACATCCTGGCGCAAAAGCCAGGGAGTGGACTTGACCCGCCTGATCAGTAACAGTACAGCGTTAGCTAATAAAGAGCATGCAGCACCAGTTCACCGAAGGCCTGTCATAATCCTCTTTTGAAATATGTTAAAACCAGGCGTGAATTTCAAGGCTGTCTGAGACATTCTTTATTGTCGCATAAAAACTCAGATGTGATCTGAGGGTGCGACAATCGCTACTCGAGCTCCTACAAGACAAGTCAAACGGCTGCAACAGCTGCTTCTTTGTAAAGGAAAAGACCAACCCAGAGTTTTAAGCAATATGAGAGCATCATCTTACACCCAGAAGAGCCTGCAGGTTAGTGGCTCAAACAGCAGGGTGAGGGTCCAGAGCCCGTCTCCTTCCCGTTGCCGTGGATCATCATATGACAGCCGTGGCCGCTCTGGTTTTAAAGGCACTGCCGTCGAGTTGGGAACAGAGATCCACCAGCAACATGCCAATGAGAAAGAGGAAATGCAGGAGCTCAATGTCAAGTTCGCTGGATACATCGAGAAGGTGCAGGCACTGGAGCAGAGAAATGCTGCCCTTCAAGCTGAGCTGAGTGCACTGCAGGGCCGCTACAAGGGAGGCCCCACAGGCATCGGAGAGGAATACGAGCTCAGGTTCAAAGAGGTGCGGGAGCTGATTGAGTCGCTGACTAATGAGAAAGGAGCAGCTGATATTGAGCGGGGCTACATCGAAGAAGAGGTCGAAGTGTGGAGACTAAAGCTGGAGGAAGAGCTGGCTCTCAAAGAAGAGGCAGAGATGATCCTGAGGGAGTTTCGCCAGGATGTCGACAACGCTACACTGCAGAAGGCTGAGCTGGAGAAGCGCATAGAGCAACTGGTGGCCGAAATAGAGTTCCTCAAGAAGCTGCACGATGAAGAGGTGGCTGACATCATGAAGCAGATCGAGGACTCAAAGATTACTGCAGAGCTGGATGGCGATCGGCCCGACCTGGCTGCTTACTTGCGCAACATGCGTGCAGAGATCGAGGCTGTTGCTGCCCGCAACGTCCAGGAAGCAGAGAAGTGGTACAAGAGCAAGTTTGACACCCTCAAAGAGCACGCCGGCAAACACGAGGAGCATATGAAGACCATGAAAGACGAGATCTCGACCTTCCACAACCAAGTGACGGACCTGCAGAACCAGATCGACGGGCTGAGGGCTCGTAACGCTGCTCTGGAGCAGCAGCTGGAGGACATGGAGATGTCCCACATGGATAAGGTGGAGACATTCGAGCGTGTCATCGCTCAGTTGGAGGCCCAGCTCTGCGAAACCAAGCTGGAGATGACCAAGTATCTACAAGACTACCAGGAACTGCTGCACATTAAGCTCAAGCTGGATGCAGAGATCGCCACCTACAGGAAGCTGCTGGAAGGGGAGGAGGTGAGGCTGGGAATCGCCAAAGATGCCTGATTGCTGGATGAGGAGTCAACAAGGTCAACGGAGAAGACGAGCAGAGCATCAGGGAGAGGAGTGATCAGCTAATTCTACTTAAGAAGACTCAAAATTCTTCCCCATCTTTCTAATTCTTTCCCTAATTGACCCTCTTTCCTCTAACGGCTGCGTATTGTTTGAAATGTTTTGATTAAGTACCTGATTTTACACATACATTACAGCACAGAGATAAGAACACAAACAAGTCTTTAGAGTATTTGACCAAAGTACTCTTCGACAAACATTTGTTGCCACCTTTTATGTACTTCACAGTCTTGGATACTTGGTGCTATAGACATATTTTTTCTGGTACTGAAAAAGTATCGAGGTTTGATGCCCAGCCCTACTACCCTGTTACTTACCTCACCTAACCCCATTACCCTTATGTCTTTGCTGTCAATGCTTGATGCTTCCCAATTGTTCTTAGTTCAAATTTTACATCATTTCAAGATGACCTTCTTGCTGCTTCCTTCCTTTCCTAGCCAGCTGCACCCTGTCACTGTCATTCATCTTCAGTACACTTCCTATCGGATTTTATCACAGCCCTCGGGTCTCCTCTGTAATTCACCTCCCCTTTCACGCCGGGCCAAACCAAGCCCTCTGCGACTGCTTCTTACGATGACTTTCAAATCTCAATTCCTTTTACTAAACACACGTTTGTCCTTTAAACAACACAAATAAACGCAGATAAATATCAGTATTGCGACTGGTCTACTGTTCCACTTGATTATTACAAATGTTTAGAAGAAAGATGACTATTACACTAATGTTGACCGACTGTAACTTAATAAAGATTGAAGTGAGTGCATCCAAAATAATGCATTGATTGTTTTTCTTTCACATGGGACTTTCCTGTTTTCCTCATTTTCTCTCTCAGCTCCCTGTTCATCTCTTTACCTTCCTATGAACTCATTTTAACTTACACAATCTGCTGAAAAGCATTTCTTTCTGAGTTTGGTCCAGGAAATTACAATTATTTGACTACTTTACATGTTGCTTTATCCTGAGAAGAAATCCTAAATGTGCTGCTAAGGGGTAGAATGAATGATTGAATGAAACCTTTATTGCCCCTAGGGGAATTTGCCTTACACTGAGAGCGTAAAAGCCCAATACAAACAAATACAGGACAGCACATATAAACAAAACCATAAAAAAAACATCCAGCCTTGTGTCTGTTTTCCATAACCCCATGCTGGATAATTGTGATCCTCTGTAACAAAGATATTCCAAAACGAGTCACAAATATGTGTTAGTAATGTACAAACATGTCAAGTTAACCTTGTTTTTACTTGATTGGCCAGGTGGTAAAATGGGTTTACTCTCCACATCACAGGTGTTCTTTTCATATTTTTAATGAGCCCGGGTCAGTGCATAACAACATTGACTGGGAGCTGAGAACGATTAAAACCCCTCTCTCTACAAAGGGATCACGACCAACAGTGTGCCACTTTGCACCTTACTGAAAATTCACATTTATTAGCGTCATTTGAATTTCACCTCAGAGTAAGGTTTAGAGTGAGATGAAATAATGTGATGAGACGCAAGGCTGACAGTGAGCTGAATATTCAAACAGACTATTTCTCCATAATGACATTTATCATCACTGTGAGAGCTGTTCGTGACCTTGGCTGTGGATTGGTTTTTGTTTTTCTGAAAAGAAGGCATAAAGTGACAATGCGTTCAATGATCCAGAGTTTCCCTACTAGATAGAAAAAGCACATAAGTATTATTAAAAATAAAAAAATACCTACTTATAAAGGGCTTTTGTTTAGGGCCGATACCAATATCGATATTAAGGAGAGAAAAAATGCGGTACTGATATATTGGCCGATAGCTTTCTTAAATCTATTTGGATCTTTAGAGATAAATATAGATATACACATTTATTGTATTAATCCCTCAAATGCATTAATCTAACACTTGTAGAATATATATAATTCAGAAAAGATGGGTACTCAACTGGAGAGTAACTGTGCATGTACGTGCTTCATGGCCCGGCACTCTGAAGAGTGATAATGCTTTTTGTAATCCATTCAGCACACTCTGCTGGTGACAGAGAACTGCTAAGTCTATAATAATAATAATACACTTTCTGACTGGTGAATAAATGTAGAAATATCGGCGCATATCTGCGATAAAGTAGCCGATACCGATAGCTACTTAATATGCTAATATCGGCCTATATTATCAGCTGGCCGATTAATCGGTCGGTCTCTACTATTGTTTTTTTTTTCCTGCGGTAGCCATCGCTGAATAAACAGTCAACAAAGCATATTTCGATTAACCATGTAGAAGTTTTAATTTAACATATAAAAACATTTAATGCAAAAACTAAATATAAATGTAGACAATAAGCTGATGTCATAAATATCCATACATACAAAATACATACAATAGTTTTAAAAACATATCAATAAGAAGAACTGTGGTTGTGCTTTGAATATCTTGTTAGAGTTGAACATGAGTATTTAAAGGACACATTTTATAGTATAGGGGGAATATATTTTGGAGTGTTTTTAATTAAACAATGTTAAATTGAATTCATATCTATGATGCACAATGTGTTGTGATGTCATCTAGAAGAAACTCTTCCACTGTTATGCCACATTTATTGCAGAATGTTAATTCATATGAGGCATGCAGATCTGTAACATGATGTTGCAGATACGCATTAATACATGCAGGTATTAGTTATATGTGGAAAACATCCAGGGCACTGGAGTAAAGTGATCAGTACAGGCTACAGTACACAGAGACGCTAGTGAAAACTATCTTTATTCAGAGAAAAGTTATGAGAAACATATTGTGTGTTTAATAAAAGCCTCTGTTCATGTGGCAGATATGTCAGAATTTAAAGAATCTTGCTTTGCAAATTTGCTTAGAAAATGACGGTAACATCAGCATTTTAAATATCATTTCATTAAAGTGTATGTCCTTAATTTATTTTGAAAGGAATTAATGAATGTGAAATTCTAAGAGTCTTATAAAAACTTGAAACAAGTCTTTGCGAATAAGACAGTTTAATGTCTGAGAAACAACTTCTAATAGTGACTTCTTCAAGCCGGATTTGTGAATTCTGTCTGTTCTTTTTTGTTTTCTATTAGGATGCTGACAAGAATATCATCAAGTGGCTGAAGGAGAAGGGTCGACTCGTCAATGCCAGCAGCTTTAAACATAGTTACCCCTTCTGCTGGAGGTGAGCAATGTCAAAATCCAAAGGTTTTACTTTTTGTCTTTCACTGTGGAATTTCAGGGATGTGTCCACAACTGAGATTTTTGTAGTGGCAGCACCCAAGACCTAAATTTCACAGCGCTTCTCAACGGTGATTAATATTGATAGAAAGTTGTCGCACTAAAATTAGCATTAGCAAGAAAAATGTAGAAACTAAATATAAAAATTATGGAAAGGAATGGTGTCCTGGCATTCACAGCTGCACTCAACTTGGAAATTGTACCCTCGAAAAAAAAAAAGAGTATGTTCATGAGATAAACTTCTCCTATGTCTTCATTGTTGGTATTGGAAATCCTGCCTCTTCTTGATTTTTATTGGTCAGTGATGGGGAAGTGACATTGATGTGTTCCATAAAGTTAAACTGTTTTTAATTGAGAGCGCTGAGACTGCAGCGACACAAAACAGCTGATGCCGAGGGTTTTTTGTGCCTAGGATGCAAAGAACTGAAGATGCTAAACTACATTGGAATTTTATAGAAAACAGGTGCTGCCAGTTAAAAAAATCACCTTGGTCACACACCCTAAAACACCAGATATAGAATAACCCAACCTGCAAAAACAACCTGATAAAATATTATAGAAGCTAAGCCTGGAGAAATAAAATCAATTTTACTCATTCAAAATACATTTATACAACAGTAGATGAAATATTGTGCTTTTAATTAAATGCTCTGTACAGTACAGTGTTTTAAAGCAGAGTTGGGATGTCCCTCTGTGCTCATTCCTCCCTCAGGAGCATCATCGCAAAAAATCAGTCGTTTTTGTTGTCTCTGCACTGAATCAATTCACAAGGCCACTGTCAGGGTTACGACATAACCTCCCAAGGTCCCACGTTATCACATTGCATCCAACAGGCACACGAAAAGCCACACACATCAACTTAGTTTATAATTCAGTGTCCTTATTTGAGCAGCTGCAAGATGAATTAACCCAATAATAATGCAGCGATGTGCTCTATGTGTTAAGAGAACACAAGTTGGTAGATATAAAACTGTTCCCTTGTAACCACAAATAGGTGATGGAATCAACAGCCATGCTAATAGCTAAGGAGGTTGCTTTTAGTCACAGAATGACTTTGATCTAAATATTAATGTTAACATGTCCACAATGACATAAAAGGTATACGTTGATACCATGTTCAACAAATTTGTTTAGCATATTAGCATGCTATAGCTAATCCCCAGGGCATTGGCTAATACTGATTGATAACCAAACATCTAAACCGTGACCGTGACCTTGTGACTAGCATTGCTAAAGAACTCAAACATGATCATTTTCAGTCATTCATTAAATGGGATTGCTGTGATGTGTTGTGTGTTTTTATGCAGTATGTTTGTTTTTTATTCTCTGCGTACCTGAAGGATGGAGTCCAAAAACTAATTTTCTTATGACATTAAAGTATACCTTATTTTATTGAAGGGGATCAGCCACAGGATAATTATAACAAACTACACAATATGTAAACAGAACAGTCATCAATTATAAGCCCCAATTCTAAAAATCCTTTATTATTTAAGTGTTGTTTTTATTGGGACAAGTTTGGAGCGAGTAAACTGATGCCACACATCACTTATAGCACATTTATAGCCTTAGGTAACTTATTATGTCTGTCACAAAGATGGGCTTTTAAAATAATTAGCTTGACAAATTAGAACTTGATGCCATCATAAAATTCAATTTTGATATATTCTTGAACACTACTTTTCTTACTCTGTTATAATATCTCAGTATGTAGCATCCTGATGCTTAATGTTGTGTCTTAATGTACTTTTAGGTCTGACACACCCCTGATCTACAAAGCTGTCCCGAGCTGGTTTGTCCGAGTGGAGCACATGGTGCAGAAACTGCTGGACAACAACGACAAATGTTACTGGTAAGCTCTTATCTGAAACTAGTGTTAATTAGCTTGGTGCTAAGTGACATTGAATTAACCACTTTGACTTTCTTGTCGGACAGGAAGCCCAAAATACCTTCTAGACAGGGAAGATGGCGGTAGCGGTCCCAAAAAAATTAAAGCCACTATTCTGCACAACCACATCAAGTCGTTTGTCACAGCTATTGGCCCTGTCCCTGCAGGATAGCCATGTATCAGCTGACATGTAAAAAGATACTGGGTTAAAAATGCAAGTTGCAAACATTTATTAATTCTTCATTAAATGGGGTCAAAACCATCATCAAAGCATTTTATTGCGACGCACATTAGCATGATGCTAATTGTACTGGCAGAACGTGGATAAAATGTAAGCATCAGCATGATGGCTTTGCTAAGTGGTATTACCCCTGGTGCTCCCAGTGCTCTTTCTGAGCCACAGTAGCTGCCTCTGGTAATGGGACTGTCAGACTGAGATGAATGACTAGCCGCTAGGAAGGTGAAGACGCACAGACACACATGTTCAGAGAGACCTGCAGGAACACACACGCACACACTCTACTACTGTATTACTTATCTGAGGACTACTGTTACTGCATGTAGTAAGGTATGGTAGTATAAATATGTTTGTTATTTTTTGTATTAAGCTTCCTTATAGTTTATCTGCATTTTTTTTGCTATTAATGAACCCATTAGTTGGTCTATTAAATCGGAAATGTACTAAAAAGACAAACAAAGTGAATTGTTTCAGTTCTAGACCCGAATGGAAAGAGGTGGAAGCTTTTCGTAGTCGTAGTTGAACAGTTATTTTGACCCCTGTATGTATAAAAAAACTCATTCAGTAAATCTACCTTCTTTTTAATTATACTTTCAGCTGCTACACTTGAAGAAATTACGCATATACACCCACATTTCATCCCTGTGCTGAGCGCTGAGGGTGTTGCTCTTATGCAGCTTTCTAATTAAGCTTATTCTCCAACCCTAATTATTTGATTTTTTTCTCTTTTTGATTAGACTCCACTTTCATACTCGAGTTCCAGTCTCTGGGAGATTGTCTGTCTGCCAGTGAGGGTTGCCAGCTCATCAGCAGCTTTAAAAAAAAAACATAAATCCTTGCAGAGTTCTGTAACTCTATATAGAAGTTCATGTTAGTTGATGAGAGACTTAAGAGAATACTTCAGAAAGCAAAGTGCTAGTTACCATATTCTCAAAGTGATTTGTTCATTTTATCTCTCTTTACTCACAGGGTGCAGTGGGTAGACTGAGGCTAAGTATCTATTGAGAGAGTTCAGACTGATTCCTCCAGATATGTGTCTGCTTGAATAAATTAAGGAACAAAATTAATGAGCGTTCTCCAGGGGAGTGGGTCTAAGCTCAATGTGCAGGACGCTTGGCACTGGTGCATGAAGGTTCTTGGTCCTAAGTGTAAAAGAAAATGTGGAAATGATGGACTGGTCCTGAAAAGAGTTGGAGTTGGATGAGCCAAGAATCAGACACGCACTCCTTCATTTGACTTTTTTCCCTATGTTTTTAGTTTTTCATGCCACTTCTCAGTAATTGAAGCTGTTGGTCTTTAGCTGTTTACAGATTGAAATTCCGTAACAGCGCCATAACGAAGTTCAGCTGTCACTGTGCCCTTGCACTTAAAGGGATACTTCACCCGTTGAAACATGAATCTGTATTGACATTGGGTCATATATGTAGTAGAAATGTGACATACATTTTTGGTTCTTATCAGCTTTCTCCATAGAGCCTGTTAGCATAGCTTCCAAGCAATATTGCGGACGTTAAGTTTCGTTTCTGGGAGTGAGGTCCCACCCACTGATCTGTGATTGGTTTGTAGCTTCAGTGGTCGAAAATATGAGGAACTAGCGTTGTAGTTTCAGCCCTGCTAACCGCGAGCCTCCGGTGAGGCAAAATGACGATTTTTGCGTCGTCGGAGGCTCCTTGTCAGACTTAAAAATACAAAGACATCCCGTCTCAGGGGAAAATGAGGGCGGGATGCACGACCATTCAAAAATACTGCAGAGTTTCTAATGATACATAGCTTAATGCAAATGGGTGAAGTATCCCTTTAAACATTTGCGGCATTGCACAATCGTGAGAAGCACAGTGAGTCACACAATGGGAGCTTCACATACACACACGCAGCGCTCAGACGTTACACACAGACACAATCTTCCCCCATTCCGTCTCTGTTACTACCTCAGATGGCAGATTAGGGGGTAACGACTTTGCCCCACCATTCTGCCTCTGTGCGTTACACATTACACATGAGACGTAGCAGTGGTGTGAGTATCCCGCCTGGAACTGGAAGTGTGTAAGAGCCAGTAGTCTTCAGGTATTTGTAGGAAAAAGCTGGCGTGTCATTTCAAGCCTAAATGACAAGCTGTTGCTGGAAGATTTGATCAGCTGTAGCTAGCTACAGTTAGCTTCTTCAGTTGGTTAAGATGCTGATTCCAGCTATTTCTTAAAAATCATTTAGGCTAGTAATTTTAAAGTGAAGTGTTCCTAAAATATGCCCTTGATGGCTGTTTGCATGATAGCGCTTAAAGACTGAGATGATGCTGTGCTTCCAACACTTACTCCACAGTTAAAGGAAATGAACGAGGAAGGAAAGGAAATAGGCCTATTGGCCCTGTGTTTAAGTGTACAACTACTCAGTTCTAGTAGCATGATAAGGAAAGGTAAGATCACAGTTTTGTCATTATGACATGACTTTGTTTAACTGTTCATATTGCAGTTTGTTTCCCTACGCAGCACTAGAAAATGCTTTGAGGACTGAAACCTCCCAGTGAGCTCTGCTGAAGATGTGTATTAGGAAACTTGACAAAATCCAAGAGCTGCTAATGTTAGAGATGATACAGAGCAGCTAATGCTAACCTAAC
Source organism: Labrus mixtus (assembly GCF_963584025.1). Classification (NCBI taxonomy): domain Eukaryota; kingdom Metazoa; phylum Chordata; class Actinopteri; order Labriformes; family Labridae; genus Labrus; species Labrus mixtus. The sequence goes on along the minus strand of NC_083618.1, from coordinate 14,438,722 downwards.
CATTCTAACCAGCATTTTTATCAATCAGCCACATGAACACTGCGTCAATGCTTAGTTACTTTTCCTGCTCCATGATCAGTTATTCACTGTTTATCATGATGTGTTCAGTCAATGCCAGATTGCCTGGTTAGTTGTCCTTCAACACTGCTGCTCATTTTCCTTCCTCTATTTTTACCATCTTCCCATCGCCTGTATCTTTTTTTTTCTCCATTATGCACATGCTCAGTAGGTCCCCTTCCTGACCACAACCTCTGTCTCTCTGTCTCCCTCTTGCATCCATCCCCTGTGTCTCTGACTTTTAATAGAAAGCGTGTACATATTAAATGGCTCCACGGTGCGTCTCGAGCACAAGACAGCACACTTTAAAGTCTACATTTAGCAGGAAGCAGGATAGGGAGGGTGACTGTGGAGGAGTGTTTGTGGGGGGTTTGTGAGAAGCTTAAAAAAAAAAAAAAAAAAATCATTAAATTGATATATTAGGGGCCTAAATAGAAATGCCTTCTACAAATGGGAATTGATGAACTCGTTGCTAAGCGCGTGGATCCTGAAGACGATTTATACCCCCTCCCTGCTCTGTTCTCCTGAGCAACACTGCCGGGCAAAGTAAGAGGGGAGGACAGGAAAAAATGAGAGGAAGTGATTGTGAGATAGGGGATTAGAGCTAGAAATGGGCAAACTAGAGAAGGAGGGTAGAAAAGAGATACTAGGGAGGAATGTGCCTTGAAGGGGATGTTAACCTTTTGCAGTTGAGCTATATAAAAGGAAAGGTGAACTTTGTTTTAAGGGCTTAATGAAAGTGGAAAAAAAGCCAGCTCCATAAATGAATTAATTTAATACACAATATGATAATGGGCGCTCTTGTTGTGGAAAAATGTATGCACATTAAATTAACATGGTATTTGCAAAATGAAATGTATAAAAGACTTATGGCTCCTGTAAGAAACTTTCATTTTGTGTTGCTGGTAGCCGTGTGGGCAGAGACACTCCTCTTATTTTTTAATTGATCTGCTCCTGTACATGTGTAAGTGGTGTTTTCTAATAAAAATCTCAACTTGCCTTTTTTTAACAGTCAAACAAATCACTCTGTGTGTATATCTCTGATGAAAAATGTAAACAAAAGCTGTTTCAGTAGCATGCTGTGAATCCACACCTACCCCGGCAGTGACAGACATTAAAAATGACTATAGAAAAAATATTCTATCTTGTCACCCATGGTGTGGTTTGCTTTTGTAGGTCATAGTGTGGCGTCATGGCTTATTTCAGTCTGTTTCATAACCAGGCAAAAAGTCCTCACAGAGTATTTTAATATATCCTCTCTTGCATGCCACAGGCGCTAGTTTGCATAATGTGACACTTGGAAACTAGGAGGGATTTTTTTCAAAGGTATTTCTTTAAGCAGACTTTTAGCAAACATGATCACGTTTCCGTGCTTACAGTAGCATGAAAGCTTTGCAACTCCTAATGTGTCGATTTTTATACATTGATTTCTACCACTTGTTTTATCATTGTAAGTGAAAGACTTACAACATGGTATTTATTGTTGCCCTTTTTCTTTTTTCTTTTATTCTTTGTTTTGATTTAGCTACTTGGGGCTTTTTGGTCTGCATGCATGTATTGAAGAGGCAGTATAAAAAAGGAAGAGTTAGGTTATAACGGGCAAGTGTCTGTTTTTAGGTCAAACTTAAATGCATAAATTAAAACTCTTGTTTATATATCATTTTTACGACGTGCTTTCAAGTCTACGTTGCATTGATTTAATAAATATTCTAAGAAGGACTCTGCTGCAAAGAACTCAAAGTGGTAAAATATAAAATATTGAATTATTGATTCCATAACCCCCTTCTAGTTTTAACAGTATTTTCATACTTTGGAATCTTTCAAAATCAGAATCAGAGACAGGTTTATTACTAAGTATGTTAACACACACAACAAATGTGGGTGTTTCTTGGGGATTTTGTTACAGAAATAAAGAATACCATCCATCCATTATCTATACCACTTTTCCCGTTCGTAGTCGCAGGGGGCTGGACCTAATCCCAGCTGTAATCAGGCGAGAGGCGAGGTACACCCTAGACTGTTTGCCAGTCAATCACAGGGCTGACATACATACATCATACAACCAGTCACACTCACATTCACACCTATGCTCAAATTCAGAGTCACCATTTGACCGAAGGAGCATGTCTTTGGACTGCAGGAGTGCCCAGACCGAACCAACACATGCACAGGGAGAACATGCAATCTCCACACAGAGAGGCCCAATCTGACTGTTGTGAGGCACCAGCCCTAACTACTTCAACACCGTGCTGCCCAACAAAGAACATACAACATAAAAACAAATATTACATTTACTTCCATGTGGTGTTTAAAAAATGTGTTGGAAAACTTAACATAACAAGGTGAACCCTGTTTAAAAAGAAATGAGGTTTAAAAAAAAGGGTATTACAGCAACATTCCTGTTCAATGTCTTTTAAAGCCACAGTAGACTTACCGGCTGAATCCATGTTTTTATAATATCATCTCTGTCTTTCCAGGGTGCCAGAGTTTGTGCGGGAGAAACGTTTCGGTAACTGGCTAAGAGACGCACGAGACTGGGCGATCTCGAGGAACCGTTACTGGGGCACACCGATCCCGCTCTGGGTCAGCGACGACTTCGAGGAGGTCAGCAAAACACGACACACAACAAATACTCTCTTGTTATGCTTTAATAGAGATGTTAATGCTTCGTATGTGTCTTTGTACTCTGCAGAGATTACACAATTTGTCTATGTCATGACCAAATACCAAGACACTTACTCTTTTCTCAGCGCAGGCAGCCCTCACAAATCAATCTGGGCTGAGCATGAGAGGGCATAATTGAAAAGTTGAACTCTCCATAACTCTCACTTTTATTTACCATAGAAATGAGTTTAGGAAAAAGTGGCTTGTGTCTCTGCAAAGGAAGATTAGTGTGCTGCGAGGGTGCAGAATTTCAGCTCTTCTCATAAATTGGCAGGGTGAAGTTTCTTCTCGTTGACCTGTTTTTGACTCTCTCATAATTTGGCATATCTGGCCCTTCTTTTGTGTGTGTGGAAGCTGGTGTAGGACTTTCCTGGCATGGCAAAGTGATGTGACCATGGTGTCAAACAAGAGCGTTCCGTGACTCCTTAACTGTAGTCAAAGTCAGCCCCCCTCAGGCACCATTAACAAGTGCCTCCCTGAACTCTGCACATGAATGATTCATTAATGTAAACAGCAAATAAACACAAACCCAAAATGTGTTTGGCTTCTCTTCATGCCAGTTAAGGCGACTTCAAAGGTCCTCAAGACAAACGGTTATCTGAGGGTAAAAAGGGAAGAAAGGCACAGAAAATAAGGATAAAGATGAGAAGGGACAGAATAAATTAGCTTGTGAGGAAACAGAGAAAGACATCAGAAGGGGGTAAATATGAGGGATGAAAAATAAACAGAGTGAATGTTTGTGTGGCTGTTGATGTTCATTGCCAAACCCAGCAGGATATGTGAAGTAGACTGAGCTGAATAGAGATGTCAGAATTAGGTTGTTTAAGCGTTTGAAAAATGAAGCGTTGGCTGAAAGAGGGACAGCCAGCGACCTGCTTGCTGCAAATAGCGTTGTGACTGTTTCCAGAGCGCTCGCTCTCCCTGGTGCCTCCCTCACACACCCCTCGGAGACAATTTCTACACACTCAAACCTAAAAGCAGCACGTGTGTGTGTGCTTGTATGTCTGTGGCAGTATAATTTCTATCTGTCTGCTTCTTTTCTTTTGTCGTTCTTTTATCTGTGCTAATGTTTTTGGTGGCTTTCTTTGACTTCCTCCTTCTTTTGTACGTGACAGTGGTGTATCAGACTCTATCTGGGCCATGTTACCTGGTGCTGTGGTAAAACTAGAGCAGGGCCTACAGGTTAACTCTCCGCGGAGACCGTTAACATACTTTATCATACTTTGTAAGGTGGAAGTTATTCAGGAAGTGTGTTGAAGTGGGCCTAGTTTGAAGATGTGTGTATTGATAGAATAAGATGCAAAATGACAGGAAAATACACCTGAATGAGGAGGCCTGGTACTGATAGTACTTTGCAGGCTTTTGACACTTAAGTTCAAATTTAAGTAAGTACAACTATCCTCAGTTTGTGTGGGTTTTGAGACAAAACCGTGTGTTGTTTGGACATCAGATACCATACGATGCAATAAGATACAATACACTTGATTTTCCCTTGACAAAATTTGTCTTGGACTCGAGAGTAATTTTAATATATTTAGTTTAAGATCAACTATTTATACAGCCTTTCATTTCAGCCTTAAACATTAACTTTTTGTGAGTTGACTTACTCTTGCTGTCTTGTGTGTTAATGTGTCTCTGTGTATTTGTCCCTTCAGGTGGTGTGTGTCGGCTCCATAGCTGAACTTGAGGAGCTGACCGGAGTCAAAGTAACTGATCTGCATCGGGAGAGGTGAGTCACTGAGCCAGCAGTAAGATTGTCAGCCAACAAACCTGAACATGAACTCAGCGGTGTGTGTCTGCTGTGATAATCTGTTACCCTGACATCCTCTGTGACCTGCCTGCCTGGACCACACTGATGTTGTTGAACGCACATCACTTCAATCTTCCGCTCTCCATCATATCATTAACTATAATCTTTTACATGGTGTCGGCCATCTTTAATTGATGGGGGAGGAAGAAGTTGTCTCTGCTCTGTTCCCATGTTTGGGTTGTACCTTTGCGGTTCCTTTTCTGTTTGGAAGATCATGAGAATCCCACGACGGATGGATGGAGAGATAGATGCTTTATTGATCCTGAGGGAGATTCTATTGAAAGTCTTCTATTTATATTGAACTGTTCTTAAACATGCGGTTTTAGCTCAGGGACTTTTATATTGTGTTTTATATATTCCATGTTTGGGGACACACGTGATTAGATATTTCCTGGAAAACATGTTCTCATGTTGCTCTGCAAAACCTCTGCATTGCAAAATGACAGTAAGGTCAATTGGATTGAAAAGACCTGTTGCTGGAGATATAACATACTGTGTTAGCTTTAAGTTATCTGATTGACTGAAACATTTTAGATTTGATTTCTCTAACAACTAAATGGACAAACTGTTATGAAGTCATATAATAAGGAGTGAAATGCATGGCTCCTAGAGATAATCACTTTTACTGCATAATGGAAAGGGAAACATTTAGCAAACTCATATGCACAGCACACTGCAACAATCATATATTAAAAAACAACTGAAAATGTGCTCAGTAGTGCACTTCTTTTCATAAAAACTCCTCTCTCTTTCCTCAACAGACCCAGAAGTAGAGCTCTTAGGAGCAGCAGAGCAGCTTTAGTGGCTGCGAACAGATTATTAAAGGTGTATTCTGTGTTTTATAGGCCTGAGTGCTAATAACTCTAAAAAAAAAGAAATGTGAAGGAGGTTGCAGCTGGGAGAGAAAATACTGTAAATTTCCCTTAAACAACTTTATGTGGATTTATTACCTTCTGATGTTAGTTGTTTACATTTTCTGTCTTTTCTTTGGCCAGAATAGAACCTTGAGGATATATTAGAGATTTAGTGGGCACCACACACAGACTGACAGTTTATAACTACTACAATATGCAAGCTCATTTTCTCTCTCAGGTTTTGTTTTCCTCAGCTTGAGAAACTTCACTGGAAAAAAAAAACTCTAGGGCTGAATCTGTGTGGGTATACAGTATGTGGGTATATGAAGTAAATTCATCTTTATATCCTTGAAGCATAAAGCAATAACCGACCTTATTCTAGCGGGTGTCAGCACAACATGAGCTCTGCTATTCTTTTCTTAAACCTCATTCCCAGCGGTGAAATATTATAAAACCACTGTTTGGGATGGCTGCCCAAAAGCATATAGATGAACAGAAATCATCATAACATTAATAAAAACTAAAATATAGCAGGAGTGGTTGAATTTGTTATTGCTGCCATTTGTCCCAACGCTCCTTTCTTTCTTTTTGTTTACTTTTTCTCCACCCAGCATCGACAATCTGACCATCCCGTCACGGTGTGGTAAAGGCACCCTGCGTAGGATCACCGAGGTGTTCGACTGCTGGTTCGAGAGCGGCAGCATGCCTTACGCCCAAGTCCACTACCCCTTTGAAAACAGGAAGGAGTTTGAGGACACATTCCCAGCAGACTTCATCGCTGAAGGCATTGACCAGACGAGAGGATGGTGAGCTATGAATGAATGAATGATAGAGGGATGAAGGGAAATACCAGAGAGCCTCCCTCTTTAGCTTGAATGAGAAGAGCAGAGCATGACTGGGCTGGCAGACAAAAATCAATGCTTTAAATCAGTGTGTTTGTAATTGTTTTTAAGGTATTGTTTATGTATGTTTGTATTTTTATCCTTTTCATCCTTTTATTGGAGAATTAATCATTTGGAATGTTTCAGTCCAACTTCGTACGATAGACTGTAAAAAAAAAAAAAAAGATGAACGGCACGACGGCTGTCTAAAAGTAAAGCCAAAACATTTGCAGCTCCCCCTGCTGTCTGGCTGCAGTATAGGTCTTAATCTCCGCCTTCTTGATACAAGCAGATAGAACTCAGATCAAACTATACAATTAAAATACAGATCAAATAATTATTTCTCAAACATGGTTTCTGTCATTCAAGTTTTGATTCATGCTTAAGTGTTTTCTAAATTGAGTTTTAGTTTCTTATTTAATGCTTTCAAAAGGGGTATAACACCCTGAATGACAGCTCTGTTGACAAATGTGGCTCCAAAATTCATTGAACTTTCCATAACTGTGAGTGTCAGCTTCAAAACGACACAACTGTTCTACGGTGGACTGTACCCACCTGAGGGATCTTTGCTGTTATATCACATAGTTTAATGTGTGTTTTGGTTAGTGGAGGGGGTCCTTGGCAGTCTACTGTGCAAGGAGTCTTACCTTGGATTCGGCCCTTCTGTGTCATGTTGTAGGTTCTACACCCTGCTCGTGCTTTCCACAGCTCTGTTCGGCAAACCACCCTTCAAGAACGTCATTGTTAACGGACTTGTACTGGCTAGGTAAGTCTTTCTTATCGGTCTTCATTTCCAAATAGAACTGTCTTTCATTAAAAGCTAACAATGTTTCTCAAAATACTTTTGTATAGCTGCTGTATATTGGGCTTTGACTACACAGACAGTACCCAGCAGCAGGATCAATTTGGGGGATTTTTTTGACTGCAAGAAAAATAGGATATTGCAAATCTTATTCTGTCAGTCAATTTCAAATGTCTTCCTATTTTCTGTGGACATCATTTCCTTGTTTGACTCCATTTATCTACAGTTGGCCCCCCTCTTTCCTAACATTTTTATATTCTGTTTTGCTCCCTCTCTCACCAAGTCATGTCTTATTATTTTTTTCTATTGCTTGTAATGATCAGTGTGCTATATGTGCTGTAACATTCAGCCCTCAGAGCTGCTCTACAATACAGTTACTTGTCCTCAGCCCCTGGGTCTACATGCAGCACTGTGCTCACAGGCCTACTGACCTGGAAGGACTTGACTAATTTGAATACCAACGTGCATTGTTTCAAACATGCACTTTAGTTCAAGCATACATGTGTGTGTGTGCATTAATGCCTCTGGCTGTCTCACTCCTGCAGCGATGGACAGAAGATGAGCAAGCGCAAGAAGAACTACCCGGATCCAGGACTCATAGTGCAGAACTATGGAGCTGATGCCCTCAGGTCAGCTCTGTGCTTGAATGAGAACCAGTGTGTGATTGTGTGTGTGTTTCTGAAGCATGAATGCCTGTGTGCCGGTGGCTGGGATCTGTGCGGTAATCTACCTTATGTTATTAGCAGGAAGAAGTTTTAAAAGGTTTGAATCACTATCCATGCTTAACTAGGCAGCTTCTTTGTCCTACATACATTGTACACACAGTCACGCATACTGTACACACACATGCATTCACACGTTTTCTCCTCTTACATTCACTCCTTTGCCCTGAGCAGTGACAGCGCCATGGCCATATGGTCTAATGAATAAAGCACCATGCAGTTCCGCCATATGCTCACAATATAGACTGATGAAGAAAGAGCTGTGGAGATAAATAAAGAAAGGTGATGGCTTTTTTTCTCTTAAGGCCTTTATAGATAGAACACATCTATTTTGTGCTTTAAGACTTGACTTCCTCTGTTGCGGTTATTAAACACTGCGCTCCTTTACTTCTTTAACTCCCTTTGCTTTTACACCGGGTGAAGTAACAGCCCTCTGACATCATGTTGGCTCATTTTAGGGTGCCAAAAACTATTTGACTAGCTGATGGATCTGTGTATTGTGCATTTTGTTAAAAAATGTATTTTAAGAGTTGCTCATATTAGAAACGCAGATGGCCTGTTGCATGACGTTGCATCATGTAGGCTTGCTTCTAAAATCATCATCAGAACCTTTTAAAAGCAGTCTGCACTGTGTTCTGGGGCCTGCCACAGGCTATTAAAGCATGGATTTGTCAGATTTTCTGTCTGTCATGTCAACAGTGATTGCATTTGGATTTAATAATGAAAAAGAGATTTTGCGCTGAATTTAATTTGTACTGATAAGCTGTTGGTTTGAAAGGGTTTGTCCAAAAATGTTGCAAAACATAATGAAAGTGGACATGGAGCTGAATTGGAAAACCTTATCCAATCCAAACACATTTGACATCTACATAGCCTTTTATTAGGATACCCAGCTTTCCTTTAATAGTGTCAGATAAATGTCCTGTAATCTCAAATATTAATTGACACTCATGGGGCTGCAGGCCCAGTTGTCTCTATCTTTAGCTTTAAAAAAACAAAGGAAATATTAAACTCTGAGCATGTTTGTTAAAGGAAGAATATGCAACTTTGTGATCCAGTAGATGTCGCCCTTGAGCACCAGCATGAAACCAAAACAACTTGGGTTGCATTGTTGTGTTAGCATGCTAATGCTAGCGCTCTTTATTTTACTCGTATCTTCACACTGCATGTAAATTTACACGAAATGACCGTGATCTAAAAACACTTATGTGACATTCAAATAAGCAGTGAGTGCAGTATGTTATAGTCCCTCAATTAAACAACTTTTATACTCATGGGGATGAGCCGGCCGGCCGTCCATGTAAACACGCTGTAGATACGGCTCGGAAAACATCACTGACATAGCCCCTAACCCTGTCATGACTCACAGAGTTATTTTCAGAGGATATACGCTTAAATGTAAAATAAAATAAAAATAAATCTGCAGCCACTTTTTGAAGGTCTCGGAATCAAAAGCATTTTTTCTCGGTCTCAGACTGGGCCGACTCCGGATTTAAATCAAGACCACCACTGATAGTCCAGTTTTCCACGTCATCACTTTGATTCTAAGTAAAACAACCCTTTCTAAAAGAACAAATTACATGTATTCGTTCAAATTAGGATTTTTATCCCCCAGTTACGGCCGCAACCTTCTCTGTGTTTTGGTCTAAGTGAGTGACACACTCACTGCACACAAGATAATGGTTTTTTTTGTGATATTCATGGTCCTGCCTGGGTCTTGGTCTCGATCCCTAATTGTCTCGGTCTTGTTTTGGTCTCAGAGCATTCTGGTCTCGGGTAGGTCTCGGTTAGTGTGGTCTTGACTACAACACTAACGTCTTCTGTAGATATACAAAATCGTCCATTTTACTGTTAAATGAGAACACACAGAAAATTGTAATATTCGTTTTAAGCTGTAAAAATGATTGATATTGAGAAACATGGAGCGTTACACATTTCTTTTCAGCTTAGCTTACATGTAGCCATCTTCATGAATTTGTTTTACTCAACTCTAAACAAGCCGACCGGGTGTTCAGTGTTCCCTCAACACTGTTGTTTTGGTTCCCTTTTACTTTCCTGTTTCCCGCATTTCAAGTTATTTTGGTGAATGTGTAACTGGAGCGTCCCCGCTAAGTTCTGCAAACTTTATCCTCAATGCTGTTTTGTGTGATCTATCAGTCCTCAACAACACGACACATCTTTCATTTGACTTGGCCTACTTTCACATCTATGAACACATTTTCATTTTTTTTTACCTGTGTACCCACTCTCAGCCCGTCATTATAATTTCTGCCATACTCACCAGCCTCCTTTCCCTCTGCGTAGACTGTACCTCATCAACTCTCCTGTGGTGAGAGCAGAGAACCTGCGTTTCAAAGAGGATGGTGTTCGGGACGTGTTGAAGGATGTCTTCCTGCCGTGGTATAACGCCTACCGCTTTCTGGTGCAGAACGTACAAAGGTTACAGAAGGTACATGTGTAATGAAGAGAATAAAAGGTCATCACTGCACAATTCATACAATGGTCCTTTAGCTTTTCCAGTTCTACAAAACACAACATTGTAACTTCTTTTAACCAATTAAGTTTAATGAGAGTAAAAAAGGAAATTGATCGTTTTTGATGCCATAGCAGCAGTTATACATCCCCCTAATGTCCGTATGTCACTGGTTTACTTATGGCTGGGGGATCTTGGTTTCATCTGGAAAAAAATCAGAAGCTGAAAGCATTTTTTATTTATTGTCTCTGCTCTGCATGTGAAAAAACCTGTCAATTGTTTTAAAGCATGTTGTTCCCTTAGTGTCCTCAGCCTTGTTTTCTGACTTCCCTCTGTCATGCCGAGTCTATACATAGATATACCACCCTCGTCAACCCTTATTGTCTGGATTCACCTTTTCACTACCAGTATCAATCACATGTTTCACTCCACAACACACACCTTATTGAGTTCATAGCATTAACACACACACAAACACACACACACACACACACACATCCACCACCTGCTGCCGCTATAATAACAGCAAACACTGCAGGTCTGACATAGACCAAGTGTCTACACGGCTGTAGAACTAGCTGTTCCTGCCTGTAGATGGCTCACATCAGCAGCATCAAACTCATCAAACTCTGTGTGTGTGTAATTGTATTTATTAATTAGGAGGATGGCGTTCAGTTCCTGTACAATGAAAACACAGCAAAGCAGAGTGACAACATCATGGATAAATGGATCCAGTCCTTCACTCAGTCCCTCATCCAGTTCTTCAAGACTGAGATGGACGGTGAGACACGCAGACGCCACATTTTTCCTCTTTAAAACTCAGATTGATCTGGACAGAGGCTTAAAGACAACTGCTTCAAATTTTCAAATCCTCTTAATCTTGCACCCTGATCATGCCGTTTTTATACGTAAACTGACTGTAGTTTTCTCTCGCAGCTTACCGTCTGTATACAGTCGTTCCTCGCCTGGTCAAGTTTGTGGACATGCTCACCAACTGGTACGTCAGGACCAACAGACGTCGTCTGAAGGTGAGATATCAATTCAGAATCATTTTTTATTTAGAGTCAACGATGACAGTTTATAGGTTTAAGTCCTGAAGGTTTCTTTTATAATGTAAACGAGTAACTGTTTAATGGAAACATTTCAGTGTCTTAATCATAGCTGTAATCAGTTTATGGACCTTCTAGTGAATGTTTGGTTGTCATGGGTTTAAGTATAAATGCTCTGATGTCTGCGAGGGCACATTTATTTTTCTCTCTGTTGCAATGGGACTCACTGTATTGATGCATGTGTGAACTTTTCAGGGAGAGAGTGGCACTGAGGACTGCCTGTGGGCGCTGGAAACCCTCTTCAGTGTCCTGTTTTCCATGTGCAGGCTGATGGTGAGTCATACTCTTTCTGTTTGTTTGTGTGTGCGAGAGAGAGAGAGAGAGAGAGAGATTGTGTGTGTGTGTGTGTGTGTGTGTGTGTGTGTGTGTGTGTGTGTGTGTGTGTGTGTGTGTGTGTGTGTGTGTGTGTGTGTGTGTGCGTGTGTGCGTGTGTGCGTGTGTGCGTGCGTGCGTGTAATTAGATTGTATGGGGAAAATTTCTTGTGGTGAGGTTTTTGTAAAGAACTAATGCTGGTATATAGAATAGTTGTGTGTGTATGTGCTCACATGGCTATGCATAATGCATAAGCAGTAGGAGTTTTTATTTATAACACATTGAAGATGTTTGCATGTGAGGCGAGAGCCAGTTATCCTAACCCAGATCAATACAGATCAGCTTTGGGCAAATTAATTAGCCGTAGTTGAAATGGATGAGAATCACATTAAAAGTAACCTCTCTCCAACATAATTCTGTTTGAACTTTTGCACTGTTTGAGTGGGAAAAGCTGTTGAGAAAAATGTGTTTTTATTCTGGTTTCATTGCTGCTTCTGACTTCTAGACCTATTTTTTGTCAGAAAATGTGAATCAACCACAGCAACAGAGTATCTTAATAATCTTCTACTCTTCTACTCGTTTTCTTTCATGGGGTCTTGCTCTTTTCCCTACATCCCCTCAGGCCCCCTTCACACCTTTCATTACAGAGGTGATGTACCAAAACCTGCGTCACCTCATCGACCCTGCCTCTGTGGAAGAGAAGGACGCCAGCAGCATCCACTATCTCATGCTGCCACAAGCCAGGTTAGTAAGAACCTCCAATACAGCTCACAAATTTAGGGATATTGACGCATGTTAAAGTAGTGGAGATTTCTCAGTATCTGTTTGCTAAAAACAACCAACAGTTAGATATTAAATTAATCAACAGTGATCTTTACTCCCCTACGAGAGTACACAGAATATGGCCCAATCACAAAGTCGACCTTAAACCTTAGCATTGAACCCTAAAGTACTCTAATGGTGTCAGACATGGAGTGCGAGTGTCTTAGTCCTTGGGCCTGAGATGGTATATGACATGGAAGAAGATGCAGAAATAAATAATGAGAAAAACACCGACCGACAGTATCTATTTGTATCTATTCCACAATACATTGTTTGCTTTAGAAAACTATCAAATGTTGTAAAAGCCAAACATACAAACAGTCTTCATACAGTATGTGCTATTTAACCACAAAAGTGATCAACTGCACCTATTTTAATACAACTTCCATATACCAACGTTTGTTTACATTAAGTTTGCGCAAGGATAATTACATCCTTCACGTCAACAAGTTAGCAATGATCTCTGGGTAAATCCCACGTGTGGAATTAGGCATGAAGTCTGCAGTAGAGCCCTCACAATCTTGACCATGATGCTCAAGGGCTGTGGGTGGGGAGATGTGGATTGGGCATTTGTTGGGGTTGTGGACTATACAATGGAATTGATGATGTCATCTTTGGCTTTAACATTAACTACCTTCATCTACATTTTGTGACTGAATTATAGACTTATATATAAACTGTTTTGCAGCCCGACCAGTCAATGTGTCACCTCTGCACACCTTTGTTCTTCCCCGTAGCCGCCAACCTCTTCCAGCATTTCAAATAGTCAGGCTAAGAAAACAAGGACAGGAATCAAAGATTTAAGAACATAAAACAGTCTCCTGCTGTGTGTCATAGAGGTGGACTGTAAAATACTGGTGGCCTACGTACACATCCACAGAAATTGTTCCATTTTAAAATGAAACAGTCTAGGCTTTAGGTAAAACAAGCTAAGCTGCTAATACACACTGTAAGGATTTCCTTCTGTATCTACGAGCATGTCTTGTTCAATGATTCATCCAAAGGGCAGACGCTTTCTTAAACCAGATTTCAAAGCGTATAAAAAGTAACTGAGGTCATCTGGTTTAAAAACTGATGCTCTTTCCACATATAGTCACCCTGCAGCCCCACCCCCATTTCACCACATTTTTCCCAGAGGATATCCACTGCTGATCCACAGCCTAATCAGACTCAGCCAGAGTGCGTGGCCTTACTTTACCCCGACAGTATCACACTCTAAACTCCATGGAGAAGCAGCTTTTGAGGCTCCAGAGTCCACAGTAGTTTTTAGATAACCGTCAGGCCCCATAGCAGCTCTTCTGTTGTAGTCATTTTTATTTATTTTTATTCCTATTGTTTGCTGCCTTGTTTTCCTCTTATATGTTATCATTCTAACATCGCCAGTCTGATCAATTTTTCCTTTTCACAAGTCTTAGTTTATGGGATGGTATAGGTTCTGTGGATAAAGATTTGCTTGTGAGTCATTTCTGAGCAGATTGTCTTTTTCCACTGGTGTGTCAAATGCAAAGCTCTGTTTCTGGCTGATAAAACTGAATCACAGATGATACATCTTTCCACAGCGGTACCAACAATCAGGTCACCTGATAAGAAGAAAAAAATCCTTGTGCACTGCCTCCCTCAAGTTCACTGCTAAGTCTGCCTGAACTAACCCTGCTTGCATTTTTTGGATGAAACTGTTGATTCTTTCTTTAGAGAGAGATCAGAGTTGTGTACTTTCAGCAGATCATTTAAAGTACCCACACAAGCTCCGTATACAGCCCAGCAGATGGATATTGCTCACAGACTATGATCATTTTCTTTCCCTTCTCTTCAATTACCTCAGTTAAATGTTTGCCTCAGTGGCTGATCAGTTTTGCAATGCCTGGCAGGAATTTTTAATTGCCAAAACTTAATTGCCTCGTCTTTAACTGTAACAAAAAAAAAAGTTCTGACATGATTAAATATCCATTTGATTTAGCAAAAGGAAAATAGTGAGTGTAATGGTTCATATAATCTCCCCTGTCACTTAGGCAGCACTCACTGCTGCTGCTTTATTAGCGGCTTGTCCTTCCCACTGTCGAATGGGACTACTTCAACCCCCTCCCAAAGGTCAGCCACCAATCAGGCGCCGGGAACAGCTGCTCCTCAATCAGCTCATTAAATGATTGGCCGTCCCCAGTGTCCTCTCCTCTCTCATTCCACTCTACTGTTGGGGGCGCACACATGCAGAAGCACACACACACAACCCACACACACAGTGTGTGATGCTGCAGACAGTTAGGGCTAATATCACTATTATGCATGATTATCAGAGGCTGCGCAGCTCTAATTTGTATCCGGAGGTGGAAGTCTCTGTACCTTATTAGTGAAGGATCCTTAGTTATTGTCTGGTACTGATGGTCCTGAACTCTATTTATTTTGACGTGTGGAAATAACCTTGTCACACATCTTTTTTTCATTTTTCTCCCAAATGTAAAAGCAATTTAATAACCCACCATTAACCAGAATTTGCTGCATGTGAGCTATTACAGAAATGAACCTACGCTCCCAAACTGTGACCTGACATTGTAGAAAGTTTCACAGAATACCAAATGAATCTCCTCAGAAGAGGGGTTGTTTTGAAATATATTCTCTCATCCTCCTACATCTAATATTCTAGGAAGGAAGCCCAGTAAGGGCGCACACTTTTTTCTCGCAAAAGTTTAATCAGGTGGAGCGTTTTATGGTATAATTGTTTTTGTGGAAAGCGAGCATCATAAATGCCCCCACCTCTTCAGTACAACCTCAACTGCAGACTTATGAGGTGTTAGATCATACTACCACACTGTAACGCTAATTCATGTGTTAGGATGCTTTGATTTTCTTAACTTTAGTTTTTTTTTTTTTTTTCCCAGAGAGAATTTGATTGACAAGCGCATTGAGAGTGCTGTCTCCCAGATGCAGTCTGTGATTGAGCTGGGCAGAGTGATCAGAGACCGGAAGACCCTGCCCGTCAAGGTGAATTATTTCCTTTATCCAATCCATTCATGCACTCCAGTGTTGGAGAGGTACAATGAATGTAAACGATGTTAAACATATAATGTGTTGATGTATTTCAGTACCCGTTGAAGGAGGTGGTGGTCATTCACCAGGACCCAGAGGCTCTGAAAGACATCCAGTCCCTGCAGAAATACATCCTTGAAGTAAGTAAAATGTCTTTAAATGTTTTCTTCTTTTATGTTAACAAGAGGACATTTTATTAATTGATCATGCTTTTTGTGTGCTGTCTTGGTAAAGCGTCTTTTAACCAGTGCTCTGATTGAAAGAGAGACATGCATCTTCTCACACTCCGTCTCCAGAACCCATCTGTGTCTCTTTTATTTAGGTGTTTCTCTAAGTCTTTTGACTGTGCTCTAATAAGTGCTGTTACTCTGACAAGATAAAGAGCAATTTAAAAAAAAAGTAGAATCTCTTAATTATACAAATAATCTGAGTAATAAGTTTATTTGTATAGCACTTTTAGAAACAAGGGTTTACAAAGTGCTTTGAATGCAGAAGCATTCATAACAACAAAGCAGAAGAACCCAAACAACAACAACAACAACAACAACAAAGCAACCCACGGATGAGGCACCCAACAACAATAAAACCCCAATAGTTAAAGAACCCAGACAAAGAGTCAACCAACTTCAGAACCCAAACATCACAAGAACTCAGGCAACACAGGAACTCAGACAACTTAGGTCGATTGGAGAGTACCAAGAATTTAAGAAGATAAATAAGCAATCAAAAGAGATAGAAACAATAGAAGGTGGCTTGAAGCTATAATCTTAGACAATCCAAAGCCTGTATGTTCAGTTGTAATATTAAAAGTTCAATATAGATGGTGTTTGTATTATGAGCTATAATTAAAATTTTAGTGCATTGTTAATTGAAAGAGGGGCTGTTTTTTAGAAGTTGTCCTATAGAGCAGTGGTTCTCAAATCGTCTAGCCTCAGGACCCGCCACCAACTCCTCCCTGAAAAATCGTGACCCAAATTTAGATTATTTTTCATCTAATCAGATTGATCTAATGAAAAATTGTGCGTTTTTTGCAGTTTGCCACTTCCGTCAGATGTTTTGTACCTCAGACAGTTCAAAACATCTGACCGAAGCAAGAAACTGAACAAAACTAACACATTTAAAAAAGCGCTTTACAGACGGTTTTTTACAGGCACATGCTTGCGACCCACTGAAAACAGCTCCGCGACCCACTTTTGGGTCCCCACCCACCAGTTGAGAACCACTGCTATAGAGGCATTGGTGGGGTAGTGGTGAGTGTACGCGCCCACATGTACAGAGACTGCTGCTTGGGTTCGAATCCGACCTCTGGCTCCTTTCGCGCATGTTATTCCCCCCTCTCTATCTATCTCTCTTTCTCTCTCTTATTTCCTACTCTATGCAATGTCCTATCAAGATAAAGGCAAAAATCCCGAAATAAATCTTAAAGGAAAAAAAAAAAGGTGTCCTATCGGTTTTGGGCAAATAAAAAAGGCAAAGGTACATTTATTTTTAAAGCTTTATTTTTAGGCTGTTTGCCTTTATTTAGACAGGACAGTGGATAGAGTAGGAAATCGGGAGTGAGTGGTGATGTTATGCAGGAAAATATCCACAAGTCGGACTCGAACCCGAGCGGCCCTCTGATGGTCCTGATGAATTACAATAGTCTGTAGGCTTAGAGCTGCCAAAGAGAGTGGAAAACAACTTCTCACATGTTACACTAACTGTCACAGCCGTTAAGCACAGGAAGCCCTGACATTTTTTTGATTTTCCACTAAGTTCAAGACGTCAGCGTTGTTCAACATCTGACTTAGATGACCGCCTTAATTTCTTTATTAAGAATGTCTGGTTCTCTTTCATGTGAAACTGTGGCACTGTTGCTGCATTTATCCCACTAAAGCCAATCGGAAATAGTTTATGAATGAGTAAGAGGATACATGCTAAGAAGTTATGAATGCATCTAAATTTGGGAATGGATTGGGGCTCTTGTTCCGATAAGATGCTAACCCCGGAAATTGACAGAACATTTTCAGACTGAGGTCCATGTGGGAAAAGAGCTTTTCCTACAGCTGTCTGTTGGATCCTGCAAGCTGTATCTTAGTTCAAACCTCTTCTTATCTCGCTCTGTTGCATTTCTGGGTGGGGGAAACATTTAACCTTGCCGGCTTAAAGCCCTCTTCCAGTAAATAAGTTTTATTTGCTCAGAATTGAGAGCAGCCTGAGGTCCCTCTGCTCAGGGAGGACCCTTCAAACTGTCTTTCAATGTGTGTGCTGTCTTGTCAGACAGGATGAGCAATTGAAAGTTTGGTTGATTCACTCTGGATTCACCTTTTACCCATTCGGCCTTTCATAATTATACTACAACTGTTGTGATTTTCTGGTAATACTTTGATACTAGATAGCTACACAATAATTCATTAAGTTCTGGGATCTAGCTCTTGTCACACCTCTGTATGATGAATAATAGCGTTATTGTTGTCATCCCCTGGCTTTCTGACTGGTTGATTTAACGGCTGACTCTGCTCTGTAGGTGAATTACATTTTTAAACAGCCCTCTACAGCGCACCTCTGAATGAATTCAAGTTTTTCATTTGACTTCTACTGGATGTAACAAAGCATTTACCTTAACTTTGAACCCCTCAGAATTGACTCTTTTTACATAAACAGTAGTGGGCATACCAGCCCATACCAATACCAGCTTATTTAATGGGTTTTACTTGGTTGTAAACGAAACAGGAGGTAAATCCTTAAAGGTATGGGTCATATTGCTAATGTTTGTTTCTTCTCCCATGTCTCATTGGTTTGGAGGGAAGAGAGTTGACACTTGGTTCTTGTTGTTCAATAGACTTCGGCTGTTGTCAGCTTTGCATTGCTGATAATCTGTTGTAATTGTGAGCTTCTGAGGCTGCAGTATCTCAGTCTGTAAGGACTTGGGTTGGGAACTGGAAGGTTGCTGGTTCAAGTCCCCTTGCCGACCAAATCTGGAAATTGGTCTGGTAGCTGGATAGGTATCAGATCACTTACTGAACACTGCCGAGGTGCCCTTGAGCAAGGCACTGTTCCCCCCAAACCAGCCCAGGAGCACTCGCTGTGGGCAGGCCCCTAACTCTGACATCTCTCCATTAGAGCATGTCCATAGGATCCTGTTTGTGCATGTGTGTTTTTTCAGCCTATGTGTGTGGTAAGTAAGTAAGTTGTCAGTAAGTGTAACAATTGAATTTCCCCTTGCGGGATCAATAAAGTATATCTAAGTGCAGCAACATAATGCATATTTTGCCTATAAATTGTTTTCCCATGTGCACTTTTTTATTGAATTATTACCAGTCTAGAAACTTTGCCCTTATGTTGATCCCTCATCCAACCTCAGTAGCTTATGTGTGCTCTCTGTCCACAGGTCAAAGATGCTTCTCGAGGTTAAACTATAAACTAATGCAGTAGGGTCACTGAATTTCCACACTGTTGCTAGGAGATCTTCTCTAGTAATATTTTTCCCGCAATTCTGGTTTTGCAGCAGATAATGAAAACATGTTATCAGAATTTGATGAATTATTGAATCAACTTTTGTTCACTTTTTGTGCACATCACAGGTTTTTACGTGCTTCAAACTGTTTTTTTGCACAGACAACAGCAACCTTTTATCAACAAAAACTGGAAACCTCTCCACTGTTTTGTGTTGATATTAACTTTAACCGGTCAACAATTTGTTCAGACACGTGTTCAATACTGATACAAAGTGGAAAAAATGTGTCTTATTGAGCCCTCATACATACACCATGTAAAAGTGGTAAATATTGTTTATATCTTAATTTCCCTGTGCTTTGTACATAGCTTATTATTCTTTGAATACTCTCACTTTGTGTTTATTGCTTATTCTATTATTACTTCTTCTACTTTATTTTTTTTATTCTATATATATTTATTTTTCCTCCTACTATATTGTTTTTAAGAGCAACTGTAACAGCCGGATTTCCCCCTGGGATTAAAACAGTATTTCTGGTTTCTGAACCTCACCTTCACCTCTAAGACAAATTGTTTCTTCTTTTCCGTTTTCTTCAGGAGCTCAATGTGCGAC
The DNA here is from genome assembly GCF_963584025.1 of Labrus mixtus. Lineage (NCBI taxonomy): Eukaryota > Metazoa > Chordata > Actinopteri > Labriformes > Labridae > Labrus > Labrus mixtus. The sequence continues at coordinate 14,419,146 of NC_083618.1, read as the reverse complement.
AGTTGACGATGTCTACAGATAAGGACAAGTATGGTATCAGTCTGAGAGCCGAGCCAGACCACATGGTGCTGGGCAAGAGACTAAAGGGAGCCTTCAAAGCCATCACTGCTTCTATCAAGGAGCTCACCAGCACGCAGCTCGAGTCCTTCCAGAAAACAGGTATAAACTCAGTGTAGCTGTCTGGTTGTGTGTCTGTGTGTGTGTGTGTATGTGTGGGGGGGGGGGGGGGAGAGTGCACACTATCAGTGAACTTGAGGAAACCTTTTAAATGCAAAAATGCAAATCAGTAGCCATATGCAGTTTTTTTAGCTTACATATTTTTCTGCAAATTACATCTCAAGTGTCGTCCCTCGTGTGCTTTTGTTCTTCATATAAGTGACTACAAATACCAAAAGCTAATCATTAAGCAATAATTCTGTTTTACGAGTAATTGATGAGTGAACATTCAAGCACATGATTGCCAAAATGCTGCATAATCTTTCAAAATGATATTTATTTAACAATAAATGTAACTAAGATTACTTTAAACGAAATAGTGTGCAGATGGACAGCCGGTTTATCTTCTGCCTGCAAACCCCAACACTCCTGAAACTATAATCAGAGCTCGAGTACGGATCAAAGCAGTCCAAGGTATCTTGTCCGTCCAATTATAGAAAGACGAGGAGAACCCCCAGAGTCTCCAGGGAAGGAGGCAGTGGAGGTCAGCTGGGCTGTGGGAACTTAACATTTCCAATCACTCGGATGTTTGAAGTCTGGCCAATTGGATGGAAAAAAACTGGAGGATGAGCGATGGAGGGATAGAGATAGATGTGGTGGAGGATGGTTGAAAAATTGATGGAGGGAGGAAACGCACAGATAAAAATGTTTACAGTCGATCCGTGATACATTCTACTGACTGGTGATCACAGGAGAGATGTGATGTTTGAGAGTACATCACCTGTTTTTAAGTTCTGAACGATACAATGCTACACCGTTCTGTTGAAGGGGAAATGAATATCAAGCTTGGACTCTCAGCCTGTTAGCTTATCTTAGCATAAACACCTGAAGAAGGGGAAATGGCTAGCCGGAAAGTATAATATGATAAAGAAATATGAATAAAATAAGCCTTCTCTACTGTTCATTAAGTGGTATAAATATTTCTGTCTCTAATACAGTTTCACAAGTAGAATGTCCATGGAATAACAAATGCTACACCTTCAGTCAAAGTCTGCTTTTAACCTCCAGCTCAGACTCCACAAGTCAAAAAACCTTGTTCGACTTGGACTATAAGGGTGGCAATTTGGTTGGAGACTGATGGTGGTTTCATGGCCATTGGCTGAATTGCTCATTATTCCTTACCTGTACCTTTGATCCCATCAGTTTGACAGGGAAAAAAAGAAAATAGGTTAAGACACCAGGTGGGAAAAGAGAAGAGAAGAGAAGAAAGGAGGGACACAGGGAATCAAAGCATGGAAATCTAGGATTAGAGAGAAATGAAGTGACTGTTTCACCCAGCCTCTGGGCGTGGAGAAGAGAAAAGAAGAACACGGTCATGGTTTTTAGTCAGAACACAGACGTGGGTAATTGTTGCCACTGGCAAAAACAAAAGATATAAAATCGGACTCAGATGGGTTTGCTTAATGTTTGAATGCTCAGATCTTTTGTGGATGTGGTCAGGTGAGATTGTAATGTAAGGAATCTCTAAATGTAAGTAAATACAGGTCCAGACCCTGGTTAATTCAAAACAAAGACCCACCTTCCACGCATGTTAGTAGCGCTTTATTATTAAGTGGTGGCATGTTGTTATTGAAACGTTTTCAACGATCTTTCCAATAGAGGAAACACTGCTAAATACAGACTTATACTCACGCAGTCAGTTGGCAGTTTATTCAAATTTAATTAGGAGAGTAGAGGAGGCATAAATAGTTTATCATCATGTTTGCACTAAAGCCTGTAGCCAGAATTGATTTAATCATAATCTGCCTCAATAATCAGCTATTTCACACGCATTGAGACTTTCCCAACCTGCCCTTATATCATCAATTTCCTGTTATCAGACTGGTGGCGTTTTAGTTTTGGACATGTTTTCCTATTTGTAAGACCCTGAGGATCATTTTAGATTTCCACAGAAAAGAAAATGAAAAAGGAAAAATCTTAATGTTTGTGGTCGCAAACTCTTTTAATGACCACCCCCCTGGTGGTTTCTGTTTTGACGGTGTAATTTATGGTTGTTCTGAAATGTGGTCTAATGGTGCAGAGACACAACGGGGTTACATTGTTTTGATTTCTGCATCAACAGCATATTTACTTTTGTTAAAGGCTGTTTTTTTAATGACTGATGAATGTTATTATCTGCTGCTATATAATGGGGATTATTTTTTGATTTTGTTTGATTTTGTTGCTGTTGATTTTAAGGATCCATCATGGTTGATGGACATGAGCTCCATGAGGAGGACCTGAGGCTGATGTACACCTTCAACCAGAGCTCTGGCTCAGCCGCGCAGTATGAAGCACACTCTGATGCACAGGTATGCTATTCATTTAAACCCAATCCTTTTGGCTTTGCTAACTTTTCATGAGAACGGGACGCCCTGCAGGAAAACAGAAGAAATACCGTTCGTCACCTCCTCCTTCTTTTCTTTTTTCCACTAAGACCAAGGGCTGACAACGCCAGTGCCATTTTTATCAACTTTTATCAGACATGCTCGACAAGTAGGCTACCCATAAGACAAGTGGTCCGCGACAGCGGTGTGAAAATGGTCTTCTTGTATCACAACAACGAGCTACCGCCGTCCCTCTTAGCCCCACCAATTTTAGCAGACAGTTCACAGACGTGCTAACTGGCTGCTTTTTATAACTGACAGATGGTGTGTGAACTAGTGCAATAAAGCCGTTAGCACCTCTCGCGAGATGACCTCGGCCGGCTGCCAAAGTTACATACTGCAGTAAACGGGCCGCGCTGTGGACATGGCAGAGACGCCATCTTCCCTGTTGAGAGTTATTGGGCTGTTAAATTGACCTTGAAACTACTATCATATTGTTGCTTTAAAGACTGTTGTTGTGTACATTGAGCCACAAAGTGTCATGCGACCAGATCTGAAGAGAATTTTTTTTTCCTACGCTGCAGCACCTGCACTAGGCTTCTATATACTGTAAATGCATTTAGGTGTCTTTACTGTAAGTGTGATGTATGAAATCATTTCACGCCTAAGTGGAGACCAGCATGTATGCGTTTCCCTCAGGCCCTCTCCAATCAGTGCTTCTCCAACCGTAAACACACCACAAGACTGCACCTTAATACCAGTTTACTGAGCTGGCTTTATAATTCTCTGTTACTGTCGCTTGCTCACACTGTCTCTCCAGCACCCATCTGTCTCTCTCTCTCTCTCTCTCTCTGTCTCTCTCTCTCTCTCTCTGTCTCTCTCTCTCTCTCTCTCTCTCTCTCTCCCTCCCTCCCTCCCTCTCCCCCTCCCTCTCTCATGTTCTTGCCCTATTTGTGCTCTACTTCTTTGTCATCATTTTATCTCTTTCCCTCAATCTGCCCATGTTAAAGTGTTCCGAACTGGCAGCAGCTTTTCCTTAAACAACATCACACTCATTTCCATTTGCTTGGCCTACAATAATTTCAAACCTGCTTGCTTTCCATTATTTATTTATTTAAAAGTTGCTATTGTCTCTTGTCTTACTATGCCTTTTCAATTTTATAGCTTGTAGCATGCGGCTGAAGGGGACTTGTGACATGTTTCAGTAAACAGGATATAAGAGAATGAATACCACTTTATGATCTTCATGTCATGTGAAAACCTGTTGCTGTGTGCCACAGTTTATCAAACAAAGTCGGCTGCTGTATGTTCTTAGATGATAGATCAGAAAAGTAGAGTAGAAATGTTTTTACATTAAACCTCAGTAATCTATAGTTGTTGTTTTACTTTTTGTATTGAGGAAAAATGTGATGTTAATGTTAAGATTATTGCTGAATCATCTTAATTGTGGGCAGGATTTTAAGACAATTTAATGCTCATTTGATATTAGATCACATAACTCTTGAATATTTTAAGTATCATTTTTCAACTCCATTTTCATATTTATTGTGCTACATATTTTTAAGCAAGAAAAATAACTTCAAAAGACAAGAAAGTGCTTAAAATTATTTAAAACAGGTATCTAAACTAAGCGGTGACATGGTGCTTCTCAGATTTTTTTTTTTGGATCAGTTTAACATCGAGCTCCAACTCTCCTTTTGCCTCGATATGTTTGATTTCAGGTCCTGGTGCTGCTCGATGTCACCCCGGACCAGTCCATGCTGGATGAGGGCATTGCTCGAGAGGTCATCAACCGCATTCAGAAACTACGCAAGAAGGTGGGACAATTATTTCAGGAGCGCTACTCCATTGGGAAACAAGAGTGACACATAACACACTACTAATAAATGTAACAATCCAGTGTGTAATGATCAGATGGTGACGTATTTGAAACTGTTTGCTGATACATGTAATCAGGGCTGTGACGGGTTGAACAAAACACGTTGCTGGAGCAGACTGAGGATTGTACTGAAAGAAACACATGAAGACTTTTTGTATGGGTAATATATGACAGTAAGAGACACAGAAAGGAAATGGAATGTGAGAAACATTTAGAAACATGGCACAGTTGACAAAAACTTTACTAAAAATACTATATGAGAAACATAATACTATAAATGTTTAAAGGAGGACTGGAAAACTAGCACATACCCTCCTGGTGGATTTGTTTCACACTGCAGACCTCAGAACTAAAAATAAAGACACACAAGAAAGGCGATAGATTTGTAAATCAAAAGGAAGTTCATCAGCATCTGTTAATTTATATTTAAGCATTTTTTTAAATTTAATAAAAGACTACATAACCTTGTTTTAAATCTTATTGGATATAATATGCTTATTTATGTGTTCATTAATTTTTGATGGGACTGATGTTTAAGATTTAATGGCATATAACTTTAATGGCAATCTAAACTCATCTAACTGAGGTTGCAGATAGCAAACATCTGAATACCCTCTCCTCACACCCACCCAATCTAGTGCAGGGAGGCGGCTAGAAGGTGCTCAGTGTTTAATTTGTCCATTATGGGCTTCTGTAGAAACATGCAACAATGCACGTCTGTGAAAGAGGGCCTGCTCCCCCTGTAAGTATAAAAAGAGCTCCTTCTTAGGTAATAAAAACATAACTCTTCTTATTTTCAGGTGATAACACAGTCATGAACTTCAGAGTATCATATCACATTTTTGTATAGATCACTTTAATCTCCAATAATGGTGTGTTGAAATGTGGGAATGTGATGAGGAAAGAAGTGTTTCATTGAGAGTAGGGAATAAATAAAATTATTAAACGTGTAACGGGACCAAAAATGAGACAAATAAAAATGTCAAAGAACAAAAAAGCCATAAAAGATCATGAGAAAACAAAATTACAAAGTTTAACATGTGCTTTCAACGCTTAGTTTATTCTTTATTTTTTATAGATCAGTCTAAGTTATTTTGGTATCATTAAATACTTTTTTTAGGTTTTTTTTACTGTAACTATCACTGATATCTCCACCATTTGTCAGATTTGGGACACCATATTGGACCCTTGGTCGTACAAGACAATAACAGCTGACGTTCTCTTGTACTGTTTTTCACACAGTTCTAAGTTTTTATGGACTGATAAACTAATATTGCATGGATTGATGGTGAAATGACTCCTTAGTTCCAGCACAATATTGTTGACCAAATACAAAAGAAGAGTATCGTACATACTTTGGTTACATGTCCCTCCCTTTCTTCGGCCCTCTCTCCCCCCTTCCTCTTTATGTCCCATGCTAATTTTGTGAGGCCAGTTTTGAAATCTTTCCACTGCAGCGTCACAGTTAGAAGTTTCTCCATCATAAGGCAGGCTTAATGGAAGCTTAATTACAGTCTGGCCCCTTTCAGATTCTAATGTTGGAGCTTTGAAGTGGTCTGGAGAGTAAAGACGGATTAGCCAACAGCCTCTTGTTTTCACAAGCAACAAACAGTTTTTTCCGTCCGCCTATAGCAGTGGTGTGCACTGGCTTCCAGCCAGGCTAAATTCCTCCAGTTATTTCAAACTGAGATCTGTCAGGAATTTTCCACCCCGGGGATGGGAATTAATGTTTGAACCATTCTTTGACATGTTTGGTAGTAGTTTGGGGCGGTTTTGTGTATTTATCAGGGTTTGTGTGGGTGATTGTGTTTTTTGTTGTGTGCAAGTGCTGTGTTGGGAAATAGAGGTTAGCATTTCCTTTATTTATTTTTTGTTTGTTATTGTTGTTTTCAACTGCTCACAAACTGGAGATCTGTTTAGCTCTGTCTGATGTGAACACTGTGTGTATGTGTGTCAGTGTGTGAGTGTGTGAATCAGCCCCTTCAGGGTAGGGTCACTACCTTGACTTGGCAGGAAAAGCCTATAAACCTTCTTCCATTGATTGACTGCTCCTCTGTATCTAGCTAACGTTATTCCTCTGCCCTTGAGCCACATACTGCAATTGGAGTGTGTGTGTGTGTGTGTGTGTGTGTGTGTGTGTGTGTGTGTGTGTGTGTGTGTGTGTGTGTGTGTGTGTGTGTGTGTGTGTGTGTGTGTGTGTGTGTGTGTGTGTGTGTGTGTGTGTGTGTGTGTGTGTGTGTGTGTGTGTGTGTGTGTGTGTGTGTGTGTGTGTGTGTGTGTGTACTACCCAGTCAATATATATGTGTACGGCCGTGCACACGTGTGTGTGCACGGCCGCACACTGCAGATTAGGATGAGATCAATGTGTTTGAAAGTGTCAAGGTTAGAGGAAGCTGGCAGAACACAATGCCAAAATAGATGGGCTTTCATCCAATAAAAAAAATCTCCCCTTGTTCCCTCCTGCCTTCATTTGTTCCTCCTGTACTGTTTTGGTTCTTTAAAATACCTACCCTGTCTTCTCTTGCCCGCCCGTCCATTTTGTTTATCCCATCCGCTCTTTCTTCCTTGTATCAGGTAATAGCTTCTTCTGGATTTCTTTTTCTTACAGGAGAGAGACAGCCTTTAGAAGAAATACCTATCGAAAAATTAAATGAAATTATACATTTTAAGCCATTGTAGTGCCTTTTACTATACAAACTTTTTTAAAGTAAAAAATAAAATCCTAAATTACTAACAGAATAACACTGCTTTGTATTTATTAATGAGTTAATACCCATTTCCAATCACTCAGGGTCATTTGGTTCCATCAGATGAGATTACTGTGTACTACCGCTGTCAGCCAGAGGGGGAGTACTTGAGCTCTGTGATCCAGGCCCACACTGACTTTATCCTGGCTACCACCAAGGCTCCAATGCTGCCCTTCCCTGTCCCCAAGACAGCCAGCGTCATCATAGAGGAAAAGACTCAGGTATGAAGGCAGACCTCAGGGCGAGTGGGAGTATTGTTTCCTTTACTACCACTCATGTTCAGTTCAGTTCAGTAGGCCGATTGAGGTGCACCACAGCCTTTCAGCATTAATAAAACATGTTTGTAGAATACTCTGTGTAATATAATAAGTGTGAGCGACAGTGATTTTATGCCCAAAGTGTTCTTATGATCTTTTTAAGCATAGTAATTCCTAAACGTCTGCAATTGAGTGTATTTTTTGTTTGGTATAAGAAATAAAGAACACAAACATTGAGTGTGTGGCCCCCTCTTTGCCTTCTTCATTATCTTTTTTTTTTTCTTATTGCAGCTAAAGGGCTCAGATTTGGAGTTAATCATCGTAAAGGGATGTTCAGCCCCTCGCGTTCAGCTAAATGGACCAGCCTGCTCCTACGTGAACCTCAGAGTGACGGTCAACAACAAAGAACAAGGTTGAAAACGTGAAACGTGTTGTTTCCTATCAGAAAAAAATATCAAATAGCACTTTTGGGAAATTGAGCATACATTGATTGTGAGATGATGGGATGTGTAGCACACAATACTTTGACAATAATGATGTCGTCTTCAAAGGTTTATTGTGCTTTTGCAAAAGATAAATTCAGTCACTTTACGATAAGATACACTTTATTGTCTCAAAGTACTGCCAAACATTCAGCTGCTTCCACTTAAATCAATCAATCAATCAAAAAACAATAGAAAAACACATCCAGCATGTAAGCAGAAAGGCCCTTACCAATGCTTAACAACACAGCATATTTGCACATTACCAATATTGCCCAAGATCTGCAAAAACACAGCATGAGAGATGAAATAGCAGAGGTAAGAAAAAATGGAAACATAAGAACACCATGAAGCTATTGCACAGCCCACACGACATCATTTTGATTTGTCTTACCTGTAGTTCTCTCTCTGATCTGATCTGTTTGACTCGTCCAATAATACTGTCGGACTGTTTTTTCTTTTAGAGGGGGTCGTGCTGTTGGAGAACCCCAAAGGGGATAACAGACTGGGCTTGGACCTGCTGAAGAAAGTATGTGGCAGCATCTTTGGTACCAATAACACCCAACTCAGAGTCTTCAACGACAAGACCGGTAGGAAAAGACATATGCAGCCCAGTCTCATCTTTTTGCAAGAAAAAAACCCCAAACTGTTTTAGTAGAAAAGAGCTCACACTGTTAAACTTGTGAGTTGAGGGAGCAGAGAGACTGCTTTTTTCCTAAATCAAACTTATTGATTCTTTCTGAAGTGAACCCTGGAGAACTTAACTTTTAGTTTTTAGACATTTATTTTTTAGCCGTGTAATATTGGCATGATTTCACAGCATGATTTGTTTTGGTGTGTGTAACAGGACTGTGCAGCCAGCTAGCTTAGCTAAAACAGTTGAGAATCTCTCAGATAGCTATGTAGCTGCAGCTAACATTTGTACAGCAGGGTGTGCAGTAACATTTATCATCCATACACTCCACTGCATACTGATGTAGCATCATTAATATAATGTTGTAACATTTGATAAAGCATTTTTGCCTGCAAGCTCAATTTCTGCTAATTTATCTATTCTTCCCCACATGTTCCAAATGATTTCTATTTCAGTCTGTTTGACACTATAAGAAGGAAAAGGTCGATATAAAAGCTTTATATTCTCTTTTAGTCCTCATTCTTGTAAATGAAAAGACAAAATCGACTCACATTTGTGGCGAGTTAAATGGTTCTATAATCACCCAGATGAATATCTAACTCTACTTTCTCTATTAATGTTCTTTGTGTGTTCTTCACAGAGTTGACCAGCAAAACAGACCTTCAGGCTCTCAACGGTAAAACTCTGTCAGTGACTTCGGGTTCTTCCTCCCCTGGATCCGCCCCCACCACCGACACCCTTCTGTGTCCTTACGTGAACCTGCTGCTCTGTAACGCACAACCGGCTGGTGAGAAACACAGTTCAACACACACCCATGTAGTGTATATACAGCCAAGGCTAAACTGACATGGCTCCTTTTAATTATGATACAATTCTCCAGAGAGTCCAGTGGCAACAATGAATTCATCCTGCTGACCAGTTTTGTCTCTGTAGTCAAAGCTTCATTTAAATTCATACATGAAACATTGTTCTTCAGTAGATATGAGAAGGTTTACTACTTAGAAAAAAATAAAAAAAGTTAGCCTCCTTCATTCATGAATAGTTGGACATTTTTGAAACATTGTTTACGCCCCGCATTAAGGAATAGTTTGACATTTCAGAGAACATTCCCTGTTGAATACATGCTCTTTTTTATCTGTTGTGTATAAGTTACTATATTTTTTACTTCTTGATCAGAGTAAGACTAAAATATCTCTTCCACTCCTGCCTGTACAATATAGCAAACAGTAAGCTATAGCAGCCAGTTTACAGGGACCAAAGAAATAGTCTTAACACAAACACCCCTTATTCTGTGGTTTCTACACATCATTTTTTACCTTTGTAAAAGTGAGGCTAGCTTCTTTCTTGTTTTCGTATGCCTTCAGATGGAGCTAAGCAAAGTGTCTTTTAGTTTTTTGTTTAGTTTTTTAACTTTCAAGGAAGTGAATAGGTTGGTTTTATTCAAAATAATGAGCTAGTCTCTAAAAATACTGGATCATATTTTAGTTAGATAATTATTTAGTGTATACAACATATTAATCTCTACAGAAAATAGAAACTATACTACATACATTACTAATAATAGTCATGTAGTGTTCATTAGACCAGAAGAATTAACCCAAATCCAGCTTTATCCGGTTAAGTCATTCACACAGTCACACTCATCAATAGATCATCCAGGCCCTGTCTCTCTCATCAACTCTTTTTGATTATTCCTCTCCTCTGTCTCTTCCTTCTCCCAGGGCGGAGCTTGCACTTGTTTCCTTCCCAGGACTTGTGAACAAGCCGCACTAACAAGCCAATCATTTCTTCATTTGTAAAGGAAGTAAAGTCTGTCTGTTTCACTTCTCCTCAACACTCCTTTACTCTCCTCCAGAGTGCCAGTCAGGAGACGCAGGCACCCTCCTTTTGGTGAACCCAGTGGGCAAGAACGGGCTCGACCACTCAGGTCTGCTGTCTGAGGCTGCCAAGGTGTTCGGCCTCCGCAGCAGACGACTCAAACTCTACCTGGACCAGGACCTCACACAGGGTGAGATGAAGAGATGGAAGATATCATGTTATATTTATGCTGATGTCTGTGTCTGTGATATGACAGCTCATTTAGTATGCATAAAATAGTCCATTATGGATAAAATAAATGACTGCAATGAAACAGTGATGTTTTAAATCCTGATTCTGTATCATATCTTGAGCAGCTTTGGAGCTTTAGAGATTCATTTGAAAACGTTCTTTCTTTTTTAAAGGCTTTTTCATGTCTTTTTTGTTTTTTTCAGAGCTGCCGGCTGATTCATCAGTGAAATCTCTAAACACCAAAACTCTGTTTGTGAGAGTTCTTCCAACAACAGCCGAAGCATAAATCCAGAGAAGCCATGTAGGGATCCTGGCATCTCTTGTAGGTTCCCTGAACAGAGTTTTTTTACCCCTTAAATCTTACGAATAAGCCCCCTTTAAAGTATAGTCAAGTCATATTCTTTTCTTGGAATCCAGATGCAAAAAAGGTTTATCTATCAAGTTCAAAACGTTTATTCTCCAGTCACTATCATCAATGTCTTAACATTTCTTCAGACATCTCCGGCACAAAATTTGCCAGCCTAAAGATGTCTTGAAATTTTGATGTGAAACAAAAGCTCTAATTAATCATCGCATATAGCCAAGTCATACAATACTGTTCTCCCTGTCGCAGTTTTAAGACTTCATCTTTAATTTGTCACTTATTATAGTAACTGACACTTTAATGGAAGCACAATGTGTTACATAATTTCTTCACATTAAAGTGGATGTACTTCTATAACAGACAATTACATGCGACAGCTGAATAGATCTGCTGGATAGATGTGTGATGTGGCTGGTTACAGAAAATAGGATGGACGGAAAACCAAACATCAAACTCTTCCTGGAAATAAGGATTCAAGGGTACTGTCTAACATGTCTAGCTGTCAGTATTGCCAATGGGTGTTTTCCTTTCTTATGCTAATTAGGAAATATTATGCAAGCTACTTCCCTTCAAGGCTTATTTGAGGTGAGCTTAGTCCACAGTAATTATTGCTGCCGCTCATTATTGGGAAACCAATTTGGCCTATTGTGCTTCAACAGATTTTTGAATTTAACAGATAAACCTATTCTGCTTATTCATTGCATTGGGAATCCTTTGACAATTGTAAAGGAATTTAAAAGGTAAAATGGATTTTCGGGCTGCTGAATCTACAGGACAAAGGGGTCTCTAATAAAAAAAAAAATCAACACATTGAGAATGTTCTATTTTAAGTGACAAATGGAATAAATCAAATGTGACTCAAATTCTGTATGTTTTGTTTTTCTGTCCATTCAGACATCATGTCTGTGGGATCCTGCAGTCTCATTTAGCTTCAATTATAGAAAAAACATGTTTCCGGACGTTTTGACTGAATCATGGTACTATCTTTGGACTTTTGCAAAGTCGGGGAACCAGTAAAATAAATGGGATTTAAATTCATTCTGCGGCAAAAAAGTGAATTTGAATGAACATTTTAAAACATGTAAGATGGTTTATCTTTAAAGCCCAGCGTAAAGACTGGAGACAGGAGAAACTATACAAATATAATAAAATTTGCCCATAGCACCATGGTCTAAAACCACTAATACCTATGTTCTAGTTAAATGAACTAGATTTAAAATGTTAATTATGAGCTGTAGAGGTGATTGTAGGTGGATTTTGAACAGAGCTGTTTACTCTTTATTCCAGACTTATGTAGAGTTAGGCAAACTGCCAATGTTTTCCTAACATTTCTAACTATCCTTCCAAGAAAATGTTTGCAGTAAAATTAAACAGCAGAGCAGGTATACAACCTATACATAGTTGAGAATAAGGCACTTGACTGTTTCAAGTTTTTCCCTGGTTTATCATAAAGTCTGTAATCAGCTCTTACAAAGCAGCTTGTCTGTTACTCTATCACTGTAGTGAAAAACTCAAAGTGAAAAATCATGCTCTTCTGGCTAGAAATACAACTTTGTGATGGTATTATTCTCCTTAACCAGAAGAAAGTTAGAGAAATGTTTGCATAGTTGCTGTGAACCAATTTCTTAAAGCAATGCAGGGATCCTTCGTGTCAAAATAAACAGCCACATTTTCTGTTTCCAGTTTGTGTATTAAAAAGTGTCTTGTTTGTTCTATTACTGCTGGCCCAGTAACAACCTGTCCACAGAAAGGGATGTTAATCTTCCACTGGGTCATCCTGACAACTATTTTTATCATCGAGAGGCTGTAATAGTCCTACTAAAATAGTCCTATTATTAAAGTCACTTTCTTCAATGTCAACAAACTTTTCCGGTCGAAAAGAATTCAGATGCATGGCAGTTCTGTTGGAGACTTTAAAAGAGGCAGTAAATAATCTCACTTGACTCAGTAGATTACATTACATTGTTCTCCTATAATTTGTTTTCCAGGGGATGTTTACAGGGTACTAACATCCACGGGCATGATGGTGTTAATTTGTCCGTGAAACCTGGTTTCACTGGTCTGCAGCCAATAAAGTGAGATGCCTTGTGTGTATTTGTGTGTGTGTATAGGCAAGGGGGTATACAGTAGGACTTGTGTGTGCTGATTAATGAAGAGCCCCGGGGGGACTGCTCGGGTATCTCTCAGCTGGGGATGTTGCAGCAGTTTTTTTTTCCACTGGGGAAAAACAACAGAAAATAGTGTTTTTTTTTGTTCAGTGTGTTATTAGGTCTGAGTTGATAGCGCATTAAACCTTGTCTCTCCATTGTTTGGGATTTTCTTGTCAGATCAGCAGAGGGAGAAATGAAGGGCAATAACATGAGGATAACTGGGGGAAATGAACTGAAGTATGTAGGAACATAAAGAAAGATTTGTACTTCGGCTTTTTCTCAAACTCTTTGGACAAAGTATGAACTAAAGTTGACTTGGAATTTTGGGGAACACTTTTTCACCAATTGAAATATTACCCATATTTTGAAATAAACACAAAATACTTGTGCCCTAATGAGAGGGTAAACACTGTGTGAAGAAACCCCTCATCCCAATTATGCCCTTAAGCCCTACTGACAAGTTACATAACCTACCACATGGCCCTTGGTTGCCACCACAACCCAGAGCATCACCACCTTCAAAAGAACCAGGCTCTTTTTATGCAACACAGATACTATCACATGGCACCTATCAGCCCTCCTAACCCAACTATGAAGACCGATGGGCAGCAAGAGCCATGACATAACTATACCACCTCACAATGTGAATCGAATATTATTGCATTTTACTGTTACTGAATTCCTGCATCTCTATTGTCAGAGTCATTTCAGTATGATGATTTTAGCCCCCCTCCAGGGCGGAGCAGCATGCTGCTTCACTGGTTAAATATTAAGCACACAGCTCTGTCTCATCCTCTTCTAATCTGTCTCGCTCCCATCTGCTCCTGCTGCTTCATTTGTGCCTCTGCACAGCCCTACCCAGGTAAGTGAGTAGCTCTGTGACCCATCTGGTCGTAGACATCACAGGAATACAGTATGCAGTATGTGAGAAGTGAACATGATCGCTGTCATCTGACTGTAACAACTGACAACACAACTCATTTACACTGTGCTGCAGGGACATTCAGCCAAAATCCTTGGCCCAGTACAGTATAAAGTGTTTTTCAAGAATACACATTGGCCAATAGAGGCTGTTCTGACCAACTCTGGCAACATGGCAACACATGTATGCTGCGTAATGGAAAAATCTAAATCTCTGCCAGTAAATCAATTTTCAGCGCCCAGTGTGTGGCCTACTGAAGATTGACAGCAGCAAATACTACCTCAAACAACTCGCACATTGGTAAGCGGATATGAAAAAGACAAGTTATTCTACTTTAGATGTAGCAGGCGTACAGGCCACAAAATGGAATTAAGGTGGCATCTGATAATGGGAAATTTGAGACAGTTATAGCATAGATTTACAAAAGATTAACATTAAAGCAAATATGGAGTGGAGCTAAATGCCAAGCTCTGTTTACCCAGCTTTTGGCTTACTGTTTCTACCAGAGCCAGAGGGAAATGGATACTATTTGGAAATGATAGCAACACCAATATTTAAGAGTGATGTTATGAATATTTTAACTTGAGTTTTTTTCAGAAATATTAAACACTTGTATACAATGAACCAAGGCTGTCTTGGAAGAACCTCCATCCAAAGTTCATGGTTGTAAATTAGATTTTATTGACTTAATGTAAAAAAAAAAAAAAAAAAAAAAAATGTAGTAATTGCAATACGTCCAACTATCAAACTTTATTTGGAGAATACCAATGTGTGCCCCCCTGTCTTATTCATATTAGTGGGTATTTAATGCAAATATGTAGGATGCTGGAGGTTTCCAATTCCTTTAAAATACACAGGATATTACATCAATGTTCTTTATGAATACATTTTTGAATTTCTAATCAACACATATTAGTATCTGTCCCAACATTCAGATTCATTAAAAAATAAAAACATAAAAAAAACATCCAAATCTCAAATTTGGATGTTTTTGTTTACTTCAACACCGAACCAGCAAGAAGACGTCTTCTGATGTTTTTTTTTTTTTACTGTCTGGTCGTTGTGTTTTCCGGTAGCCATCTTTGTTTGTTTAGGAACCATCAAAGTCACGAGTCAGAAGTTTTCATATTAATTCAACAAAATTTAGTATTTGTCATTCAATTTGGATTGGAGTATCTAAGTGACTGCAGAAATATCTTCAAAACATCGGCGAGTGTTGACTTATTCTTGACACATCAATTAGTATCTTTAAACAGCGCTTAGCATGCATTCGTTAGAGCGGGGCAATAATTGTCAACAAGAAGGATGGGCATGTGAAAAAAGTTGTTTAATTCTGTGCTATTATTTTGCCTTTTACAGCAGATGTAAACGACAGGTTTTGGTCTGAAAGCACAAAGTTGTATCTGCACTCCTAGCAACGGTCACCCTACACCAGGGATGGGCAACTTTGGTCACAGCAAGGGCCACATTAATTTAATTCTCACTGCCAGGGGGCCAAATTGTAGGATACCAAAAACGATTACAGACAATTATGTCTCAAATTTAACTCAACATATACCAGTGATCAAATATTATTATGGACATATTTCTGGTTTTCATGATTTCATGGCAGATTTTTGTTATGTTTTTCTTCATGTTTCCAATTAATTGATGTGTAAAAATTGACCCGAGGGGCCACGTTGAGGGTTGATGCGGCCCCCGGGCCGCCAGTTGCCCACCCCTGCCCTACACGGTTTGCTGAACTATAGGTTAAACCAGGACAATAACAGAGAGTACAGTACATATCTGATATAGCCACCATGTATCGAATTAGTTTATGTTCATGAGGCACTTTAGATTATATTGCAATGAAACTTCCCATTGACCTACATATTATAGAAGCTATGCGCCAATTTACTGCTCAGCGCAAAGTGTCAGAGACATCGTGACCGACAGAGGGAGTACCTCTCCTGTACGTCCCTGCAACAGCTCGATTTCCTTTATCTCCTTATCTTCTGAATGCGGCAACTATCTTCGTCCTAATGCGCCCGCTCCGGCACCACCACCTCCTCCTCCTCCTCCTCCTCCTCTCCCTCCTGGAAGAGCAGAAACAGGTAGGACACACTTCTGCTTTGCAAAACATCACTCACATAGCCAGTAAGTTGGGGTGGCGGTGGAAGATTGTCCTTTTGTTGTAGTTTTTATGTTCCCGTCCTTACTTTGTTCATACCATAGTTAGGAGAGTGCGGCTCTAATTTGCACAGTCAATGATAATGGGGGGGGGGGGGGGGGGGGGGGGGGGGGGATAACCTGGCATCCGTAGTGAAATGCGTCGGCAGGATTGACACACTGTTGCTACCCATTCTGTCTGCTGTCGTTTCCACGGATACCTGCGTTTGTGCGGCAGGTATGCAGTGGTACTGAGGGGATGGATGAAATAATTAGATTTTTACTTTCCTCTTTTGTTTCATGGCTATATGCTACACATTCATAATTTGGAATATTCTTTTCACTGTAGAAAGTGTTACATGGCATATTGATGATGTATTTAGGCGACCTATATTTTCTGTTCTTCATACTTCTCACTGAGAGCAGTGCAACTCAAGCAGACCCTGTCTCTTATGTGAATTCCTTCAAAAAAAATCAGAGTTAGGCATCCACATTTTTAACAACCCTCACCGCAGTTTCCAAGTTATTTCCCTAATAACCCTCCCTAGTCCCTCCCTAATAACCAAATGTCCAGGACGAAATATTCCTATTAGGAATAACACACAATTTTACCACTTACCCAAGTTGTGCATTTAAAAAGAAACTATTTTTTAAACACTTGCTAAATGCTTTTAGAAACTTGGATGCTTATTAGTGTGACTTAAATTAATTGGTAATACATGAGGAATCCCAGTGCATAATTATTTTATTGTGGGTGTAACAGCTGTCACTAGTCAAGGGTGAGTGTTTTTGTCTACCTGCAACAAGGTTAATTATTACAGTTATCAGACATCATATCATCTAAATAAAAAGACGAACCATTGCAGATAGAGATGAGGGTCTCCAGTATGCATTTTGCTCCTCACTTTCAGAGTATAAAGCCTTGTTCTTATTGTGTACTGCAAAACCACAATCTGTCTTTAGTCAATATACACATGAGGTAGGATGGAGGATCATAGGCCTTTTCTGTGTAGTATTTTGTAAGTAATTAGTTAATTTTATACCTTATTTAATTATTAATAAGGTTATTTAATTCAATTTGTTTTGTCCATTATAATACCTGTAGTGCGATTATTCCCAGCTAGACACAGCTTTCGGGATGTTGCAGGGAGCCCCATGACAATCTGACGGGTGTTTGTTTAACAACATAAGAGTATTGACACTCTTTTTTGTGTGTAGATAGTGTAGTTCCTTGTACCTGTTGGGCTTTGCAAAATAACTCACTACTGGAACTTTCTTAGACCTTCTGCACCATTTGTCTTATATGTCTTCAATTCTTTTCGGCAATTATAACAAACAGTTAAGATATTTGCTCTTTTGGGGTTCTCCTCTAAATTAGTATTTTAGAAGTGTATTTCTTCTGTCTGCATTGTAAGACTCTGACCATCTGTTTTACAAGTTTCAGCATTAAAAAATGAGTAAAATCTGATTATACTCAGCAGGAGACCCTGTTTGAAAGTGACAGGGATATTTATCAAAACAGGAATTTGAAAAGCTGACTGCCATCATCATCATTAATCTTCATCACAAGCAGTGGTTCCATTGATAATGCTCCTCTTACACGGTCAGTTAAGAATGCATGTAACTACTTGATTTGTTGGCGTTTGCATTGTTTTTAAATCTGACATCTTAATGTGCGTTTTAGATCTAAGGAGCTTGGGAGCGTTTTGCATGCAGGAAAACTGTGAAAAGGGGTCACTGTTGTGTTTGTCTTAAGGTACCGCAACTCTGAGAGGAAGGTTGGTAAGGGATAGAGTCAGCTGTAGAAATTGAGCCATAAAAGGAAAAAAAACTTGACAGCAATAAACACTCGAGTCAACTCAGCATTTAGGTGAAGCTGATAAAACACACACTGTGTTACTTTGTTTACAAAAGCATCCACACAGAAAATACTTCATTAGCTTTTAAAATCATGAATTCTAATGAGCAAATTAGTTTGCTTAATTACTGCTGCAGATTTATTGTTCACTCTGTCTGTCATTTGCATATCATTGAGCAGTATTGGAATTAATTTAACCATTAACAATTCTCACTGCAACAATCAAACACTCCTGTTGGCATGATGTTCCTTACAGAATGTATGGACAGATGGAGGAAAAATAGTCTCTGATTAGGATTCTGTTGTGGTTTCCTCTCTTCGCTCTTTCCTTCATCAACCTGTCTCGATCTTACTAAGTTTTGCAGCTTGATTAAATTTAAATGTTATTAATGGTGTGATCTCAAATTGATAAATGGGTTGTTGTCTGTTGTCCAGATGTGCAGTTTGCAGCCTTTTTAATCTCTTTAGGATTTAAAGGGCCCATATTATGCTTTTTTCTAGTTTTATATGCTCTTTAGTGTGTTTTTCAAGTGTCCTGTGCATGTTTAGGCACATCTATTTGCAAAAATTCAAAGTCCGCGGAAACGCGGCTTCTTCTACGTCCTCCTGTTAGCTGCAGCATTAGCCGCATGTAACGCTCGGTTTCAAGATTCAAGATTCAAGATTTTTATTTGTCACATGCTCATACAGATGTGCAGTGAAATGTAGCCCCCCTTGAAAAAAATGTGTCAGTGTGACGTCTTATCAGTGTGATATCACTGATCTAAGCCCATTGGCTCGTTGTGGCAAGCCCAGCAGCTCATGTTGCACGCCCGTTAACTTCTGTAGCACGCACATGATATGCCGTAGCCTGCGGTAGCACAGCAGTGCTAAGGTGCTAATGTTTTTGCTCCCCGGCCCTCGGAGCCAGAGTGGCTGAGCGACTGACCAATTACGGCAGAGCCGACAGGCCGACCAATCAGATCACACTTGGCACATGTGGGGACTCTGAACGTGGGCACTTCAGAGCCTTAGAGAGAGAGTCAGAAGCGAGCCGGTGCATGGAGCGGCAGTACATGAAAACAGACACTTTTTTTTTCGAATTTTAGCTATTATGTACATACTTTAGTAGGTACATAGATTAAATATACAAACCCCAAAAGTGCATAATATGGGCTCTTTAATGTTTACAAAGCATACACAAGTCAATTTCCTAACACTTATCAGTTGCTCTACAGCCACAGTCTTGCAGTAGTACCGCATAACAACCAGGCGCACATTTTTACAAGTACATTTTTAAAATTAGATAAAAGTTGCATGAAAACTTGATTATTATTTATAAAAATCAATGACTGTTTGAATATTTGAAAAAAAAACATTGAAAGTTTGATAACCCTGCTGGCCAAGAGCTCCTTTCTAATATTTGAGTGTAGCGTTTTTTACTGTGCCATTTATAGCAACCTGATTGCAAGATACCCTTTTGTAAGTATCCTGTATTTAATCTTAGTGTTTGAATCACTTAACTGTTTACTGAACCATTTAAGACATTTCTATGTATGGAATGGCATTGGTGGCAATGCAATGTTAGCTTTGCTTGATTTCTGGAAGGTTTGCATAAGTGAACTTTCATCACTTACAGTTAAATAATCTAAACCCCTGGGTAAACCTCACAGCCGGGGTTTACAGTGGGTTGTTTGTATTCTGTTCAACAAAGCCTTCAGTCAATCCAAAGGAACTTGCAGGATTATGTTTTCGAAGAATTACACATTTCAATCGTGTAAGCAACAAATCTGTAGAAAAAGAAGTCGTACTGTAATAGAAATCTTGTGTCTTAGGCACCTGTATATGCATTTTATTTTGCGTATCCATTCTATGCTGTCTATTTTCTTTCATACTCCTACTCTCCTGGCTTAAAATTCCTGCCAAGTATGAGGCACAGCAGGTAACTCCTAAGTGGTCACCTAAGTTCCCTCCTGCTGACTTGCTTTTCTGTGTTACACTCGTCCAGATTTTTCTGTGCATGCTGGTGTGAGTACACACAGTGTTTGTGAGAGCGAAAGTTCATGCACAGAGACAGGAACAAAAACTTACTTAAAAATCTGCAAAAAATAAATAAAAATGTAGTCACTTAGAAGTATGAAGAGTGGGTTATGTGGTTACCTCTGATCTTTGTTGGATGACATTTTTCTTTTGGAATAATTGAGCTTGATAAAATTGTAGAGGCCACGATGTAGTCACTGTTAGTGCCAGTATCCTGGCAATAACAGTGACTACTGATTGAAGGCCTGAAGAGGAATTAAAAAAAACAGTTGGTGCAACAAAGGTGAGCCAGTTGAATAAACTAGATGCAGGGCTGTACGTATGACATACTGTGTACGTCATATATAATAATGTATAATGTTGCACATGCTACATGAAGTTGGTCTGTGGTACAACATTTTACATCATCTGTGCTGCGCTGGGCTCAGGTGACATTTAGCCAAAAGCTACATCAGCAGAACACTGACACTCAACAAGTTGCTCTGTGGTACAGAATTTTACATCATTGCACCAGTGTGATGAGAGACAGAGAGCCATTTCTTGTTTGTTTCGAGACGTGCGAGTGTCAGGGTTGTAAATTAGCACCCGCCACCCACTAAAAGCGGGTGTTTTTTATGCAGTTTTGGGAGAATTTGGTTAACATACTAGCCACAGTGGCGGGTAAATGAAAGTAACGTAACAGAGTGATGCTCAGTGACCAGAGAGCTCCAGACAGGGACCAGAGAGCGTCAGTGTTCTGCTGATATAGCTTTTGGCTAAATGTCACCTGAGCCCAGCGCAGCACAGATGAGCATCCCTTTTAAAACACAAAAAAAAACCCACATCTAATTGTAGCTCAGTTTAAACTCAGTTAATTCAAAGATAAACACATTTTATTTCTGGAAAGTTCTTCACAATAAAAGTACCAATCACTATGTCTTTGAAATGCTTTTATTATGAAGCAGCTGTATCAACTCAGATGTCTGAAAACAAAAACACAGACAGGAGCGAGACAAAATGTAAGCCACACAGATTCAGTTAGAAGTACTGAGAGCTGAACACACACTGACTTGTAAAAACAGCTTTCTCTGGTCAAATAAACCGAACACACTGACTTGTAAAAACGTCTCATATAAGCTCATATAATTTAACTACTAAATCAGCCTTTGAGGAAATGGCTGCATTGGAGACATCTAACCAGCCTCAAAATAATAAACTAGGATAAACCTTTTCTGTTTACAAGCTGACAGAGAGTATGTCAGTGTTTTCGTTAAGAGTTGAACATTTCCCTTCATGAAATTACTTGAACTCTATAAGCCTTGATTATTAAAATGACGTTGTGTTTTTGTGGGCAAATAAAGAAACTGCTTACCTGAAAACACTTCTTGTTCAACTTTGGATTTTGTGTATCGTATGCAACATTAATGTCCAATGGCCAGTCCCAGCCTGTTTAAATTATAACCAGCACTACTTGTGATTGGCTTTAGAGTTGTAACAAACGTTTTACATATTCTGCTACAAGTTTTTGTCTTGTGCTACAAAACTTATCAACCTTAATAGCACCAGTGCTATGGGCAAAAAAAAAGTTAACGTACAGCCCAAAACTTCTGGAAGGTATGCGTTGTCAGATGGCCCCCCGCCTGTGAAATGGCATGGTGTCTGATAAATCTTAAAGAATTCTTGGTAGCAAGGTTTGCGGTTTTACTGTCCTGTGTTAGATAGAGGTCATTCATCCTCACTTCATGCACATTGGGGACAGCTGTTGACACTGTTATTGATAGCTCAATATAGAGGACCTGCAATATGAACTGAGATGGTGGTATGGGATTTTGTGATGTTGGCTGTATCACGTTCATAATACAGACATACATGAAACAGTTTTGGTAAAGTATTATGCTGCAGGTCAAGGGGTTAACATATTAAAGGTTGTTTAGTGGAAGTGTAGATGTGACTTACCTTGATCTCTTGCAAAAATGTCAGGACTGTACTCTGGGGGTTTACATTGATGATCATAGTTAAATAATGTATAGCATTAAGGTCATTTTATGGATTTCTTGTGGCCTTGAAGATGTCTTTGTGTTGTTCTCTTTGCTAGCTCAAGCTGTCGTGATGCACACATCATGTTACCATTTTAGCAGTACCACATTTAATACTTTGATGCGGTGCTACTGGGCTCCTTTCAACTCCCAAGATTTTGAACAAAAGGGTAAGAAGCACATTTATTTCCTTGATATTGTGCAAAATCTTGTCTCTTCAGATGAATCCTGATCATGCAGCAACGCGATGTGTGTGTAGGATTCTATAGCTTTTCTGTGTGTTTTGCCTCCTTGATACAGGCTATAAGAGGATTTAGGCATAGTCATCAAGGTCCTAGTTTTCTGCAAGGTCGATTGATAACAGCAAATGCTCCACTGCAGTAACCTTGTTAAAGACTTAACGTTTTTAAAGCCTCTCACTCTTGAAATAACAAATTACATCAGTAATTGTCAATCACTGGTACTTTCTTGAAGTTGCTCACCTCTACTAAAGATCGACTGAAAGTTAAATGGATAGGTAAAGATGGGCGCCACTGTAGGCTGTTAACGATAACATCCATTTTCAAACAAAGAGCTGACAATTTATTTTCTTCAGTGCTTATTGGTATCTTGTAGGGAACATTTTGCTTCTGCCTCAGTTTCACTGATGGCCTGTCTGATAAGCTAATGAACCTAACATTTTTGGAGTACATTTTGGCTGCAAGCATCAGCTATGTCAAGACATCTGCGTGTTTGTGTGAGTTAATGTGTGTGCATGTGTATAAATCTTTCCTCAGTACCTAGTCTGCAGCCACTGGCAACAATTACATCCCTGTGGAATGCTATTTCTCAGGGTACATCAATTTTCCCTAGTTTACCGTAGGTTCCCATTCCAGTGTTTCTCAATTCAGTAATTTACTATAGAGTCTGTGAAGTGGCTCGCTTATGACATATAGTTCAATAACACGTTGTTTCTGTTCTAGGTTATGGTTATGTTTCCCCTCCTGACTTATCATAAACTATAACTGTAATGTGTTTGGACATTTACGATTACAGATGCTGAATGAGCTTGCACTCGGGGAAAGAAACTTGGCTGCTGTTGGGAAATCATCTGTGCTATTGTACTTATTAAAAACTTAAAAAGGCAAGTGTGGAAGAACTTATGAGTTTGTATTATTCATAGCTTTCACGTTGCGTCACACAATTGTGGAACCGCCCATTTGGAGTGCAAGAAAGGTTTCCTACTGCTGTATGCCGCGGACATGTTATCAGTCACAGTTCCCACACTACGTGTTTTAACCAGTTTTATATGCGCTGATCCGATCCTGGTTTAGATATCTGTCAGATCCTGTCCCAAATAGCTAGACAGCGAATCGGTGACAATGGGCCAATGATATAGTTTCGACGTATGGTGGCAGCATTGCAATGTATAACACAATTAACATAATAAAGCATCTAAACAAGCACCATGCCAAGGAATACAACAAGTACTACCAAACAAAAAAGAGGGGCGAAGCAAATCAGCTAACTTTAGTGGCCGCATTGAAAAATCACAAAAAACCTCCCAGTGAAGGTATGAAAGCAACAAATGTTCTCAAATTCGTTGTCCTGGACAGGCAACCCCTGCAAGTCACTGAAAACGATTGATTTTGTCTGCTCGAACACTTGGAACCACGATACAGTTTGCTATCAAGTCCTGGCACGGACCAAGTCCGGAAATTGGCCTGGTAGCTGGAGAGGTGCCAGTCCACTTCCTGAGCACTGCCGAGGTGCCCTTGAGCAAGGCACCAAACCCCAAAACTGCTCTGGAGCGCTCTCTGTGGGCAGCCCCCTCACTGTGAGACCTCTCCATTAATGCATGTCCATAGGATCCTGTTTGTGCATGTGTGTGTATTACAGCCTATGTTTGTGTAGCATGTTCATTGAACAGAGTGTAAAAACTGAATTTCCCCTCACGAGATCAATAAAGGATAAATTATTTATTATTATTATGAAAAAAGCAATGGACAACATGGGAGTGTACAGTCTAGGCTGCTCATACAATGCAGCTCGTAGTCAATGAAGGCTAGCTATGTTTGTCACTAAACAAATAATTTGGATTTCCAGTGTTTCCCCTACCATTATATTAGCGGGGCTTCCAGTGACGCAAAAATCGTCATATTGCGTCACTGGAAGCTCCTTTTCAGACTTAGATATACAAAGATTTCCAATCTCAGGGGAAAATGAGGGCGGGATGCACGACCATTCAAAAATACTACCAGGTTTCGAATGATAAAAAGCTTAATGCAAATGGGTGAAGTATCCCTTTAATAGAAAAAGGAAAAATTCTTTTTTTTTTTTTTTTCAGATTTACTTTTGGCCTTTTGTGCCTTTCTTGTAGAGATAGGATAGTGGATATAGAGTTGGAAATCAGGAAAGAAGTCATTTAAGGATACCTTTCCGATAGAGCAGGACAGCTGTCATTAAAACGCATCAACACAAAGATTCCTTCAAGTGTTTGTGTCGGCGTTCGTCTGTTGTCTCTTTTCTTATGATGTTACTCCCTGCTGAGAAGATAGTTCAAAGTGCCCCGTTTAATTAGTTTATCATCATATTGACCTCTCATTTTCCTTATTACCCATAGTTTAAAAATATTGGGTGAAAATAAAGTATGGGCCTGATTTACTAAGATCCCAATTAAAGAGTGCTAAATTGCATGTTTGTTTCAACAAATTGCACGTTTGGGTGGTGGGCGTTTTGTTCTACTAAGAAAATTTGCGTGAATGACACCAGGTGCAAACCTTGTGGAGGCGTTACTATTTAAGTTCGGTTTTTGCGTGTGGTTTACGTTATGGAGAGTTTGGACGGAAAGCAGGACGACTGCAAGCGCAAAGTAGGTATCAGTGGAAGAGGCAAATAAACGTAAAGTATTTTCGAGTTATAGCAGATAAAACTGAATATTACAAAAATAAAATTTGGCTTATAAGAAAACCTCGGCATTAAACAGGACCTCTCTTTTCTTCCCTCCATCTTTTGAAGATGAATTGTCATACATTACGCAGAAGGTGCGAGCTGTCTCCTCTGTGGCGAGAAAAAGGACATCCCCTGTTTAAAATATATTGTTTGCGAAATCAGGGAAATAGGAAGAAATAAATGTCAATGTTGAAATTCGTTAGAATGCAGAGGCTGTGAATGTTAGGTAACAATATAGTTTAATCATGGTGTTTCCTGCTGTCATCCCAAATATATTAACATGCGTGGGGAATAACGCGATCTGTATGCCTTCTTTGATTGTGCTTATGTCTCCTCCTAACTTCAATAACAGCAGCCTGTTGTGCGTAACACTGGCCTCCTGGGTTAGCACGTTCTTTTCAAAGGTGTTAAATACAGACACCGTCACAATGGTAAATCGCAATGCGTGTACTAACTTAACTTCTTTGCATTTTCTCCTCCCAGTATTTTCCACGCTAGGGCAGAAACGCCCCCATATTGCATATTCATTAAGGCAAACGTACTAAATGGTCAATGCGTGTTGTTGTGCTCATATGAAAGACGCAATCCTCACTGCGCGCCGTTAGTAGATCAGATAGCACATTTTTTGCTGGTGGTATCAAGTTTGCACACGTTTTAAGACACGCAAACCTTTAGTAAATCTGGCCCTATGTGTTAAAAATTTTAATTTATAAAAATCTCAAATAAATATATATTTTTTTTACTTTCAACTTTCTCACCCAAATGTCTTGCAGTTGCAGGCCAGATGAAACCTGTTGGTGGGCCATAAGTTTGACATCTGTGACCCAGGAGAATCACTGCTATACATTATGTATGGGAAAGATGTAGTTCTGTTTCTGTTCCCCATCACTATTGGAGAGGCAGTTAAAGTATTCGGTGGCAGCCCTTAGTACTCATCTAAGTATAGTTCTGTGTGTGTGCATGCCCATATGTGTGTGAATGGATCTGTGTGTGTGTTCTAGTGTGTGAAATTTTTTGGGGGTACTGTCTATTTACAGCTTAGCCTGTGGGAGATGTCCAAGTCCAACAAGGAAGGGCAGCGGGGCATGGGAAGACCTCCACTCTGCCTCGTGTGTCATCCTTTACTGTTACGTCTTAAAGCACTGTGTGTGTGTGTGTGTGTGTGTGTGTGTGTGTGTGTGTGTGTGTGTGTGTCTGTGTGTCTGTGTGTCTGTGTGTGTGTGTGTGTGTGTGTGTGTGTGTGTGTGTGTATCTGTGTGTGTGTGTGTGCTTACTGTGTTATGTCAAGCTTGCTGAA
The DNA here is from genome assembly GCF_963584025.1 of Labrus mixtus. Lineage (NCBI taxonomy): Eukaryota > Metazoa > Chordata > Actinopteri > Labriformes > Labridae > Labrus > Labrus mixtus. The sequence continues at coordinate 14,392,872 of NC_083618.1, read as the reverse complement.
AATAGTCTCAGTGCTGAAGTGAAAGAATATTAAACTGCTGAATGATCATGCACAACCACAATTGTTCTGAGGGAATTGTCTTAACAAGATTATCCTTGTGGTTTCCCCCATAACTGGTTATTTACAGGGCCAAGTACTTTCTGTTCCACTGATTGTGAATCATTATTTTTAAAGAGGGTCAGAGTAAGGTCTTGAGAAAAGAAAACAAATGTGTTATTATACACTTTTATTTGACTTTATTTGACTTATGGATGAATGTTCCAATACCAAGTTAAGTTGACAAAAAGAAATGCATTGGTGTGTGTGTGTGTGTGTGTGTGTGTGTGTGTGTGTGTGTGTGTGTGTGTGTGTGTGTGTGTGTGTGTGGTGGTGGTGGTGGTGTTGGGGGGGGGGGGGGGGGGGGGGGGGGGTGTCAAATAATAAAAAAAGGCCTGTTTATCTTTCTTGACCAGGAAATGTTGCTTTTATTGGACAACATAGTCTTACTAACATTTACTTACATTTTTACTACATTTTTCAGCCCCACTGTCAGCTGTGCAATATGTCGCCATGCTCCAAAAAGGAGCGTGACATGACACTCCCTCCATGTGTCTCTGTTGTAACTGGGTAGGAACTCCTTTGGCATAACCGTGCTGAAATGCCGAATGGCTGGTTGCTTAACCTTTAAGTACAGGAAGTACAGGAATCGGATGGACTGCAGCAGTAATCTGTTGTTCTTAATTGGGTGTAAGAGTGGATTTCTGTAAAAGTCTTGACTAACCTGAAGTACACTCCCTAATGCACATTCTTAGAAAACACAGAGGTTGTGCCAGACTTTCTCTTTGTCTGTCTGTTTCGATAGACGGATTGTTTTTTCACTTCGTCCTACACCCTTTTCCAACATGGACTACTTAAAAAAAAAAGAAAAAAGGAAATTGAAACTTTACAGAGTGTGCTCTCATTGTTGTTTGCTTTGTTTGCATATTTATTTCATCTTTTCTTTTTATTGTTTGAAATAAATATTAAAATGACATGAAAGGAATCTGCTCATTCCGATGTGGTAGATCTGACAAGGTCTGTCCTGGGCTCAAACGTACAAACTGTGTAACATACAGGGGACTATAAATAGCACTGTACAGTATGTATACGTATACACAGACTTTGTTAGACAATGGCCACAGTGTTGGCGTGCTCTGCTGCAGTCTTCTTGTTTTGTCCACAACCTAAAAGTAGTTTACAGTCATACAGAAGTGAAGAAACAAGAAGATATTTTCAGTCAAGAAAAAATAAAATTAGACTTTTTTTTTTTTAATGTTGTTACTTATTCAAGTAGTTAACAAGTTACAAAGTAGTCCATCAACATCCAGCTTTATTTTACACAAATGTACTTATATTTTTCATTAGGGCCCGACCAATACAAGATTTTTGGTGCCGATATCGATATTGGGGAGGGCAAAAATTTTTTTTTGATTTACTGTATCGGCTGATATCGTTCTTATATCTCTTTTGATCTGTAGAGACAGACACATATATGAGTTGATCCCTCAAATGCAGTTATCAAACACTTGTAGAAATGATAATGAAGACAAGACGGTCACTCAACTGGAAAGTAACTGTGCTTCTACATGCATTACTGCTTGACACTCTGAGAGTGATAATGCTTGTTGTAATCAATACATAAGATATTCTGCTGGTGAAAGAGAACTGCTAGTATACAACAATGAAACTCAAATTAAATGATATTTGACTGGTGAATAAATCTAGTATTAGTGCATATCTGCGATACCGATAGTCACTGGATGAGTTAATATGGTCTGATATTATCTGTCGGGCTGTATTTTTCACGACAGCAATGTTTAAATAAGAAAAACAAAAGATGCTCTCTGCTTCTGCAGAGCAGGAGTAGTCCCTTAGAGTGTGAGTTAAACGCTGTAAATTCATCAGAAAAGTACTTTCAAGTTCACCTGAAGGCTTAACTGTGTGGCAATTTGTGTGCTCTTATTACAAAGGGTCATGCTAGCAGGTCCTATATATACACACCAGCTCTGTGCCTCCCTCTCTCTCTTTCTCTCTTACTTCATCTCTCCCTCCCTGTCTCCCTCCCTCCCTCCCTCCCTCCTTCCCTTTCATTTGTTCTAAGGACAGAGTCCGAGTGTGAAGCTTCTTGGTCTTGCACTTTTCTCGTGCTGTTCAGCGTTTCAGCCGCTCAAAATGAGTTTGTTTATAGTACATACACTGACCATGCGATGTGGAAAAGCTCGATTGGGCCTGCTGTCTTCTCCAGCTACAAGTTCTCTTGGTTATATTTAGTGTTGGGACAGGCCACCCTGCTACTGCAACTATCATCAGCACCAAAAGGGATATCTGGGAAAACAGTACCTTGCAGTGCAACCACATTTTCCTCTCCCTACTGTTTGACTGTAAGTAAACCCTTTTAAAACAATGGCATTTCTGTTGAATTTTAATCACTGGATTTTGGCACTGTGGAGGGAGCACAGAGGGATTAGTTGGTAGCAGTTACAATACACTTTACATGTAATGAAGTACTTCAGTTTCTGGGATCCTTTTATGTGGTTCCAAATGATATTTCCTCTAAACACTGTGGTAACAGTCAACTTCATTTTTCTCATTGTATCAGACTTTTTGAAACAATTGTAATCGGCTCTAGACTGTGATGCCGAATGAAAAGTAGGTGATAAAAGGAATACTTTTTTTAAGATTTATTTTTGGGAATTTTGTGCCTTTATCAGAGAGATAGGTGAGTGGACAGAGCCGGAAATCAGGGAGAAAGAGAGTAGGGAACGACATGCGGGAAAGGAGCCACAGGTCGGATTCAAACCCGGGCCGCCCCCCTGGAGGAACACAGCCTCCTCACATGGGGCGCGCGCTCCAACCACTGCACCACCAGCGCCCCAAAGGGAATACTTTTGATGTGATCAATATAAAGATGACAAGGTTAAGACCTTGAGACTGTGGAAACTTAAAAAAAAAATGTAGTTGGTCTTTGGTAGCTTTTGTTTAAAACAATTACAACAAGCTTAATGAAACATAAAGCAAGATATTTTTAGTTTGAGTGACCCTGCCTTTTAATCCATATTTTTCCCTCTTTTTGAACACCCCTTTGTCTTCCCAATGTGTTTAAACAGGGAAACGCTGTAGTTGAGTAAATACTAGTCTGCAGAGAACACACTTACAGTTACAGTAACAGTGGCAGGGGGTGGGGCTTATGAGATGGATATGCTAACATTTGACAAAGGCAGCAGACACAAAGTCATGGAAAGTTTAAAAGTGTGTTTCTCATCCCTGAATAAGAAAGTCAGAGAGAAGGCAGTGTTATAAAAAAAAAAAGAGCGGGAGAGAGGATGGTGGGAACATCTGGAGCAACAAGACCATTGCCAACCCTTTAACAACATGAGGGGACTGGAAGTCTCCTGAGAGGGGCTTTAACACACACTCTCACACAGTACATAAACATGTGTTTGTGTATGTGAGCACACACCAGAGGTAGATGATAGTATGAAAAGATTATGTAATGGAGATTAGCTGAGTCATTGGCCATTTGAATTTATATCGGCCTAATGTAATAACCAAAAGAAATTCCATGTATACAGTACATCATCAGGATTCAAGTTGCTAACTGTGGCGAGTTTGTGCAATGTGATTTATTTATTTAATTTCCAGTGCCTAAACAATGTTTTACACAGCTCACCTGCAGCACTCCACTGTGACCTTTTAAAAAGACATGATGTGGCTAGATGTTCTGCCTCAGAACATTGTAATCCAATGTCATACTGCAGTTCTGTAATGGAATCCGGCAGTATACTGTAGGCGAGATCCTCAGCGTCAACAGATGTTACCTTTCATCAAATCTGTTGCAGATGTGATTGTTTTGAAATCCATCAGCTGCCTTAAGTATCTTATTAGCATTTTGTTTTCAAGATATGTCTGGGATAGGGATGTGCATAGGACAATCATGGATTGTGAAGAATAAGAATGTATTGACGACCTGCCAATGCAGAGAGATAATAGTATCAGGCTACAGTACATATTCTATACATTGCAGTTCTATGCTCAAATTTTGTTTTTTATCTGCCAAATCACACTGTTTGCTAGTCCACAGATAAAGCAATCATAGTGAACTGTAGGTAGTGTCTTGGATTCTTTTTCATTCCCCTCCCTGTTTGCTTCACAACAGAGCAGGATTCATGGCTGAAAATGAAAATGAAACTTAGTCAAGAGTTGGTCCCTTAAAGGAACCCCATCTTGTCTTTTGGAACTGTTTTGGATTTTTTCCTCTCGTTCAGTGTTGCAGGAAGATTTGAGTGGGCTACTAAGGTTAATGCTCTGTCTGTCAATAATAATCATTATCCTGACCCTTTTATTAATTAAAATCAGGATTACAATAAAACGCTGCATGACTATGTGTTACTAAACAATCCCATTCTGGATTATGTTTAAATTGGTTTATTTTGCCATTCTTATCAGTCCCACCCTTCCATATTGAGTGCTATAAATAGTCAATGGTCATAATGCAGTATAAGGGCTAAAGATGCTCAACAGCACCGAATACACCCGAGGGCTGGGGATAGAGAGCAGGAAGATGATGGCGTTGGGGTGCTGGGTCAGGGTGTAAGATAGCACTAGTACCTTCGGGAAGATTGACAGGCCAATTTTCTTGACACCAAAGGCCCCCAGCAGTGGATATTGTGTGTGTATTTATGAGCACGTCTGTAGAATTATCACTTTTAAATCATCCCCTACTGCAGGGGTTAATAGCTGCTTCATGGATTCCTCCAAACTTGATTTCCCTCTCCCCCTTCTGTCTAGAGCTACATTATTACTTGCTCTCACTTCCACCTTTTCAACTTTCCTTCTCCCACAAGTAGGGGACTCAGTTCAGTTCGGTTTGGAAATTTAATGTTGATGTTTTATACATGGTCCTGTCTCATGGTTCACTTCACAGTGAATAATGTATTCTGTTGATCAAAATTTCACTAACATAAGGAATTGGGGATTTCATCTTTGTTGATAGCAATGTCTTCATACACCCACTGCTGTGGGTTTTTTAAAACATTTTTTATTTTTTTATTTTTGGGCTTTTTGTGCCTTTATTGTAGAGATAGGATAGTGGATAGAGTCGTAAATCAGGGAAAGAAGTCATTTAAGGATACCTTTCCGATAGAAAAGGACAGCTGTCATTAAAAGTAACACATGAACACCAAGATTCCTTCAAGTGTTTGTGTCGTCATGTCACCGTGTCGGCTTGTCCCCACCCCCCCCAACGCTGTAAACCTAGGGGAAACACTGAAGACTACTTCACTGTTTAGCCGGTTGAAAGATCAGGACGTACATTGCCAACATGTCATCCATCACTTTGTGACTGAACTTCTCTGAGAGATTTGGGGTTGCTCTCTTGGTGTATCTGTTTCCATGCTGTATACAGGGCTTAAAGTACACCAGCACTGTGCTGGATCTCCAGCAAAAACTAAAATAATAAAAATAAATACACGTGGGAATTTGTTGTGGATGTGCTTGATGAGAATTTAATCAATGGAGTTCACCTACCAATGTTCTTCGAGTAACGCAGCACTTGTTCTCAACCTAATCAACGTTACTAGCCAATCACATAGTGGGGCGGGTTTTGGCAACACCGGAACTGTGGGATTTAGAGATGAAGCATGTAACGCTAGGCGTGCCATCTAGGTACCGGAAAGCGTTTCAACAGTCGCACACTATTGACCTGCTAAAAGTTACTCTGACGCTCTATCACTCTGTCTGGTGTCTCCTTTGTCATATCTGTCATTTTCATTTAAATATGTTTACGCAGCCTAGAAAAAATACCATTTTGCCCATATGTTCTGCAACAGGACCAATGAACTAGTAGGTGCTTCATCGCCCTCTCTCATTACCCCTCATACATGTCGCAGATCTGTACACTACACTATGCAGGTGACAAGAGCGGGAGAAAAAGGAGAGATTTCCGCTGTTAGGTCTTTGAAGGCAAAACTTATGCTGTTCTGTGCAGCTGCTCTCTGCCGGTTTTGCTCCGCCTTGATATGAAGCCTCCACCCACGAGGCTCACCTGTTGTGATCATGGGGTGCAAGTGAACCTTTTTTAAACGGGAGTATTGTTGTTGTGGGTTCAGTGCGGTCCTGACGTTGGCTATTATTTCCGTGCAGTGTACTGTATCAGCGCTCAGTGCACGTGCAGGAAGGTGCGAGTGTGTGATATTATACGATTCCAGAACGGGGGGCTGTGACTCGATTGAGAGCAGTAAAATAATCGTAATCGACACCACACACTAGAGGATCGTTTGGACAAAAAAATCAGATTCGAAAATCCTCGAATCAAGCCCATCCCCTGGTCGTTGTGGGGCATAAATCAGATTCCAAATTCCAGAGCATTTAGTCTCAAGACTTAAAATCTTTTCTGTGGTGAAATAGCAGTGAGATGTGTCTGAATGTTTACTAAATAATATCGGCTGCAGCTTGACTTTGTACTAAGATGATCATAATTGAAATATAACCTCCTGGAGATTCTCATATACAGTGTCTATGACATGTGTGTGCTAAGATGAAAACATCACTGCTCACTGCACATTTGGATAAAAAAAAAAAAAAGGCTCGAAGAGCTGTTCATAGGAGATTGCTTAGGGAGACACTTGTATTAAGACTAACTTTCCAATGTCACAGTGAAGAACATATTTGGGACGTCAACAATAGTGTAACAGCTTGTTATGTTGCAAAAGAAATCACAGCGCAGTCAATTCTTGCTCCCTGTATCATCAGGCAGTGTGTAGGAAATAATGGAAAACACAGCTTGCTGTTTTCTTACACAAGTTTGAAAGAGTGAACGGAAAAATCCTGTTCAGTCAGTGGAAATAGCCCCTGAGAGGAAATAACTTGACCATGCTAATGCTGGGTCCAGAGACGAGTGTACCACAACCATTAAAGGGCCAGGAGAGAGATACAATCAATGAACCCACGCACTCAGTGCACCAAAGAACAGCACAGGACGGAGCATAGTGAGGAGCTACCTGCATGTGTTCCTCACACAGAATTTCTGCTCCACAGATGTAAAAAGACAGGAATTGTTTTCTGCCTGCATCCTTGATTCCTGGTGGTGTTCAAGGTTTCTATCCATTGAATGCATTGTATCTCTATACTGCCTTAACAGCTACCTTTTCCAAAATAGCTAGCTGCCCCAGTCTGCTTGTGGGGTTACTCAGTTCAGTCAATGGTCTTAGGTAATTAACTCCTTGCAAGGATTGCAGCTAGAAGGAGGAGAAAGAGATGTAGGAAGAAGAGGAAAGGATGAGGTAAGGGAGCCACAGAGGAGGTTAAGGAACGAAGCTTCTTAAATGTTCATATGCACAGCAGGGGAATGTATATCTAAATTTCCTGCCTTGAATATTTCCCTTCAAAGAAAGGAACCGTTTCCTTTCCTTTTTGTATTTTGAAATAGATATCTATCTATTTTTTGTCTTTTTTTTGTACTTTACAGCAATGACCACGGACTGTATGGGGGAGAAAAATTAGGATCCATAACTGACAGGAAATAGAACGTGTCATTTTTAAATATCTACGGCGGTGTCCATCGTCATTGTAAGTGACTGTGTGTATGAGACCGTGACCTTAGGGTTTGACGGAGTTTTCTTCAACTACAGCAATAACATTTTTGAACGAGTGAAATAAGCTAAGGGTTCCAGTACCTGTTTGGTCATGACGTCATAATAATTCTTGACTTTATTTGTTAGTCTTAGGATATTTTCTGTATTACATGAGCAAATGTTCAACTACTGCAAAACATAGTAAATAAGAGCTGGAAAGGAAACTATGTAAGTTGCTCTTAGCCCTAGGCAGCCTGTACCTCCGACCAGAGGGGAGAAGAACAAATTCCTCCAAGAGAGGATGGTCAGAGCTGGCCAAGATTATAGATCATTATAGGATAAGAATATTGACGATGCAGTGTAGCCAATGAAGAGAAGCTAAAATTGGGTTGATGCGATGTTGTCTATTACAAGCAGTAAGAAGCCTAGCTGCTGTATTTTGGACTAGCTGGAGGCGAGACAGTGGAGGCGAGACAGTGATTTGTTGGTGATTCTGGAAAAGAGGGCGTTGCAATAATCAAGTTGGGAGAAAATGAAGATGAAGAGATGAGTATGTTACTTCCTGTCATCTGGATGTAAATGTTGGCATTTGTTTGTTTTCTCGGGCAGCAAGTCTTACTTATCTTCAGCCCAATAAAAATGTCCCACTATGACCTCTAACACAGGATGTGAGGTCACCAGAGGCCACCAAGCAGATATTAGGCAAACAAAGAAAGATATACTACTAAAATCAAAGATAATATTCTAAACACAATAACAGGGTTTTTGCTAAATGCAGGCCTTGATGGTTTGGCTGATTGAAGAGTCTAATCTTGTCTTTGTAAGAGGGTATCTGTGCATTCATATTGGATTCCCAAAACCTCCATGTAAATCGTGAGAAGCCAATTAATCTGTCGTGTACAACAGCAAAAAATCTTGCAAGCTTTGGAAAAATCCTGTTTGTGACAAGTTGTAAACCACTGGACACGTTTTGTAGCAGTAATTCATCTTTAAGAGATTAAAACAAGAAAAAACAAACATTTAACATTATTACATGACAGTTTATGAGAAAATTTAATGCATTTGTCTCCTGGTTCTTGTCTTACAATGGACAACACAAATAAAAACCTAAATGTCAGGAATAACAGCTTGTTTAGTCAGAGACAGGAAACTAAATAGAGCTCAAGGAACAGGCTTACTTTCTGACAAGCTTTTTAGTCATATCTTTCCTGGAATAACTCAGGTAGAAACAAAACACTGAAGTGAAGAAAATTAAAAGGTAATTGTTTATGAAGTGGAAGCAATTGTTACAGTAAAATCTCTTCAGCGGTTAGTGTTGGTAATTTATGGCATAACATAGCGGCGTCGTTTTAACTACATTTCCTGGTAGCTTTGTCGTAGCGTCGCTGTCTACTGAGCAAAATAGCTTTTCAGACTCTTAAGCCTGGCTCAAACTGTGCGATTTTTCTACGATTGTATAAAAGTCGGGGTGACATGTCAGCTCACACTGTACGACTGGTTCGTTTATGACGCACGACCAGACCTTGCGATTTAGGTGCTCTCACTGTACGAGTAAAATCGGGATGGAGCATTGACAGTTGTTAATAAAGTTTCATTTGTAAACTCCAACGGACGGCGGTTGGTGAAGGAGAAGGAAGTGGAAGTTGTTGTCGGATCCAATCGTCGATATATGGATACAATATTTCAGAAAGGTGCTGCACTGATTATCAGTATGGAAACATAAAAAAAAAAACGCTGGGCTGTGTCCTGCCACTGGTCGCCATGACTACAGTCCTCCCGTGTCTCTCGACTACATGTCAGACATGTTCATGACGTATTCATCAAGATTTTAGATCCTAAATATCAACCATAAATATCAAAAATAAAATCGGGCAGATAATCGGTTCCGAGCAGCCTTGAGTCTGGAACAAACCTGGGATTGTCGGGAAGGAGGAATCAGAGCTAAAATCGGCCCGAGTATCCTGCAGTGTGAGCCAGGCTTTTGCTGTTTAATCAATGAAGTAGTGTGGTATGGTCCAAACAAGCTACATTTTTCCACAACACAGTTGAAGCGCAGCGGAGCCCCTAGTCACCGTCCAAAATCAAACTGCTTAGGATGAGTAGAAGTCGCTAGCTACACAGAATGTACACTTGGACAGAATGTACGCCTAGATTGTAGCGCACATTTTCTCTCAAAAACTAGAACGGTAAAATGATTTTAAAACCTCTTGCAAAAATAGAAAAGAAAATCACCGGGGGACAAGAACAAGATGCCAGGGCATCAGTGGACATGAAAAGCAGCCCGCCTAGGAGGGGATGGAGGAAGAACTCAATAAATGAGAAAAAAGTTTTTGACTAAATTACTTTTGCATCAGATTGGCTCTTCATTTTCGAGAATGAATTCTTGACTGTTATATTTTTTAATCAAAAGCACCATTCCTGGGCCAGTGGTTACAATGGTGGGGCCAGTGGTCTTGAAAAGGGAAATTTGCTTTTTAAGCCCTGATTTAATTAAGCCCTTATTCAGTGTTTAGCAGATTTCCAGTCTACTCTGGAAGTCCCTTCCACTGGTGCAGCCACAGAAAGGTACATTTATTGTATCCTCTTCAGTTTCCACCTTTAAATCTCTGTGGTGTTGTACATGTTCTATCCCTTATAGCTTTCACATCTGTGTTGTCTGTTTGATGAAAGTAATGTGGTCCTGCTCCTTGTATGGCCCAAGCTAAACTGTGGTCATTTTAGCTTTTACTTATACAAAAAGGCAGTAAAGTTAAGTACTCTGGAATAAGATAGCAGTCACATTTTCTTCACCTCAAATCACCCTGTGTAAGAGTTGCATTTAACATAAAAAGGAAACATTATAGCTAAAGGCATGTTCAGATGTCAGTCATACATGTTTTATGTGGTCCATACCACAAAGACCTCACTTCTTAAGTAATAGTGGAACAAAACGTTGTGAATGAAAACCCTGACTTGCTTCCAGCCAGCAACATCTTTCACACATACTAAATGTGCAGCACATTTGCTGCACTGTATACTTGCTTATGGCGCTAAAGATAGCCTTGACGTTAAAGGCTTGCTGGTGTGCATTCATTCTAAGTGTTGGCATTATAAGGGAACTGCTCATTGGGGTATAAGATGATGTAATGCTTTTAAGAGGTCATGAAAGATGTGTCACGCAATGGGACACCAGTGACATTTAAATAATTCATATTTTTCATATCACTGCTTCATGTTGGAATTTAAACCTTTCTTGATTTATTTTTTAAGAGACAGCTTTTTCACAAACCAGTTTAAAAGTTGATATGTGTCTATCTACTATTAGTTAGAACAATGGATCATCAACTAGTGGGATGCTAAAGGTATTAGTTCATGTCAATGGATGGGTATTTTGATATTGTGATTTCCAAAGCTTTAAAACTCTAATGCACCATACCTACAGACGTGAAGCTTGAAGGGGTTTCCCAACTACTTTTCAGAGGTACTTGTTGATTTTTCTATCTACTCTTTCTACAACTCTCCAAACACTGTTAACAGCCACATGAGTCTCTGCAGCAGGCCATGTTGGTAGAGCCATGCCTTGAATTTCCCCATCAGTCCTAAAGTTTTTATTTTCCTCAGCCATTCCTCAGTCTGCTGTTCAGTGCTGGAGATGTTGTTCTTGTCAGTCAGTGAGTTATCAAACCACTTTCCAAGACATTTGTTTGGATTCTCTTCTATTGATGGAAAGTTCTGTTTTTGCACCCGCAACTTTAACCTGGATGTTACTTTGCCTTTTCTGATCACCATGCTCCCGGATTTATTTGTCTTGAACTTCACCCTGGCCCATGTTCCCATGGTGGTCACTGTGAAGCCATCCATGAAACCTCTTCTTGGGTGTTGACAAATGTCCGACTCCATTCTTGGTCCTCAAGCTTCTTTCCCTGCAGCTGTTACAAGTAAGTTCAGTAACGGGTATGGGAAAGATTGTGCAGCCGGTAACAATCCCCTTTTCCAGGTCTTGCCACTTAGTTGTAAACTGGGCTGTTTTAAACCGTAGCTGGATGCCTCCAAAGTAGTTTGTGATCATTCTCTTAATATGCAGAATGATGTAGCAGTGGTCTAACGCTACGTAGATGAGGGCATGTGGAATTGATCTGCATTGGCCAGATCGGGCTAGACCACTGTTAAGGTCGCCTTTGCTTGCTTTGGCCTCCCGGATCATTTGACTGCGAACTCCTATGTGTTCGATCTCACCTTTCTGGTTAGACGGATTGATATATCCATTCTCAGTCAACATCAAAATGCTTACATGTAGAAATGTACATGTAGAAGGTTATTTGAACATTTGTGTGTAGTTTTATTAAGCCAGAGTCATACTTACAGTGCCGCTTGAACATGTTATGTTGTTTGGAAGCCGGCCATTTGAGTAGTGCATGTATTATGGAAAAGAACATGTTTTTCTTGGCGGTGCCTCAGTGCCTGACTAAAATTATGGTTATAGTTTAGTAGATAGAAATGTAGCCATCTATAGGAGATACTCAAAATAGTTCAAATATAGCAAGAAGAAACATGCATTGGTCTGTATCTCAGTGCTGTGTGAAAATTAAAGATGCTTTGGTTGGAGGTATAGTGCTGGCCTTGGATTTTTAGTTCTAATAGCATCATTATAGATTCATCAGAGACATCAGTAGCAGTTTATTCAAGCATCATGTTGCTGCATCATCAGCCTTATCAAAGTTCAGATCTCAACATCTTCCCTGTCCTCTTCCTCCTTTTCTGTTCCCCTCCCTTTATAATACATCTCCTCCTCCTCCTTTTTTTCTCCACCACCTCTTCTTTTCTCTCTCACTTCCCTCTTCCTCTCATCTTCCCATCCTCTACCACCTCTTCTTCTTTTACTTGTCTTTCTTCCCTCAGTTTGCTGCAGTGCATCACTAGCAGGCACATTAACATCTCATCTCCATTAGCCAGCACCGTCCTGCCCTCTCTTTGCTTTTAACTACCTTCTGTTTTCTCCTCTTTTCCTTTCTTTACCTGCATCGATACTACTGCCACTCTCCCTTTTAATTACCATACAATTCCCAGTGTTTTCTTTGTATGTTTTCTTCTACAGCAAATATAATTTTTTAGCCACCTGCCATTCCCCATGTCTTTTTTCAGTCCACATTATTTTACCTTTGCATGTAATCATCCTTATTAAAGGACCACCTCCTCTCTTCTCTTCTCTTCTCTTCTCCTCTCCTCTCCTCTCCTCTCCCCTCCTCTCCTCTCCTCTCCCCTCCCCTCCCCTCCCCTCCCCTCCTCTCCCCTCCTTTCCCCTCCCCTCCTCTCCTCTCCTCTCCTCTCTTGTGGCGAGCTGTGCTGTGCTGTACTGTTTCAAGGGAGTGGATGCCCTTGGTGTGACCGTGAGGTAGAGATGGGCTGCCGCTCTGCAGTAGCAAGCCAGTGAGTGAGCAGCTTGCTTTCAGGGTGTATGTGTGTAAATGTTTTTCTGTGTGTATTTGGATAATGAGAGATGGAGAGAGAGAAAGAGGCACAGCCTGCGTATGTGTGTGAGAAAGTGTGTGAGACTTGGGTGGCATGATTCTGTGTTAGTTGCATAATGTAAGTAACTCAGGCATGTCTGGTTAACATACAGCCCAGGCTACGCATCCTCTGAAGCTCAACAGTCCTAAATTAACCTCATCTCTCCTCTTTCCTCCATCACTCTTCATCACATTGCCACACATTCCCGGTCACCTAATCTGACTCTCTTCTCCTCTCTTGAGGAGAGTAAAAAGCTTTTCTTTTTCACATTGGCCCACTATTGTGTTTCACACTAGCTCAGCTAGCAAGTTTTAAATAACAAACAGAGGTTTAATGAAAAAAAATTGGCTTTTGACAGAGTAAAAAATTGTGATACTCTGAAGGATTGCGACTGATTACTTCTTTGAAGGTGTCATTCGAGATCAGCCTCTTTCTCACTCCCTCCTGTTGTCTTTTCTACCCCTCTCTGTTTCCTTCTCTGTGCCACTGCCCTGTCCGAAACGGTCATCATCTTTTCACTTTAAGGTATAATGATAGAATAGTTTAAGTAAAAATTGTGCTATATACACAAAGCCTTTGCTCTTCATTGTTGTGTTGTAAAGAGCTTGAATATGCTAATCCATTTAGCTAAACTTGTAACCGTTTGCTGTTGGTTAGTTTTCCTGCTCTATATATTCCTTAACTTTGAAGGGGCGGTGTAAACTGAGTGTGAACACGGATGAATGAAGAAACTTTTAAAACAAACAAATTTTCTAGGCAAAGATTTATTGTAGCTCGGGATTACAATCTGTATGGGCTGGTTATGTGAGTAAGTATGTTATTAGTAAGTCAAAAATAACACAGATTAAAGATGTTTTTTTGTACTTGCTTAAAAGCCCAAATCTTCTGTTACGAGCACAGGATGTAGGCTAAGAGCTACTTGGTGTGTTTTTGTGTTGTGTGTGCAAGTTTGTACTGTGTGTAGCCTATGTGAGCTAGCATTTTTCTCAGTGCCAGGCAGATCAGTTGCATAGCAACAAGAACTTTTTGAGCTTTTTGAGGGCAGGAAATCTTTCACCAGTGGAATGTGTCAAGCACAAGAACAGTGAAAATGGAAAGAGAGAGGGGGTACATAGTGAACAGACCCCGAAATGCCCATTAATTAAAAACAAGACAAGATGAATTCTTACTTGGGGGGAAGAAAACATAGTCATGTTGCAATAATGAGCAGGTATGAATTAAAACGAATAACAAAATAAAGTTGAAGGATTTCACATTGTTTTAAACTTATGAAAACAGGCTATTATATGCTTATGTAATGGCATTTACTTACTGTTTTATATCCCTCCCAACATTTGTGACATCCTCAAGAACTCTAAACTCCAGCTGTGGTTTGGAGAACTATCTGATCAATTTTTCAACACATTTTGTCTCGGGCTGTTTTCAGATCTATCGCTTGTTAGCTTTGTTCCAATTCAGATTATAAGATTTTACATTGTTGCATTATCTCCTTGGGTCATTTTGTGATCACACTGCAATATCGTGAAGCGCACACCAATGCAGGGCTGTCAGCACGCCATTACGTCACAGCCTCCTTTCCCCACTGTGTAGGTAAAGAAATGTCATGTGTACTAGTCGCTCTTTACAATGTTGGGTGCCTCGAAGATGCTAGTTAGATTAGCGCAGATTACTGCTAATTGACACATACTCCGTGCTCGCGCCACGCACTACGCCGCACTTAGCTGTCACTCAAGTCAATCATTGTGTTCACACAGTGCGTGTTCACATTTGTGAGTTTTCGTGCACGTTAAGGCCCCCAAATTTGCGATTCATTTGTGCAAAGGAAAACCATGGAAAACCACTACAGATCCAATAGGGTCCTCGCTCTGAGGTCGGTGCTTGGGCCCAAATAATCGATTGCTATTCGAATATTCAAAAAGCCGAATATTCGGGTCCAGCCCTTGATAATACTGCACACCACGCTATTGAGACAACCTGGATCACCGCGGTGGGATATCCTTTACTGTGACAGCCCCACCAACCATGATTACTGAGTAGCACAAATGAGGTGTTGAACCAGTAGATGTTATCGAGTCCAGAGACGCTCTACTGATGTTGAATGAGAAGGAGACGATGAGTATCATAGCCTATCACTATTTTTCTGCTGATTACCAGTTATAATCAAAATCTATCGCTGCTTATTACCAATTCTACCACTACTGCTGCTTCTGTTG
This sequence comes from Labrus mixtus, assembly GCF_963584025.1. Lineage (NCBI taxonomy): Eukaryota > Metazoa > Chordata > Actinopteri > Labriformes > Labridae > Labrus > Labrus mixtus. The sequence goes on along the minus strand of NC_083618.1, from coordinate 14,377,583 downwards.
CTGCTGCTCATACCTCTACTAATGGAGTGTGATGAGTCAACCAGTTATATTTACCGGTTGCTACGTTGATTGCGTTCTCACTGCAAACAAACCCCTTCAGGGTTTGATTGGAAGCGAGCCGAGACCACCTCTTCTTGGCGATCTCTCCTCGCTTGCTTGTTTTGTTCCGCATCAGAGAGTGATTGCTTATGTTTACATGTGTCCAAATGAACCGTTTTCTGAAATGAATCTCCAAACGATCCCAGTCGTTTCACTTGAAAAAATGGAGGTGATAATTACCAGCTGAATACACCTGTCTTTAGGCCAAGCTATTGCAGCAACTGATGGAAATTATGGTATATTATACTAGACTTTGTGTTAGTTATTCTCTCAGTATGTAGGTAAAAATTCTTGTCATACAAAACCTCATAAAAATATCTTACCAAAGCACTGTACTGTACACTTGCTTCTTACATACCCAAAATGCTTAGGGGCACATAAGTATAGTCGTGTTGTTTAACAAAAGTCCTTTAACAGAGAGACACTTAGGCCGAAGCTGTGAGAAAGCAGGGGAATGTCTGCTGAAGTGCACTGCAACAGAAGTAATGGGGAAATAAAGTCTTCAAATTTTAATTAAAATGCATAAAACAGTTGGTTAGATGACAAAACGTTTTGTTTCTATACTGGTTAGGGAAGCTGAAATAGCAGTCAGGGAAAATGCTTTCAAAGAAAACATTTTTAAAACCATGAGGCTTTTCAAAGCAATTTTTCAGCAAATTGTTTTATTGTCATATTCACACAAGTGTTTTCAAAACTTGTGTGTTTGTGTTTGTGATCAAACTCTTACAGGCTGTGTCAACGTGACGTTTCTCTGCAGAAAGTGGCTGCAGCAAGTAGTGCTGTTAATGATCCTGTGCAGTACCTACCCGGCAGGACTTGTGTGTAAAGAGTGTATGTGTTTGAATAGTGCCAGAGGTCACAGCAGAGTGCAGTTTAATAAGTTGCCTCCTTGTTGGAGATTACCTCGCTCCATCCTTCCCAGTGTGTAAGCTCCTTTTATTGTCGTCATTTTACTGTTTCAGACTCGCAGTGCTTTTAAGATACTGTACTATTTCAGTAGCAACCAGTGATCAGGGCCTTTCGCAGGGTGTGAAAAGAAGACCTTTTTTGATTTTCCGTTGTAATCACATAAAACTCCCTTATCACTATGGGGCTTATCTCCATCACTGCCTTGGGAATTTCTCAAGTTTTTTAATCTGAAAAAAAATCAGTCATTTAGACCTTAAGTCTTTTCCTCAGTAAAAATATGTCTCAGTATACAGTATAAGTCAGTCAGTCAGTCAGGAGTTAAGCTCTGTCATGTTCCACAAGCTCTTTGTCACTGACAAATGACAAGCCTTCAAGGTCAAAAACAGAATTATTGCCTGGTCAGGCAAGTTTGTCAGGAATCTACTGACCAGAAAAAAATTCCAGCTGACCCTTATTCAAATTTCGTATCAAATTTAACACAAACGTGGTTTGCTATGTCATCATTTTCAAGGCAGTGATGTGTCTGCACATTGATTAGACTCATAAAATTTGGCGGTGCAGTGGATTAGTTTTGAAATGCGCTCTCTGCTCCAACAGCAAATGTGTTCTGATGACTTTCAAGTTTACAATAATTATCTGCCCTACTGCCTGCTTTCCAGTTTTTTGTACTAACATCAAACTTCAACAGCAGTCTATCTAATCTATCTTCTCTTTAATTCTCTTTTTCACATAATAAGTTGTTCAACAGCTTACTGACATTGTTAGCTGTTTGAGTGTCACCAATCAATCAGAACTATTGATAGGTGTTGTAGTGCTGTGTTCTCAAAGCTGCTCTATTTCTGTTACAAGTTCATCTTTCTGCAAGAGCTTGTGAGTGAGTGTTGATTTTTATTTTTTATTTTTAGCAGTTTTCTTTATTTGCCTTTTTTTCTATTTACAAGCACATTCTTCAAATATCTCTCAAGTCACACCCGGCTGGTTGATTTTTAGTTGTTGATACTTAATAATTGCATCAGATTATCTGAAAATAAAGACTTTTAAAATGTTTTTCATTCAAAATACGGTTTCCTCCCCTATCTTTTTTCACTCCAATGCCTGCTATTAAAGCAGTATATTATCTCTTTGTCCATTTGAAGATGTAAACCCCAAGAGAGCTTTATTCCTTTACCTACTTTATCTACTATGCTACTTCACAGTGAACCAGGTCTTAGATGCAATCTTAACAGATGTTTCATTGACATTCAGATGTCCTTACAACTGCTTACAGTTGTGTTCTGGGTTCAGGATGTTGAACATTGTCAGTCTCTCTTGTCAGCGGCTCTGCAGCACAGCAGCCTAAATAGAGCTGTCTCCTCTTAACACTGCTACTGCTGCACCACATATTTTAGTCATACCATTTAATTTAAAATAAATACCACTTAATGGATATCTTGAGCAATTTGTATATTTTGTGAAAATGTGTGAGTAGAATATTTTCTTTTTCTTGGAAGGAGAATGCTAAATAAGAAAATAGGAGAGAGATGATATTTTGTACTGGGCTTTATATGAAGTTTTCCTCCACTTATTATTTCCTACTCATTTAGAAGATTTCTCATAGCCTTTAGATAAATAGAAATTAGTGCTTTATAGAAGTAGGTCTACATTGTGCTTCAGCACCATGTGTCTAGTAGTTATTTTTATTGTAACTGACAGATGAAGATACATAGTTTTATAACAGTGTGTGATGGACAAGACCTAATGATAGTGTCAAACTGTAGGTAATGTAGCATGTTCACAATTATAACAACTATATTTTAATACTTCATCCCAGACAGGTGTTTGTTTGTGCCTTTCGCCTCAGTTCCAGTCATGTGTTTCCCAGCTTTTTTACACATTGTACAGTTTTGCTGTGGCTATTTTGTCAGTGTGTAAGATGTTAACCACTTCGCTGATTCAGCAATAGAATCTAGTCGACCCCGTGTTTAAAGTGGGAGATGAACTATTGATTGACTGTTCTTCCAATAAATCTGTCACACACAAAGCTGAAATGCTGGTGATCAAATTTAAGACACCTCTAGGGAATAATATGTCGTCATACATTTCTCTCATTCCATGAATTATGCTGGTGAGCAGTAGGGGGTGGTGCAATTTTCACATAATTGTCTTAATGTCTTTCCCAATATGTTGGGTGCTGCTGCTGAAGAGATCCAAATGTCATTTTTAGGCTAGTCTAGCACAGCATTTGCTTAATTTTGTGTTAAATATTTCACTACTTATTGTACTAATTTGAGCTCGGGAAATAATATGAAATCATCTGGAAATTTCAGTTTATTCTGAGCATGAGCATCAAAGCTATTTCAGTATTGTGATAACAGTACAAACATGTTTGACAGCAGTAAATAGCAACTCCTTTCCATCTCTCACTATGATGTTGTATTTTCTTTGTACTATATCTTTCTGGATTCATGGCAGTGAAATGCTTTCAACATACCTCCTGAGATCATGTGGGAAAATCAATTGTTCAATAGCAGGGCGTTGTATCTTAGTTTTTCATATTGGAACTGTATGTGTTTGGGCAAAGACTGAGGGTGATCACATGTAGAGTCATGTCAGGTAAATTGTATCAGTCTGGTCATGCTATAACTTTTTGCTGTTTGATGCTAACTGAAAACTTTAAAACTCTTCACAAACTTCTACAAAATTATGCCTGACATCACTTTGTGCACTTCCCTACCCAATCACATAGAACACTGATTGTTGTGCATGAAGAGCTTGTGTGTCACCTGCCTGCAAACATGCACGTGATTTTGCTTCCTTCAGAGATAACATGATCCTAGAGAGGGACAGGTTCAGTAAAGAAGGGCCCATTCCCTTCATGGGTGCTTCAGTACCTTGTCCCTGTGCTGGTTAACGCGTTAATCTGACTGTTTGTGGAGACATAGGCAGAACAAGAGCTTCTGGTTAAACAAAATTAAACCCAAAATTCAACACAAACTTGAGCATTTAAGCAGCTTATAGATGTCAGCAAGATCTGTATCACACACACAGTGTCCCTGATAATCAACTAAAGAGCCTATACTGTAATCACCATAGACAAGCATTGGCTGTGTTGGACTTGTCTTCTCCATGCACTTAGATTATCTGTCTCCAGCTTCTTTCACATTCAAGGTCAGAGACAATTTGTAAAGGAGAGCATTGGCTCTCTTTCAGCACTCTTCTCTTATTTCCTTCCTCCTCCTCTTCCTCTCTTCCTCTGCTGTCCTGTCCTACAGGGGAGAGAGCTGGCAGTCATTCAGCAAAACAACTTGGCTCTCTTTAATTGGCTGTTAAAAAAATAACATGGTCCTTGGAAAGTCCCCTCAGACTTTAAAGCAAATAATTTGGACTGGAGTTTGAAGTGTGGAATTGCATTATTGTTTATTCCTGGATAGTAAGCACAGTGAGCTGTAGTGTTCATTTGCTTCAACAATGAGATTCAGAGTCATTTTTTTCTTCCTATACAAAACATACTCTTTCAAACCTTATTTCCCTGAACTCAATGTAGCATTAGGACACACTGTAGATGACTAAGAAAGGACATTCCTTATTTTAACAAATCCAAAGAAATATGTCTGACTAAAATGTTTTTGGCTTTTTATTCAAAAGGCAAAAACTCATTTTCATTTTATACAAATCCCAAATAAGGTAATCCCTTTATAGAGATAACTAACTCAATCCAAAGCATAGCTCAAATAAACTATTAGACAAGTGAACTCATCACTGCTTGAGTATTGGTGTCAATTGGCAGAACGAAGCGTCAAGGCGAAGAGTTTTGTTAGTGTCAATAAAGCTGAGCTGACAATCTGTTTAAAGTTATTCACTAAGTCTTGTTGTATGTAAATCAATTTAAAAATAAACCTACCATAAAATTCAGTAAAGGCCTTTAAGACACACTTTTGATACCTATATTTAATCTAAACAGCTGGCTGCATCTTATATATGGGTGTGACCAATATACCAGTATAAAAAGTATAAAATGTACGTGTGATGCGACCTGATGAGAATGAAAATTCACCCCCATTCATTGTGTATTGCAAGCTGTGCTGGGACACATAGTGACACTGACCAGGCTGGCTGGCAGCACCACTTTAAAAAAAAGTTTAAAAAAAAATGATTTAGGCGCCTTTTGCCTTTATTTGATTGGACAGTGGATATAGTCGGAAACGGAGGAGTTAGAGTGGGGAATGAGGTTTATAACGACTTGGCTCTGTTTAATTGGCTGTTAAAAAATTAACACGGTCCTTGGAAAGTTCCCTCTCACTTTAAAGCAATTCATTTTGGATGGAGTTTGAATTGTGGAATTGCATTATTGTTTATTCCTGAATCGCACGCACAGTGGGCTCTAATATTCATTGTGTTGCATTTAGGTTGCTGCTTGGCTGAACCATGAATAGGACTTGGAACATTTTCTGTCCATAACAGATGTGTTAATCAGTCATCTGACACAAAAACATTTTTTCCATCCAATTATTATCGAGATTTTCCACTCCACCCTGGAATGACATCGCCTAACTGTTTAGTGACTAAGGAAAAATCAAGTGCTGTAAGGACATGATGATTGTTGCCTGGAATAGATTTGTAAGAGGTGACTTCCGAAAGGAGAAATTTTGTTTACTTGAAATATACAAAGCATGCGAAATTAAACAGTTCAAATGAATAAATATCGCTGCAAGGTGTATATATTAAACTGTGGTCAAAGTTAGAGGACAGAATAGTTTTTGTTTATATAAACCTGTGTTTTCTGGGGAGTTATATTGTTTTAGTATGGGAGTATCTTTCCAATATTGAACATTGTTCCAATGTCTAATATTTGCAAAGTAAATTCTTTCCTTCCTTGCCTCCAGCTAAACTGACAGCCCCTTGTAGCAGTCTTGACCGTAAATCATATTTGTGTTCAGAGTCCACTTATTTCCCATCTAGCCAGGGGCTCAGAAACAATCTGTCATCTCTGGCCCAACAGTGTTTTAGAATACAGCAGGGAGATATCTTTACATGATGCCTTTAAGTGACTTGTTTGCTGTTGTCTTTTTATTGACTCAAGAGAAGCCGTGTCCTGGATTTTCCCATAGTCACCTCTACCTAGCAAACATTCCTGCATTTCAATGTTCCTTATCTGACAACTGGTTTCATTATTATATTAACAGGAAATGATGTAATAACTCCTTGTAACAAAAAATGATGTGCAGAATAATCTTGCCAAAAATGCTTTCAAAGCATAAAACATGTTGCCCAGTCTTCTTAGAAAGTCTATTGTATTCAACTGAGAATGAACTCCATTCACTCACAATTGGCTCTGTCTATTCATATGCATGTTCCAGTGAGTCTTTTTATAAACTATCTGGAGTTGTCCAGCTTACAGACGTGCAAGACTGATTAATCCTCTGCCACAGTTTAATCCTCATACCTCACCTCAACCAGGCATTCATTTCCCCTGGAAATGGGGGAATAAGAACTGAATATATGGCTCTTTAGGAGGGAGCCTATGTGTCGAGAGAGAGAGAGAGAGAGAGAGAGAGAGAGAGAGAGAGAGAGAGAGAGAGAGAAGAGAGAAATTAAAGAGAGAAAAAATGGTGAAGCTAGGGTAGATTAATGGCTTTGGACACCCAGCTTTTCTCCTCTGTACCACTGATTTCTCCACCAGCTGAACAGATTTCAGAGTCAGCCAGCTTTCTTAGATTATCAGTACTACAATGTGTTATTTTTAAAGAATTAGCACGGGTCCCAAAGGTCAGTTGGGAAAAAAAGGTCCACACAAACAACCTGAAGGTTTTCTGGGAAGTAATTCACTTTCATCCTTGTATTAACTGTGATATGTTTTGTTTTTATTGTATGTCTTTGCACAGTGCAACCAAAAGACACATTTCTTCCCTTTAGACACAAAAGGTAGACAATAAAATATTTTCTACTTCTACTGTATTGTATTGTATTATAATCTATTTCTATTGTATTCTATTTTATCTTTTATGTACTGTATACATGTGAGTCTGGTTTAAGAGATTAAAGGTTAAATCTTCCTATTTCTCATCTTCAAAATATCACTAAGTTGTGTTTCCATGTCAATCACCCTTTTTGTTACACGAGTTACAGTTTAATTCAAGGTGTAGGTAGAGAGCAAGCTTATCTATTCGCACCTTCCATGTGCATTCAAAAGTGAGCTGGGCTCTTAAGTATAAAGTCAATTACAGACACAGGGAAGAGCAAAGTAAAAGGTCTGTTTGAGCTGGATGTCTCAGCAGTTGACCTTAGTTCTCAACCTACACACACAATCACTCCTCAGCAGACTCTTTACAACCTCTGTGTTTCCTCTTGTTGTTTGGTGTTAACTAGGGGCCATGTGGTCAGTCATTAATATTTCAGCACCACCACAAGTGCTAGGCCACCAGCCTCTCTTTTCTCACTGCTATTCAGTCCGTGAACATTTTGTTCAGAATGAATAAGGGACATAAAAGAGAAAGAAAGAATAAATGAAAGATAAGATTAGCTTCCCTCATTGAATCAAGTGTAGTGAGGATTAGAGCATTTTAGCAGGGGTTGACATAAGGGCTATTCAAGATCACTGGCCCCACCATTGTAACCAGAATCACTGACTCAGCAGCCAATTTCCACATACTCCGTGTGCGATGGCCAAAAACTTATATCATGATATATGTAATTCTTTAATAGGCAATAAGTAATAGTTATAGTTCTATAAATTCAGAAAATAATGGTTTAAATTTATAGTAATTCACATCACTTTTGATTACTTTCTTCTTTTAAATTTGGATGTAAAGGGGATTAGAGAAGATTTTGCTGCTGCTTAGTTAGTTCCAGTGTGAGGAAATGAGGTTTCATTCATCTTTGTGACAGAAGTCTTTTATTTGACACCAAGTCTCTCTCAGTTCAATTAGCTAGGGTGAACGTTTGTTGCTGTTTTATGCACTGCTTGCATGGTCTTTCCTTGAGTAATACCCTCTTCTCCTCTGTTTACCCTTGCCTCTTGATTTGATATGCAGAACGTTTCGCTTAAAAAAACATTTGACTGAGTTCACCATATCTGTAGGACGACGTGTCCCTGTCAATTGCCTTTGTGTGTGGGTAGCAATGTATGTACATTGATGTAGGTTTCCGAATTTTTGTGGGAACAGGGTTGTGTGTGTGTGTGTGTGTGTGTGTGTGTGTGTGTGTGTGTGTGTGTGTGTGTGTGTGTGTGTGTGTGTGTGTGTGTGTGCGTGTGTGTGTGTGTGTGTGTGTGTGTGTGTGTGTGTGTGTGTGTTTGTGTGCGTGTGAAATGTTGTTGTTTGTCTTTTGGGTTTTAACCCAATGGTGATAAAATGGTGCTGTCCATACATTCCAATACTCTAGCATCATATATGCTTAGCAGCAAAATAACATTTTGGCTGCATGTCAGAATGAAGATCGGTCCTTCAGACGGATGCACTCAGTCTGAACACTAAGGGAGGGTTGGGAGAGGAAGGGAGGTGGATCAAGGAACGAGGATTTCTTTATTATCCCCAAGGGGCAATTTGCTTTGCAGCCAGCGGAACCATACAAACCATCACACAATTAGAGTGGTGGGCTGAGGGAGTTTGTTTTGGTCTCAGAGATTGGTGCTTACCGTAAGTGCGACATCTACCTGATGGAAAGTCACATATTATACCTCTAAGGTATACAACTCCGTCTGTTATCTGTGAACCAGTCCTTCATTTTACCTGTGAATGATCTTATGTAACCCCCTTTCAATTCTAGGATGTCATTGATTATGTTTATGTGCACTAGCATTCTATTTGGCTTGGTTTTCTTACATTAAGCTATGTGATGTTTCTGAAAATGTTAGACCCCTCTTTATTTTCATACCTTTGTGATTCAACACAACCCATGTTTATGATTATCTGTGAAGAGGTATGCCTTGATTACTTTGCCACTATGTCATGTGTCAACAAGGAATAACCTAAAGTAGGCTTTTGCACTCCAAAATCACTTGTTTTGAATCTTTCAGATTCCTTTTTTTTTTTTTCAACTTGTATTCCTGGTATGGCCATTTTTGATTTTAAATTTAAACATGTAATCTAATTATCTATGTGTTTTAAGTGCAGCTTGTGTGTTGCAGAGCCTCCGACATTAAGCACAGGTTCAAAGAATTGTCACTCCTCATAAATGTCTGAGTTTATTGCTTCAAGGAAATACAGACTAAGCAGTGTGTGAGTAATATATTAGATAAGACGGAGCGTGCATGTGGGTGACCTCTCATAGAGAAAAGGTTAGAGACCTTTGGGAGTCATCTCATTAACTGCATGGTTGTGTGCCTGCTTGCACCCAGACACAGTGCATGGTCCTGTTTTACTACAGCACTCAGGAGATGGTCTGAGGCTTCCGCAATTAATAAGGCTAATGGTTATTGGCTGGTGGCTAGTGACCACGATATGAGATGTTGGATTGACCCGAGGTAAACATGGGCTTCATGAGTTAACAGATCCCTTGTTGAAGGAAATGGAGCTTTTATGGGAGGGAAGGAAGAGGCCATTTATAGAGAGAAGGACAAAGAGGATGAGGCGCCTTCTACTAATGTGTCTAATAGGCTTCTTGAATGACTTCTCATTCAATTAAGATGGATGGCATACATTTTCTCTTGTGCTTAATACAGGTCTGTGTTTTCTTTTGTGGGAAGGCGTGCCTGCAGCAGTTATTTAAAATTAGTACACCTGCAGGATTCGGGTGGGGAGAAGCCGACTTTCATGTAAATGAGACGAGTGCTCAAATGCATTTCCATGTAAACAAGAAAGTATTTTCCCTCTGAACATATGGGTTAACAAATTATGCATCTGTATATAATGGTAAGAAAAACATATGGGAAGTCAAGAAGAAGGAAATCAAAAGTAATGGTTCTAGTGCTGTGTTATGATTTAAGCGGTTGGAAAAGAATGGTGATTTGAATGGATGGCTTTGGCTGTGCAGGACAGGGCAGGTACCTCCACCTCTGGCTTTCTGGGATGCTCTCGTCCTCTTTTGCTCGCTCTCGCCAGGTTTTGGTGCACTGCAGCCCTGAAATCTCTGGGACGTGCTGCATTGATATTCAGGGCCTGTGTCTGATCCCCATCACTGCTCTCCTTCTCTCTCTCTCTCTCTCTTTCTTTATCACACCTTTTCTTTCTCTCTACTGATCAGTAACTATTCCTCTCTTTTCCATGCCCTGTCTAATAAAAATGGTCAAACTGTTGTTTTTCCATCACTAATACTATACACATCACACCAAAGGTTTCCTAACTAAGCCAAAGTCAATGTATACAAATCTCTACTCAAACTCATTCATAAAATGTCATTTTAAAGTTCCTTCAAAGTTATCCAGTCAAGACCACATGTCTCCTCCCCTGCATTGCTGCAGCTGCTGTGGTATCTCTCTACTGGTGACACTGGAGTCAATTAGATCCCTTAATAAAGTTATATTTCTTTTTGTCAAGCATCCTGTAAGAGTTTGTAATTTTTTCCCTCGTCAGATTAGATAAGAAATGAACACAGTCTCCTCAATTAGACAAACTCACCTACAAATAATATATAGAGTATTTAAGTACCTGTGATCATCAACGTTAAGTCTAAGCAAGCTTCATCTCATTACCAGCAATAGAAGGCCAATAAGGTTTCTTCAAAGAGTTCCCCTGTAGAAAAGTACATGTCCAGACATGCTGTCTCACTTTTTTGTAAGCCACACACGCTAGGCTTGCCATTGTTGCAACTGAGTGTTCTGGCATTCACTAATCACATTTCTTGCCCATCAAATGCACCTTGAGGGCAAACTTCAAAATATTTGATCAAAAATCCACTTGGACCCAAGTAAGAACTGATTAGATTTTGTTGGTCATAGGTCAAGGTCAGCGGGGCCTTAACTCCCTCCTATTATTGTGACAGTCATATCTTAAAAGTGCTTTGAGGGAATTTAATAAGTTATTTTTTAGAGTATCCTTCATTGAGAAGGCTCTACTGACTATTAAATACTCTGCAGTCTGCATGGAAAAACACACAGAAAAGATAAAGACCCTATAATATTCAGGGTGTAAATAGTTGTGGTTGTACCTAAATGTAAACTTAATTATGCAGTCTTTATAATATTTATGTAGTCTATCAATTATTTTCACTGTACACATACTGTACCCCTTTTCCTCTGTTCAAGCCTGAGTTACACTGTCACTCACATTGAAAATCGGATGTAGGTGGTTGGCATGGGGCACAAGTGTCAAGTCAGAGGCGTCACACCCAATCTAGACTTGCAAACTCCAGGTCCCCCTCCCTGCTGCAGTTTCAGTGGAGCGTCTCAGTGAGTGAAAGCTGTAGCTTTAGATGCGGACCGTTAGATCAAGGACATGTTTGATGCAGTGTGAGCTTTCCAAGCCAAGTTGAGTCTGTAAGAGACTCATAAGCTAACTGTGTGCAACGTTTGTGTTTCCAAACAATGACGATCCAGGTCTCTATCGCTGTGTGCTCAACTGTGCACCGTGCGGTTGAAATGAGCACACTGAGTTCACGTGCAGATTTTCCAACTTGTCACTCAGAAACTTAATTTTAAACTGCTCAATACTCCTGTTGCAGTTGGTGTGGAAAGATCCCCTGAACACATCCAAATAGAGCTGATACTCCTAATGTAAAGAAACAACCTGTTGACTGTTTATGGTTAAACTATTTGCATGTTTTTAGTGGGAGACAAAAAAATTGTCAATTAAGCAATAGACCAATCCATCCCACTACCCAATGTGACTTTGACACCCCTGTCATAGGGTCTAACAGTCGCTGTTATTACATTGGAAAAAGGCTGCATCCAGAAATAGTCCCATGGTATGTTAGGACAGCAAATTTAATGTCATTGAATTTAAACAAACATTAAGCATACTGAGCAATATAAAACCGACCCTATTGGACAGCATTGAGAGAAACATTAATGAACAGGGAACGCTGTATTCTTAGTTCTACTTCAAAATGTTCTCTTAGTTAGGAAGAGTGTTGTATCATGATATTTATCATATATAAAGGTCCTTGCTAGGGATGAATGATATATTGTTTGATCATCACAACTGCAAAGTGCGTGTATGCAATAGATTTATTGCAGGACATGCAATGCCAATCAAGTGACTGAATCATGTCATGCTGGGTCTTTGCTGTTGTTTGCTCCATACCAAAACCACAATTTTTCCTTTCATTTTTCCTTTAAAAACATAACTGACTGTTGTTGTCCTGCATGTAAAATGTAGACGTACGGGAGACGTTGCTGCTACGTACCGAAGCATGACACTTGAGGCAGTTGCTCATTTATACAAGGCAGATTTAAAATGAGTGTATTCCCTATCAAGCATTACGGTGCTGAACAACACTACATTTTTCTGACTCAAATCTTGTCTGATGACTGTGAATTTTCTTCTTCTCTGGTGGAACAATTGTGTAGCCGTTCTGCTATACAGCATGTAAAAACTCAGACCTCTACAACACGGTACTTTTGACTGGACATGCTGTGTAACGTTGTCCCAGCCCGCTTGGTTGTCTGAGCTCAGTCATGTGTTTATCCACGGGGGAATAACCTGAAGTGCGGGGAAGCTGGTCTGGTATTTAAATAATGCACCTGTGACTCAACATGAGAGGGAGAGCGTCTTACACAGGGTAAAAAAAGGACGTGGAAAAAATACACCATCAAAACAGAGAGAATAATAAAATGGTGAGAGAGGTAGCGTTTTGACACAGTAAGCACCCCCCACCCTTTGTATCTCGCTGCAAGCCATGACGGGACAAGATGTTGAATAGTGATGTGCTGGCAACATGACACAAAGCTGTTATCCTCTATTATCAAGACTGGCTTTCTGGATAGCCCGGTGACTTGTTGGGGGAGAACAGGTGTGTCTGTGTGTGTCGTAAAAGAAGCAGACACACATGCACAGGCACAGCATTATGCCCCACAGCCATCATGTTCCCTGGGAGGGGCTGTGTGCACATTTGCATAAGCAGAATGGGTATCCCCATCTCCAGAAGACTAGAGTGGAGTTGACAAGGATCCGTGTCCTTGAAAGTTACCCTCCCCTTCTCAGCTTCCCTCTTCTCCATCTCTGTGTTTCTGCTCACCCGCATGCCCTTGCCTTTTTTTTTAACCTTTATATCTCTGGTTATAATCCCTGCATTCCCCATCCCACGACCCCAGTTTTCTTGCTTTAAAAAAAAAAAAAAAAAAAAAAACCTCTGTCTGTGCATTCATTTTTTACTCCTTTCATCTGTCTTGCTCCAGTGCTCCAGTCCATTCCCCCCCCCCCCTGTAATTTTCCCTGTCACTCCCCCTTCTCTGGTCGTTTTTTTTTTTTTCGAAATCATGTTTTGAGCATGTCTACATTGCTCTGCGCTGAGGGCAAAATGTCACAAAGAAAAAACAAATAACGTAGAAAATATCTGTTCCCTCCTTGCCTTTCTTTCTCAATGTTGCCAACCTACCATCAAACTCCATCCGCAACAATCATTACATTATTTTGTATCCTTCATCCTTCTATCTTGATCCCTCCATCCAGTCAGGGAAAATCTTTGTCAAGTGAATAGCAGCCTCCCTGCTATGCAGCACTGTTCACACACACACACACACACACACACACACACACACACACACACACACACACACACACACACACACACACACACAAACACACACACACACACACACACACACACACACACACACACACACACACACACACAAACACACACACACACAAACACACAAACACACACACCAACCCCTGCCGCCTGCTGACATGGTACAGGCTGTGCATTGAGACAGCCCCAGCTGAGGCGCTAGCAGTGAGTGTGCAGCTTAGCGCGTCTCCACACGCACGCACACCTACACTCACTCACTCACTCACACACACATGCACACACACTAACTGCACACAGAACCACAGCCCTGGTGGTTAGTCCGCTTCTGCATGTGCCGCGGCAGTATCATTTTTAGGTGGGAGGACTTTCATGTTGCGGTGATGGTGGTGATAATAACCCTGCTGCCATGTAAGTATACATTGCCCTTGTGAAAAATGTGGATGAATTCACAGCTTTAACTGCATTTGTTAGTTTCTTTTGATTATATGGACAGACTTCATCTTCGTGTGAACATGTATCAGTATGTGTTGTTCCCTGAATGCATGTGGTCTGAGGGTATGCAGAACATTTACAATGCTGTAGCCCTTAATGAGTATGCAGGGTAATTAAGAGGCTGGTGATCTGTTATAGAACGAGAGGAAGAGGATCTTGAAGATGATCTGTTATGTTAATCATTCTCCTACAGAATGGATCCCTGCTTGAAGATCTCGCTATTCTGAGTTCATCTATTTCTATCTGCATGATATATTTACAACATATTCATTATGCATGTTTAATAGGACTATGCTGTATGCCAGCCTTTAATAATATTTGAGGTATCTAAATATCCTTGCCCTATTATCTCTGTAGATAACAAAGTGGTATTATACACCTCTTCACTCGGGCAAGCCATCTGTTGGTAGCATACAGCCTGCAGTCTCTCTTCTCTGTTACACTTACTGACTGCTTCTGTCATAGCAGCAGGCTTCGCTGCCGTAACTCATCGTGTGTGTTTGCCGGCTAGCTGTCTTCACTGCATTAGCTCACTCACTACTCGCCATGGTGACTGGATTAATAGCGGAAATGATCACCTCTCCTCCTAGACCTGTTGGCTTCCTGGGCAGCTGCTTATTGGGCAGGCTTTTTTGGCTGATTAGATTCAATGAATTTGTAACTTAACCAGCTAGTTGGATGAATCTTGACATGCTTGACAAATCAGTTGATTGATCCTGACCCTAATTGACAGAAAGGGTCGCTGACTTGTTGCCTGGTGATTTGTAGTTCAGTATGACAGCAAGTTTGTGCAAAAAAAAAAAAAAGAAGAAGAAGAAGAAAGAATCCACTTAGAGAAACAACTGTATGGGTGGGCAGTCTGTCAAACTACCGGTCAGCCACTTGCCTATAGCCAGCAAGCTATTGGGTCGTTAATGCATTCATTCAGTCAGCCACACTGTTAAACGGGTTGTCATAGGAAATTGATTGTGCCTCTGTTGGGGCTGGGATGACTGTGTGACCTCAAGCATCAGCTCCACTGCACCAAGACAGCCGGTCAGCTCAAAAGAGTGTCAGTCCCTATCTCTGACCTTTTCTTTATTACTACTCACTCTCATTCTCTTTTATACAAAACATTAAGGAGATGACACATTCATGATCAAAGTGCACATTCATTTGCCCTCGGACTTAAAAAAAAAAAAAGGAGGAAAGAAGAAAAGAAATGGAGCACAGGAGAAATAAGAAAAAACGAATTTACTGGATGCTTCATTGAAAGTCACATTATAGATATATTAACACTTTTGAAGATGTTTGTGGCGTAGTAGTTGCACAGCAAGCTGGGAACATTCCACTGGACTTTAACTCAAACGTAGCCTTCACCATGAGAAATATTGGTATAATATCTATATCAGTTTCAGAGTTTACCTTCCAATACTTCTTCATTAAACTGAAATCCCCCTTCACTTGTAGTTTACATATACCTAGGTTCCCTTCTCAATATAAATGTAATACATATGCAGAACCACGTCATGTCAAACATTTCTCAGTGCTCCCGCCAATTTGTCATTGAATTTAACAAGTAGATTTTTGAAGTATGATTTTAACAATCACAAGGAACAACAGATGAGAAAACCTCCCGAGGTCTACATTATACAGAGAGCACCTGCTTTTTGTTCTGCTTAGTCATATCTCATGTAGTCAAGGGAGAATCTGTGAGCGTCGCAGTGCATTCAATTTTGCTGTGTCATCATCACCTCTGTGCAGCATAGCGACAAGCACAGTGTTAGAGCAGACCTCACTGTCATTTTTCTACAAAAACATATTCTAAAGAGCCAAGACAATGTATAGCATTCAGTATTCATCGGAGGAAAATGAACATGCCAGGATATCTGACATAATGCTCTGTTATATTATGAGAAGCCTTTTGTGATTTTGTAAGCTCGTCTTCAAGTGTGGTAAACCGTGGAAAACAGAAAAGAAGAGATGATGAGGGGGGGAGGGGAGTATAGGTAGAAACTTGCAAGGCTTTCATGCTTTTTGATGACAAATTAAATTCAAATCTTACTCATTATTCAGCCTGATGTTCACATGCAGTTAGTTAGTAAGGAGTATGAGGATTATGGATTATTAGAAAGCTCTTTGAGGGATATTTGATATTTGTGTCTCCCCTCCCCCCCCCTCCAAGAGGTGCAGTTTACAAACAGCATATTTTCAAATCATTTAAATGTTTAATGTTATCCATTTATTTACATCCAGTATGTGGGGAGAACAAATGTTTACGATTATTCGGTCTATTCCTCATGAAATGTGACTGAAGCTGTTTTGAAATGCAATTTATATTTGACACTGAGTGCAACCTGCAATAGTTTTATGTTATATTTCTGCATGCAGCAATAAGTACAAGTGTTCTAATTAATCTGATCTAGGTGAAAAGACTTTGACTCCCAGTCACCCGTTATGTGAGGATCTGACAGCTCAGAGTGTGTTTGTGTGCACGCAGGTGTGTGTGTGTGTGTGTGTGTGTGTGTGTGTGTGTGTGACACACATGACTGACGGTGACTAATAGCGTTCATCTTTTCTATTTCTGACCTGTCAGTCATTATATTTTTGGTTTGTTTGATGGTGATTTGTCGAGTTCTTTTAGAAATGTGACTCAGGACTGGGAACATATGTTTGAGGTATTTCTTGCCACATTTAGGTCATCACAGTGAGGGGTTAAATGTGTTTCCTTTTTTACAAGTTCATTCAAAAACATTCTTTCTTGTTCACATGCGTTTGATGGGAATCCAAGCCCAAAGTGTCTGGCATTTTTATTTTGTGTAGTGGGTGCAAAACCTTAGGTGACAAAGTTGGTGTGCTAATAATTTGGGTTATTTCGTCCATTTTACAAGTTTGTATCTTCAAATAAACTGACTTGGCCAGATGTCTCTTGAACGTAACAGGTCATGTTGTTTCAGATCAGATGGCGTCGTGTAATTTCAATTCCCATTTTCACTACAGAACTTCTCTTGGGCTTTTACATGTGTAGAACCCCCCCCACCCCCCCTAATTCAAACCTACTTCTTCTAAAGATTGTAAGTATCAAGGTAGTTGTACGTACATCACCTAGGTGCAGGGCAGCAAAAAATCAGCAGACCGAGGAAGTGGACAGGCCTCCACATCCGCTTAGGCCACAAAAACTTTGAATTCATCACAATCACAACGTTTCGTCCAGAGGACCTCCCCAGGTGATAACCCCCTGGATGTCCCTCAGTCTACTTTCTATCTATAACCAATAATTGCAAATAAATAACACGCAAATAGCATGTAGCGCTATCAGACAATATTACCATTCTATAAACTACCAATAACTGTATCCAAGTCATCCTAAAAAATATTAGTTTATCCTCAATGCTGCATTTTTTTCTGAAGTTTTTTACTGACATTTGCAGTGTTTGTTGTTTCACTCTCCACTTTCTTTACTGCATCAAATGAAGGAACAGGGAGCAACAGTTGAGCAGTACGTCCTTCAATATATACTTCATAATGTCACTACAAGCATACACTGATAACATGACACTTAATATCCATTTACTGTAATAGCAAACATGAAGTACACTCTGTACATATCAGGATTTGTGATAACATATCTTGTAGAATGGCACTCCATAAACAAACATTTCTAGCAGTAGGTAAACATGTTAAGTTCTTCTTAGTATTAACACGTAACAGTATCCAGATCAGGGTTAGAACTTTTTGAACTTGTTACAGTCTTAAAATGTTTCCAAATTTATAAAATTACAGGTAAAAATATGTAGACATCTACATGTAACATCTGAGTTCATTTATCTACATTAGAACATGGGCTGATAACGTGAAAGTGTGATGCAGCGTGCACTCTTGATTCAAAGGACTACAGTCACTCATTCACTCTTATTTATTTTTCACCTCTCCTCTCGTCTCCTCCTCCTGTCTTTAGTCTCCTTGTAGAACACTTAGACTGTGTTCAATTTAATTAGACCGATAATTCCCTCATGATTTCTTCAGGCTCATTTGGAGCAAGGAGAGGGCCACAGCAGACTTTTTTTTCTTCCTATCTTCCAGTGACCTTGCAGCAAGAAGTTAATGTGTGTGAGTGTGTGTATGTGTGTGGGCATGCATAGGAATGAGCACATAGCATTTACATAGAGCAAAGCACAAGGAGTGTGAATGTATTTAATGAAAACATGAATATAAATGAATACATGTGGATCAAATCCATAATCCCTACATGTTTTAAATGCACAGATGGCTAAACTCCTGATACGGATGATATTGAACTACGGTATTCAAACAGTGTGTTGGTTTGTGAAATACTGATTAATGCTTCTGAAATATAACACAGTGCAGCTGCTGCTAATTCAGGATCAAATGAGATACATTTGTTCTGCTGGACTAAAATGGCCACCGATGAATCTGTGTCATCCTTCTCTCTTGTTCTATTAACAGTTGGGAAGACGAGCTCTAATGTAACTATGCTGCAGCCAATAATATTTCACCATTATGGTTCTTCCTTATCTCACTGTGGACGAGGACGGCCAAATTCAAAGCTTGTGTATCTTACTTGGCCTTCTGCCTGCTGCCCTATTTTTCAATGAATCCTGTAACACCAGTATCAGTCCCTTTTCTTCCACTGTCATTACTAATAAGAGTGTTCCAAAAGATAATGGCACAAATGCATGCACCATTTATGTTTTTAGATGTTATTGTAGAGGTTAGTTTAAGTTTAGTGCAAGAAAAGATAGAAGTACAAATGCTTTATGAAAATATATATAATAAGACTGGCTGGAATAAAACATGTTTTGACTGACTTTAAGTCAGAGTAATGGATACAAAAAAATCACCAAGTTAAAATGATGACAAATGACCTAACAATGACTAACTGATACGTATCCCCAATTCCTTCTACATTTTGGTTATTATGACTGAAGTTCAGTATCAGACTCAACTTGCCATTGTTTAAAAAAATGGCAGAAACTTTGACCAAAGTAACTCGTCATTTTGAGGATCGACCCACTTGCTTTCATGTCTATCAGAGAGTCCACTCATTGTTCCAAGACTTTCACTTTTTCCACATGAAACAAATACAAGTACCAAAGTCTTGATGTTACAATTAAGAAGACATCAATCCTAAATAGAGGCTTACTGGTTACGTTTAAGGAGTGCTGAGTGTGAGCCGAGAGACAGATAGAAAACATGGGTTTTTGTTTGGGTGTTTAAAGTAGTGAGCGGGTTAGAACTCAGGTGGTATGCTGTTCATACTCTTCCTTGTCGTCACACGTGTTCTTTTTTTGTCTACTCATGCTTTTGCCTTCCAGTCTTTTCAGTCACTTTAAATTGGCTGATCTGTACCTTAGAGCACACACACACACTTGAGATGAGGCTCAAAAAACGTTCGTTGCTGATTGTTAAAAATGGATAGAATATTCTGTATCCTAACATGACAATTCAGTGCCCGCCTATTTACCTCAGATGTCATTTGACCTGTGATAGCCTTCTGTAAGAAGCTATATCATGCTTTTTGATCCCTGCTTGTTTTCAAACTAAGCAGCTTGAAAAGCAGCAAAGTGCTCACATGAAAAAAGGCTTACAAATCTGGGAGCAGATGAGTAATCTGAGGGGACGATCCTGACCCACAGGGTGACAAATGGTAGAGGGCGGGGGATGAAACTCATTTTGTTTGGTTTGTTTGAGTAGTGACAGATAATTGCTTGTATTAATTAGTGAACATGTTTATGTGTTATGGGGAGAAATCTTGTTCTACCTTTTTGTCTGTGGAAATGCCCACCATAGAACATTATTTTTCTTGTAAGGATAGTTAGTTCTCAGATGCTTTTAATTAAGAATGCATTCCAAAAAAAAACTTCAGTATGCACTTTTGAGGGCAGGTACCAGGTATTTGTCTCATTTATGGCTTTGCAGTTTTCCATTTCTGTGACATTTACTGAGGTGACAGTGACACTGGTTCAGCTTCTCATTAAGTCAATACAAACTGTTGAAAACCTCTCCTGAAAGATGGTTTTCCAGCTGTACCTCAAAGATTAATAAAATCCCCATGAGCACATTTGTCATCCACTTGTTTGATGCATTATTGTCTGAACATAATGAACGTGGTGCTGGGGCAGATTAAATCAGACTTATTTTAGGGGGTTGAAATGAGTAAGGTTATGATACAGAATTTGGTGCACTAAGAGAGTCAGAGTCGTAATCCTTACAAAGGGCATGAGTGAAAAGGTACACCTGCAACATTTTCCAATGGTTCTTTGTACACAGTAGTTTACGTGAGTCTGTTGATGACATTTCTTTAGGGCAGTGGTTCTCAACTGGTCGAGCTGGTCAGGACCCACCACCAACTCCTTCATGAAAAATCGCAATCCTAATTTCTGATATTTGTCAACCAGTCAGATTTTTTTAAATGAAAATTTGCAGAACAAAGAAATGGAACAAAACAAACTTCATAGACTTTTTGATACAATTGTTTTTCATTGCAAAATTTCCAGACCCACTTCAAACGGCTCTGTGGCCCACTTTTGGGTCCCGACCCACCAGTGAAGACCCACTGCTCTGGGGTGTTTGTGAGGCGTCTTAATTAAATCTGTACGACATTAAGGAGAACAAGAAGCTGAAGCCATGAAGGCATTTTTTTTTCATTAACTAATAATTAATTAAGTTCATCTCTTTACGATTGAAATGAGTATGTGACATGTTTAGCAGGTATTTGGTCATAACCATAATACTAGTTAAACACATGATAAAGTCAGAGGAAATATATTATAGATGTTACCATCCATCCATTATCTATACCGCTTGTCCTGTTCAGGTCGCGATGGGCTGGAGCCGATCCCAGCTGTCTTTGGTCGAGAGGCAGGGTGCATCCTTTCACTGGTCGCCAGTCAATCACAGAGCTTATAGATGTTATATAGAACATGTAGTAAGTTAGTTGTTCACATCTTAAAATCTACATTGCCACCCATAAAGCCAAACTGCTTGTCTCGCTGAAAACATGCAGTTGCTTTTGCTTCTCCACGTTGATGCTTGTTTTTATCTTTTTGTCTTCTGTCAGAGGAGACAGCGTGCAGTCCCATCAATTTTTCCTTGGAGCAAAAGTTGAATGTATTGCTTATTTGTCTTTAACTGTCCTGTGAAGAACTCTGATTTATGGATGCTAAGCTACACTGTCTGAGTTGAGTGTTTCACTGTGGGTAGCCTTGGCTTTATGTAGTAGCAGGAAAGTCTTTACTGATAGCAGGATCATTTTAAACTGACTACATGGTTATGTTGTTTAGAGGTTGTTTTTAAACGCCCAAGAGATCAATGTCAATGATATACTTTTATAAAAAAAAAAGATGCATTGATACTCTTTAGCCAACTTATATTCCACTCACACTGTTAATCATCCATGTCATTCTGTCAAGTTAGTAGAGGTGGGAAAAACATCGATTTATGTAAAAATCAAGATTCTTCTCTTCTAAGATTTAAAATCGCTTCATAACTTCCAAAAACCTTTTTTCTTTTTCTTCTTTTTTTTTGGGGGGGGGGGGGGGGTAATCAGTCACTCCCTGCGTAGTGCTAAAACTAGCTCTTTAACTTAGTAGAATGCCAAATAGAGCAACAAGAAATTCAGCCAGTCTCACAGATGACTGGAGTAGACCCTGAAGTATTAATTCATAAATATTCTTCGAATCCATGGATCTATGAATCCAGAATCGTTTTGAATCAAAAATCGATTCTGAATGGAATCATGACCCCACGAATTGAAATTGAATTGTGAGACACCCAAAGATTCCCAGCCCTACAACTTAGTCACCAATGTGTTCTAATAGGATTTGTTTGAGATATTACTGCTTAATAGCAAAGCTTGCACAGACAGTATTGAAAAAACAGAATGAACTTTTCTCTTCATTCCACTCCATGTATGATTGACTTCAGTTCCACTTCCCTGAGTTCCTGTACAAGGTGATTGACAGCTAGATGCCATGCTCCAGGGGAGCTGGGTTGGGAGTCTAGTTTGATTCGAGAATTCCTGGCATATAGCAGACCTGCTTCCCATTTGCAAAATATGATCCTACAGGGACGAAACCACATCCTGTTAAAGCATCTGAGCATCCCCAACTCTATTGAGCTAACACTACTCAAACATTTGCTATTAGGTCATCATGTTCCAATAATATTTATTATTTGTTTGTTTTTAAAAAATAATTTATTAATTTATTTAAAGCCCAAAACCACCTTGATGTCATTGATAAGTCGGAAACTAATTTACAAAATAAAGATGTCCTACAAAAACCCATTGACACACTCATAATGATGAACAGTCAGAAATGATGAAGGTTCTTATAACTGAATTTGCTTTTGAACATGCAAGAGGATGACGCAGGGCTGACATGTTCCAGCAAAGCTGACCAATCAGAAGAAAACAGGCTTTGAGGCAGGGGGGACTTAAAGAAACAGGAGTTTAAATGATTTGTTTGAGATAGGGATGAACTTAAAGGGATTGTTTTTGAACTGTGAATCATGGACTCCCAGAATAAACATATACAGCTGGAAATTAGCACAAGCTTCATGGAGGGATTACCCTTAACTTCTCCATATCTCCCTCATACCTATACTTTTACCCTGACACCGTTACAAAAGTTGTATAATATTATTTGCCTACAAAGAACTCAAATAAAGCCGTTTTTTTCTTCTTCTCATTATCAAAGAATGAATCAATGTCTCATTGCAAGAAGGAGTGACAGACGTCTTGAGATGAGGCAATTTAATTTTAAGCAGGGACCGAAGATAGGGGAAAGTGTACATCTGTACATCGCCCAAGTTGACGTGTGTGCTGCAGAAGCAGAGTAAAGCAGGAGGAGGCAGACAGAAGTGTAGAGGATCATGAGGCAGAGATGGGTCAGCCACTGTAGCACAACTTACTTTATAATTCAGGCAGTACTTGTCCTCATTTGGAGAAGATTTTCACAGATGTGAGAGATAGGGCCCATTTGGGCTTCTTTTTTCCTGACCATAAACTTAAATCACTCAGTTCCTTGTCCTCTGCCTAACCCAGCCATTTCACAGCTACAGCATATCATCACCAGCTTTCACATTCTCGCTTCTCGACTTCAGCCCGTGCAGCTATTGCGGCTGCCTGTCTTTTCTAAAAAAACACCCTCACCATCTAATAAGCTAACAATGACCAAGCACAACCATACATATGTATTCACAAGTGTCTCTTTCGCTCTGTCTGAGTCATCTGCGTTCTCATTTCCCCCCCTCTCTACTTCATCTTATCCGCTACCTGATGTGAGTTGGTGCTGCAGTACTTTTTGAGCTCCAGCATCGGCTTCTAAAATAACCTTTTTCTTCGTCAGACTGTGTCTGCGGCTCTGAGTTAGCATGACAGCTGCTTTCAACCCAATTAGAGAGCGCTGATAGTGGCTGAAAGCAGGCTCTCTCCGTGTGGTAGTTATATAACAATTCACCTCAGAGACAATGTCAGTTAACACATTTTTCGTCTTTTCTCAGTGTGCTTGTTTGGATATTGCAGTGCAGTATTGCGCAGCAGCTGCTATCAAATGAGTGTGTTTTTGGGGATTCCTTTAGAACGGTCCGACTACCCCTGCAGGCAGCGAAGCAGATATTAATCATTTTCATTCCCTACATTTGTTGCAGCTTACGACAAAATGCATTTCCTAGATGGTTAACCAATAAACCCGCAATGTCTTGCTGGTGATTAACAACATGTATTTAAGAAAAAGCTGAATAAAAAATTTGATTTAGTTGAATTGATCACAATAGGACAAGAAAATGATGAGCCACAAAAGCAATGATTTAAGATTGGCACAAATGTTTGTGATCTCTGCATGACAGCAAGAATGAATCAGCAAAAAAAAGTTACATACACAGCAATATCCCTTTGTGTATGTTATATAAAATAAAAGGGAGGATGCAATTTTAGCCACACAGCCACAATCTCCAAATCCTAGTTTTTCAACTACAGTATGTTGTGTCGATTTCATCACATCAGAAGGTGCTGTCATGTCCTTCCCACAAAGCCCCTTATAATGAATATGATCAATCCTTTATGATATCAAAGTCTTCATGCAACAACAAATATCTGAGCACTTGTAAAGTTGGGTTCAAGATTATGATTTCATATTTACAGTGCAGGTGTTTAGAGCAACTCTATCATCACTGAAGTCTCCTGCACTATTTTCTGTCACAGGCAGGGGGTGCTGTATGCCAGTGCTGCTGCTGGTGGTGCAGTGGGCTTAGCTCTTCCTCACTGTGCTCAAGGACATTTTGAGAGAGACATATGGAGAATATGCATGGCTTGACTGTGGACAACAACAAACTATTCACTGCTTGTCAGACTATAGGAACTGCTCACTAAAGAGAAAGCAGCAATTAGCATTGAGGATCTTTTCATCAATCACGTTATAATCACAGAGCAGAACAGAGAGACCTGGCAGACGAGGCACAATCAGATAGAGAAAAACATGTCGAGGGTAAAATTAATGCTTATAAAGAAACACAGTATTATAATGCACTTTGTGTGGGAAGTCTCGACCTGAAGACGAATATAGAAAGAGAGAGTGTGATGATTTCATCAAGACACACTTACAAAAACTGCACTCTGGGATTTTACTTTTCTCAACAATATTAACTACAGCCTCAAAATGAACCTAAAATTTGATCACTATAAAAAAAATAAAAAATCTTTAGTTTTACATCATAAAAAATAAAGATGAGTATTTACTTGCCTTTCATTTTTTTTGGTTGATTTATTTTATGTTTGATGTGCAACTTAATATTTGCCATTTTAATGAAAAACAGTTTAGTAAGTTTGAAACAAAAAGTTGAAGGTAATACGACTACCACACTAGTCCTAAACGACTAAACTACATGTGCCCCAGATTGGTGAATGTAAAGACTCCAGCCAGAACTACAGAAAAGGGGGACGTCAAGTTGTTTGTCACACAGAGTTCACCCAATCCTCTCAGCACTGTCTGCAGGACACGTAACAGAGCATTACAGATGATCATCAACCAATTCTGCAGGGGACAAAAAAAGCTCTGTCCTAGAAGTGATTGACAATGTCTAGCCATTTGGCATATTCTTACAAAAATAATAGTTTAAGAAATCACATTCAGAGTATCTTTGTATAGTCATATGCATTGTTCGACTGGAGCAAAATGAGTCCCGAAATGATGCAATAAGTTAAATTTCATCCTAGCTCAAAAAGTCAGCATCAACTCTCATTAGATCAGTTATCTGTGTTTTTCCCTTCTTTAATTCGTATAGGTACTTGTATGAGAAAACATTGCAGAAAAGAAAGAAACAGTTGCTGCATTGGCTTTATGTTGATAACCATTTTCTCTATTAAAGCTACGGTAGATCCCTTTTTGTTTCATCAGATGTTCGTAGGGCAAAGTGTACAGTATGCTGGTCAGATGGTTTAAACATCTGGCTGAGAGCGTCATGTTTTCAGTTGGACGGTTGGATCCCATATGCTGTTAAAGTTCATAAAGTCCAATTAAGTGTTCTCACTCTTACAATAAAATGCTGTTAATTATTGCAAATTCTTCACTTTCTCTTTGAGTGCTTGATGATATACTCATTACTCACTGTCAAGCCACGGGGAGGATGGCAACAATGGAGACGGACTGACATGTAGGCAGGGATGTAGACAAAGGAACCGCACAGCAGGGAAGTTTTAGTCAGCTATAGTTAGACAGGTGAAGCTGAAAGAGAAAAGACATGGGACAGCATACAGACAGACAGACAGACAGACAGACAGACAAGTACAAAGACAGGATGGGAGTGATTGTTTTTCATTAAAAGCTTCATATCCCAACCACTTTAAAGAGCGCTTTAATGATTCAACATTAAGGAAGAACCATTCTGTCACTCTGACTTCCTCTGGATTTGACCTTATACTAAATACCAACAATAGATCTAATTACAGCTGCCCTCCCTTGTTTTTAGGAATAAAAAGTCAGTTTCATGAACACTCAGTTTATGTGTGTCTGTGTGTGAGTTTACATTGTATACAAAGAATAACATTGGCTTTAAAGTTACTCAGCTCTACAGCAGTGCACCTTATCTTTATCCTAGCCTCTCTCTTGCTTAATCTGCTGATCCCCCTCTTGGTTCCATAGTTTTGTATCACTGAGTACTGGGCTGAAACTGAATTTGAATTTTTCTAAATTCTGTGTTTTACGATGTGTTCCATTGGATCAGATGATCAGTATGCCGTTAGCAACATCCTTCACTACAGGTCACGCAACATACTTCCAGTCCGAGCTACTTTGGATAAGCTAGCAGCAAGCTAGCGTGACTGTCGATCAGTAAATAACATTAAAAATATATATATATCAACTTTCATTACCAATAAAGCGTCATAGTCATTTTAAATGTAAAATGTATTTCAGAATTGTTGCTGTTATTTAAAGCTGCTAGCTCTGGGATTGGATAGTCTGAGAGCAGCAATGCATTGTGGGGTGGTTTAGTTTAACTAGTGTGCTCCTGTTTCATACTTAGAAATTCGGTCCTATACATTCTTTTTGATGATCTGTCTTGATTAATATTGGTTATATTAATAGGATGTATTATTACATGAATTAACTGTTCCCTGCTGGTGCTGTTTTGATACAATCTGTATGGTATCTCTCGGACCCCCAGAAACCAGCTGGTTTATATTTTGCTAATCTATTTAGTTTTTTAGCTAATTAGCTGCTAAAGAGAAAAAAACTCTTCCTCAGTGGTAAAGTAAAGGTTTACCAGTAAAACTGACAAAGGTGTCAGGATCCCTCTGATGTACCGTAGTTTCACTCCTAAGCCGGCCACTTGCCAAACCATTCAGCCAGACACACACATACACATCTCATTTCCTGGGAGAACATTTGTTTGCTTTCATTTAACATTTTTTTGGAGGATCTGGCAGGCACAGATGTCTGCCTTGGCATGCAGTGAGAACCGCCAACATTGATTGGACCTTTTTCGGCAGGAAAGGGGGATGGCATAAAAGGTTGGAGAAAAAATAGAGTAAGATGCAGTCCCGGCCTGTGCTTCATTTTTTGTTTGTATCTTTAATTAATGTAAAAAAAAAACTAGCCAAAACCCAATTAGTCTTGAGTATTGAAAGTCATTTTTTATGTAATGAATCATTATCATATTAATCTGTTGTGTAGGTGTTAAACCGATCATTGGTCTTAGTTGGAAAAGCCACTTGATCCAGTGGTAGAAGAATGGAGCAATAACAGAGAGTAAAAATACTACTGTGTACTGTTACAAGAAAAAGACCAGCATTCAAAATTTGGGGGTGGGGGGATTTTTTCGATTATCAATATTCGGTCAGTAAATATATTACTTGTGCTTTGGAGCTGCTCTGCCCTCATGTAAAGCATCCCTGGGTCCCTTTAACTGCACTATGCAAATCCAAGCTAATATTATTACTATTATTAAGTGGCTGTTCACAAACAGCTTTTATCTGTTCACCTTACTTCCTTGGGATGCTTGGGAGCTTAATTTGTAGTAGCATACTATTAACTTTAATGTTGATTATGTTTTTTTTTGTTCAAATACAAATCTTGTAGACCACCCCAACAGTAGCTTTGTAGGGTTGGAATTTCAGATTTGCCAAAAATAGTAACATGTTTGTCTCAACATAATTGAAGAGTAGAAGTACCTTCAAATTGTACTGGATTACATTACTTGAGTAAATGCACTATATGGCTTTCATCACTGACTTAATCTGCACTACAGACATGTTTAGCAGGTTCGTTAGGTCGCACCTGCTCAGGTGACATTGCCAACGCTGTCTAACTTTGTCACTTCAGTAAGGGCTTGAGCTCATTAGCAGCCAGGCCTGGTTCCCGTGGAGATACAGATGTGTATTCACGTGTTGGCAGGGTCTCTCACCGCCGTGCTGTGACAAGGTCAGTGCTGTTCCTGAGCACACTATTGTGTCTGCTACGAGTCCCATCTGTGCTGTATCATCACTAGCTGTGTGACGATACACAAGAACAATTCAAGATTTTACACTATTTCTAAGAAAACTTCAATGACAAAGAATATGAGTGGGAAAATATACTAACAATAGTAAACAAACGGAGAGTGTTTGTTAGAAACTATATCTTCAGTTTTTGGCACAATCAGAGGACTCTGTATCAGATCCTGTATCAGATCCTGCCCTCACCACCTAAAAGTGGTTCTTTACATAGAAGATAGAATGTTGCTAAGATCAACATCAGACTCCATCGTAATGGCTGCTGCTTCTGCATCTACAGTATGCACTCACAGACAGTTTTCAACTCGATGAGAAATACGTCGACATTTTATTTTCACTTCACGTCCCTAATCATCACACTTGATGTTCGCCAATGGATATGTTGCTGATTGTGTAATTCTGGTTAATCTGCCTATGCAACTAGTACCAATTGAATCCTTACTATCTTCATGTTGTTACGTTTTTAACCAGAAATCTCCACATATTCCTTTTTGTAGCTAACAGGCTACTAATGGAAAGAGAAATTGTGTCTTGAAATGTTCTACCGTCTGTTTTGGAGTTAAACTTCTTACTGTTTCATTTTGAAGGTGTCAGCTAGTTTACTAAGAATGTTACTACGACACATAAATATGTATCTGTGTCAAATAATGACATTTTTACTGTTTACCAGGAGAAGATGGAAACTACTCCAACAGCAAAATACTAGGTCCACTGTCCTGTCTCTCCAATTAAGGCACTAAAAGGCCAATAAAAAAAAAGGTGTGCTGTCACATAGCTGTAAGTGAACAGTGGAGTCAGAGGTTATAGTACTCAATCACCACAGCACGCCAGTAATCAAAAACAGACTGGTTTATGTGGGCACTGGAAGGGACATTGTAACAAGGCTTGAGCCCTATACACACTTGAAGCCATATTAGCTCCTGTAATGTCTTGAACAACAGTACATTACAGTGTAACATCGTACCTCTTCAGAAGACGCTTCTGCAAACTGACTGTGGTTCTAAGATTAGAGGGCAGGGGACATGAAGTGAAATAATTAGTGCCAGGCTTTACAAGACACCAGAGAGAAGAATGGACCGCTGAGATTGAGAGACTGCAAAAGAGAGGTCACTCACTGTAGAATGAGAGCAAGCAGTAGCGGTGAGAGAGCAGCAACAGCTCCACAGCTCAGCCCATCCTCCCTGTGACAGCGCAGTGTTACGTGCTGCCTCTCCGCTCTGTCGTCAGAGCAGCCCCAGCCTCCCGCCCGCACAACTCCTCTCTGCTCTGCACCAGAAAGGAGCATCCTCTTCTCTCCGCCCTCCCTCTCTTTCGTATCATCTCTCCCTCTCTCTGTCAGTCGGTGTGTCCTCAGAATGAGGTTAGCAGCAGTAGCAGTAGCAGTAGATAGAGACAGCAGAGCCACGGTTACTGCAGCAGGAGGCAGGAGAGGTTGTCCTTTAGCTGTGCACCATTTACCGCTGCATTCTCTCCTGCTCTGAGAACGCGATTCTCATTCTCGTGCTCTCTCTCTCTCTCTCTGTTTCTCTCCCTCCTCCTCCCTCACCTTCTGTCCCCTTTCCCTCCCTCTCTTTCTCTAGCAGTGATGGGGAAGACCACCATGTAGAGACGGAGAGGCAGCGGAGGCAACAGCAGAATAGCAGCAATGGGAAGCAACACATGGAGTGGTTTTGGACTGCAGCCGTGGTGAGCCTGAGACCTACAGGACTTGACACCACCATCATTTCCCTTCTCAGGACCTGACCACTGGGGCTTTCCAACGCTCACCTGGATGCTCCCCACTTGTGTTTCATCATCCCCTCCTCTCCTCGTTTGCTGCTGCTCTTTCTCCTTTTCTTCTGTTTCTCCTCTTTGACGGTTTTGGTCTACTGATATCTGACAGTCATTCCTGAACCAGCAAAACTGCTCATCGATTAACCCCCCCGGATTCCCCCCCCCCCCCTCCCTTTTTAATCGCTCTGTCTGCCTTCTTAACCTACAAGTGGCATTCTTTTCCCCTTTTTTGGTTGGTTGCCTGCTTGATACCTATTTTGGATTTTTTCAGATGAGCCTGAGCTCATCCCTCAGTTGTGCAAGCTTTTTGATTGATCTATAAGCAATAAGAAACACTTATCTATCTGACTTGACAAGCTGACATCATGGGGGACATGTCCAACAGCGATTTTTATGCCAAGAACCAAAGAAACGAGGAGAACCATGCGGCAGGCTTCGGCTGCTCGGTCATGGATCTGCGCTCGCTCATGGAGCTGCGTGGCACAGAGGCGGTGGTCAAGCTCCAGGAGGACTACGGGGGTGTAGAGGGACTGTGCAAACGACTGAAAACCTCACCAACAGAAGGTGAGTCCTGTTCTTGTCCGTGTATTTGAACATGTGTGTGCACTGGTGTGAATTGTATGGAAGATGTCATCTTAAAGAATGTGTCCTGCTTAGGGTAATGGCAGGTTTTTAATGTATTCATTGTTGGACTGTATATCGATCATTATACACCTGTTACACCTGTTTTATGTAATGCAAAACATGCACAAACCGTGTAAAACACCTAGAGAAATGGGGGGGTGGGGGGGTGGGAGGAGAGGAGGAGTCCTGTTTGAAGGGTCTAATGAAAATTCTTCTCAGCCAGCTAGTGTGAGACCTGTTTAGTATGCATTGAAATCTCTCTGGACAGTTTAGCCCACACCCCCCCCCCCCCACCCCCATGCAAGACTGGCCCCCCTACACCTACACCCGCTCATGTCACTCTCCCATTCCGTCAGCCAATCAGCCGTAGCCTTATCAAGGAGAAGGTCTCTGGGGCAACATGGTGAGGCTTTTGGCCACGTGGGTTGTGCTTTGGCATCTGCAAAGATGGACCGGTAATGAACGACATAAAAAGAACAAGACACATGATAATAAACATACGGGAAATAGAAAAGCTCATATTTATAAGTCATTATTCTTTGGTTATTGTAAAATACAGAAAACACTTCATTTCTGAAGTTCATTACAAGTTAAGGGCAGCGTGGTTGTATCATGACCCTAGTTTTAATTATGGAGGGGTATGAATAAATCATTTAAGACAAGTGGAGAATTGCATTAAGCACCACATTTGGTACCCTAAGATCCCTTGATATTCCCTTACATACCTACCTAAGCTATGCCATAATATCCTCTTAGGTTATTCAACTATTTATATGGACATCTATTTCAGATATTGCTGTACATTTTGCTTGGTACACATACTGCATTTAAGTAGATTTTTCTTCTTCTTCATCCCAAGCTGGTGTACAGCAAGCATATAAAAAACAGCCCTCTCTGATGCCTTCATGTGCGTATTGAATATTTATGACAGTGTTGAAATTATCCACCTCCCCCTGAAGTAGGGATCTTTTGATCAGTGACACCTGAGTGACATCAGAGGTAAGCTGTAACCCTATAGGCCGATGGTCATAGAAGATTGTTTTCCCCGGTCTTCAGCACCCCTTCTAGGTCACCTGGTGGTAATACCGGGTCCAGGTCCACTCTGCCTATCTAACAGCAGAATGAAGCAGATATATTCAAAAAGACTTGTAAGGCTCCACGAAGAATAAAGACTAAAAAACGAATGGTACGGAAGAAAATTAAAACGCTGAGGAACATTGAGTCTAATGAAAGAGGATGCAGTGCCTATTGCTTCTCACCATATTTGCAACGTACGTGTGAAAAATTGCCTGCAGTGTTGAAGCGATACTGAAATCATACTGAATTTAAACTAGCAATAAAATTATCATAAGACATAAAATTATAATTTCATTTCCCCCGCCTCGTGAGAATTCTGATTAGATACACAAATATTGAATACTTTCAGTGCTCTAAACACTAACCCAGAATCACAGCCTGCAGACTTTTAATAAAACTCAAATTCAAGTAATTAAAGTCATGACAGAAAATAGGAATATATTGTGGTGTATTGTGAAACCTGACACTTCAGGAGCTCCACTGTGTGACTGACTTCATGATAACAATACCGGTTAATTTATCATAATTCTTACCATTAAAATACCATCAGTATTCAATACTTATTATACAAAATAATGGCTCTAAGGATCTTTTCATAATGTATGTAAATTATGTCCACTACCTGATGGATTATTCAAAACACTGCAATCTGAAATGTGTGTGCGCCATTCATTATTCTGGTGTTTATTGGATTAACAAGATGGCATGGAGAATCTTGTGGAGTACTCTGTTAGTATACGTGACGTGAGAATCTTCCAAGATTTTTATTTTGTGAAGACATTTTACAAGTCTTCAGTGTCATGTTCAAGATCATGCACCACAGCCAACATGCAAGGTGCTCATTTTCCTCATTCCTCACTATAATTATGAGTTGTTAAATTGAATGATTGAATCGCCCGCTAAGTGAACTTTCACTAAGCGGAAAAACAGAGTGATGGTGTCTGTTGCTATTTGCTTTAGTGATCCCAGGTGTTTCCATGTTTATGCTGTGTGGATCCCTTGCGGCTGGATGGTTGCTCCACAGAACATATGTTACCTCCGAAATATGATCATGGTAATTATCCTTGACTGTATTCTGTATAGCTCGCTGTCATCACGTGTGCTGCGTGTAATGTGTATGCGTCCCAGGGACCGGCATTTGATGATAAGAGGCACTGAGCACGCTTGACCTATTAGCCCTGTATACTGTGGCCTATATCAGCCCTCTGACATGATGCTAACAGTTTGTGAATGGCTATAGCTTTTCATGCAGCATAAATGCATAATGGCTCTGTCAGTAAAGCCATTCATGCAGGGAGGATGTATTACTAAAGACCACGTGCATTCAGATGCAGCTGCAGTAAGCTTCGAATACATTGTGGCTGAAATACTTGACACTGTAAATTGTAGAAAAAAAAAGAGGCTCAGAGACTTAAAATGACGAAACAAGACATGAAGAGAAACAGCAGGAGGGCCACAAACACACACTCTCACACCTGCGCACACACACACAGCACTGTTCTCCCTTGCTTGTTCCGCCGATCCCATCTTGCCCCTGTAACACCTGTGTGTCTACCTCTAAGGGTGGTAGAGAGCGGGGATCACTTATTCCCTCCCCAGCTCTCCTCCATGACATTCATATTGAAGGTGAGACATCACAGGGGCGCAAATATCACACCTTGAACTGGCAGTCTCAATAGGGCTTGTGTTTGACACCTTCCCTCTGGCAGCATTTTCAGCTATTCAAATGGTTTTATGGAAATGTTCAATCTGTTGTTTCATAACCAGCTAAAGTCACCTCACATGAGCGTTAAGAGTTATTGGAAAACATTTTTTCCTAAACCATAAGAAATCTCTAAATAAATTAAGGTTAAAACATTATTATCCTAGGAAAGAAAAAATATTTTTTTCCAAATGGGAATCCCATGAGATATCTGGAATCAACATGAGGAAGATGATGATGCTCTCATACCCTTTAATTTTCACAGAAGCCTGCAACCTTCTACTGGCTACCTTCACCCAGGATGTAGTTACCTGTAAGTTGCCTTGAAGGTTACTGTGGGGTGAAGGAGCTAGCATTTCCCTTTAGGCAGCCAGCAGGTGAATGGCATGAGTCATTCAGGGGGGCCAGATGGGATGTCAGGCTACGGCTACATTTCCAAGAAGGGATGGCAGGAAATTGCTTCCGGAATGACCTGCTTCTCTTGAGATAGGAGGAAAGGCGGTTTGTGGGTGCTCACAGTGCAACTGTTCTTTTGAGAACATTACAGCTGAGACTGTCGAAAAAGCTGCAGCACATTGGCAGGTGCTTCTGGGTAGGAAACAAAGAATTGTGAGTGAGTGCTCAGGGCAAAGCCGTTCCTCAAGGGTCGGGAGGATGAAGAGGTGCTTAGGGCATCGATAGTCTTTGATGTTGTGAGAAAGGGAGGGTAGGAGTGTACTTAGAGAAGACTGTGCAGGGAAGAAGGAGTAAATATAGATATGAGTGGAAACCACATTATACACAAGGAGTCTTTACAACATGCAAAAGTACATTGGCACGCTTTTTAGGCAATTAAGATATGACTGCATGTTTGTATAACATCAAATAATATTTGATTTGAACAGTGAGTGTTTGAAAACATGAATACCTTCCAAGTTCAGCAATATCATTTTAATACCTCTAGGTTCCTTCATAGTGTTATCACCCTTAGCAGAAAGTGCATCAGCAGCAAAGAAAGAAACTGCAAGAGTCCCCTTTTTTTAAAATAAATATATACTTTCTAGTTCACTGTTTGACTTTACACTCCAAGGTGAAGGAATACTTGCTTTCTAAAAATGCAAGAAGTTAATATGAAAGATTACAGCAGGACATATTAGAATACATTGAATGTAAATTCTGTGGTTTTTCACTTTACTTATTCTTGTAACTTATATTTTACCTACCTTGTCAGTTACCTGTTTCAAAAAAGAAAGTATATAATTCTGTAACAACAAATATTTGTTTTGCCTGTTAGAAGAATGTCATGTCTCTTATTAGTCTGCTTAAACCTCCATCATCTTTCCAACCTTCTTTGGCCGTTTCCATGTTTTAATCCTGCTACAAACACACACACACACACACACACACACACACACACACACACACACACACACACACACACACACACGCACACACGCACACACGCACACACACAGGCACACAGGCACACACACACACACACACACACACACACACACACACACACACACACACACACACTTCCTCTGCCACTTACCGGTACATTTCTCCCTGAGTGGCACTTTCCTTCAACCTTCAAAGATAGTTTTCATACATAGAGTTTTTGATTGCGTTCATACCAGATGCAAAGACAAACCCAAAGCTTTTACCTCCAAACTGATGTAGAAAAATGTGCACATCTGCATCCTGCATAAACTGGCCGTGGTTCTTATTTCTAGCAGGGTTAATAATAATGACTCCTCCAACTCATTTCTCCCAGTCCTTCTTTCAGCACTTAGATGTTTTGTTGGATGAATTATTTGAGGCTCAGAAGGCTCTTAAAGTGGAGTACTACTGTACTTATTTTCTGCATTGACTCTTGGAGGTTGGTAATGCTTGGGAGGGGGAAAAAGTCTTTGGTAAAAACCCCTGCATGAAGAAAGATATTGACATGTATGGTGCACTTCATTGTATGAAAAAACTGATAGGGTGTAATATATATGCTGTGTAGAAAACAAAATAACAGACACAGAAATAAGTAAAAAATAAACGAGTCAGTTTTTCATCACTTCGTCTTGTTTCCTCTTTGCTCTTTGAATTTTCTACTTGTGTGATTCACAACTAACTGACCTCTTCTCTGTTGCAGCTGAGACTAATGGGCCTTTAGGATGTAGAAAAGAACATGATTCCTCAAAAAGGTTGACATAACTTCAGACCTATGACCTTTAGAACTCAACAATTGTATGAAGATTAAATACGATTTTAGGAAATGTACTTATTTAGTTTTTTGCAGAAAGAGTCAGACTCGCTGTTTCCACATTTCCACTCTTTAGTTTATTCCAGTGCTAAATTCTGTTGCAGCACATATTTACTATGTAAAGGTGAAACTGACTTCAGCCTACTATTATGACACTTGGCATAAAGAAAATTGACTTTAAAAGACCTCTTGTGCCAAACGTCCTTTTAAAGCAAACTTCATAATGAAATATATATTTCCTGTCATTTTTCTAATCACTTACTGCCATTTTACTTGTACCCCTCCCTATCTGTCCATCCTGTCCCCTTTATTCCTCTTCTTCATTTCCCCTTCCACCTGCCCTGACTCCCTTGCTCTCTCTCTTTCTCCATCTCCACTCCGGCTGTCTCACCGCACCTTTCCTCTCCTCTCCTCTCCTCCGTCCCATTTCTATTTCGGTGTGCTGGTGGATGCTGGATTCCCAGTGGGCCCATGTACAGCGTAGCCTAAATAGACCTGCTCTACATCTGTAACCTTCATCATCTCTCTCTTCTATTCTCACTTCTTTTACTAAGTTGGTAACAATGTAATTGTGCTAGAAAAGTAGCACACCACTCCTCCACATGTCTGTAAACTATGAAAAAAGAACGTTTAACATCAGTTGGGATGTTGTCTTTGAAATTTAAAAAAAAGGGGGGGGGGGGGGGGGTCACTGAACAATGACTGCAGCAAAGCCAACACAACAGATCGGATATGTTGGTATACATTTTGAATCACCTCCAGTAGCATAGACCGCAGCAGGCTATGACAAGTGGACAAATGTCTCGCTTAAATGCAGGTGACAATGAGTTGATTCAGGACAGTGGTGTTTATAGCAGATCTCTGTGGGGAATGCCGCTGAATCGCTTTTCATGACAGTAATGGCAGTAGTGAATTGTGTCCACATGATGCATCATACACACTGCCTTGTATTCCTCTTGGGAGGAGGCTGTTGATGGTTTTTTGTGTTAACAGTCCACTCAACAGGGTGAGCACTTGACTTGTTTATCAGAATGTGATATGATGCCAGACACACACACACACACACACACACACACACACACACACACAGCAACAACAGTCCATAAATGTCTCGACAAAGTAACATACAAAAGCATCACAGTGTCTCACATACTGTATACATATATTGATCTGAATCCAGGAATCTGCAGATTTTCATTTGTCCTTAGTGACATTGCCTTGACTTCAAGGACACACATAAAGCGATGTGTGTGTGTCATTGGCAGAAGTAGACAAAGAACAAAAAGAAAAAAAATGCAACAGGAGAGAGATAGAAAATAAGATGAATGAACGATGGTTGTAAATGTATTTTTTTTTCCTTGCAGGTAAGACACATACAAATCAATAAACTTACTCCATTTTTCTACTTATCTTTCCTTTACCATTCTGCTGTTGCCTCTTCAAGTCCGTCTTGTATCATACATAAAACATTGTAGTTTCCTTCTGTTATAGCAAGACTGTGCCACTATTACTCTTCTTCTCCCTCCTACATATCTCTCCACTGTTCCCATGACGAGGCCTTTATGAGTTCTATACATAACTCAGGAAACAGTTTGCCCCACGCATCTGTCATCCACCTCCATCTTCTCCTCTGCTTCTCCCTCTCTCCTCTCTGTGCCTGCAGAGTTGGGTTTTAAAATAAATAAATAAATAAAAACACCTCTCCGGCTCTCCCATTTAATCTCAGCTCTTTCTCATTTTCCTTCATTCACACCCAGCTTCTGCCTGTTTTCCTTCTACTCTTTTTTTTTTTTTTTTATCCCTCCCTTGAAGTGAAGTCCACATTTCAGTCTGGTTTCTGCAACATTTTCTATACATTTCTTTCTTCTTATTTAAAACACGTTGTCTCGCCTCTTCTTCCCCCCCCCCCCCCATTTGCTTGTCTCTGCTTTCCCTCATTCCATCTGTCCTTCTTGCTCTCTTTCTTTTCCTCCCTCCATCCCTCCCTCCCTGATGATCATACTTATTGCGTCCTCCAGTCGCAGCACCGCGAGCGCGTTCCCCTCTGACGCAGTCTATTTAATCTCTGTCCCACAAGGGATCTATCACATGGAGCAGCGGTCTCTTTAATAAGGACAATTTCTCCTGCTCTGCAACTCCTCTGCTCCTCTCCTTCCCTCTCCCCCCTTTTCCTAGTGACTCAGTAAGAAAGAGGAGCTAGAAAAAGAAAGAGAGTGTAATGGGAGGCAGTGAAGAAGAGAGAGAGAAAGCTCTCGGAGGACAGATTATAAATGATATTCAGCCATTTTGCTCTGCAATGAAGCCACACGACTACTCACACAGGTGTTCTCCTGCAGTGTCGGAGCAGTGACCTTGAGGCAGGCTTAAACGGTATTGTGGTCAATTACCCCCCAGCAGTTCTTATATGCAGTATTATGACGATTAACCAGGTAAAGGGAGATGTTGGAGTCTTAAGGAGTGGTTCTGTACACAGGTTATGGTATGTCTTTTATGAAACCCGATGCTAATAGATCTACAACAGGCAGTCGTCAAATGAAATGAATTTACATTTTGAGCTAGCTGGATTAACATAGAAATGAAAAACAAGGGTCTCTGGTATTTGCATCACCTCTGCCAAAGGACCTTACTTTGTCTTATTACCTTGATCCTTGTCACGGCAGTCCAGTAACATTCTGCAGATTCAAATTAAAGCAAAGATGACAATCCATCCATGTGTTGGCATTTTGCCTCGAGGCTTGAATCTGGGAAACTCTACTTTCTGTGCAGTGTTTCTCAGATTATTCATTTGGACGGGCGGCCCGCCACCCCAAAGCAAACTCCCACCCCTCCTAAAAAAAGACGTGAAAGACGTGAAATACTTTAATTCTGGAATTTAATTAATGTATGTGCACTTGTTTTATTTCAGCAGAGCATGAGCACCTTTATGCATTTTGCTGTCCTGAGCACTCTCTCTGCTCTGCTTGCGCGCGTTCCTACCATGGGGGAGTTTTTGAAACATCAAACTGACTGACACATATCCCGTCCTTTATGGTTTCTCTTAGAGCAGCACCAGCATATGAATATGACTGAGCCTTTAACCTGAAAAAGTTGCAACTGTTTCAGTGTTTCATACCCTTTTCTATCAGACTCTCTTCAAGATATTTCTCTGCAACATTTACGATACCGAGGCAGCTTTTGTTCTCCTGCCGCCTTTTAATAGGCCAACATATTTGAATTGACTCACTTTTTTTTTTTTTACAGCACTGTGATTTTGATTCTGTTTAAGAAAATCCCCTCTTTTTGATCATCTGTATCACTTTATAGTAGTGGGAGGGAGATAGATCATTGGTTGGCGATCTACATTGACTTTTAATAAGAGAAAGAGCAGCACCCGACGCTGTCTGGTTATGAGCGTGTCTCAACAGAAAACAGTCTGTTGGAAGACAATTAAGAGACGGTCAGACCAGACAGGAATTTTCAGCACTATCTTCTTCTTGTTCTATATTTGTTTCTAGGATGTGTCAGTATCAGTAGCAGGCGCGGAGCCTATGGCTCATTGCAGAGGGGGCGGGGACCAATAGTGGGCCCTTAAACTGTCTATAGGCTATATAGCATGTGCTGTAGCCTATATAGTAATATAGTATCGCATTTATGGTATAATATCGGATGTATGGAGATACAAGACGGGGTGGGACGAAGAGAAATGCCGCTGCAGATTACAAAGGGTGCTGTTACAGTGACAGGGACTTATCAGTGAGTGACCTGCTGATATTTAAGCAGCACAAGTGCTGATATGTCTGTGCACATATTCCACCGATTAAACAAGTAAAGCAGACTTGATTAGCCGGACGGGAAACCAAAGATAGAAGGCAACTACAGTGAAGTTGGACGCTCGTCCAGCCACACAGCCAAATAGACAATACAATAAAACCACACATTATCAACCCACGCACGACAACAAACTTTGTAAACGGTGTGCAAGCAATGGCCTGCCGTTCCTACAGTACGATAACCAAGCAGACACGGCGGTCTACAACACATGCACCCACAAACAAAAGACCAGCATCTAAGCGTAATCTCGAATAATGATGAAACAATTTACCAATTAAGTTTTCATCAGCACTGTTGCTTTCCTGCACGGAGCTGGCTGGGTGCTCCTCGCTAACATGTTTATTTGCTTGGCTAGTAGCGTTTACGTTAGTGGAGCTAGCAACGGGAGGAGACTTGCCAGGTTGAGTTGTTGAGGGTTGAGTTGTCAATGAGAAAACATTTTTTAGTTAGTTTTTTACACTTTTAATGTTACGAAAAACTGCGAGGTAAACAGAAATAAAGCAGACAGACGACTAGGTTTTTAAAACTCCAGACAGCAGCGGGGGCCCAGCAAAGGGGGTGCTAAGAGGTGGAATCAATGACATTACAAACAGGCCACAGCACCCTGCTGGTGCTGTTTGCTGCCGAAGTTGAGAACCCCCTTGGCAGTGGAGGGGGGGGCCCCTCTCTGCTCTACAAAATACATTGTGTGTCTTGATTGCGGCAAAAGAAAAGAGAGACTCAGACCGAGTCAAACTAACTTTATTCGAAAATTCAACTAAATAACAAAATGCATGTTAAATTTGGCTCAAAGTGGGCCCCTTGAGACAACAGTGGGCCCGGGGCGGCCGCACCTTCTGCCCCCACACTCGCTCCGCTACTGATCAGTAGGAAATGCTTTTACAGCTATGAAACGAGACAGTGACTCTTTCAGCAGAAGCAGTGTCATGAGATCGATGAAGGAGAGATTGTAATCCTTGAGAAGTTGTCTGACTTTAACTTTGGTGAAAGTTGAGTCCCTGTCCTTCACTTGTAGCCCCCCCTGTGTCCCATTAACACTCTGTCATGCTGCTGGCCAAAGTAACATGATGTGCTTGCAAGCACGTTAGTTCAACAAGCAGAGGACAATCCAGATTTTTTTAACTGGGGTGGCCCAACTACAGCTCTGACTTATGCAGGGGTGGCATGAAGTCTGTGTGCATGTAGTAGTATTTAAAATATGTGTTGGTATAATAATTCAATTTATAAAGTAAAAGAACAACAAAAAAACAGTCTCAAATGTATTTCTTCTGTTGAAGTTAAGTAAGTACTGCCGGTACTGTCTACGGAGCAACAAGGCATTCGGTTGGTCCCGTTCTCATTGAAGGCAAACGTTAGAGTGCATTGTGGATTCTATAATTAAAAACAACCCTTTGTATCAAATAGGGAATATGTCTCAAATCGGGAATTGGTTTTAATCGAAAATCAATTTTAGCTGGAATTTTACTCTTAGGAATGAAATTTAAATTACGAGATAATGAAAGATTCACGCCCCTATTAAACATACCCTTTATGTGATATTTGTGTTGTACTGCCTGGCTCAATATATTGAAGACAGACTTCACTTTGTTACACTCAAACAGAGCAAATGTAATCATCCGCCTAGCAGGTCAGAGAAGCTAACTCGCTTCTTTTGATCTTCCTCCCTTTTTTATTATCTTGGCTATTAGATCTAGACCACTGTCACATTGTGTGATGGTAAATCATGAGTTGGGAATGTTTTACTAGTGCTGACTGATGTTATAATCTCCACTAGCATTGCTCTCTTTTTGTTTTCTTATGTCATGAAACTAAATCAGTTCTTCAGCAGTTGTGATGATACATCAACAGTGTTTTCAGGAGAGCTCAATTTGCCTTGAAGGCTAACATTTGGAGTAGTGGAAAAACTATTGGCTTATGGTATTACTAGTTAATATTTCAGGACAAATAAATCATGTCATCATGATAGAGCACAGAATGGTGTATAATGACTTATCTCATTCTCTAGAGACGGTATCAAGTAATGCAGATTACAGACTTAATTAGTCATAAATGATCAATACAACAGACCATGTATACCTCCTACCAGCTTGAAGAAAAGTGGTAAAGAGGACGAATACCCTTTTAAAAGTGATTCACTGTTGATGCCCCCCCCACCCCCCCCCCCCCCCCTTCTCCGCCCTGCAACAAGGTCAATCCTAAATGTTATTTCCAATGCAGCTTCCCATTCTTTAAAGCATTGATTAAAAAAATAAATTAATTCATGAAGTTGTTTGTGCCAATAGATAGACCCCCTGTCTGCCTTACTACTTGATTTGTTTGGTTGCAAAGCTGGTCAATGTTTGAATGCAGCTCAGTTCAATAAGATGAGCAGGTGGCGTGTGAACATTTTCACCGGGACGTGTTTTGAAGTGCATTCAGTTCTCTGATGCTTAGGCTTTTATATGAGGGTTTGATTTCTATGTTTGGGGAAGGAGAATTTGGGCTGGCTCCCCAAACAGAGATTAAACAAGGACTGCTGAAATACATAACTAGTCCTGAACAAGCCTTATTTTTGTATGAGAAATGTCCTTTAACGACATTTAATCTGTAAGGTGTACCACTTTTTATTCCAGGTGATAAATATCAGCTGAAAAGCTAAGATGCTATATCGATTTTCCTTTTGAGAATTACACTGCTTACAGAAGAATGATGCATTGATAAAATGGCTGCAGTTCTACCAGGAAAATATAGCTTATATTTTTGTGCCGCACATTAAGTGTATTTTTTATTATTGCACTGTCAAGAACTTTTTCTGAGGCAGTGAATAATTTCTTCTTTTAAAGCCCAGCTTTGTCAGAGACTATCACACAGCCAGACACGTAGACACACAAACACAAATATGCGCACACACTTGCACACACAGACACACAGTCATGTACATGGCCGGCAATGAAGTCAGCTGTCCCAAGAGATGCCTGACTGAATTAAGGGGACTGATGCCAAAAACCAGACTTCACTGGCCTGCTCCCATAGAGCCTGGTGCTGACTCACAACAGTGTACAGTATGTCTGCCTGTGTGAGTGTACATTAGACTATAATGTCCTGCTTGGTATATGATATACTGGATTACTGGATAATGTAAAAAAAAAAAAGGAAAAAAAAGTATCTATTTGAGCAGATTTGAAACAGCTTAAAGCAACCCAATTCTAAAAATAAAAAAATTCTAAGTCAACCTTCCTGAATTTAATACAAATAAGCATTGATATGTAACAAAAAATACAAGATTGTTGATGCAAATTGTACTTATCTTTAATAGAAGTGAAAATAAACTAAGAACTAAATTAGAATTAAATCTGAATTTTGGAAATAATCACTTTACTGCATGTTGTGTGAGTTCAGAGTTTTTTTTTAGATAGGTTTTGCATGTACTCTTTTTTTTCTTTTTCTTTTTATTAAATTATTGGCTTGGACAGCTGAAAAGAGACAGGGAATGTTGGGAGGATCGATTGGGGGATGACATGCAGCAAACGGCAGAGACGCTGTGACGAGGGCTATTACCTCTGAACATGGGGCGCGTGTTAAATCCGCTAGGGTTTTCGGGTTTCAAGCATGAGGGAAGTGATTGTCAGTGGGTGATTCTCCCCCAAACTACCTTAGCTTTCAAATAAGTGCTTTTGTAGTTTTAAAATACAGCTATTCAAGGTAGAAATTAAATCAGTTGTTTTTTTATTCTTCCAAAGTGTAGTCACGTTTTCTGTCCTTGTTTGTTGTACTTTGTCATTTTTGTTGGCAGTCTTATGATGTAAAATAAATGTATTGGTTCGGGGAGTGGTGTCAAATGTCGACTCAAGTTTTCTACTATCATGCAGCAGGAGCACCTCATTACTCTGGTTCCATCCTGTCTGGAAAGTCTGTCCTTAGATAAGTGAACATCTCAAAAATGCAGCGAAACTGACATATTCCTGTCCTAGGTTGCTGTCATATATCTCTTCCTTCATATCCACTTCTTGTCCTCTGAAATGTCCTGAATCTGAACTGGCTGCTGGAGCCAACAGCATGTATAGTGAGTTGACAGGCGTGGCGGTGCTTTTAGCTGAATATGCAGAGTCCCGCGCTATAACCGTCTTGTTTCTCTCCATGTCAGCTCTTTTCTGGAGTTGACCTCTCTGCTCTCTTCTTCACCCGCTGTGGGGCAGAACAAGGGTGGTACCTCTGCTGCCAATACAGACAGGCAGCATTTCCTACTCAAGGGCACATAAACCGTCTTGGACCAGATTCAGCCCTGCCTTGCTTGAGGGCACAGAGAAGCTATCTTTAACGATAAGTTTAGACAAACTGTAGGGGAGAGTGATCCATAACATCCCGGCAGCAACAGAGAACAGGAAAAGGAACATGGACACTGTCTTACTCTAACTTGTGGTTTAGCTTTTCTGATGGAAGCACAAACTAATTCTGTTCAGGGAGGAACAGGCACAGCTAAAGCGATAGATACACTCATCCAAGTGTGCAAGATTAAAGCACCAAAATATGACACTGCTAAATATGCAATCATGTCAAATCAGCTTCATTGTGCGCTAATATACCCCTTCTTTTGTGGCAAAGTTATGCAAATTATGTAATTGTAAACACATGTATAAGCAGTTTCTTATGTTAGTGAATCCTAAAGGGGAAATTCTGTGATCAAACATTCAGTGGTTGAAGAAGCATCACCGTAGAAACAGTTCATTTTCAGTTGAAAATGTGTAAAAAGTATATGTTCTGCAAAGAAACGTCCCCCTATTAATAAATGTGTCTTACTAACACATCTATGCCAAGTTGCATTTACAATTTCACAGGTTGTTTTAACTGCTTTTTATACTTTTGCGTAGTCAAATTTACCAATTTACTCTAACCTTTGTAGTAGTATTGAAACATTAATCAATTACTTGAATGAACAAAAAAACCAATAGTAGAGAATATCTTGAGAGTAATCATGAAAGTCGTGTTTAAAAGATAAATTCTTAATTTTTCCATAAATTGAAAAATATGAAAAATAAGTTTTCATATTATCATCTATAGAATTCTTCAAGATTGTGTGTACTGTTGGTTGGACAAAGTAAAATGGCATCCCATCGTTTCATAGTTTAATCAGCTACTCCTTTACTATTTATATCATAGATATATCTTCTACTCTATGACACAAGAGCTTTATTATTTCTGTTCAGTACATCACCACTTAAAGGCTATCCTTACATTAGTGGTGTATGGAAATATCAATTGTTCTAAATACCATGTACCATAAGTACATCTGTTGCATATCAGGAATTTTAAAGGCGATGCATCCATTCGTGCAGCAGATGGAACATTTTTGGATGCATTATATGGACTCACATTACAGATCAATCAAAAGATGCTGCTGCAGAGATCAATACTCAACTCCACTGTTTTCTCCCTTCAGTGGTAGTGTTTGTTTCCTTCTATAGCAACAGTGTTGAATGATTAAAGGGTCTTTTTTTATATTATTCTATAGTATTTGATAGTGTATATTTGGTTGATGTACATATATGTTGACAAATTATAATATTACATTTCAAATTCACATTGTTTT
This sequence comes from Labrus mixtus, assembly GCF_963584025.1. Classification (NCBI taxonomy): domain Eukaryota; kingdom Metazoa; phylum Chordata; class Actinopteri; order Labriformes; family Labridae; genus Labrus; species Labrus mixtus. The sequence goes on along the minus strand of NC_083618.1, from coordinate 14,332,702 downwards.
TAAAGTTTGTATTGAAATTGGCTACAAAGGTGTGTCAGCTCCAAACTTGCTGTTTGTTTCCTGCTCTATCAAGCAGACAGACAATAAGGGGCCACTTTTGAGTGTGTAGATTTCCCTTACCCCCCATGACTATTTCATGACTCTCTCTGGTAGTTTGAATTTTAATAGCTGTCCCTATTGTGTCCGGAGCTTATCTGAGCCCCCGGGGCGAAACCAGAGACTGACGCCCAGATGGGAGACAGCAGATAGACCACTGTCACTCTCCCTTTCAGCCTCTTGGCCCCTGGTCGCTCTCCCTTTTCACTCCCAGGGGATGAAGGGTTGCGGATTTTTGTTTGAGTGTTCATCCACTGTGCCTTTGTGCGTTTAATATATGTGTGGGCAAAAGTGAAAATACAGCAGCTGAATCTCTGCCTCTGAAAGGAAAACATTACTGACCCCCAAGATAACTAAAGGAATCATTCAAAGTGAAGCAATTTACATTCTGATTTGTTAATAGGAAGTTAAAGTGAGGTATTACACGTAGCTCCAAATCTTAAATATTACTTCAACATGCTCTTGTTTTTCTGCAGTCATACATACAGTTGTCCCTTTGTAAATATACCAACAGTCATGCATGAGAGGAGTCAGGAACAGGTATGTTTCCTCAATAGCTGCATGTACCGGAAAATCCAGAATATAAGTCGCACCGGTTTATAGGACACAGTCTGTTTACCTGGTCTCCGAGACAAATACAAAAACTATCTTCCTGTTTGATGATTTTCATTGCATTCAGCAAAGTTCACAACGTGCCGTTTCTGTGTAGCTCTTTTAGTGCCATCTGTTTTAACCATGTGGAGTTTGCACCTCTGCTAGCTACTGTACCGGTACATTAGATAAGCTCTCTGTCTACAGAGATATTTGTGAAGTAAGGATCCACTGCCCACAAGTCTCACTGCCCACCTGCTGGTCACTGTCTTGAATTGATCAAACCAGCACTCCCCAACGTTTAATTACTGAATACCACCAAATGAAGGAGAAAAGCCGTTAAAAACTGGCACCACCGGCCTGCTCTGCATCTCTTTGTATCCGAGCAACTTTTGAGAGGGAAGCGGCCGCTTACAATACACAATGAATGGTGGCACATTTTCTAAAGTGTCAAGTCGCGTGCAATGCGTGAGGGGGGCAGCTCCACTAGCAATCATGAAGTCAGTGTCTCAGAATTTAATACTGGTATATTGGTCGCACCTGTATATAGGACACATCCCACTTTTAAGATGTTAAAACAGGTGTTAGAAGTGCATCTTATACACCAGATTTGATATGTGTTAAAGAGAAAGTGAGAAACAAACTGGTGAAAATAGGATTTCTACAGCTATAGGAGAAGAACAGCTCTATATGATTTACTGTAGTGTTTATAAGATTAATAAGAATTCATTTCAGGATGACTAGCCCTTTAAAGCATCACTTACTGACTTTATGTACAGTACTTTACTTGTCAACTATTTCAATTGCATAGATGGACATCTGAATTAAAGGTAGAATAATGGCTGATAGATTGAAGGCAGAATGGATGGATGGATCATTGTTGCAGTGAATGAACACTTGAACAGTCTGGAATTACAGGAATGAGGTAACTGACCCCATTACACTTTGCCCTTAACTCTGAGCAGTTGTTTCTAACCACGCTCTCCCACACTCTATCTCTATCTCTGACTTTTTTTGTCTCTGCCATGCACACAAACACACACTCACACAAAGTCACACACATGGAGGCTGTAAACAGATGTCTCATTAATGTCGTGTCCACATCAAGGGCGTTCTGGGCAGCTAACATTAAAGGGTTCGAGGCTCAGTCTGTGGAGAAAAAAAATATATACTCAATTACTAATAAATCACTTAAGAGAATCATATTCTGACTACTGCCACTTGCAGTGCTTATTTGAAAGCAAAGAGTCTCCTCACAAACAACGCTCCCATGGCAAAATCATGTGTTGTAAAAGAAAAAGGCATCGCCTTGGCTTGGTCTTAATGGTACAGCCATGATTTTTTAAAATGTGGGTCACATGCACCAGGGACTGGACCTCACTCACCCATGCACAGAATCTTAACACAATAATAACTGTTTCATGAATTTTGATAAGGACCATATGCACTGAAGCCTTTATCCCACATGAGTCACCGTGAGTTTGTGTCTGTTCTTCCCTTCTTTGCTGCCCTTGATGTGCTACTTGCCAGGACTCCAAAAAAAGAATCCTCCTAAGAGGTGTAAATGAAACCTTTTGAGTGCTGAACTTATTTAAAATGAGCCACACTCACGAAGCACATCAATGAGACGCCTTTTTTTTTTTCTTGCATAACATTATATAATCGCTTTTTTTTCCCCCACAACATAATAACATGAAGAAAAAAAATTGCAAGAAATGTCGCCATAGAAACAAAGCAGCATGTGTACTTTAGGTCAGAACACAATAGCGAATAGAAATGAACGTGGGATGCATAATTCCATCTTTTAGGCCTTCAGTTTAAAACCCTCTACATCCAGCTCTCGCTGTACAAGACTTCCCCTGGCATTTTTTGTGCCCATACATTCTATTAAATAGGAACACCAAGTAATAACTGGTTACCCTGTGGAGTGGCAGGTGTGTTTGTGTGCTTTAAGAGAGAGAGAGAGAGAGAGAGAGAGAGAGAGAGAGAGAGAGAGCTGTGAGCTGTGTTCTCTCACTCCACTCTCGCATGAGTCAGACTCATAGAGCACAGTGCGTGACAGAAAAACTCACCCACTTGTACAGCTGCCCCCACATACACACACACACACACACACACACACACACACACACACACACAATTGTATATTGTATTCTCAGCATTGCAACTTATATCTTAATTTAGGTTGTTTGAAAACTGTAAAAAACCTTTTTTTGTTTGAAAACTGTAAAAAAACCTTTTCAAACAAAGCTCACATTCTGTTCATCTGAAATGATAAAATAGCTGTTAATCAGGACACCTGTGCAAAAAAAAAAAAAAAAATCTTGTATCATCTACAGTCCTCAGCCCTCACCAAATGAACATGCTCTATCTGACTATGATACAATATGATCTGCAGTTTATAAGGGGATTGTGTGCCAGACAATTTCTTGGTCAGAGACAGCAACTTCCTTAAATATCCCCTGGTTGCCTAGTAACTGCTCCCTGTGAAGACATAGTGCCTCCTTTGATGTACAAAGAAGATGAAAGTTGTACCAATCTTAATCTTTTACTCTGAGCAAAAAAAAAAAAAAAAGTGAATAGGCTCATTTGCCAAACATGTTGAAGTGTTCCTTTAAATCATATCCTGTAAAAGCAGTATCATGGACCAGACCTCCTCTGAGCTCACCGAACCCTTTTCATGGTTCTCTTACGATCCCTACTGTACATCTACAGCATGAGACTGACGTGTCATTTTGTTGGCACAAGCTAAAGCATAGCATACTAAGATGCAGCGTGGTGTCACAGATTTAAACGTGTACACACACACACACACACACACACACACACACGCAGCACACGCATGTTGGCAATGACATGGCGTCAGAAATTGCTCAGTGTCACATTCCAGTCCATTAGCTTGTAGATGAGTCCGACCGCAGGGGAATGACTGATCTTCGTGTGCGATTGTGCGTGTATGTGTGAGAGTGACCTTGTGACTCTTCATGAAATGAGAGAATGTATTTTCCCCCCATCGTTTGTTTACATGTAGTACAGTATGTCTGTTCGCCTGTTTGGCTCCACTGAAAACGTGTCACATCCACTCGTCTTCTCAGAGAGAGCCTGCCTGCCTCCTGCCGTGCCCTCTTGCACTCTCATGGCGTGATAGGGTGCAGAGCTTGCTGAGAATCAGAGCACGGAACTCCACATTGTGAGCTAGCCCGAAGAGGACCAGCCTTCGGAGCTTCGACGACTCCAAATAAAAACAAAAACTTCTTCAAACTAGAGGAAAAACCCTGTGTGTGAACATGCGACAGGATGAGACACCCTTTTTCCTGCTGTTTTAAATGCTGCACTATCATCAATTTCCTGATGTTTCCCCCAAAACATCCAGCCCTACCGTAATTAAGTGAGAAAAATAACTTCCTTTCTTTAATTAGGTCTCCATTTAGCAGTGGGTGGGCCTGCTGTGCTGCTGGGTGCGCCCCCTCAAGAATTACTTCTTTAATTTAGTCACATTCCCCAATTATATGTTCTTTACCTCGTTCAGATCCTCCAATCCACTGACTGATTCAATTTCCATCCTCCATTCTTTGTCACTGTGGTGATTAAAAAAGTCATAAACATATATGATCATGCATGTATTAAATTAAAATGTATTAAATTAAAACAAGGATATGTAACATGTTGGAAATTAGGGAACAACAATGTGTCCTTTCTGCTGGAAGCAGACGTGAGTCAGCAACTTTTAAACTTTGCCGTTTACGAGACTGCACACAAATCAGGTTTTCACAGACTTATTTCACCTGCATCTGTCTCTCAGGTGTCCTTATGAACAACAGATTATTTTTTCTGGGCTTTCTGGATGCTCATAATTTATGTTATAAATTTAGTTTTTATTTATTCCTCCGCTAATCCCAGAAAGTATCTATGTAGTGTTTTACTATAGCAACTTGACTCTAAGTTAATATATTAGACATTGTCAGTAAACTATGTAACTACTACTACTATATTAAATCAAAATACAGAATTAAAATCAATTTAATTACAGTCACCATCTAAAACACAGGAAACCAGAAGAAGGCTGTCGTTAAAACATCCAGTTCCGTACCTTCCTATACTGGAACCCCAGTATGAATGTCAGTAATACTGTCCCTGCCACCTTGTCCTATGTAATATACTCAAACTCAATGCCTTTGTAACATAACTAAAAGCATGCAGAGGTTTTTTGCCTTTCCTTGTTATTATTATGTTTTTCATCTTTGTGTGCCCCCGGCTGGTTTTTATCAAAAATCTTTTCACACTTCTCTCCATCCCTCTCCTTTCTCTTCTCTCTGTCATTTACTTTCATGTATTAAAGTTCATTATCTTTATATTGTTTGCCCTTTCAAGCTTTCCTACTTTATTCTGCCTTTGCTCCCACAGTAACAAACCCTCTTCTTTTTTTTTCACGGCATAAAATGGTGTCATTATTATGGAGGTCATTCTCAAGGACACTGTGACACATTTCTCCATCACTCCATCTTCTAATAAGAGCAAGATAATTATCCACCTTTTAGCTGCTGATGGGTTATTATTCATAGAGTTACTCTACATCCAACCTACTCTCTCTCTCTGCTTCTCTTTTGCTCTCTGAGTCACACTTCAACCCTCTCTCTCTCTCTCTCTCTCTTCCCTCTTCATTCCCCCTCGCTCCTTTCAAAATGGTGAAAGCTGAGAATACATGTTGCAGCTATTGATTCGCTGCAGAAAAAAGGCATCAATATTTTGCGTCGTTATGATGATGATGATGATGATCATCATCGTCATACAACCCTGTTGCCATGGTGACATGTTTTGGACAATGTGGAACGCAGTATTGTGAGGAGGGGAGAAAAAGTTCAGACAGAAAGGAGGACATTAAACCAAAAGCTGGAGGGAGATGCCACTCAAAACTGGGGAGACACTCTTAAATGTTGATCAGCTCAAATTGTGTACATATTTTTATAAATATATACAGTTTCATAAAAGGTTTTGTTTTTTCTTTGCTGCTCCACTACCACATTCCTGGGTTTCAAGGACATTTGGAGGTCATCATCATTTCATTTTTTATTTTTTATTTTTTTAGTCCTAACTGCATACATAAGTAAGTAAGCATACTCTTGCACACCAAACACACATACAAACCCACACATACAAACACTTACATATTCACACATTCTCCAAGGTTCAGAGTCGTGGGTATTTTCACTCGACGTGTAGGATGCATAGTGTTTCCATGGCAATCTATTTTTAGCCCCGGACAAAAAAGGGCCAACTGTTAAAATATGCCATCATGCTCCCACTGAAAAAAAATCTAATTTCCTCTCATGCTGAAATCAAGGTGTAAAGTTTCTTTCTTTTTTTTTATCTCTATGTTTCATCTCTGGGTGCAGGATGCTAGGTAGCAACCGTTTGTCAAGGCAGATTTCAGTCAGACACCCTGGATTGATTTATAGATTGCTAAATGTTAATTACAGAGTTAAGATAATTAATCAGAAGAAGGTGTGTTAATCAAAATAATTTTCTTTTGTGATCTAGAAAGTTTTTAAAATGAATTTAGTTACATATGTTTAGTGGGAAAATGTAAAATATTAGCATGTTTTTGCTTGTCAGTGTTGACAATTGCTTCTCAATCAATCAATCAATCAATCAATCAATCAATCAATCAATCAATCAATCAATCAATCAATCAATCAATCATTATTGATATAGCCCAAATTCATAACAAGTGTTCTCTTGAGACGCTTTACAAAAGAGCAGGGAAAAGACCATAGCCTACCCATTGTTAAGAAAATGGAATAGGGGGTGATGGGGTAAAGGCCCTGACACACCAAGGAGATCGTTGTTCTTGAACCGTCGGTGAGCGGTCGTCGCCGTAGTTTTTGCGGTGTGTCGTCGCTACCTGTCAGCTCCCGTCGGTGATTTTTTGGCCGATTGGACATGTTGAATCAGCAACGGTGAGAGGAATCTCTCTGATTGGCTGTTCAGAGGTTTCATTTATCTACAGCTCTCGACACAGGTTCAGGAAAGCCCCTTGAGCATGCCGCTGTAGTATCCTTTCTTTCACCCTTTAGTGCGGTTTCTCCTTATTTGTCACTTTTGCCTCTTCTTTTCTTTTTGCACTAAAAGACCCATGGCCCACAAAGCCATTGCCATTTTCAACATTTTATTCTCCGTTAGTAGGCTACCTAAATTTATAATACGAGTGGAGCGCGACAGCGCTGTGAAAATTGTCTTCTCGTATCATAACAACGGACTACCGCCACCTGCTGGCATGGAGAGTTATTTCCTCTCACGCATGCGCAGAACGTACGAGGTGGTTGGCCGTCGGCTGTAGTCAAGACAAACGGCAACATGAGGCGACGCCACAGGCGTCCTTCGTCCACACTAGTTCTTTGCTGTCTGCTTGGTGTGTCAGGGCCTTAAGATGTATTCCTAGAGTTCCTGTTGTCCACACTCACTAAGTTTGAGGTAGAAGCAGACCATGCATGAATGAGGGTAGGACACGGCCCCATTGTGGTGACTGAGCATCAGGGATGTCGGGTGGTAGTAGTGTCAGATCACTTTGCTGAAGGTTGGCGGAGCTCCGTCTACTCAAAAGCCCGGACTCTGCTGCCTAGGTCGTATCATCTTATCGAACTACATACCTTTGCTTTTGTTTTTCCTCCCCAAAAAACAACAAAATAAATGTTGCTTCTTTTTTTGTACATTAATCAATAGAACAACAAACCTTTATTTACAGATAATAGCTAATCATTCCATTTTTAATAATAAAGTCCCTTTATATCATGCTAAAGTATTGTGCTTTAGCCAAACTGCATGGTCAGCTCTCTTAGATGTTTTAACAACACAGAGGCTCATTAAGAAGCATTTTTCTGTTTTATTACAGAAGCAGGTGTACCATATCTGGTTAACCTTCCTCTTAACTCAGAGAAGTTCATGCTTAGCTCGTGCTGCACAACATGTGTACCTGTTGTCATTTAATGCATACAATCAAATGCAGCCACATGTTATTTATTATTTAGCATGGCTGCTTCATTAGCTAGTATTCAATGGAAAGTGGCTGAAAATATGGGAGAGTAGTGTGATGGCATGCAACCAAATTCATAAATAAGATTAAAACCCGGGGTGCATTCCTGGCACAGTGGATGGATTTTACTTTATGTGCTGAGTCAGCAGGATGCGCACAGTTTGTTTTAAGTCCATCGGCTGACCGTCTTAAAAGGGAACTGCAATTTAACGCTGATGATAATGCAACATCTCTCATCTAATTTTTCATTATTTATAGGTAGGCTCCAATTTCCTTTCTACAAGGCTTTTAAAGTTTGGACTTTTATTACAACTATTACAATGAGCTTTTGAACCAAGAGAAGAATGAACAAGAGTACAAGGAGTTCCATCTTTTTTTCTTGTACTATTAGATGTTACATGTACATTACATGTGTCCTGGCTTCGCTACCTGGTAATAAGCTCCAGCACACTTACTTCTCTGCAATCGTCCTTAATCCTCTGCGAGATTGCTGTGACTCATCTGTATATCGCCACAGTTTCTCTGCCCTCTCACTGCCTCCTCAAAATCCACTGCCAGAGCATTTAGGTGGGCTGGCAGTATTTAGCCTACAATATTTCATAATCTGGCAAGACAATCTTGAGCAGCATTGCAATCAGCACTCCAGGAAGGAACGAGAATGTGGCCGTGGATTTTCCAGGAAGAAATAAGAATGTAATGATTTGGGAGATTGATCACTTGCATTGCTCACATCTCAAGAGCGTTTAAGGAGAACACTGATCACATTTTCAGAAAGGTTAAGTGACATGCTGAACTGATGCACAATCTCATATCTATGCTCATTACACGGCCGACAAAAGCTTAAAGTAAGCAGCTCCCCTGTGTCTTTGCAGGTGACAGAAATGTGGAGTCGGAGGACAAGTATATGTATTTGTTGTTGTTTTTAAATATTCACTGGATAAAATGTTGACAGAAAATGTAGTTAAATGTCATGTGTAATGTCCACGTGATCTACCTTTAAAGATGGAGGGGGCTCTACATAAGCTAAATGTGGTTATGTTTAAAACAACAACAATGTGTGTCGTAGTGTGTTTGTCCATGTGTGTGTGTCCGTGTGTGTGTCTGTGTATCTCACAAACTTGAGCTGGCTAATGCGTGATTATAAGCGCTCTAGGTTTACCGTGTGATAACTGCAAGCAACCGCAGGCATGCTTGGCCACCCTTATTACAAACACTCTCAGCACGTGCAGGCGGTCACGATTTACAGAGCCATGCGCACACACATATCCACACCCACAAACGCAGTCACACACGCAGACATGCTCGTGTGTGATGTGATGCGGTGTGCTGTGGAGATCAATGGGAGAGCATGCTTGGTCCTCTCACAGAGACAATTAAAAGAGAATGGATAATGAGGCTATTTATAGCCTGATCTATTTCTAACCAGGGCATTCTCCTACGTATGAGCTGGGAATTGTTCTCTTTTCAGCCTGCCCTCCTTCTGTCCTCGTCTTCCTCCTCTATGTTGCTCCATTTTTTTTTTTTTTTTTTTTTTTACAAGACTTAAAAAAACAGATTCCTCTTCGTATATTCTCTCGTTTTTTGTAGTAATGAAGCGTTTGGTTTCCACACACTTTCATTCTCTTTGTTCCTCTTTCGGCTACATCAGCTGAATGCAGATCATCAGATATTTTCCTCAGATGATAATAAGTCATCTCACTGTTATATGCATTCCCATTTGATACGGTGTCATGCAGCAGCAATGTTTTCAGGTGTAATCCAGGGCCACTCCTGGGAGACCCAGTGACGCACCATGCATGACATAATGCTGTGGTAATGTCTGCAGTTGTGAGCGAGAGAGACAGAGAGAGAGAGAGATAGTGCATACACACTGTGCTTGTGTATGCCCTTAGTCTACTGGAACCAACCAGAAATCAATAATGTGGCTTGATGAAAATCTATTTTTATTAGTTTGAGTTGTTTAAACAGAGCACACATCTACTGTAAATGGTTGTTAGTTCTCTGAATGTCAGCTTTATCTATAACGGATACAATGTATTTATTATCCACTATACTGTGGGAATGTTGTACTCAACGTAACAGCTCATAATGGGAGAATGATAAGGAAATCTTATATTAGAGATGAAAGGATGGACCACAATGCAATTCTGCCAAATGTGGATGTCATTTGATCTTGTTTGAAGATTAACATAAAAACCATTTAGACATGACCCTTGAGTCATAAATTATTGTTATAATTCAACTGATGTGAAATTAAACAGTTCTCAGAATCAGGCGATACATTACTTTATTTCAAAGTTGCCATACAATTGCAGATTATATTTACTCTGTTGTTAGAATCCTCTGCTTTCCTTGATTTGATATTATTACTAATGTTTTGTTTCCCGGTTAACGTTAAATAAGCAAATGAAATATGTTATCTTAGTCTCTGGAGAAAAGGTTATTATATTTTTGTGAGATTTTAAACATTAAATTATAATTCAGTTATTCAGATTATTATAGAGATCAATTATTATTTGAGGTGGATTTAAACCATGGAATGGGTGATTTATTTTGAAAGTACCTTTGTTATAATGGTGGAACCTTTCTTGAAATCCTCCAACAACTCGAATGCTTTAAACAAAAGAAATATAAGGAATATTAGGTGACCTAATTCTGTATTAAGCCCTGCTTGATTTTAAATTACGACCTTAGGTCCTAATAGAGTCTGTCTTCAACAAGCTAAAGCTAGTGAGTGGGCTAGTCACACAAGAATGACATAGTCAGATGGATTATTACAGTTAGTGCTGCAATTGCTTTTTTTTTGGAGCTGACTTCAGTAGGAGTCAGACATTGAAGGAAAAAGGAGTTCTTTGTATTGGGGAACTTTTTTTATGAAGGTTTTTCTTGTCTCTTCAACATTGTGTGACCTGAACTCAACAATCATCCGCAGGCGCAGACTCAACCGTTTATTATTTCAATATTCAACACATAATATTCAAAGTTCAGAAATGATAAATCCTCCATAAGAAACGGAACATGAAGCATCTTGAAATGGAAAAGAAACAAAAAGGCAAAATCTGACACGAAGAGTCACTCTTGTGTATTTCTGCATAAATAATGAATTTCAACTGTTGCTTTTGTGAAAGTGTGAAACTCTCGTTGCAACACTATACAAGCTTCTGCATGAAAATAATTTTCTGGACTGTATTCTAAAAGTAAATTGTGCCTGGAGCCAGTATGAAGTTCTTCAGAGCCAGAGATATTTGTGTACAGTAGTTCATGGCGGATGAGGAGGCGGATGAGGTCAAAGCACAGGGCCCTCATCTCTTGAACAGAATTATATAAGGAATGCAGTGCCGTGGCCTGCCATGACTAAAACTGGTAATTAGAGATACTTGGTGTGGTTTGAGAGTGAGGAAGAAAGAAGCAAGTAAGAAAAAGTATTGATTTCAGTGCTTTTAACAATATACTTATTTTCTAAGTGTAAAAGACTGCAGGTGGCAGCTGCACAAGTTTTTGTGTGTGGGAATAAAAAAATGAAGATTAACTTGGATGAAATGTGAAATATCAGAAGATTATTACCATTTCGTACTGCGGTTGAGCCTTGTAGAGAGATATAGTGGAGATTAACCTTTTTCTATGTTTTCCTTCATCAGGTCTCGCAGGTGCCCTACCTGACCTGGACAAGAGAAAAGAAATATATGGTAAAAACCTGATACCTCCAAAGAAGCCAAAAACCTTCCTGCAGCTGGTATGGGAAGCCCTGCAAGACGTCACCCTCATCATCCTGGAGCTCGCTGCCCTGATCTCCCTGGGCCTCTCCTTCTACCACCCTCCTGGAGAGAGTGGCGGAGAGTGTGAGTGAAGCTGCTTTTTGTGACATCACGTCTTTTGAAAATGCTTCCTCATCCCGCATATTGAGTTCTTGAGGCACACACATACACACCAGGGCAGTTATCTCTGGCATCTCTGCTGAGGACAGCGAAAGGCTATGATTGCATCGACCTACTGACATCACTTCCTCTGACATTACAGGCTCATGCTGACACCCTTACACCTACAAGTGTGCACACATTTTTTTAATTGTTGAGGCAGGTCACACTTTATTTGTGACCTGCCTCAAGAGATCAAATGACTCATCAACCATAGGTGTAATTGTATGTGCTTGTGTGTGTTTGTGCTTGAGTGTGTGTGCGAGTTATCAACGTGCTAAATGTGTGTATAAAAGGCACGGGGAAGGTTAATGAAGTGTTGAGTAGAGAAATAACCTTGAGCTCCCAGCGCCATACATCAGCCCTGTGAGCCGTGAAACAGGAAATGAAGAGAGAGAGAGAGAGACCATAACAAGGTGCTGAGTCAGCAACATCAGTCATTGCGCCTAGCATTATCTCAGTAATGGAATTCAGTTATCCTGCCAGAGGGGACCAGTCATCAATTTAAGGGGTTTAACAGAAATACCAGAGAGGGAAGAAGTAGTTAACTTTATCTTACCTGCATGGGTAGTTAATCAGATCATTTCTGTGTTATCACATTTTTCAGTCGGTTAGAACAAATTAATGAAAAGGCAAATAAACGATCAGTCAGCCAAGTAGTGAGGTTATAAAACTATTGGTGAATTGGGATTTGACAGTCAGTTATAGCCGGCACTTTTTTTTTTTTTATAACTGTATCACTTTTAGGACTGAGTTCTCTGCATCATCAAGTCCAAGTAAGGCAGAAAAAGCCAAAAGGGATCATTACGATAATATACTGCATCCATCTGCAGATACATAATCAAGCTTCCCTTTACTTAAGGCAGAAAGAAAGTGCCACTAAGCAAGTCTCGTCTCATATTAGAAAGATAGTAGAGGATTTAGATAGAAAAATGAAACGCAGAGCAATTCTTTAAGATTTTAATTCATACACACTTTGAGGCTAAATTGAGAAAATACCCGTGTGTGTGTTTGTAACTATTTTTATGCGTGTTTATGTGGAGTGTACATTTCAAAGCACAAAACAAAAATATGGATCAAAATCCAATTTTGTCAGTAATATGTTGGCCATCATACACATATTTGTTATAATACTCCTTTTCTTGTATCAGTCACATTCTATAGTGCATGAAAGGTTTTCTTAAGTGCCTTTTATGTATGTATGTATGAATGTATGTATATGACATTTCTATTCAGAATCCAAACTCAATCCATCAACACACATACATTCACAAAGCCAACATTTGTCAGTGTTGCTTTACTGTTTAGTTTATTAATAGGTCAACAGAAGCTCAAGGGTCCAGAAATAGAAAGTGGTGGGATGACTTCTTTCTCATTTGCATATGAAACATCCCGGACACAGCCGAACGTGGAGGCTCTGTATTGTGTCTGCATCAAACACACAACATGCAATGAAACAAAAAGAAAACATTACAAAGAACATAGTAATGGTAGAAATGGAAACCAACATGCTTTAAAAAGGTTTCCAAATGAAATTTGAAATATTATGCCTCAAATCTTTTTTTTGTATCCGTTTAAAACCAAGTCTTAAAAGATTGTTTTTCACGTATGTTAGTCATGACACTCTGTGCTGTAGCTTCAGCACCATGGATAGCTACACATGAGCTTCCTGATTGTGTCTGTCATAGAGACAAGAACACTTTTATTTTAAATACAAAGAGCTGTTACACTCAGAACCTTGGACAGCTTCTTTACTTACTGTACCCTCTATGCTTCATGCATGACCCAGCAAGACCGACTGGACTCATCGTACCAAACAGTTTTCACTCTTGCACTGTTGCATTGCTCCTCATTTTGTTCTTTTAAGTAAAATAAATACGTGGTTTACGACATATTTTTTAGAACTTCTTCAACCAAACAAGCTCAATGCAGCTCTTACTATACTGCTGCATAATTCTGGAAGGTAGATTACCTGTGAATCCCCAGATGCTGTGCTGTCACACGTCAAAACCGGGAACTCTTATTAACAGAAAAAACATAATAAGTTATCTGAAGAAACATATCTCTTCAACCATTTATTTAGAGGGGGATGAAGAACCCAGACTCACTCCTAAATCGAGATATTGAGTTTATTACATCACATTCATGATTGTGTTTGAGTGTAGACTTGAATGTGGTCACTACCTGTATAATGAGTCGCGTATATGTTGTTTGGTACTGGTAGTATGTCAGATCAAAGACTGTATAGTCTCTTACTGTATGGAACCACTAAATGAACATCATATTGATTGTAAACCCTCTGCAGTGTACCAGAAAGTCCCAAGTGCTCCTGGAGTCCAGTTCTTGGTTAAAGCAGACACTGCATATCTATTGTGTATAATTTGGGGTCGGCACTAGTTCCCTTGTGAGCCGCTAGTGTTTTATAGTCCAAAGCAAATCACCCCACTGAGGGCTTTTGAAGTCAGCTTGCCAGGAGTGTCGGGCACAATGGCTCCCAGAGTATTACATGAAGCAGCACAAGGAGGACTGGGAATAAGCCTCGTTTCATTCCAAAATATATCCCAGTCTGTGAGTGCACACCGCCAGCTGACTGCTGGGCATTCATTTGAAGTGGAGCAAATGAATGAAGAGACGAGGTGAATTCTCTGAAGGTCATTTCAGAGTAAATTTTGTTTCAGGGTATCCTTTAATATTGCACAGAAAAGAGAAGAGAAACTGCACTTATACACGTTTTACTCTCTCTCTGTCTGTCTGTCTGTCTTTCTATCTTTATACACATATACAGTATGTACACAGATACACAGTGTCAGCTTTTTGCAGCCTTTTAACTGTGCAGTGTGAGCTTTATTTTATCTCTCTGTGTCTCTTTTATTATGAAAGGGTTCATATTCCACTTAAGTAATACGCATAAAAAAAATCTGCATAAAACTTGCTATCCATGTGTTTTGTCAAAACATTTCTGTCTATATGAAAACCAAGTGTACTTGAAAATGTACATCACTACAATTGCCCTCTTCTTCACTGCAGCCTGTGGCGCAGCAGCAGGTGGGGTAGAGGATGAGGGCGAGGCAGATGCCGGCTGGATCGAGGGTGCAGCTATCCTGTTGTCGGTGGTGTGTGTGGTGCTGGTGACGGCCTTCAACGATTGGTCGAAGGAGAAGCAGTTCCGTGGGCTGCAGAGCCGCATTGAGCAGGAGCAGAAATTCCAGGTGGTCCGCGGTAGCCAGGTCATACAGCTGCCAGTGGCTGATATAGTGGTGGGGGATATCGCACAGATCAAATACGGTAGGTGTGAAGAGTGCAGATGTGTTTGTAAGGATTTATTCAATTTATCATTTAAAACAAGAGTCAATTTCTTTGTAATGCCAATTCATAGTTAAGTAAATTTTTTCAAAACAATAAAAAAAAAACTTAGACATACAGATGCCTTAATCATGTCTTTAACCGTCACAACCTCTCACCTTCCTCTGACCCTCTGACACATGGATACCAAAACACACATGAAAATATTAGCAAATCATAGCGCAAGGTCATTCTAACATGCTTACAAACATATTAACATAGATGATACTTGACTAAATTAAAAGTGTCTATCCTTTTCTTGCCAAGAAACTTACATCATCTCTTTTCTAAATGCAGCCTTGGCCTAGATTGAAACTTTCTGACACATTTTGTGATTAGTTTGATGCGGCTGACGTGCCCACTGACTGACTTAATTGGCCTGTCCATTGTTCTGTGTAAAATAATTTTCATGCTTCAGTAGCTCAAAATAGACTTGGAGCTCATTTCCAGGGAGGGATTAAAGTTACGAAGTCCACCTTAAGCAATTAAATGTATTTAAGATACCGTACGTTAATGGTGAGAAATGAATCAGCAGCAGACTGACTCGTACATGGAGAGCAGACGCACGGCCTCTCCCCAGGCCGTCTTGTTCAGTTGGTCAAAAAGTATCCTGTCCATGTGAAACTAATGAATCTTTGAAGTTATCTGAACTGTTACGTCACTTGTCACTTTTAAAAAAAAAAAATGAAAATGAACATGTTGCACATTGTTGCAGGTGATCTGCTTCCTGCTGATGGTGTATTGATCCAGGGCAATGACCTGAAGATTGATGAGTCCTCCTTGACTGGAGAGTCAGACCACGTCAGGAAGTGTGCAGACAAGGACCCCATGCTGTTGTCAGGTATGTTTCCAGCTCATGGATAGTTGTGAAATGCGTGTCTCAATGATGTTTATTCATATTTAACGTTTTGGTGCCAAGGAGAATTTGGGCATTGGGACTAAACATTTACAAACATGTCAACGTTCAACCTTGTACAGTTGAGTAACCTCACATACCATTGTACTGTATTATGTGTGTTGATATATGTTTCTTGAACAGTGTTGTTTGCATCTTTATAAAAAGGAAAGCATTTTGAAATCACTAAATCAAGCCCTCATTTACATTTTTCAAGTATTTTCCACTCAAAGTGCTGTTTGTCATCCTGAACCAGAACTCTACTATAGAACATATAGTGTGTAAGATGGTTACACCTACAATCCTTATGTCACAACCTTTTTACTTCAAGCCAGTGACTTCAAATCACTGAAAGAAATGGAAAGGATAAAATACTACAAAATAATCGTATCTTTAAATAATCACTTCAGATCTAAATCTATGATGTTGAAGGTCAGCATAAACACTTCAGAGAAATGCTAGGCGTTTATATTTGCCTTTATTTCTCTGACATTACTTACAGGTCTTAGCTTATTTTTTGTGTGCCTATAGCCTTCTAGATATTCTGTTGTTTATAAAAACAAATGAATTATAGGTCACCGTTATGACTTTACCTTGGACAGGTTAATCCTTATCTGAATTAGGGGTGATCCCAAATAGTCCAATATACAACGATTCATTAGAAAGAGCCTCAGTCGACTGCCAATCTCACAGTCAAACACCTGCTTATAGAACAAAGATCATTCCACTTATATAGGGGTGCACAAGGTCTATTTTGACATAGATGTGTCAGTTTTTTCCATATACAGTAAATCATGACTCATAGCTTCTCTTAGTACAAATGCCACCATTTTGATTAATGCGATCGGAAATGTGTATTCATAAGTAATTAATAATTACAGAAAATACAGTGAGATATCGGGATCAGAGGAAGGAAATGTGAAGAAATATGTGGATCTTTATGGATGTAATGTGTTTGGATTCAATCTTTCACTGGGTTTCACGTGGGGATCCTTTCTGATGTAGCAAGACCTTTTTTGTTGGAATATTATAATCGGGAGAGTACAGTAAATCTTCAACTGGTGAGTCAAAAGACACTAAAAAATTGTTTATTTGTCGGTGGTCTGACAGATGAGTAGGTCGTGGCTGCTGTGGTGGTTGAATCCACAGACGGCCCACCATGTGTGGCTTCTGTGTTGTGAATGGGCATGTCAAATATTGTTAAAAGGTCACCATGATGCAGGCCTAATGAGCGAGAAAAAGGATGAATCAAGTTCTGAATCAAGTTCATCATAGAATCAATTGTTATTACAAGTCCAGAAGTCAAATAGTTGAATTAGGTGGTTTGTCTCTTATGTTGCAAATGAGAATGTGAATCAATGAGAGAGAAAAAAAAAAAACAATCAGTCATCGATTTGCAAAATCTAACCAATCAGATCAGACTATGCAAATGCTTAGTTGGGGTCACAATTTGACACCCCTGTGACAATCTGGACGTTTTTTAATCCGGCTTCCTTCATTGGTTTACTTTTTTCCGCAGCTGAGACAAAAGAATTTGCCGCTCTAAGATTCTTCAAAATGAAACATACCACTGATAACAGAAAAGTGGGTTAATCTCCTCTCACATCTTGGTGTTTTTTTTTTTCCTGTGGATAATTAGCTGTGTGCCTTTTTGCCGCCTTCTTTAATTAGCCTCATATTCATCCACATCGACTTGCTCTCCCAAAGGTTAATAATGTTCTTCATGTGTGAAGTTAATATATACATACACAGAAAAGTGTAAAAAAAAAAAGAAAAAAAAGTGGAGTAAAGGCGCAGACATTTCAGCTACATATTAAACCAATGCTAAACATTGGAGCTTATATAGTCAAACATGGAGAATACATTTCAAACTTAAGGCTTTTGGTATTCCCTCTGTAAGGTTAAATGGACGAATCTAAGCGCTTTCAATGATTCCCAGTTTTAGGTCAATGTTGCTAAACATAGAACCACAAAGGACCAAAGCGTCTGATAAATTAACTGAATGTCCTTGATAAACTACGTCAGTCCCTCAGAGGAGTCTGTTAGATTTATATTGCATTATGAAATCAGAACACACCAGACAATAAAACAATGGAGAAATTGCCCAAATAGGGAAATAAACCTTTACCTTTGTGTGTGATTTCAACTTAATGCACATGGAGGATTAGTTCTGATTAGTTTATACAATTGCTTACCAACAGTTTGCTTCATGAACCTCAATTATTCATGGGTAAAATGTGAACTGAACTGTAATGAGGGGCTTATCTGCACTAATAATAACAATCTTCTGCCATGTCTCCAGGGACTCATGTGATGGAGGGGTCAGGGCGCATGGTGGTCTCTGCTGTTGGTGTCAACTCTCAGACTGGAATCATCTTCACCCTGCTTGGGGCAGGCGACGTGGAAGAGGAGAAGAAAGAAAAGAAAGGTAAGTTCTCTTAAAGTTGTCTCTTATAAACCTGCCTCATAACGTACTGTCTGCTGTTGCTTCAGCAGAGCAGAGGTAATGTGTCTTTTTTTTTCTCAGTGTTGCTCAGCAACGTACCCTTGAAAAAGCTTTTTTTTCATTTCATTACTTTATGTCCTGAAAGTCTGTGTACGCCTGTTGCATAATATCAGTGTTTTTAAATGTTCTCGTTAACAGAAGGGTTTTTGAAAATACACTCACTAATGTGCACCTGTTTAACTTATGTAGGTTTTTGTAGTGCTGTACCTGATAGTTTGCCTCTATGCCCAGTGGTCTTTGCTGAATGTGTATTGATGCTGTATTAAATGAGTACTGGTGGTACACTTGTGAGCTGCAGTATCCAGGTTCTGTGGGTTCTGGTGCATTTTATCCTTACTCTCTTATCCTTCCAAATTCTACTTAAAGGAGGGGCAGTGGAAGATGGACACCAGAACACAGGTATAGTATCACCTTTCTCTGACCCCTGGGAGTGGTACTTGATCCTTTTGACCTTTCACTCTTAATGATCCCCGATCAAACTCAGACTTTACTCTTCACCCATTGTATGCATCCAAGCACCCCCCCCCCCCCTCCTCATCCCAGTTTAAATTCTCACTTAAAAAGAGACGCCTCATCATTGATACTGCATCTTTTTAAGTGTTGACAGATGATACATTTCACTCAGCATAATCCTCTTCCCTTATAACAGGCACTGCACTCATCAAACTAACTAGCAAGCATTCAACATGGGTCCTGTTTCATAGACCTATTGAATGCCATGAATAAAAAATAAAAAAAAGCCTGTCAGACTCATCTCATTTCTGTCCGACAGAACAATGACATGAGAGCAACAGCCGTACAGGTGTACAGCACATGTACCAGCAGTACAGAGTAAAGTAGATGGTATAAGATCTCACACGTGCACAAAAACATATCCTAACATCAGTAAGGATTTCTTGCCTGCATTTCAAGTGCCTCCTCAGACAGTTACTTGCATGACTAGCGTGCTGTGTGTTTAAAAACAATTTACTTCAGCACTGTGTCAGAAGTGTCACGTTCTATACAAGGACACAGTAAAGTCTGTCATCCCACTGCAGAATATACATTCTGCCTCTGATCTGAACAGTAACAGCCTTTCCTAACAGCACGCGACGCTAGTGAGCGTCAGCGTCAAACTCCGCGCTGTTTTTACACCGCTGCCCCGTTTCTATTTTCCTCTCCGTTGCTCGCGTAGACGGATGAAGAACGAGGAAAGAGGGGGCTCTACAAGACACTGACATTCGCTTTTCTCACTCAGCAGGGCTTGTTAGCTTGTTGAACAAGGTGGAGACAGTAGTGCATTAATAATATCCACGCCCGTGACTGAAATGTTGAGCTTTGACTTGTGTCAACAACACCGGAGAAAAACTTTTTTTCAGCTCATCGCTAGCCGTTTATTGACAAGCCTCTGAGTGTTGGGATTTGAGTCAACAGCTCCTCTATACAAAGCACCACACTTCCGTTTTCCAACCTTAAATACAAAAGCATAAGATGTCATATTGTTTGCGAGGGGAAATTGAAATTCACAGAGCAGAGGATTACATTTTTAAACGGATGCAGTGTGGACAGTGAGCGTACGATCATGCGCTATGTGACGCGATATATAACACTTGCATGCTGTTAGGACACGCCGTAACAATAACAAACACTAAACGTGTTGTTGTTGTGACTTGATTGCGGTCGTACTTCACAATTTCTTTGGAACTGGCCGTTCCACAGTAAAAACATGCATTCATTTATCAGGTTTAATTAATGTTATCAGATTGATTAAACAAGGATAATAGAAAGCCAGTGTCTAAACAACCAGCATCGAACACTACTGTGTAACAAATGATCTGGGCCCTACAGTGAACTATTTCAATTCACAATGAGCTGTGATTCACTGAAACCTTTAAAGTTAAGACAACCTTCAGAACCCACCCGACACATCCTTCAATCAAAGTTGCAGATTTGGTCAAAACTGACACATTCACATTGAAAAATCGTACTCTACATACACTCATCAACACAACTTTAACTGAAACAGCTACAGTGCACATACTGTATGGATCAAGAAAGCATTTTCTTATTATTAGGATAAAAGGATATATGTTTCAAACGGCTCAAATCCTCTTGTTTAAATTAAAACGTGATTCAAGACACAAACACCCAAATGAACAAAGGAAACAGGTTTTGACCATTAATTGAATTTGTATAATCATGACATAATTGGCAGGTGAGGCTGGGGCGAAAATTCTGACAAAGGTCGTTGAAGCTTATTTAACTGGTTGATACATGTGTGTTTCCCTGACTAATATGTGGGCTGCTCAAGACTTTGTTTTTTACTGCAGGAGAGTTTAATTTCAGTTTCTTTCAGCAACCCCTTTAGACTTTTATTATTATTTTTTTTTTTGTGATGCTAAAAGATATTACATGAATAACATGGTTCAAATAAAATAGTTTGTACACAGGAGCTAAAATGACAATACATTACAAACAGTTTAAATCAACATGGTTCAGTACTAACACTAAGGTGTTTTAAGTCAATTGTAACACATATTTATTAAAATAAACCTACATTCTTCTCTTTTTGTAGCTCTGGTTTGACTTTTTGTTATATTTATTTATATATATATATATATATATATATATGTTCTGATCAGATTTGTGTTTCATGTCTGTCCAATGTTGAACTTGTGTATTTAATTAACGTCACATTTAGTAAATCAATCAAGTGTCATTATAAAGATTTAAAAGAAAAGGTACACTACACATTTTGTATCCAGCCTTACCTCAAAACTTAGAGTTAATTATACAGATACACAATATAAATGATGAATCTCTTAAATGTGCTATAACCATGTTATTTCTGTTCATTGTCTTGTGTGTGCACGTGCGTGTGTTTGTGCGTGGGCGCGCGCGTGTGTGTTTTTGTTCATTCATGTTCGGCCTTCATTGTTTCTGGCTAGACTGCTCCCATCCCCCTATCCACCCCATCGCAACTATAGCCACGGATGGGGCTGCAGGCATTAATGCCCCTGGCAGTGCCACCCTAATTAATGGTAGGTTGACAAAACCTCTGATCTCTGACCTCTTTCTGTCTTGACCTTTGACTCCTCCTTTCTTCTTCATTCTCCGATCGCCCCTGTCATGGGTGCTCACCTTCTGTTCTTCTCTCCTGTTTCTTATAATTTTGTCAGACCCTTTTGTATCCATTATGTCCAAGCATGACCTCATCAGTTGTAGGAATTAGTATCGATCTTTTTCTTCCCCTGATGCTTTCCATCGTCTCTTAAGACATTCAATGTATATTCTACACCGTACAGACCTTCAGCGATTCATTGAATGTAACATTCAGCTGTATATTCAAGGATCAGTGGTGATTCTAGAGCCTGTTGGGGCCCTAGGCAAAAAACAATTGGGGGGCCTTCCAACCCAAATTCAGCAGGGCAACGAGAATGAGTGCTTTCAGATGGGGCTCCTGTAGGGAGGTTTACTACTGGCATTGCAAAATTTGCATATCTAGGCTGCTGCTTTGGTTTAAAGTTTGTCAGCCCTCGGGGGGCCTCTAAGTGGCCTGTGGCCCCAAGCAGTTGCCTGCCTTGCTTGTTGACAAGGATAGTTGGGAAAAGATGTGCAGTCTTTTAACATTGTGAAGGGAAGTCTTGGTTTTTGTGTACAGTAAACTAAGAAAACAAGATGTGATCGGACGTTTCTGTACAGGTTCTGGTAAGGGAATTTTGTGACCTTTGGCTCGATCCAGGCTAGCTATGTCCTCTGTTTTTAGTCTTGTGCTAAGCTAAGCTAATTGGCTGTTGGTGGTTGTTCCATATTAACTGGACTAACATGAGAATGGTTTCCATCTTCTTATCCTACTCTCGACAAAATTGTTTTATAGAGATTTGTCCACCTTAATAGCAGACATTTCATTCAGTTGCTTCTGTTTCTTGTGTGTAGAAGAAGTGTAGTAACACAAGTGTACAGTAGGGACCTACTTTAGTTTGGTGCCCTCTGGGTACAAATCCTCCATTTCTGTGTTAACTGGATGAGATGCGAAGGATTAACTTCTCTCATTTCTGCACGGCGTTCTCTCTTATCTTTCGTCTCCTTGGAGAGCAGCCACAAAATGTTTGTTCTCAAGGCAGGAGGGGCGTGCCATTTGCACTGTGATGATGACCTTGTGCCGTTCTGGGCTGGAACAGAGCAATTTGTCTTCTTCAGCTTTTGTTGTGACTCCAGGGAACTGGCTAATGTGGAAGTGGAGGTGAAACGAGTCATTTATTCTGCACATAGATCACGCAAAATTCTCAGAGAATCTGGTCTTCCAGCTCCACTCAAGTAGTTTTTCTCTCTGACATTTGAGTAAGGGCTGAGACATATATTTTCTGTTATTTAAAGCCTGTTTACCACTGAGGCACACAGTGCGTGTCTGCATAATTACAGCCCAGGTGGATAATGTAATCAACAATGCGGTATATAATCAATGTTTTCTGCAAACATCGAGTTCATACAAATGTTCAGGTTGAACCTCAAGACTCTTGAAACTTGTGTAAATGAAACCTAATGTTTGTACACAGAATGCGCATACTGTAGCAGCTTTACCAGGCATTTGATTCTGTCGTTTTAAAACAATGATGTTTGATTGTTACATACATTTGATTTAAGTATACCACTTGTGTAAGCAGAATATAACAACATTACAAATTATCCGTCCCTGAACTTAGATTTCGATTTTTCCTCCAGTTGATCTTATGTAACTTCACCATGTGGGAGGCTTTCCTTCAGGCTCTCTCTCTCTCACACACTCTCTCTCGCTCTCTCTGTATTGTTCACAGTTCTCTCCAATCTGCTTCCCTCTAACTATGTGATCTTGCATGTGCTTTCTCAATTATCCTCTTATGCACGCTCTCCCATTTTTTTGTGTGTGCTATACTTTTGTGTGTGTTTGTGGTGGACTTTACCTCACTGTCAGTTTTTAATGTAATGCTGTATCTGCTCTGTGTCTCGATATATCTCAATGTATACCTGAACAAAATCATATGTACAGTTCTTGATGAAATGTGTGGATAAACATGTGTGAGGCGGTCATTCAGAACAATACTTTGAAACAGAAAATTCAGCAGAAAGTGAGCATTTTGAAAATGTTATGTCACACACATGATGTCTCAGAAAGGCCCATTAGGTGTTTTTAACAACCTGACTGTGCAAGTAGATAATATCTGTTAAACCTTATTTTCCCCCCATTAAGTTTAAGAAAATGTGCTCCCAAAGGTCCGTCTGTGCTCAGCGTTAACTCTCCATTAAATTGACTTTCATGTACCCCTGGCCAGCGGCTGTAGCTCGTTGTTGCATACATCACTTACATATCACGAGCCTTTCTATGTGACTGTCACACAGGCGTTGTATTAAAGTCATTTTCCTGTCTCTCTGTGTGTGGCTTTTGGTTCTCACTGCGTGTGTGGTCTTTGTGGTGATTGTTTACGTGTCTGCCTCGGTTATTTTTGTTGTTGTTATTGTCTTGTATGTCTCCATCATAGGTAAAATGCAAGATGGCAATATGGAGAGCAACCAGATTAAAGGTAACCAAACTATATCTCTCACTCTCTCTCTCTCTCTCTCTCTCTCTCTCTCTCTCTCTCTCTCTCCACCTCTGTCTGATCTCTCCCTCTTCTTCTTCTGTTTCCTTTCTGTGCTGTGTGGTGTAAGCTCTGGGTCAAATGCTGATGGAAAGTCCTCCATTGCTTTGTTTAATTCTGCCAAAATGATTTTGTTCAAACTGTCACACTGTATCACTGGAATCTCCCACTTTTGCACAACAAATGTACCTTTTTAGGTACTAATAAAAAACCCTTGAACCTTGAACACTTCCCTTTGCTGTACAATTCTCATTTAGATTCAAAGGGACCTTTGACCACATCTGCCTCTAACCAAGATTATCCCGAGGAATCTTTAGTGTTTGACCCAGGTTTCACCTTCAGTCATATTAGGGTAGAAAATCACTCCTCTTCACTCTGTCTTCCACCCACGTGTTGTCCCTGGTCTGTTGTTGTGTCGTTGTTCTTGTTGTGTTGTTAGCTTGTCGTGCTCTGTATGAGACAACCAAAACCTGTCCCCTACTGTATCTGCCTCACTGAGAACGATACCAAATGTATTTTCTTTCTGATATCAGTTATGATCCTAAGACTTGCATGTTGTTGATAACCTTTCCAATACCAGTGTGATTTAAAAAGGCAGTTTTGAAGGAATGTGTCTCTTTGATTATTTCACTAATGTTTTTCTACCATGTGCTTGTCAGGGGGAAAAGACAAATTTTTTGTCAATTATCTAAAATCTTTGATTTGGCTTTCAGACTTTCAGTTGTTGGCATTCTCAACCCAGTTTATTTTGTTTTTCAAAGCAAAAAGTATATCCACATGAGTTTTGCTGGGCAGTTAATTGAGGTTTTTTTCAATTAGGATTTTGGCTTCTCACGATCATGAAAACTAGATAATGATGTTTAACTATTACTGTGCTGCATGCAGTGTTGCGCTCATGTTGTCCTTAGATTTTGTCATGTTTGGTAAATGGAGCGCACACTTCCTTCCTTTAAAGCAATCCATCAAAACAGCTCTCACTTTAATGTTAGTGAGGATTTTCATTGATTCATTATTATTTTTCAGTTATGATTATATATTTATATATATTGTATTTTTTCCCACATAATTTGTTGATTGTTAAGTGTTAGAAAGTGAGCGTTCAAAGGGTTAAAGTTCGATAAATTATGGGATGTAGATGTTGTCAAATGTATGAGTAATCATGTTTAATAATCTGTCGTTCAAGTTTGAGTTATAGAAAGAGTTATCATCTCATAAACCGGTGAGATTGTGTACTGTTGGATGAATGTCACACAAGAATAGTTTTTTTTTTTTACATTAAGCACATGCCTCAGTGTGACTGGGAAACTGGGCTGAATTGATTCTTGGCAATGAATGACATTAAGCACAGTGCTGTATGTGTGTCAGTGGTAGAAAGACGGAGACAGAGAGAGTCAGCCGGGGATGAGTTTAACAGCTATAGCAGTTTATGTATAGAGAAAATATGAAAGATTGTTTTTCCACTTAGTTCCTTCAATATACAATGGATAAAATGTAATTTTCTCTCAGGCAGGGATATATTATTTAAACTTTACATTCATAGGATGATGAACAACTGTTTTTTTTTTTTTAGTTTATTTATTACGGTAAATTATATTTATATACAAAACAAAGACACCCGTGTAGAATACATGTAAGAGTCTCCAGCCTACAGTTACAGCTTCAGTAATGTGTGTGATGTGTTCTCATTTATTTCAAAGCTTGTACTGATTTGGGAATTCCAATGATAACTCTCTTTCCATTGTGATATTAAGAAATGAGAGTCCATGAGAGGCTTTCTATACATCTCTCCATCATGATCTATACTGTACATCAATCAGTTGATTGATGCTTGAATACATTTCTGGCTTGTTGATTCCATTTAAATCCCATACCACTCCAAAATGATTTCATACTGGTCCCAGAGTAAAAAGCCAAGTTGCTTTTCAGTGTTCAGGGTTAATACAGCACACAAACCTCTAGAAGCGTGAGACTACTGAGATATTCTCCACCCTTTATTAAAGCCTTTTTTTTTTTTGTTGTTCTGGTTCTTTTCTGGTTTCTTGTGCTTAGTTTATTCATTTTGTGTTAAGCGCAGCACGTTTTCTGTGTGGTCCAGGGATATGCTGCTGTATACAAGAATTCATTTTTTACTTCATTACTCTCATGGCCTGGACTTTGGAGTTAGAACCTCTGAATTATTCAGAACTCAGTGTAGGATAAGAAATGGCTATGTGTCCCTACCAAAAGCAAAAGACGTATCTATAAAACGAGGTTAACACCCCCTTAGATTTTACCATGAAGACAATGCAGGGACAAACAAAAAAATAGCTTTTATGTTATATGAAGGCTTTGTAATTACTGAATATTAAGGGATGTGACATGATCTATTTGATTTTGAAATCTACACTTTGTGTCTAGATCAGATGGTTAGTGATTGCTGAAGCCTGCCTACTTTTTTTACCCACCCCCTAATGCAGCTGATGTCTTTTTTTTTTTTTTTCTTGTGGTGTTTACAGTAAAGAAGCAGGATGGAGCAGCTGCCATGGAGATGCAGCCTCTAAAGAGTGCTGAAGGCGGAGAGTCCGACGAGAAAGAGAAGAAGAAGGTGTCCGGTTCGAAGAAAGAGAAGTCTGTGCTGCAGGGGAAGCTGACCAAACTGGCTGTCCAGATTGGGAAAGCAGGTACAGCAAATGCACATGGACAAGTCCATCACTGAGGCAGGCAGTTAAATCAGGGACTACAAGGCCCTGAACCATCATCCTGCCAGTCAAACTAAGGTGTTACTCTGATAAGACACCCTTCTTGGGTGCTTAAAGCAATCAAAGCAGTCTCAAGTTTCTGGATTGAAAAATTGTAGACGTTCCCTTTATTTCCCTGAGTGGCCCGTTCTCTATGGACTCTATGAGCCCTGGTAATGGCATCAGTTTGTTCACTTGAAATGCAATTTTACAATCCATACTGTGATCAGAAGGGAACTAAGTCTTTAAAAGCAATATACGGCACCAGGAGTTGATATCTTAAACATTGCAGTAGGTCGTCCATGGCAGCAAGTTTTTTTTAGCCACAAATGCCCACATGCCAATAAGCCCACGCTGTGGGTGTCCTCTCAGCAGCAACATAGTAGGATTACTGTTGAACAATTGATAGCAGTGAATATTACTTTCCTTAAATAATTGGCCAGCCTGGAGGAATTCTTAAAACCAGCATCATGAAAAAAACTTAAATGTACCTTTAATGTTTTTTAAGGTTTGAGGTTTTTTTTTACTTCTTATTGAATTCATAAAAAGTTAAGGGTTTCTGAGTTTTAATGAATCATGTAAAGACGTGCTTGTTTTTCCAATGCGCTGTTTCATGAGTTGTTGTTGACCTGAGTGATGGAATGAGGACATGGTGTCAGAACAATTAAACACCGTGCGTGGATTAGCTTTAAGGCAGAACTTTAACATCATATGGCCTCCTTGCAGGTCTGGCAGAAACTTAACTTTGGACTTCTAACACTTCAGGGGGCCAAGCAGTTATGTCTTTATTTAAATGACTCCAGCTTATCTGTTCTCTTCACCATTTATATGAGCTGCACCTGCTAAAAGGCATGCCTTATTAGCTTTCCTTGAATATAAGAGCGATGTACTTGGAACATGACAATTTAAGCTAAAACTTTTAATTCTAAAAGTTGGTTACTTAAAACATTTTTTTAATCTTCTTTCAGGTCTGCTCATGTCGGCCATCACGGTTATCATCCTGGTCCTGTTCTTTGCCATCGACAACTTTGTATTGCAGAAGCTCCCTTGGCTCCCAGAGTGCACTCCTATCTACGTCCAGTACTTCGTAAAGTTCTTCATCATCGGTGTGACTGTGTTGGTGGTGGCCGTGCCGGAGGGGCTGCCGCTGGCTGTCACCATCTCCCTGGCCTATTCAGTCAAGGTAGGGAAGAACAGATGCATACATTGAGGCACAGCTGTACTGTACCTCTGCTGCAGGGGCGGTCAGTTTACACATGGAACACATGTTGTAATGGGATCCATCCATTTCAGCACTCTAGGTCAATTCCCGACCTTTACTACAGGGTACAGTCAAATATATAGATAAACATTTATTTGATTTCCTTTCTTATCACATTTCTTACCACTACACAGCTCCACATTTGTTGTTTTGTGTGATTTACTTGCAGACACAGCACTTTTTGCATAAAACGCCTTTTGAGTTACAGCATCAAACAGAGATACCAATTCTGATAATGACCTGGTCCAGAAAGAATACAGGGCCAGGAAAGTCCAATACAGGCATCCATACAAGTGGAGATATTTAACAGCATTTAAGAATAAGTATTGGAATAGAACATAACCATCATTTTGTTTCCTACCAACAGAAAATGATGAAAGATAACAACCTGGTGCGTCACTTGGATGCATGTGAAACGATGGGCAACGCTACAGCCATCTGCTCTGACAAGACAGGCACGCTGACCACCAACCGCATGACGGCTGTGCAGTTTTACATCGGAGATGTGCATTACAAAGAAATCCCAGATCCTGGAGCTCTGTCACCTAAATCATTGGACATACTGGTCAACGCCATCTCCATCAACAGCGCCTATACAACTAAGATACTGGTAAGCCACCTGTAATGATAATTACTGAAAAGAATACTTGAGGGCATTCCCTGAAGAAAGGCATGAAATGCATCTGAACACATACATACACCAAACATGATTTATTTATTTCTTACAAAATGGTAATCAAGACTTTTATATGGAAATTGAAACACCATACATATAAGCCCTTCCATTTCTATAGCGTAGATCAAATGCAGAACTCTCTATGAACCCTTCATCATTATATTTAAGATAATCTATTATGCTAAAGCCTATTTAGCTAAGACTTAAGTATCCGGGGGTTAGCTGCGTGGATCTCACCTGTGAGAGTTTTCTGTGTGAGCAAAGAAAGCACATCACAAGAGGAGCCGTGAAACAGTGAGACAGTTATGCAGTGCTTTCTTCTTGGCAAAGCAGCCAGTCTGTGTCCTTGGCTGCTACTTTAGATTCACCGAGCATTCACTCAACCTGTCACCTTCAGAACAGTTGTGTAATTTTGATTTATCTGATATTCTGACCATAGTAGCCCATAATTGAATCCAATCGGTTTAAGTGCTTGAGATGATCTCTTGTTTATGCGGAATGCAGCAATGGGACGTTTTCTCTAAGCCAATAAGATGTGTAAGCAATTATAAATAGATATATAAATAGATTAGAAGTTATAGATATATGGAAAAACTTATCACAGAATCTGAAACCCGATACCTTTGTATTTCTTCATGTCACAGGTCTGAAAAGATGATTTCCATAATAAAGCTTTTGGCATAATTGGCCTGAAAGCAAAGATTGAGTATGTCTTTAGACTGTTAGAACAGCATGCATGAGTAAGTTATCCTGGCGTTCCTGTGTATACTCACCTGCACACACTCACCATTTGTGCCTCTGTGTGTTTCACACTCGGAGTAAGCCCCTGTAGAGTCTTTTCATTCATTGGTGGCTGACCAGCTGACAAATGCCCTTATGGAACTTGCATGGGGAATGAGCTGAGCAGGCGGGACATCTGCGGTAGATAGATCCCACAGATTTAATGCTTGACAATGCAGGAACCTCAGGTGTACAAGAACAAGAAGTATTGATGTGTGTATCTCAAACTTTATTCTGAGTAAGCTCAGTGTTTTGTGATTGTTCTGATACATGAAACGGTATTAATGTTGATTTTATGACTCTAAAATGTAAATGGTGTGTTTTTCCCATGTAGCCTTATTTCCTCTGTATCTCCAAAGTAGAACTCAAGCTTGGGCGTGTCTCCACTGTAAAACCAAAGCCAGGTTCTATCTGAATTCATACAACTCAGAGGTCAGGTGCCTGTAGAATAGTCCTGTATTCTTTCCAGATTTCGAGGACTTCGAGGTTGTTCAGCAGCAGCCTGTGTCGGAGTCATAAATCTTAAAATTATTTTAAAAAATTGGTTCAGGTATTGTTTTAGTGTAATAGACGCCTGCAGTGATCTGAACTCAGCAGAAACAATGAATGCGTCTACTCATTAAAAGAGGCGCAGTGCACAATTTTACACTATGCACAGATGATAATTTAAATCTCCAGATACACTGAGGATCAGAATCTTATGTTATAAATGGAACATGTAAGGTACGCATCTAAAAGGTCCCACGCTGTCAGTCTGGGTTTATACAATGAGATTGCTTGAGTAAAACAGTGTAAGTAAGTCCTGAGCTCCCTCAGAGCTGTGTTCAGAATGTCATTTTTTAGATGGTTATGGTTTATCAGTCCTCTCTGGAGAGTTTTCCTCTGTCCTTTAAAACAGGTTTTAGTTTTGCTGCTTAAATGTACAAAGATATATGCTGTAGTGACAGTCCTGCACTCATTGCTCTCTTAGTCCTGAAGTTGAGTGATCTGAATCTGTGAATTGAAGGCAGACGGTTGTATTGACGGTGAAGTGTTTGTGTGGTGTCTGAGGCTATATGTTGTCCCTTTGTTGTAAATGCTCATTAGTGGTTCCTGCTCCTGTCCGATTATTTTACTGCTCGTTGTTATGTTCTTGTTTAATGGATTGCGATGGATGTTAGAAAAGTGTACTTTACATATCACTGTGATCGCCTCCTAGCAAGACAGACATCAATACAACTATGGCGCCACTCATTCCAACACTTGCAGTCAGGAACCCACATAAATAACTAGAAAAACTCAACGCACATCGAGACGATCTCCACCTGACGCCATTACAGCGCCACTTCATTAGAGCCGAGATATGATTTAAGACTCAAAGATAACAGAGAGTTAAAGCTCAGCTGAGAAGCACTTAACATATTTAAATAAATAATGTGCTGAAGGAGAGAACTTACTTCTCGGAACAGTTCAGACTCCACCTCTAGGACTCGGACTGGACAACGACTCGGACTCATGTAATGGGGACTTGATCAGGACTGCACTCAGATGTTTCTTTGGGGACTCAGGCTCGACTCAGACTTGAGCAAAGCGGACCCCCAACTGGATGAGGTTCGCTGACTACATTACAACACTGATTCTAACATCATGATTACAACTATACATGATATTAGTTGACAAAGACAAGTTCTACATACCAAGTAAGAAGCTAGCACTTCATGCTACATGGATAGAGACAGAGGTTGCCGTAGTTACTCTTTTCCTACCCCATTGCTACACCAAGACATGCTACATGAACAAAGATGTTATCCCTGTAGAAAAAGCTGCAGGAATGCG
This sequence comes from Labrus mixtus, assembly GCF_963584025.1. Lineage (NCBI taxonomy): Eukaryota > Metazoa > Chordata > Actinopteri > Labriformes > Labridae > Labrus > Labrus mixtus. Next base: position 14,301,485 of record NC_083618.1, on the reverse strand, counting down.
TTGCAGCATTACATCAGACTATTGTACCTCTATAGCTGCTTAGCTCAACGGAATTAAGCACCAGCGTGTGCAGCTTAGACTTGGTGGATTAAAATGTCATATTTATAGTTTTATAATCGCTTCATTCATAAAAGAGGTTACCTCATGCACCAAAGTAAAGCAGAAGTTCAACTTTGGGTAAACTTCAAATGATGTCAGCTTAGATAAATACACTGTTCATTTTCATCAACAGTATTAACTACAGCATATGTGCACACAAGCAGTGGATTTTCTTCTTTACTTAGCTGTCCAATTAACCTAACCCTTCATCTATATATGTCATACATACATAAATAAACTTTGCAACACAAAATCTAGTACGTAAATACAAGTATATGTCCATTTTTTTAATTACTAGGAGCTCACATTAATATGAGGGAAGAGAACAAAGTGAAAGAAGGACTGAGGAGGACAGACGTAATTAAAAACCGAAGTGAACTCAGAAAGCTGAATACAAAAGGGACATTTCTGAGGAATATTTACTGCCTCCTTCACTCCCTTCCCCAACCGCCCCCACTCCCTCAGCGCCACTCCAGCCTTGCAGTATGCTGGCTGGTGTGTTCTTATATAAGAGGCCAATCCTTTGGGATGCCAGGGTGGCTGTGGAAGTCTTTGATGGCCACCACACAAAGGCACAAAGGCAAAGAGGAAGGCTTTGATACCCATGTCAGCCCTGCTCCTGCCTCCCTGTCTTTATAATACAGCCAGTGGTATAGCTCTGCTTCTTCTGTCAGCACATCGAGACTACAGGGTGGAGAGGCCTCAATCCTTGAGGGAGAGATTCACACGCGTTTACACAATGAATCCATGCACGGATACAGTATATGCACGGTCATTCATTACATGCACATGCACATTGATACTGTATTCATGTGCACACCTAATCTTATTCATATATTCCAAAAAGGATGCATGCATACATGAATATAAATTGGCCCGCATGTGGCTTCTTAACAAACCAGTGTGCCTCGGTTTGTCTTGCAGATGAGTAAAGCGTGCCACTTAGTAATTTTCTGAACGGCATCCTGTGACGCAACTATAGTGATGTCATTTCAAAGAAAGGGAAGAGCCTCATTAAGACAATTCTCCTACAGGAAAAGCCATCTTTTATTCTTTCCCTTCGAATTCTTCTTTTTCCATTCTGTTTGTGACATTAAGGGTAAATCCAGAGCAGGGCAGATGTGCATGGAGTTGCACATAAATATCACTCATTTGCAAGTCTGTTATTTCAGGAAAAATTCATACTGAAGATAGTAGTAGCGTTCACTGGCATGTTCTTGCAGCACAGTGGCATGTGTTTAGCATGGCTGTGTGAGTGTCCTGGGAGCTCAGTCTCATGTTGCTTCAACCACCTGCGCCGATCATCATTCCGCTCAGGGACAAGAGAGAAAATGATACACAAACACACGCCTATGCACACACAGATGGCTTCAATTGTGAGGGATAGATGCTTGTGGAGATTAAAAAACATTTAGAGTAGCACAGTATGTGGCGAAAAAAAAAAGGCTCAATAGTGTCTGATGTTGAAACATGATATGATATAAAAGAAACTTTCAATTCATGTTAAATAAGAAAAGTGAGCCATATCATGTAATCAAAATAAAAATGAAAGGCTTTTTAGTCCAAACTGAGCAGTGTAGTCTTTGGCTCTCAGTGTTTGTCTCCTGGATGTTGCGTGCTTGTTTGCCCAACACAGACATCTTTAGCTCGAAGCATCCAGTGTCCCTGTGGGATCATTTTGGACTCCGTGCAAGAGAAACTGAGAAAGACAGAATCAGTGGAAGAAGCGGTGACATCTTCAGCAGAATTATGTCCTTCTCTTCCATTGTTCCCTCTTTGTGTGTTCAGCAGTTGCTTGCAGACTTGACAGAGTTGCTGAGATGGCAGTGAAAGAGAAGCCTTATCACATTAGAATTACAATGCTTTGATGTTTCAGAAGCACAAAGCTTAATGGGTTTCCTGCATTCCCCTTCACTTTACATGATCGACTTCACGCTTTCAATGACTGTCCCTGGTTTTCTTTAGACAAGTGTTGATTAAATACAAATTATCTGAGAATGTGGTTGCCTCCAAACACTCAATTTACTGCTGTAGGAAAGCCTACCCACTTTCAACTCCACATCCAATTGAACAGAGCTGTCCCATGATGAGGTACCAGTACACCTTTTGTATGACATAAATCTGCTGTTACAATCCCCAGTCGCTCACCTCGAAGTAGCTCATTTATGACCAGCCAATCTCAAATCAACAGCAAAGCCTAATGTCAACAGTAATTCTTCTGGAAGAATTTGCACGTTTGTGATGACGGATAGTGCAACTGGTCAAAAACAGAAAATCAAGATGGAAAAGAAATGAAAAAGCAGCACAATTAAGATCTATATGTTATCACATTTTGTAGCTTTGTTATTAGTTATATTGACAGGTTGGGTCACTGTTTGTGACTTAAACTTAGCTATTGGTGCAGATGAAAGTTGCACTTTAATTGTGAATTGTTATTAATGTAATGGTAAAAACTCTAATTAAATAATCAGTATTGTAACAATGACGAGGTATTATTGAAAACACTTTAACAAGATTTGATTGCACACTGTTTAATCTTGTTGGATAGGAAAAAGAGATTTATGTTTAACCTATTAAATCATGTGTTAAGAGTTTGAAGGACACAATGAAATACCAGTCAAAATGAAGCTGAAACGAAATGAGATAAAGATGCATTTAATAAGAAAATGGAAAAACAACAAGGATAAGTGGAAAAAAAGGACATATTAGGAAATAATACACAAAGAGAAGAGAGAAGAAACACTCGCGTGACAAGTGTCCTCATCACGGACTGGAAGACGGTATTACTGCCCTTCAGCATGCCTCCAGGCTTTAGCTCAGTTGGCTGGTACGGTCATGTGGAGAGTTAGGATTTCATCCTCTACTACATGCGAGGAGGGAACGAGAAGAAATGCGGAGGCAAGGAGGAGAACAGGCGCCTTGTTAGATACTGAGTGTGAGGGAATAAGAAGTGGATATGAGAAGGGAAAGGCAGAATAGAAGTACAAAATCAAGGACAATCATTGAAGAGTTTAAAGGGTGGGGTTCAGTAGGAAGAAAACAGGAAGAAAATAGAAAAGAAATGGAAGGAACATGAGGGATGGATTAAGGAGAGCCCCAGGTGGAATAGGAAGTAAAGTTGCCAGCTCTCCCTCTGGCATATGTCCTTGCCTGCGGGAGCACCTAAGGACCAGGGAGAGGGCAGCTGGTCTTTAGCCACGTCCAGGCCAGGACATGCCAACAAAAGCACAGCCATGCCAACGTTTGGCACCCCGTGCCAGCAAATGTCCTTGTGCGTAGAAACCCACGTCAAGCTAACTCTCTAAGGAATCTCTGAGAATAAAAGGCAGGGGTGTTGCAGTCTGCCTTCTGTTTATCCATTGCTCTTTCTTCCGCTTAGTTTTGTCTTTGCAGCAGCTATTGGTAGTTGTGTTTCTGTAAAAAGTGGCCAGAGTCATGCCAAAATTAGTCACATGTTCAAGACTAAAAAGCTGACTATAAGGGGACTCCGGATAGCCTAGCAGTTATGTTGCGTGCCCCATGTACGGAGGCTAAGATCTTCGTCACAGTTGCCATGGGTTGGAATCCGAGCTTGCCCCTTTGCTGCATGTCATCCCCGACTCTCTCATTCCAACAGTTCCCGTCTCACTTCAGCTGTACGTTCTAATAAAGACAAAAAGGCCCCAAAGATAACTTTAAATAAATCTGACTATAAGAAGGCTTTATCTGAATGAGGTAGCACAAATCAAATCGCTGTAGCTCACTCTTGTTTTATTTTAAAAACCTATTTTTTCCTTTGAAACCTTCATTTGTCTATAAACATCAAACGCCTTTTACAGCATAGAAATACATTAAGATAATAATAATAATAATTTATCCTTTATTAATCCCACAAGGGGAAATTCAGTTTTCCACTCTGTCTAATGAACATGCTACACAAACATAGGCTGAAATACACACACATGCACAAACAGGATCCTATGGACATGCATTAATGGAGAGGTCTCACAGTGAGGGGGATGCCCACAGAGAGCACTCCAGAGCAGTTTTGGGGTTTGGTGCCTTGCTCAAGGGCACCTCGGCAGTGTTCAGGAAGTGGACTGGCACCTCTCCAGCTATCAGACCAATTCCCGGACCTGGACTTGAACAGGCGACCATCCGATTCCCAACCCAAGTCCCTACAGACTGAGCTACTGCCACCCATCTAAGATCTATTTTCCCTTAGCGCTGCGGCTGTCTTCCTTTATAAAGAGGGAGACATACAAAGCCAAAGATAGACAGACAGAGAATGGTGAGCACATAATGGCACTCACAGTTACATGTTTCATGTCGTTCCAAATCAAATATTTCGTAAACACATATTAGCTTTATGTGAATTTTGGCCATAATAGTGCTTGAACTCCAAACTTCTTGGTAAACAAGCTGAATTACTGACTAAAGTAGGCCGAGTAAGGATGATGTTGTGAAGAAATCTGAAATTTGTCTCATATTTTGATTGTGAATAGCTGAATCACTTTGAAGTTATTCAATGGAAAAGAATGTTTAGTATTTTGTGTTTTGTAAGCAGACATCCGCTTTTCATCGTTGTAATGTATGGACTGTTTGATCTATGCTTCAATGTATGGTTTTCACACGTTCATTTGTCCTAAGTTATTAAGTTGTGTCTTTTCTGTCGCTGAGAGTCTATTCACACAAACACTTACAGTGTAGATGAGGCCATTTCTTCCATCCCGTCATTAGCTAATGACAGCCAGTGTCTTCCTGATGAAATCACTGGTCATTAGGAAAAGGCATTAATTCTGTTATTTACCGCAAACTCTGTATAAAGTATTTATACGCCCGTCTGTGTCTGAGACACACAGCTGAACATTAACCAGATATGTCCAATTACTAGGAAAACATGGGCCACTGGTCTGATTGGGTTTGAATGATTAATGAGATTTTTAGCCGACTTTCTCTCTACCCTCTCAGCTGGAACCCTGTTGAGCAGCCACAGCTGAAGGGGCATTTGAAACAAGTCACAGAGTTTAATAATGAATATTCTCTGTACTTTTAAGAAATTGGGGGTTTTCAATATGTTGATCTGTTTTAGCCATCACTGAAAACACAAACATATCTCACTTAAAAGTTAAATTTAATAAAAGATTAAGTGAAACCAAACACAGAAAAGGAAAACTTAGCATTATGAATCTCAATCAAGTCAAGTCAGATTAAAATGTTACCTTAAATGACAAATCACAAGTTAGAGCAGAATTACTTTACGAGCTGTACAGCATGTTGCTTGCTAGAAAAAAACACATTAGGGAAATATATGGGAATGTAAGGCAAATAGATATCAGTCGAGCTTTCTGTCCTCACTGAATGGACATATATTGTAGCCTTTGTCAGGACACATTAAAAGATTTTATGAGCAGCCTCTATCAAACCTTGTTAGCAGGTGGACAGGAAAGCCATTAGATGGGGAATGTGACCGCACCAATTCCAACAAGCCATTAATGTGATTAACTGCACTGTTAATATACAATATTTCCCAACCCATTTCCGCAAGTGCTGAGTGAAGAAAACAACAACAACAACAATCACAAAGTGAAATTCAGCGTGTTGAAATGTTCAACGTGTTGAAATGTTCAACGTGTTGAAATGTCAAGCTATTCTTTTAAATCTCGTCTTGGTTGGAGGCTTTTTCAGACGCAGAAAAGAAGCCCTGCAGTCAATCTTTTTTTATGGGCAAATAGCAGAGAGTGAATACTTCTGCTTAAGAAAAAGTCAGAAGCATTACTGTATATTTACTGTTCAGTAGTCATGCACTGTTTTATGTGTGTTCGAGAGGGTAACTGGATAGCTGTGGTATCAGGAGTACTGTTGGCACAATATAGGAAGTACCCACAGGGACTAGCTTTTGGCTCTGTACCCCAAATGTGAATATTCATTGTGTTTCTTTGCTTATATGAGAGTAAACTAAACATCTCTGGGATTTGTAGATTCATCAATGGGTTAGGGTTATTTCGTTAGAATGAGCATCTTTCTTATCAGCTCATCTTAAATCAAGCTAAAATCAGTTCTATAGTGTGTGATTGTGTGAAGAGGCATGTTATAATCACTGAAGGATATGTTCTTGATTGCTTGTATTTCTGAGTTAATTCATAATTTAAAGAGAGTGTGAGTAAAAGGATTGAAGCTGGGGGAATACTAATAGATAACAACTGGTGACAAATGAAAAGGAAAACTGAGTAAGACTGGAGGACATGTGTGAAGTGAGATGAGTGAAAAATCCTATCAGAGAATCCGAGCCAAAGAGTAAGAATCCCCAAGTGACAGAGAGAGCGAGAGCACCCTCTCCTTTTCCCACAAGTCCCTTCTTCAGAGTGTGCTTTGCACAGAGTTGCCATGGCAACCTGAGTCTTTCCGCAAGCTGACCACACATTTACTCACACGCTCGCACATACAGTACAACAAGTGTGCATGCAATTGCACACATACACTGTAGCACCTGGACTGAGGAGTGCACAAGTTTCAAACACACACATAGACATCTGAATAATCTACAGTGGAATGCTCCAATCTGAGCTCATATTAAACATGAGAGGGAGAGGAACTGCTTCTCTCACATCAAATGCTGGGTAACATTTCACTGCTTCTTGGAGTAAACACATTGATCCATCATCAGCAAATGTTATCAACTCTGATAAGTGAGGAAAAAACATTCTTTGGTTTTAGTTTTCTGACAGTCAATATCATTTTATTCTTTGTTTTCTTTGGTAGTAGATTGAATATATTTCAGGTTTTTTTCACTCTGAGTCCAGAAAATCAAAATGACACTTTTGGCTTTGGGATATTTTTATAGATTTGAATGTTTTTTGTATTGCTTTTTCAATGAAAATATCTCTGCAATAAAATTGATCAGTATTATTCAATGTAAAAAAAAAAGAAAGATGCTCTGTCTATCAATCCCACACAATCAATGTAGTCATGCAGAAACCTCTTGACTGAGATGTTTACTGAACGGGGAGGAAAATACGGTTCTAAATGTACAATTACAGATTGCAATGGGTTGAGCCGTATGCCTGAAATAAGAACATCCCAATCTGATTCCATCTATCTCATCTCCTACCCTCCCACACACAGCAACCCTTTCACCTGCTAGCTGGTTAATTATCGCTGGTGGCTATTTCAAGCCTTTCACTGGACGCACTGCAGCGAAGAAAAGAGGATTTTATAGATTGAATAGATCACGGAACAAACAATATAGACTAAAGACATAATGGACCGTTTGTTCCTAAAATATGTCACGCTAAAGACATGAGCTTATTCATAACAGGGTTGTCTTTATTCTAAGGAAGATATAATATGCTGTAAGTATGGGTGAAAAAAAAACCTGCTTTAAATGATCAAACTCTATAAGGAGAAATTGTGTAAAAACAGCCCGAGTTGGAACAAAAGTACACTATTGTATTGCTGCTAATTGTTGGCTGAAAATAGAGTCCTTCATCCAAAAATGTCTTCCTCTGTTTCTCTCAAGCCCCCAGATAAGGAAGGCGGTCTGCCGAAACAGGTGGGCAACAAGACAGAATGCGGCCTGCTGGGATTGGTACTGGACCTGAAGCGGGATTACCAGCCAATAAGAAACCAGATCCCCGAGGAAAAACTTTACAAAGTCTACACCTTCAACTCCGTCAGGAAGTCCATGAGCACTGTCACCAAATTATCAGACGGCAGCTTCCGCATGTACAGCAAGGGAGCCTCGGAGATTGTCCTCAAAAAGTGAGTCTGGTTTTGTAATTAAAATGTGATTATTTATATAACAGTAGTACAACATAACCTTGCACAGTGTTATGGGATTACCAAGTGATGAACTTAAACCATGTGTAAAGCCAATCCATTTTAGGTGCATCACATTCTTTGGTGTATAACATGTTGTACATTCTCTTTTTTCATATATAGGTTTATTTTGGGGCTTTTATGCCTTTATTTAGAGATAGGATAGTGGATTAAGTTTGAAAATTGGGGAGAGAGAGAGAGAGTGGGGAATGACATGTGGGAAATGTGCCACAGGTCTGACTCAAAAGCCTGGCCACCCATCTGGAGGACCACAGCCTCCGTACATGGGGCGTGCTCGCCAACCACTAGGCTACCGGCGCCCCCGACTTGTTGAAAATTCTCAATGCAGTGAGAGTGGTCTGATTTTCCACTTCAAGGTCACACTGTTGTGACATTAAATGAAGAAAACAGAAAAGAAATGAGCAAGTCTAAGAAAAACGTCAGGCAGTTATAAACTTTCTTTCCACCCTTTTATGGAAAAAGTTCAAATTCACTTTTGACAATGAATGACATTTGATAGTTTCTGTATCCTCTGGGAGACAGAGATTTTACAGGCTGTGGGGAAGAGGGGCAATAAGTGGGTGCACCATCATGAGAAACACTGAAGGGAGGGTTAGCTCAAGTACTCTGGTCATGTGATGTCATGCCAACACTCAGATACAAACAATCATTAGTATCTCAAATGGTAGCATGTTGTGCCAAAGAAACTCACCATGAACTTTTAGACTTTATTAGAGTTTGGGGGATTTTGTTTTGAAAATAGTTTAAAGGAGTATATTATAGTTCTTGTTGAAAAATGATTAATAAGATTTCCACAACTTTGACAATCAGAATCAGATTTGTTTCTTTAATTCCACAATTTCCCAGTTTGGGATCAATAAAGTAATTCTATTCTATTCTATTCTAATTGTCAAGTATATTTACACATACAAGGAGTTTGATTGGGTTCTTTTTAGCAAAGGACTAAAGCTAAAATAATGAGAAGGTCTAAAACAGCAGTGCTCCTGCTGACAGGGCACTGAGGGTACTGGCCAGATAGGGATATAAAACAGATACAGTATATGTGTTTTGTGGCTTTATACTAAAGCTAAAAGAAGCTGTGAAATATTTATTACTCTTCATTTTACTCCTAAATATAATTATTGGTTATTTTAACCAGTGATGGACGTCCGTCAACATTTTTCAGAAGTACATGAATTAAAAATACCCTGACCACAACACTCTCCCCTGGATTGCAGATGCAGCCATATCCTGAACGAAGTGGGTGAGCCGAGGGTCTTCCGTCCACGGGACAAGGACGAGATGGTGAAGAAGGTGATCGAGCCCATGGCATGTGATGGCCTGAGGACCATCTGTGTGGGGTACCGTGACTTCCCTGGTGATCCTGAACCCAAATGGGATGATGAGAACAGCATCCTCAGTGACCTGACTGCCATCTGCGTGGTTGGAATAGAGGACCCTGTCAGGCCAGAGGTAGGACAGATGTTTTTGGTTTAAGAGAAGGGAATGTTGGCGAAATTGGCAAATTGTGTCTAGACCATACCTTTCACCTGAAGGTTTTATATATTTATGATTTCTCCTCTTTTTTTCAGAATTCTAAATAATGTTTTATAGATCTTTAAGATGTCAAGAACGTCTGCCATGTTACTTGTCTGTACTGACCTGCCAATGAAATCATATATTAACCATCTAGCCACTATCAAACGACTACATTAACCATCTACCCTTAGTTTTCATACCCACATAGTTCTGCACGGTCAGTGACAGTTGACCAGGAGACAACCTAACCTAGGATGATAAACAGATGTAAAAATGACCGCCTGTATGTCGAGACTGTTTGTAGATATTTTGTCTCTTAGTTTCTAGCGTTGAAGATTTCTTCGTTTTTCTAAAGAATATGAACTATTCAAACAGTCAGTGTTTAAAAAAATCCATTTTGTTGGATGTAGATATGGATATACAGTAAATATTACTTATCTTAAAATGTGGAAGAACATGTATTGGGATGATTACAGATTTATGTACACAAGTGACATAAACAAACAGAAATCTATAAGGCATGTTTTTTTATGTTGTTCAATGAAAGAAGTAATGTGGATCCTTAAAGGATGGATTCAGAGCTCTTCATTTACTGTTGCTCAACTGGACAAGCTTGACAAAGAGATACACGGGAAAGTCACTGTGTTTCAGATGTTGAATATTTGAGAGTTTCTGAGGGTCGGGCAATATAGCTTCGACAGGCCAACCGCAGAATATGTACATGACGGACAGATGTATTCACAATGTTGACTATTACCAAAAAGGAAACATGACACGAATAAAGAATAAGTCATTCCAATCTCAACCAGAAAGGAGAACAAAAACATGAGAAGACTTCCTGTCAACATTGCTCTGTTACGTGTCCCTGGCTCTGTCATCCTCGCTGTCGGCTTCAAGAAGCTTCTAATGATAGACGCCCGGCTTCACTCACCCGGCATCGCCATGCTCCTTTGTCCTTTGTTTTGGATAGGAAAGCTTGCGCATTGGATGGACATTATTAAAAGTCTTGTTACTTTGTTACTTTTTGAGCAAGCATTTAATCTCAATCTCATGTAATTAAAAAAATGAAAAGACACAATCCACTGTCCTTTCCCTATTAAAAGAGAGATTAAAAATAAATAAAAAAAACTTTTGATGTAAAAAAAAAACAACAGCTTCAGAAAGTTATGGATGAATCAATAAAAAGAATGATGATTTTGGAGATGTGGTCAGAGTTATACAATGATTAGGTGATGCATTGCTAGATATTAACCCTTTATAAAAGGTGTATTGTTTTATTTCAAGACAGGAAAGTGGATAGAGACAGAAGTCGGGGAGAGAGAGAGAGAGAGAGAGAGAGGGGAATGATATGCAGGAAAGGAACTGCAGGTTAGATTCCAACTCGGGCCGTCCACTTGGAGGACTATAGCATCTGTACATCTGTCATCTTTAACTCACTCTGAAACTCTCCAAATGTTCTATTAATACTGTTTTGGTCTTATAATAGCATTTTACTTCCCTTATTTAACTCTGTTGTGATCTTTTACTATAATTTGATTGAATTACTTTTTACTTACTTCCTATCTTGTTCAACATGTCTTAGCTTATTTTTACTGTAATATATTTTAGTTTAAGGCAAGAAAAAACAACTTATAGACCTTTATTATGCATCAAGTCATTATTTCTCAAGCAGTCAATGAGGACTGCATGCAGCAGGAGGGAGGTATCTGTGTACAGTAGGAAAACTGACCTCACTTGACAACTCTTGTGCAGGTACGGGGAAGCAGGAAGCTAACTGACTACTGCATTATTCAAATTCCCCCTTTCATCTTTTTTTTTTTTCCATCCCCTCCTCATTCTCTAACAAGGTCTCATTCAGCCTGTCCCCATCATGTTGTCTCGTCCCATCCTCTCTCCATACTTGAGTGTCTGACTTATCACCTTTCTCTGGTTGATCTGTTTTTTTTCTCTTACACTTTCTCTTACTTTCTCTCTTACTATGAATCTGTCTCTCTTTCTGTATCTGAAACCAAGTTATGAAAGCAACTGAACAGACCTAGATAAAATACATGAGCGCAGACAAGAACAACTTGTTTTCAACCTGGATTTGCAAATAATCTTTGGAACAGCCAGACCAGCGAGAGAAACCTCTTACATACCACAGTTATAATTGAGGTGTTATATTTAAGCACAGACGTCCTTAAAGGAAAACTGGAAAAAACTCAAGTGAAAAAAATATCTCTGGGGAAAAAAGCAGTTGTTTTTTTTTACAATGTCGCACCATTTAAGATTTAGAAAATTCACACTGTAGGTGATAATAAAGTCTTTCGTCTCTTGTGCACCCAGCTACACAGTTTGCAGCATTTCTCTTCTTATTCATCACAGAAGTCACTTAACATCTGACCTTTTCAGTAAGTGATATAAAAAAGCAGTACGCAGAACACGACTGCAATCCAGTGCCATCTTTCCGGCAAACTTTTTTAAGACCGGCTAATATTGGAGATGAGACTCTCTGCTTGGCTAAAAAGGTCACACTAAGTGGTAAACATGTTTTTAGTCTGCGTATAAGTCTCCAGTTTCTTCCTCCAGAATGCGTTGTTCTTTTAATAACTGGCTGCCATGCCCCCCGGAGAGACAAAAGAGCAGAGATTAAAATGGAAAAAAGAGAAAGAGAAGAGGGAAGGATAAAAGCAGAGAAAGATTGGAAATCAGATTCGTGTCTGACGGATAATGGACAGTAGGAGAAAGAAGACATGTAAGAAGAGAAATGGAGGAAAACGAGAGTGTAACCAGATCCAGGAGGCTTGTTTTTCAGTGTCAACCACTAGACTCCTACCCTCTTCCTCTGTCGAGCCAGATTGTATTTTTAATAAGCCTCCACTCCTCTCCTCCTCACTCCACCTCCTCTTTTGGGTGACCGGTCAACTAGGGCAGTGGGAGTCCAAAAGAGAGGAGAGTTAAACAGACAGCAGGGATGACAGATAGACAGACGGGAAATTGATAGCTTGATAACAATGACTGGGTGCAAGCAGAAGAGTATGTTGAGGATGTAAAAACTTCCTCCGCTTGCTGCAATATTAACTGCAAAAGCTACTTTATTTGTGTCAGGTCATATCACAAACACACAGCTCATGTATGAAGACTGATATTGAGAAAGACTGATGGATAATATTTCTGTCCCTCGTAGAAAGTGTTGGATTGATATTGTCCTCAGTCTGCACGTGTGTGTAAGAGTACAAACATACAACCCTGTGTGTGTTCAAAACGCTCAAAGGTCTGTGATTGCTAAGTGAAAAGTTTGAATTCTTCTACCTTCTCGAGTGTGCGTATTGGTTCATTTCAGGGAGAAAAAGATCAAGTGTAGGCTTGTGTGTATGCCCAAATGTATGCAAGTTACTCCTGCTTTATGTGCACATGTTTGTTTATGTGTGGGTTTGGAGAGCAGTGCTCGCCCACACTGACCTTTGTCAGAGGCAAGAATATGTTTCTGAATTAATACTCTGCTTTTGCTTACTGGTTTCACCACTGATACATCTCTCCATACATTATTCTCCCCCAGTAACTCAACTGAAAGCTAACGCAACTGAGATGTTGTTTTAAATCTCATCATTAGAAAAAATACTCTTCAGATAAGTTAAAACCAGAGTGCAGGCAGATTGTTTATGTGTGTCTTTGCTTTTACAGTATGTGTTTCTCTGTCAAGTAGAGGAGTACTGCTGAATTTCCATGTTCTTTAAGCCTATAAATTGATTTTTTTTTTAAAGTAAAAAAGTATGCCAAAGGGGATGCAACAAGACCATGATCACTCAACTCTGCAGTTCGTCTTAGCTCTTCAGAATTTTAAGAGGTTTTTCAACCCAGTGTAGTAGTCAATGAACCCTCAATATTACTGCTTTGGTTGACTCACTGCTCTCTTATTAACATTGTCTTAAGCTGCAAAGGCAGTTGAACTACCAATCAACAAATAGCCTGCAGACATTTACTGGTGAGCATAGAAGAGCAGTATGCAGCAATGTGATTAGGAAACAAGATCACACATGTTTATATGTAACTATGTGAAATATAACGTAGTTACATATAATTACATTGAAAGTGTAAATAGATAGGGTTCACTTCAGCTTTGCCAAATCAACTTTGAAGGTGATAATATGTCTGTGATGAATTTACTGCTTGTCTAACTTTATGGCTTCATGTGGCCAGAAAGTCAGGTTTTGAATATTTATTATGTGTTTGTGCACCTCTGCATACACTTTATGTCTTTGTTCTTGTATTTGCTGCACATCATTTTACATTTAATGTATTTGTTTATTTATCAGGGGCACATGCCATGAGCATCGCTTCATATGTAAAATACAATGCAGATGCCATGCATGGTGTTCTAGCTATGGCTAACGTGCAACCCCTGTCATGTGTTTTTTCCTCTTTAGGTGCCTGATGCTATTATGAAGTGTCAGCGTGCAGGTATAACTGTGCGCATGGTGACAGGAGACAACATCAACACAGCCAGGGCCATAGCCATCAAGTGTGGTATCATCCACCCCGGAGAGGACTTCCTCTGCATTGATGGGAAAGAGTTCAACAGGAGGATCCGCAATGAGAAAGGAGAGGTACAGTAACTGCTGTCAGGGGGAATTTGCCACAGAGTGAGAGGGGGTCTGAGCACAGGAGACAGAAATATATATTTCTCTGAACCAGAATCAAATTGAGCTTTCTTTTTGTTTCTTTTTGCCTGTGTGTGTGTGTGTGTGTGTGTGTGTGTGTGTGTGTGTGTGTGTGTGTGTGTGTGTGTGTGTGTGTGTGTGTGTGTGTGTGTGTGTGTGTGTGTGTGTGTGTGTGTGTGTGTCCAGGTGGAACAGGAGCGTATTGATAAAGTTTGGCCTAAACTCCGGGTTCTGGCCAGATCTTCACCAACTGACAAACACACTCTAGTCAAAGGTGAACTTGTTGCACTCGTCAACATGCTTTAACACTGATGGACATTAATCTCACCCTTAGTTCAACAGATTTTTAAACAGATTTTTTTTAAATCAATATTATATAGTTATTATTCTATATATATAAAATATATGTCCACTGCTGCATGTGCTGCTTTTGTAATGTATGTATGTGTGTTTGATAGGTATTATTGACAGTACTATGGTGGACCAGAGGCAGGTGGTGGCTGTGACAGGTGATGGAACCAATGATGGACCTGCTCTGAAGAAAGCTGACGTCGGCTTCGCCATGGTGAGCAAACCTCATTTCGTTTTTGTATTTTTTTCTGCCTTACTTGTTCCCTTTTGGGGAGTGATGGCAGTCAACAGCTTCACATATCTTCTTCACCTCTGCAGTATTTAGGGCTTCTTCCAGGCACTCTGCCGCTGGCTGTGTAGATTAGGGGCTCCCCCTTGTGGATTTCTGAGCTTGCACAATTTCTCTGCAGTGCATTTTACCATCCAGGCAACAGAACACTAAAAAAACAAAACAGCACTCAGATGTCTCCCTGTAACACACAGCTTTATGTTGTTTGTTTGTCTTAGTCATTTTTTCTCTGTTTTTCTTGTCCTCACGCATTAATTAAAAATGCTCATCCACAGCAGCATTTCCTTGAAGAATGTATGGCAGTGGGTCCATACCTCTTTCTTGTGATTGCACAGCCATATCAGATGACCATGAACTCCCCTATTGTTGTGTTATGTATGTTATGACCTACATTTTGTCATCCAGTTTTTCCTTTATTTCATTTTACTGTGTTGCTCTAGTTGGTGCTCATAACAGCCATTGTATATTTGTCTTCCCTGATAGATCGATTTTTCTACTGTTGCTCCTTGTAAGGATTCTTCAAAATTCACTTTAATTTTCCTATTCCCGATGGACAGCCTAAAAGCAGATGGTACTGTGTGCTTTACAGCTTGTTAATCCCTTTGAGGAAAACTTATAATATTAAGCTACATACTTAAATTTGACATGCGTCTGCATTGACGCCACCTATTTAGTTCCGAATGGCTCGTTTTATGTGAATTCAAAGTTATGAGTTACAATTTGTATAAATAAGATACATTAGATTATCATAATAGACAAGGAGTTGTGTGTTTACGAACATGTACTCATCCTTGTTATACTCCTACAACTAATATGGATCCTTCTGTCATCAAACCACCAACACACACAGTTTATTTCATCTGTTTTGTTATGATCAATCATCAGAGCTGACTTGTGTCTGCAGGCCAGTTTATCCAGCTGCTGCAGAGTTGTTGAGGATACCATTCATAGTTTCTCTGGGGGAAAAATGAGGATATTGCATTGTGGTACAAAATGTAACGAGAAAATGAAGAAGCCTCAGAGTTCAGTTCCAGAAAACACCAGTCTCGTACTCACTGTCTTTTCCGTCACTCTTTCAGGGAATTGCTGGTACAGATGTGGCCAAGGAGGCGTCTGATATCATTCTGACTGATGACAACTTCAGCAGCATCGTGAAGGCAGTGATGTGGGGCAGGAACGTCTACGACAGCATCTCCAAGTTTCTTCAGTTCCAGCTGACTGTCAATGTTGTGGCCGTCATCGTGGCTTTCACTGGAGCCTGCATCACACAGGTCTGAAGATGATGTGTGTGCGTGTGCGTGTGCGTGTGCGTGCCTGTGCTGATAATTGATCATGTCAGCTTTGTGATTTCTGTTTTTTCACCCCATGAAAAGTTTTATCAATATTTTTAATACATTTTCAACAAACATTTATCAGTGGCTGGTACATCTCTTGGCATGCTATGCCATTCAGATTGTCATATCCTTTTGGAATCACCCGTTCAAAACACACAGTGCTTTAAATGCCTTGAAAACAGGAAGCACTGCATGTGTCAGTCTTCATTGGGATGGCATTGCATAAGTGTAACTGTAGTCTCCTTTGAAATCCAACCTGTTGAACTAAGCATGTGAAGTTGTGTGAAAAGCATCAGTTGGAGTTACTTTACACTCTCGTGTATATTGAAGTTATTGATTCTTAGTTCTTGTGTCTGTTGCGTTCCCCAGGACTCCCCCCTGAAGGCAGTGCAGATGTTGTGGGTGAACCTGATCATGGATACCTTTGCATCTCTGGCCCTTGCGACAGAGCCTCCGACAGAGTCTCTGCTGAAGAGGAAGCCATATGGTCGCAATAAACCTCTTATCTCCAGCACCATGACCAAGAACATCCTCGGACACGGAGTCTATCAGCTCGTTATCATCTTCACACTTCTCTTTGCTGGTACTGCTCCGTGACACCAGGAGTTCAACACTTATATGAGAGAACATGTGGTCAAAGTTGATAGCATCACGCTAACTCTTTGTGTCTTTTCCTGTAGGTGAGCAGATCTTTGATATTGACAGCGGTCGTAATGCTCCTCTGCACTCTCCGCCATCCGAGCACTATACCATCATCTTCAACACCTTTGTCATGATGCAACTTTTTAATGAGATAAATGCCAGAAAAATCCACGGTGAGAGGAATGTATTCGATGGTATCTTCAGGAACCCCATCTTCTGCTCTATTGTTTTTGGCACCTTTTTAATGCAGGTGAGCGGATGGTTATCACTGTCGTGTTATTCGTTTTTATTTGGTTAGTCATTATCGTTCTTTAAATGTGAGATTGAACAATCAGATGTTTGTTTTTTTATTCTCAAGGGAACATCATTTACTTTTCACTCCCAATGTGTCTTTATGACTCGTGTTTGGCTTTGTGCAGATTGTTATTGTGCAGTTTGGAGGAAAGCCATTCAGCTGTCAGCCTCTGGACCTGGAAAAGTGGATGTGGTGTGTTTTCCTTGGGCTAGGAGAGCTCGTCTGGGGACAGGTAACATGCAACCTCATCTGTTTCTCTGTCTTCTATTTTCCCGCTGTGCTTGTTCACATGCTTTTATTTTTTAGTTCACCATGTTTTATTCTTCCTCTGCATATCGCTGCTGTACTGTAAGCTGTCCATCTTTCCTCCTCACCCAGAGCTGTCTCTTCTCTTCTCTTCGTTAAAGGTGATAGCCTCCGTACCTAATGCCAGGTTGCGCTTCCTGCGGAGGGCAGGTCAGTTGACCCGGAAAGATGAGTTACCAGAGGAGGATGTGAATGAAGACAATGAGGAGATTGATCACGCAGAGAGGGAGCTGAGGAGAGGTCAGATCCTCTGGTTCAGAGGACTCAACCGCATTCAAACTCAGGTGAGAACACAGGGACTCGAGTGCAGTCCCCATTCTGCATGCTTTTGCCCACTTTATTCTGCATGAAAAAAATAAATAGATATGAGTATTATGATTTTGTATTAAAACCAACAAACATTAAGCAGTAAAAATACAAAAAGATATTTATATCTTTATATTTATTTTATATGAATCCACCTGTGTTGGCTATTTGTTTGACAGTCTGTTTGTCTTTGCCATATAATCATGTTTCAGAGGAAAGTCACACCATCTTATACATTTCCTGATTACTCTTCATGTTAGTTCATGTTAACCATGTTAAAGTTATTTTTATCTCAAGATGATTTATTCAGGCACAAGAAGACGCTGCTTTCTCTCACTGGACTGATGAGATCACCAGTGTGGACCTGTGGAAGATCAAATGTCAGATCCTCTCTGGGTTAAATTCAACTGAATTGTTCTTACTGTGACCGATACTGCAAACCGTTATCACTGTGATGTTCAAGGCTTTGTTGCCCATGTGTTGGATTGTTTCTATCTCACTGGTTTGTCACTAATGGTTCCGAGTGAATATAGTAAAAATAATATAGTTGACCAGCAACCTTCAGAGGCAGCCAGCTATGTTAAAGAGACACTTTGCATAGTTATAATTGTTTATGATAATTGTATGCTCATTCTAAATGATCAATCTGCACTGATATCATTTCAACAAAGGCTCATACAGGATAATAAAACATTCATTCAGTCTAGAATGAAATATTGAGGAATCATGTGATGCCTGCCTTCTTTCTCACTGACTTAAACTTCTGAGGGTGGCAGTGGCTCAGTCTGTAGGGACTTGGGTTGGGAACCAGAGGGTCACCGGCTCAAGTCCCAGTGCAGACCCAAAATACTGAAATTGTCCTGGTAGCTGGAGAGGTGACAGAACACTTCCTGGCTACCGCTGAGGTGCCCCTGAGCAAGGCACCAAACCCCCCAACCGCCACGGTGAAACTGAAGTTTAGTGCTAATGCCACAAAGCAGGATAGCCTAAAAGGTGGTAATGGTCACATCTTTATACTACACGTTCACTAGTCTGTGTCCAAGAGTCGGATGACAATCACAGATGGTCTTTCCTCTTGTTTCGATTTCCAATATTTTTGGGCCTCTACTTTGAGTTTTTCAAGATCTTTTGCAATTTGGGTGAATTAATCCTTAGAATCATGTTTTTTTTTTCTTGGGGGGGGGGGGGGGGGGGGGGGACCTTTAGCTGTCCACCTTCATCGTGACATGATTGAGACATGTTGTGCTCCCTCTACCACCAAAGTCACCCAGTCAGTCAACCTGTGTCGCCATTCAGTCTGTGTGTCTCTGAGCAGCCATGTGTCCTCTTCTGTCCCGCTCTCCTCCCACAGATTGACGTAGTCAACACCTTCAAGAGTGGCACGTCCTTTCAGGGGGCGGGGGCTCTGAGACGCCAGTCATCTACCACCAGCCAGACCCAGGATGTAACCAATGTTTCTAGTCCTAGTCACGTGTCCTTGTCCAATGCCCTTTCCTCTCCTACAAGCACTACTGCTGCTACTGCTCCTCCCACTACTGGCCGTGAGTCAGAACTCTGTCAGTCTGCTATTCTGCTCTCTTTTCTCCAGGGGTGCCATCGTAACCACATTTTATGCAAATTGTTTGGCATATTTTTTCTTAAATGTCTGCCTTTTTGTGGATGGCATCTCTGAAGATTTTGTTTTTATTTGTTCTTCCTTCTTGCTTTCTGCTTTTTTCATTTCCTCTCTTTCTTCTGTCTTTTTGCTGTTCATACTGGATTTCAAATTCATCTTGATATCTCCTCCCATGCTTGGGTGTACTGTCCTCTCATTGGTGAATGTGTGTTTGTTTCCTCAGAGTGCTAGGAGCGCAGGACTAAGGGTGATACCCACGGCGTGACATTTCAGGTTGTGAGTTTGTCTCCCTCTGCTCATCTCCCTCATCCATTCTCCCATCTACCAACCCCCCACCCCCCCCCCCCCCCCACCCCCGCCCCATTTTTATGTCTTGACAGACATAGATGTGAACTAATGTCAAACAACTCACCAAGGGACTGGGTAAACATTCAAGTATAAGTTGCCATGTTGTCTTATTACACCTGTGAATTTGCTAATCGTTTGAATTGAGCTGAAGAAAATCTGCCTGATATTTCATGTACTGTCCAGCTGACACATCATCTGCAATGACAGCAAAACATAAAGGAATCTACAGTGTGTGTGTGGCACATGACGGCCACACAGCAGGATTTCTAAATGTTCTTAAAAGTGGGTCTTCTAAAATCCAAACACAAGAGGGGGAACCTCCATCTTTTCTGTCTTTCTTTCCCCTTAGCACTCATCGATAGACAAACACAACACACAGACTACCTGTAATCTCTCTTTATCTGTTAGAAGATCAGATGTTAAACTCTGCCGTGGGTTTGTGCACAAGAATGGGTGGGACGGGAGAACCCCCTGTAAAAGCAGTACACTGCGCTGATAATCCATCCCGTCTTGTCGCTTCATTCTGTCGGTGTAATTGACTGTCATGTTGCCATAGTTACGGACATAGATCCTCTGCAGCACCACCGAAGTAAACTACACCCCCCACCCCTTTTTCTGACACCCCATCAGTGTTACTTGTCAGACATCCTGTCACATGCACTCATCCAGACAGGCTCCTCTTATGATTTTCTTTATCTGTTTTGTCTCCTTATACCTCGCTCTGCCACACTAACTACTGCAGCATCATTTACAGTCTGAATCGTACAGTAGGATGAGGGTACATAAGATCATATCTCTGAGGCTTTTTCTGCACTGGGTACCTTTCATACAATTCTAGTTTATTAGCAAAATAATGAACAGGAGTGCATGGCTAATATTTATTTATACTATATAGCAGGAGGGCAAAGTAACACTTCCCTATCTTTATTTTTGAATTAGGTTGATAACATGCATTTTTTATGTGATCTATCAACCAAAAACATGACATGCATTCTGAACAGTTTGGTTTTCATATCTTCAAAAATTACATATAAAAGAAAAATTTGATTTTTTGATTGTGCATAACAAAAAATGTTCACTGGTCCTCTTAAGGATTTTAGAGTCAGGATTAGTATTTTCCTCTAAGATTTTCAGTTTATTAAATGTCCAGTGGGCTGAAATGATGTAATGTCCTGTAAGCATTATTTAGTATTTCCTTGGCTGTCAAATTTTTGAAGTAGATGGAGTAGAATTCAGTTGTATTGTCAATGCTTAACAGATGGTGGTTATAACTCATATCATGTATAGGTGCAAGGTTATCAAAAAAGCCATACAGAAAAAGAAAGTAAGCTGACACATTTACTGTGTGCAACAAACATTTTAATAATCACAAGTGTTTGTTGCATAGAGGAAATGTGCACCCTTCCTGTCTTTGCTTTATTATGATCATACATGCAAACATTGTTCATATAATCCAAAAATAAAAGGAATCAAATACACAGATATTTTAGTCCTTCTCAAAGGTTCACGTTGTGTTTTTTTGGCCTATACTTGAGTGTTTACTTAGAGGTGCATGGAGTTGACAAGTGCTTTGACCTTCAGACCTCTGACAGTGAACGTATTATTTTCCTCATTCACATCCATGTGTTTTGTGTGCGCAGTCCTTGTGCCGGTGTCCACCTCTCACTGTCCCGTTGTCTTGTTGCATGTAGTTTGTGTTGACCTCTTGTTTACTTCCTGTGTGTATAATATATTTAACCCTGCTGTGTTTGCTCGTTGTCTAAAATGCCACAGCTTCTTTTTTATTTTTTTTGTGAATGTGTTGTTCTGTGAGTTTTTTAAACTGCAATGCTTGTGTTGAACCAACCTCCTCATGCAGGCTTGAGTTTGACTCTCCATCGCCCCGTTTGGGACCCATGCTTAATCCCACCCTGTGCTTTACTTGTGTGTTTGTGTGTCCCATCCAGAGTCTGTGTGGATATTTTCCCAGACAGTGCTCTGGCACCTCCAAAAGTTGTTAAAGCACCTGATTGGATCTCTTAGATCTAACCTCCTTCCTTTTTTTACTGACCTCGTCCACAAGATTTCTTCAAACTTGCATGTGATATTCTCCTTTAATTTTGTTCTGTGAGCATTCCATTTATTAACGTAGCTTGTTTCTAGGTATACAGCAACATTGGACTAAAGCGTATACTTATAACGAGCGTTTTTGTTGCTTTGTTTTTCTGGAAATGTATGATTTTTTTGTTTTAATTTTTTATGATTGTGTTCCTCACTGCTTTTCTTAGTGCACGCCAAAAGTGAGTGACTTGTGAACCCGTAGTCATCTTGTGAAAGCAGAACACAGACTGCAGATACTACTTTACCTTCTTCTCACCTCTTTGTCCTCGACTGAAAGTTTCTCTCCTTCCCCTCTGTCCTTCTCTCTCTCTCCTCTCATCCTGAGGGTCCCTCCAGCCCTTACATTTGTTCTCTTGTATTACCTCTCACGATGAATTTTTTTCTTTCTCCTCTCTGTTGCGACAGATCCGCGTTGTGAATGCATTCCGTAGCTCCCTCTATGAAGGCCTGGAAAAACCAGACTCCAGATCATCCATCCACAACTTCATGACACACCCAGAGTTTAGGATAGAAGACTCCACGCCCAACATCCCCCTCATCGACGACACAGACGACGATTCTGCTCGGAGGAGGAGGAAGTACTCCAGCCAGCCCTCGTCCCCCAACAAGAATAACAACGCCATCGACAGTGGCATCAATCTCACCATTGACACCAGTAAATCAGCCGCTTCCTCCAGCCCCACCAGCCCTCTTCACAGCCTGGAGACAAGCCTCTAACCCTGATCCTAACCTCAGCTCTAACCTCTAATTTCATATCCCCGCAGTCAGGGGGTATCTCCTCCAATTGCTCCAGATATTTAACTGCAACCTTTCACCTTGTCACACTAAGTTTCACCGAGTCCTGCTCAATTCTCATCTTCCAGTCCCCCTCCCTAAAAAAAGCCCATTTATTTCCTACACAGGACCGGCCCTGTGGCAACATCTTCATCTGTCACCTTAATCTTGAGCTCTTACAGCTCTATGCTCCTCTCAAAAGAGAAAATCTAAAGTAATACAGCAAGGTGAAAAGAAAAACGAACAACATACAATCAAAAAAGCGCAACAAAGCCACAAAACCTACACAGCCATCCTGCTTTTGTGGTTGTATGTGTACAGTGGCGCCGGTGGTGGTGTGTATGATCATATGCGTGTTAGCATGTACTGAATAAGCGTGCCGCTGACTGCACATATGTATGAACCGTGTCGTTAGTGGCACCTGGAGGAGGAGGACGATGAGGAGGGAGACACAGCTGAGGAGTTAAAAATCACAAAACAGGACAGACTCCGCTTACGCTCCCTCTCCTCAACAATAACGTTGTCAATACTGATAATAGTTTAATCAAATTGAAAACATTGTTATTATTCTGATTCTCATTCTGATTATTATTGTTCTTATTATTGTTGCTCCTGCATGAATGTACATTACCCAAGTTTTCTTTCAAAGGGTTTTGATTTTATTGGAGTTCTTCTGTTTGATGGGCTAGGCTTTGCGGCGGACTTCTATTTTAAAGACGGCTTATCTGAGTTCTTGGCCCTGCAAAGTTCCTTCTTCTGTGTGGCATGAACATGTACCCAACTGTAAAGATTTCTTTCATCCATAAACATAAATGTGTAACGAAACGGTAGGGCTCAACCTGCACAGTAGTTTTGCACCTTTCAGAAAAAGAGGAACGCAAAATAATATTGATGATGATAGCATTTATGGGATATATTCTATAAATATAAATACATATAAATATATTTAGAAAGAGTTTATCTTTGTTTGTTGGCATGTTGCCTTGTTCCTGCTTCAATGGCTCAAAAATACTTTTGACTTATTTATGTCTTAAAGAGAATGTAATTTGTTTACAACCTCGTAGAGATCAACTTCCTGGTTTGTAGAAGGAGAGAGAGGCGGAGCTGGAGCGCAGAAGGACCAGAGCTGTGTTAGTGTGTTATTACTGAAAAACAATGTGCTGGAATCTGCCTGCTATCTTTTCAATATTGTAGATATTTTTAGAGGATTGACGGACATAAAGAAACCAAAATATAATGGGAAACGTAGTAAATGTGGAATCTTAGTATTATGCTACATGATTGTTGGGATCAAGGTGGAGTGGCTTGCCTTTTCTAAGCGGGGGGCCTCCTTTATGTGACAGAGGGGGGATATTTAATTCTTTTATCACCTTTTTTATTATTTTATTGTGGGGTTTTTTTCTGTGCTTTTGCGCTGGCCTAGGGTCAGAGCTTGAGTCAGAGGCTGAGATAAGTACTCTAGATAAACCTGCTTGTTCTAAGGACTTAAGGTTTTAAAATATGTGTGACCATCAAAAAGGCTGCAATCGAGTCATATAAGAAATCTGCAAAGTTATATTTCGCTCATTTGTGCCGCACGGGAATCAGAAGTTTTGTTTCTGTTTTGAAAGATATTGTGTTTTTATTTTTATTTAAGTTGATTTTCTTTGTTTCTTGAAAGGAATATCTTTTTTTTCCTCTAGCAGAGGGACACACACGCAGCCCCACAGAGCTGCTGGCATTTTTAACACCTAAAAAAAAAAAAAAGGAAAAACTGACAAAAAAAAAAACAAAACAAATCACAAAAATGGAATGTTGCTTTGAATCTTTTTCTATATATCTAAAAAAAAAAAAGAAGATCCTTTTCTGCACTATCCGGTTATGAATGAACATTTCTGTGGTGTAATTCTAGATGTGCTTTTGTGTGTTTTAACCAAGCTTGTCTTCCTGCCGTCACAGAATATACAGTAATCTAGCATCTCAACTGTACTCACTAGTTGTAAACTATTTATTGTGCTTTGACCAATCAGACATGACCAGAGAGAAGTTCCATACAGAAGGCACATTAACCCTGTCTTATTGCACTCAGAAGGACAAGGCCACTGAACTATTGTTATTTCTATTACTAACCCAAGTCATTGGCAAGCATTACGGGAAAGGCTCATTATGCAACTTGAAAAAAATTGATGGTTTTTCTACTTTAAAAAAAAAAAAACAGTCCTATACACTACTACAGTATATACAATCATTTATCCCAGCACCTTTTTTTCTTTTTGATATCCTACTCCTCTGTCATCTCCCAGTCGATCCGTCCATCTGGAGAGGGTGCACAAGCTTTACCAGTTAGCTCAGGCGTGTTGAAAAAGTCACTTGATCCATTTGAATAAAATATGTCGTATTTAGGTTGAACTACAACAGTCTGGATTCTGATATTCTCCTAAGAAGCTGTTGGTTTATTTTGGTTCCTTTTCAACATTTTCAACTTGAGAAAGTATTTGTTTATTTGTCTGTACTAAATGAAAACAATAAACACAACAGAAAATACAACAGCAACAACATCATTTTCAATAGAAACACACACACACTCACAAACAAAAAAAGACTTAAGCCAACATTCTCCGACCACTTTTTCATCCGAGAGGACATTCAGCTTTAAGAGGATGCAAAGACCACGATTGAAAAATAATCTTTGTAAATACAGCAATGAGTCCACTGAGGACAGTAACAACGCGGACTGATGTGAAAACAGGAACTCTTCCTGACTACATCTCCCATCAAGCACCACAACAAGTCATACTGCCAAGACAGCTGTTTGGCTGTATGTAATCTGTCACCGCTCCTGTCAGAAACACTTTCAAACATCGTGTGATTACATCCAATGATAACACGTGTTGTAGAAACCAATAATTATGTTGAAGATGACACCGACAATGACGATGATGATGATGATGATGATGATGATGATGATGATGATGATGATGATGATGATAATGATGATATCAATGATACTTCTTGCAATATACTCTCACCTGCCTCGATGTACTGTATTTAGCAGCATGCAGTTTGTGGAACAAAGAAAAAGAGAAATGCCAACAGATAACTTTTTGGCATACTTAGCCATTTATGGGTAAGTGATTTAAGTGTTCATCTTGTTTTTATGAATTTTTTTTTATCTATACAATAATTGTAAATAAAGAACTCAATGTCTTTTGTTCATTTAATACTATGCAAAAAGTCATGCTTTTCTGATTGTTGCCCACCCTTAATCCTAGAGTGTGTTGCTGGAATGTTTGTGGTCTCAAAAGTCAGTGAAAACAATGTGATGTAAAATATTTTCTAGCTTGAGGACAAAGTTAAATGATGATGAAAATTCTTATTATTATGATACGGTGAGGAGGAGGAGGAGGAGGAGGATGGTAACGGTGGTGACAGTGATGATGATGATGATGACGATGATGATGATAATGATGACCTGTGACTCTTGCTGCTTGACTGTCCCATTTACCACACTCCTGACAGGAGCGCAAGTGAAAAGAAAAATACAATAAAAACAAAAAAACGCAAAAAGCACTAAATAAATCTCCCAGAGCAGCATGACCCAGCATGGTGTGTCCTGGCCCCGTGTGACATGTCCTGTTCTGATTTGTTGTGCTTCACCTTTCAGTGTCCGCTTTGACTTTGAGTGTTTTCCATCGTCATTGATTTGTTGCAAAGGTTTGGCTTCTACAAATGTTCCAAGTCTTACTGTAAAACTGTACCAGTGGGTCCATTGTTTTCATCTTATGTCTCCTTAAAAGGACTATACAGGAGTATTGAATTAAGTAGGACCATGACCTCTTTGGAAAATGTCGTGGTGATACATCATATTGTTGCACTATAAAAGCAAAGTGGTGATTAACTTAGATTAGATTACCATCTACAGAATTCATGTACGCATGGCCAAAAAAGAAACAGAGGGGGGAAAAAATTGAAACTTTTTGTAAAAGGACCAGATTCCTTCTATGCTTTGTTGCTAAACTTTTCACAACACCTTAAATATGCTATATATATACACACAGTTATTTGGGTTATTCTCAGCTTTGTTTCTTTCATACTGACTGTTTCTAGTCTTATAATCGTACTAATAGTGTGTGAATCTTTCCTCTGAAGTTATTATATTGCACAACATGCTTCTCCTACACTGATCCTTCTTTGAAAATTTCTCACAATTTTAGAGCTGTTGACAGTTTGAATACATAAACATGGCTGCTGCTGCTTCTTCTTCTTCCATCACTTAAATTTGCTGATGCCTGCAGCATGCTAAAGTAGGATCGAGCCAGTCCGCCTCTGATGTGATCGGGGAGCTGGTGCCTAAAGAACATCTTAGCATCAACTTAATCTTTCGATTAAGTTTCAAATAGGGCTTTGACTGCTACGATATGATTTAAGATTCTTGAAGTAGAAAAGCATCAGCAAATCTGCTGATTGTGTCCATGTCTCCCAAAAATGATGACATGCCTAGACTGTTTACCAACGAGAGATGAATGGCTATCAAACGTTCCTCTTCCGCCTGAAATATGTGATTTCTGCAAATACATGTGAGGGAGAGACTGAGCTTTTTTAGTGGAAAGGTCATTGAAGACAATGTAAATATCTCTGTCCACTGGAGGGCAGTATTTTATCAGGGATATCATTCAATTGTGAACATCCATGAAAACTGTTGAAACACATCACTGTTAAGTGTCTGTTTAGATTGATGGTCTTTCATGTAATGTCAAGATTTAGTCTTTTCATTTTGAAATGAAATGCATCATCTTTCATCTAATAGTTTTATCATTTTAAGATCGTTGGATTTCTCTTTAACCTAAACACGTTTTGTACAAGTCAAGAAGATGCAACACCCTCGATCACTGCTTGTGCTCTACCCATACATGCTTCTCTGAGGTTGTTATTAAGAATTAGTTTGTTTTTTCATTTAAAGAGGTTAATGGAAAATGTCACTAATTCTTTTTTTGTATTCTTAGTTATTTAGATGAACATGATGAATTCAAAGCCTTACTTGAGATTTGAAATTGGACACAAAACACATGATCAACTTCCTCAGATGAGTTAATACTTGAGCAAAGAGCTGCTTTTTGTGTTGTACAACTATATAAGCATTAATTGCTCTCTTTTTTAGCTCTTTGCCTACTGCTTAATGGCTGCTCTATTTTTGTTGATGTTGCTGAGCAGGTTGGTCAGTGACTTCATCAAGTCTGGAAACACCAGTTGTAAAACTCTCTGCTGCTCCTGAAAACGACAATGGGAGTAAACAAAATAGTAGCCTAAAAACGTTAGCAAAAAAAAACCAAACAAACAGTGAGCTGAAAGATGCTAAAAGCTCAATGTTGCTGAGTCAAGTATGTCTATACAAGCAAACAAATTAATACACACAAAATACTGACTATAACAGCTTTGCCCCAAGCTTTATTTTAACTAGTATTTGGGGAACATTGTATTTAGCAGATTATTTTTACTGTAAACCGTGCGGTCTGTCTACCTTCAGTCTTAAAAAGTATGAATGGTAATTCTCAGTTTAAAGGTCAAACAAATCCTTTTTTGACCTTTTGAAAAAGTCAGTTAGTTATGAAGCTGAAAATACTTTCGGCAATGATGACTAAATAAATGACTAAATTGTCAATAGTGACCAAAGCTTTAGTTGCCATAATTAAGATGCACTCTATTTGTTTGCAGTGCTCATAGTACCTGGGGAATCTCAATTGATCACCTGGCTGAAGAAGGCTGAGCTAAAATAGATCCAGACTAAGATCACTATTACAGTAATGAGGGCGGAAAAAATGGGTCAGTGGATAAATATAATGAATGGCAAATGCCCACAAGGCCATTTTTAGCCTTGACTAATAGTTCTTGTTTGGTTGTTGCTTTGCTTTGCTTTGCTGTGTGTGTGTGTGTGTGTGTGTGTGTGTGTGTGTGTGTGTGTGTGTGTGTGTGTGTGTGTGTGTGTGTGTGTGTGTGTGTGTGTGTGTGTGTGTGTGTGTGTGTGTATGTGTGTGTGTGATAACGTTTCAAAATCATTTAGAGTTCAAATAGAAATACAAGCATCCATCTATCCTAATTTTCCTCGATGTGTTGTCATCATACCAACCATGAAGACTAATTGAACAATCGCATAGCATCTCTTGGCACCGTGTCACATTTCTTATGTTGAACTTGGTTGCGATCCAAATATGCATCTCAAGAGTTTGGAGATTTTATTGAAGCCAACTATGAGAAAGTGTGAAGAGTGGAGAAAAACACAAAATGTTTGTCTTCTCTAATGTAACCAGCTATGAAACTGCAACCAAATACGACTTTACTTCAAAGGAGAGGAGCTTATCATTACGCTACAAAACTCAGAGTGGTGACAGAT
This sequence comes from Labrus mixtus, assembly GCF_963584025.1. Lineage (NCBI taxonomy): Eukaryota > Metazoa > Chordata > Actinopteri > Labriformes > Labridae > Labrus > Labrus mixtus. The sequence goes on along the minus strand of NC_083618.1, from coordinate 14,272,683 downwards.
TAGGCTGAAGATTAAACATGGTCCATGATGGCACGTTGATAGTTACCTCTTATTACACAATGCTGATTCTGGGGGATGCTACATTACAGTTAAAGCTAACAGCTCTTCTTCAGCTCTAATGAATGTAATTTAATCGTTAAACTATGATTGCCCAACTTTACTGAAATCCAGCTTTCCATTTGAGTGACTACTCAAATGGAAAGCTGGATTTCAGGATGATGATGAAAGATGATGATGTAAATCTGCTTCTGATGTGGAATAGAGTATAAATTTACAAAAGCTGCACAAGCAAATGTAACTAATGAGGGAGATGTAAAGTAGCCTATATTATAATTTGGTCTACACTACACTATTGGTCTAAAGCGGACTACACAGGACATAGTGAGAAAATTGCAGAAAACTGAATTTGAGTATTACTAACTGGACCCTTTAATCATCTTATGTATAAGCAGCTTATATATGACATTCAGCTGCTACATCTAAACCACTGTAATTGATGGGAATGCACACACAACACAATGGTATGCCAGCTAAAATGCATGTATGATGAACAAGGTCTCAGACAATCAATATGAAAAGTAAAGAAGAGAAAACCATCAGTATCCAAAATCAAGACGTAAGCATTAACCCAGTAATAGCTTTAGCATTAGCCTAGTAGTGTGTAATGGCATCAGCATGCGCGGCTGTGCCTGCTTTGTGCCACAGCCTGTGAATATAGAGTGGGCTCCCACAGCTCGGAAGATTAGCGTCCGAGTGCATTCAAGTCCATGTGCGAGGGCCGATTTCCAGGAAGAATAGCCCTTTATTGGGCCCGGAGTTGAATCCTGCTGCTTCCCTTTGGCCCAATAGAAGGCTGCAGTAACTGACAGTCCTTTACAATCAGCCAACACTAGGGAAGGTTTTGGGGCTCTCATTCTTTTTTTTCCCACTCTTTTTCTCCAAAAGGATTGATTTTGAAATTACTCTTTCTCAGCCCAGTGGGTGTATGGGTTGCTATATTTGTGTGCATTCGTCCGTATATGTGGGTTTGTGTGTCCGCTTGCAGGCACACACACACACATTGACACACATGCACATGTGCACATTTTTGAATGCCAGTCTTGGCAATTGTCTTAATGGGATAAGGGGTGACTATGGTTCCTGTTTGGGGGATGGGACTGTGGGAATGACATGGGAAACACACACACACGTTGCATCCATGGTACTTACAGCTGTGTTGTTGGATGATCCAAAGTGTGGGTGATATGCAGTGGCTTGTTATTTCCATTTTACACCTCTAAGCCATAAATACACATCACACAAGTACAAAAAGATATGACACACCTTTGGGCAGCTCTGAAACATTCTGCAAACAAAATACAACCATAATACAAAAAATGTGATGAGTCATTTGTTCTGTCTTAGGGTATGCAGAGTCTTTGAACTTTTTTTTGTTTAGGTCAATGATTTCACACAGTGTAGAGCCAAGGGGCATTTAAGGGGAATGAAAGAAGTGACTTTATATATTACTGAGGGAGGGGTCATGCTGGTTGGGCTTTTGCAATGAGGAGTTCTGACCAGCAGAGGTCATTTGTGGCATAATATTTAAAAAGGCCTTCATTTTCTCAAACCTGTTTTTTTTTTTTTTTTTTTTTTGCAACTTTTTAGCTTGTTTCAGTTTGAATGAGTCAGTATTGTGCTCCCTCTTCTGACAAGTCAAAGTCCTATTGTACACATTTAAATATTAAAAGGTTAAGCTAGGTGGAGATGTTGTCATGAGATTATAGAATACAGGACTTAAAGAGGCTGAAGAGACTAAAACACAGTTAAAAAAAAGTTAAATAGATGAAAGTCTGAAAAGTATAAGCTAATCTTTGTGTATAAAAAAACCTTCATCATTTTGTGATAGAATTGCATGTGGAGAGGTCAGAGGTCTTATCAGTATGTCCAGTGTCTCCCAGTAAAATGATTTTATTTTACCTATGTAATGTTCCATACATTTCACTTTAAAAGGGACTGGAAGATGAATTGGAAAGCAATCGTCCAAAAATAGATGTTTAGGTTTTTGCTTTGGATTGCAATGATGAGTTACTTTTAGTCCAAGATGGCATCTCTTGTTTGCTTTTTTCTTGAGCTCACTAAAAACTCATAAATCCGATGCAACATTATTCTGTTTGTTCAACCAGAGAACTACCAAATCATTTTTATATTTATCCGACCAGAATAGAAATATTCAGCATATATTAAAATAAAACTTATTTTTTCCTTCAGCAAAGCTATCCAGCAGTTGAAAACAATGTGTGTAAACATCAGGCTCACATCAGACCAAAGTTTTTGAGCATTTCCTGCAAACAATAGACATTCGTTTAACAAAGCTCACAGTTTTCTGCCTTAACTATCTGGAAACTACAGTAACACTAATTGTCTAACAAATAACTTACTTTTATCCAAACCATGGCCTTTCTTTACATTTTACAAAACATTTTCTAAACCTCAATTTGAAACACATTTTAAATATCCCTTATTCTAACCAAACACTCCAGCCTCTGAATTCATGAGAAATGTCCCACTTGGGACCAGAGTGGAGGGCAGCCGTGAAATTAGGTCGTTGAATGAAATGAAAAGCTCTTGGGGTCTACGACTGATAAGTTGAACAGAAGAAATGTAAAAGATGTTTTTAGATTTATTTTTCCAACTCATTGTGGTAAAGCTCAAGGAGTGATGTGCCCTCTGTGAAATAAGAAGCAAGGTCTGGGAACACAACACACATGTACACAAAGTTATACACCACATACCCATACAAAAACCTCTATCTTGCCTGATCTCTATCTGTCACTAACACATCGAGACACAATCACTGTGTTCTCTGTTGACAGTAGATGGACAGGTGTGTGATTATTGTCCCACCTCTTAACCTCACAGGTATTACAGCCTGATTCCCCAACTCATTGTGTCCATACTGAGAGTTCAGCAAGCAATAAGTGAAATGACAAATTCAGTGGAGGTTGTGGAGGTGTCACATTTCCCAGAATGATAAACATTTAATCTGGAAGTAAAGATGAGCCTAAGAGGGGGAGGTGGAAGGAGGACAGTAAGAAAGAGAAAGAGAGAAAGAAAGAAAGAAGTCCATTAGCAGCCATGATTTGTATGATATCTCCAGTTTGTCTTCATTACCCATGCTCCATTGCACTCCAGAAGGTACTGAGAGCATCAGAAGGCTGTCTGGCAGGTGAGCATGGTGAGAGATAGAACTAAGAATAGCTCAATGTATAATTGCACATCAGGTTTAATATGATCAGTCTCCCATGAGAAATCTAAAGGGTGAAGGGCTTGAATGAAATTATTACCTTGGTGCTCTTCAAGACAGTGTCTGTGCGAGTGAGAATGACAGTTATCAATATTGACACTTTATTCCACATTTGGTATGTTGTTTAAAAAAAAAGACTTGGTACTTTTTTGAAACAAAAAATCCTGACAGAAAATAAAAACAAATATATATATATTTGTAGGACTTAACGTCAACTTGCAGGAGACACATTTGCATCTTTTTCTGCCATAGTTAAGGTACAGTTACAGTAGGTTAAGGTATGAACATGATCTAGTTCAGGTAAGACAAAATGTTTGTGTTGATTGTAAAATTGAAGACTGATATTATTTGCAATGCTAATGGTGAGGGATGGCTCAACTTAGAGATATTGGTGCTCAAAACTGTATTTTAATTCCCCTTTTAGATGACAAAAGTGTAGGGATGAAAAATAAGTCCAGGTCCAGATTCAAACTGAAGATTTTATATTTAAGCGTTAGAGTTTCAACCTTCAAGAAACACCCTAAAACCGAAATTTGGACCAATTAGTAGAGCCAGATTAAGAAAAGGGTTTACCTAAGTGATCACATTTGATCAAGATTCAGATATAGTTGAAAAGTGATCCATCCAACTCTCGTCCCCGTGGTACAAAAACCCTCCCAGTTTTGAGAAATGTTTTTTAGTTGAAAGGTTGCTCTGCTAAGTTAGCTGCCTGGCTACCTGTACTGTAACCGCGTGTGGGCACGGAACTTCAGACTGCCCAGAGACCGATCTTGTCAGGCCCAGAGCAGGGAGTTCTCTGTGGGGAAAGTGTAATTGTTTGATAAAAGGGAGTAATTAAACTGTAGCCAGGAGATTAACAACAGGTTAAACCTGGATTCTGACAGCGGGCATTGCGAAAGCACGGTGGGTCAGGGTGACCATGTGGGCAGGAAATGTGTTGGAGCCAGTGCTCATTAGCCCCACAGCTAGCACTAGATCCAGGCATCAGCCATTGAACCCCCACTCAGCAGTCTCTGCTGTAATAGTGATGTTGTGCTGTGTTGTTTAACGATGCAACTTTCCCATCTAAAAAAAACTTTCTTGGTCTATGCCTGGTCTTACTCTGTCCCGTAAATAAACTGTCTCACAGAGCTCCCCTACAGGCCTGGAGTACTTGCTGAACTTGCAGCATTTATTTTGCAGTTGTTACTTTACAGCCACTGATGGGTGGGAGTGGTAGTCATTCACACTCAATGAAAAGAAACATGGAAGACAGCTGTGATGGAGGTATCCACTGAGACAATCATGTGCAGTAAAAGACAACTCTCTCATATATGACAGATTTTATGTTTCTTATGTCATTCAAATATGGGTAGAAGTAGTTTACTTTAATAGACATACTCATGGATCTCCCTTGCTTGCATTATGATGTAAGCTATGGCCAATCCATGTCGAGCTCAGAAGTCTAATAACACCACTTAGGCTCATGTCACGATGTTCGTCACTTCCCTCCAGGTTCCCCCATCATTTCCCACAAGGGTGTCTAAGTTACCAAGCAGAAATAAGAAGTCCGAGGGTGGAAGATTTTCCATAACTCTGCGCAGAGGCTCCATGAATCCTGTGTAGTGGGGAGCCTTTATCCCTGGATCTCGTAGTCACATAAAAGTGACTCTCTTATTCTCTGGGTAAAACTCCAACACATTAGCAAGGACTCCAGAGATTTCCCAGCTCCTGCCCACTGCCTCTTATACTGGGCAACTGGGAAAAAGGTGAGCTCCTCCCCCTTTCAAGAGTTTGGTCACATAACCAGTGTTGTGCTTGGAGGTGAGCCCTACATCTAGTATCTAATGTATGTAGCCCAACTATCACCAGTTCCTTTTTGTATTCTGAAAGATAAGTTACATTTCACATATCATCCTTTTATGACCAGTATGTGCTGCAAGAGATCAGCATGCCTATCTACCTGCTCTAACCAGCTGCCAGTCTTGCATTGCATTAATGGTAGCTGGGAACGGCTAAAGAGTTCCATGAACCAAGACAAAGCCACCAGATGCTTGCCAGCTTTCCCTTGTCTTTGTGAGATGCTGCAGGTCCTACTTAGCAGATTCATAGAGGGTTTTCTTAATCCCTTTTAGTCTGACCTCTTACCTGGGACGAATTTGCTTTAGGAAACTATTTCTCAGCCATCACAGCTCAGGGTCCAAGGGACACCGAAACCCCTGCACAACTCCAAAGTGGCAATGTTGGAAAGAGTATTATCAATACACGATTATATCACTATTTTTTCCTTGAATTAAATATTAAGGCCTATGCCAAAGTTACTGAAGGAGATCCATTTCACACAGGAAAACTAATGAATCGAACTGTTCATCATCAAGTTCTAGTAAAGCCAATAATTATATAAATAGATAATAATAAGACCAGTGGTGAAAATAAACATGGATTCAAGAAGATATTAAACTAGTATAGTGTTGGTTAGCCCTCGTTTCTTTTACCAGAGTGAAAGCTATCTCAATTGCACTAGTCTCTTTTAGTATTAATATTTGGCATATCAGTATCAGCTTTTTGGAATGTGCCCAGGGTTGTTGCTGGCAGGTCTCACTCACTACTGGGTGGCCTGGTTTGTAGCTTCTCAACGTGCCCATCTTGCCAAGTAGAGGAAGCTTGAGGTCAGCGTGTGTTTGTGTGTATATATTCTAATGCATCCCTACGCTTATGTTGTCATCACACCCTCAAACTATTATCTGATACTGTCACACCAATATTGTGAATGTAAATACTACTTTTTGTGGGACACCAGACCTATTGTTGCATCGGGATAAAAGAAAAGCTGTATTTAAATGGACTGAATAGATGCAGTGGATTGGCTGCAGCTAGTTAGTTGAACCTGTGTTTGGGATCTGTTGCACTGGGCTCTTTGTCTTTCATTTCCCCTAGCTTCTTTTCTCTTCACTTTCCTCAGCGGCTTCTTTTTGTTTTTGATGAAAATCGTGCATCAATGCAGTCTAAAGCTTCCTTGGTGAAGTGACCCATGTTTAAATGTTCTGGGGCCATCTTGTTGAATTGCTCAAACAAATTGCTGTTGATATGAAAATGTGGGGTGCTGTCTATTGAGCTAGAGGTTTATGCACTTGGTGTAACATCAGCATTGCCAGAATGACAGATATGTCCAAAGTTATGATTTTTGTTTTTTTGTAAACGTTCTTTGTGTTGGTTCAGTTCTTAACATGTTAGACGTATCAAATTCATATTAAAAAAATATTATGTTATGAAGCTTGGCATGAGTTCAATCAAGAAAATCATCTTTGTGGCTACTCTCCTTTTTCGTTTCCAATTCAAGCAGCTGACTGTGGGTGTTGCTGCTGACATCTTGTTGCTGTCAAAGGTCTGAATCTGTTCCCTTTTTTACTTTCAGTATGCAAATGAGGCAATCCTACTTCATCCCTCCCACTCAAGATTTCATCAGGACCAACTGTCTATTCAGTCCATCCTTTGAGCGCATTAGATATCACTGAAATTCATGTATGGCTAATGGTGCAAAAACATTTCATAATGTGCAAGACAGCTGAGAGATAACGATAGCTCAATACTGTTATTTCCCCTCCTAATTTAGTTTTATAGTTTTATAGTTAGTCTTTTCTGATTAGAGTTGCTGGGGCATCTACAGTTAACCAGTTTGAAACATTACTTGTTACATTTTTGATTGATTGGTTATATTATTTTCCATTTCAAAATGGTAATCATTATATGCTGATGACACTCTACTGTTTGTTTTCAAATTTGAAAGCCTAAATGCAACCGAAAACCCTCCAAACTTCCCTGCAACATCATATCGTGAAAAAAAGTGTTATTACAGTGTTTCACCTACAATTCACTGGAGGAGGTAACCCACCAGCCCAATACAACCTCCCAACAACCCAAAAGAAATGCACAAAATATTTATGTGCAATGTTGGAATACTTGTCAGTTTCCTAAAACTGCACAATGCAGTAAATTATTCAAACTCACAGTGTACTGTAAGTGAGCTAGGAGTTGGATGGATTAGAAGGTTTAGCTATGTTGCATCTTTAAAGAAAATCCTCTCCGCACTCAATACAAAATCCTCTCTACTCATGCTCTACTCTTCTCGGGATCTGATCTTCTCACATGCTCAGCTGTACAAAAGCAAGTGGACTAAATGGTTTTTAAGGCAAACAACTGATCATCAATCTTGCAGGTTGCATTGCGTCAATTTTTAGAGGTTGCATTCTCTACGTCTGATTGTATTCATATCATATCAATACTTTAAAGATCCTGTTCAGAGTTTTAAACTGGTTATGAAACAGACTGAAATCACTACTGATGCCTTTACTCGACCTATACTGTACAAAAGCATACAAGACTATCAGCGATAAAAAGGACTACTTCTGTAGTCATTTTTTCCAATGCCTGTTACTGCTGCCACAGGGTCAGTGTCCAACAGTATATGTTAAAATTTTCCACAGCAATGATTCAAAGTGAACGAAAAGGACTGCAGGATTATTATTTTTTATATTTGTAATACTCTTTTTAGTCCTAAGTCAAAAGATATTTGACATTGACAGATTCAGTGACTAAGAGAGCAATAGTCACAAAAGGAAAAAAAGCCACTGTTACATAACATCATGTGAGAAAGGGAAAGAGATGCCAACAGACAGCTTTATCCACTCTCCTCTCACTGTCCTTCATTTTTCATATTCGTCCTCTGCTTGTTTATTATACCACTTATCCTTACCTTACACCTGTGCCTCAGACAGAAGTTCTATTTTACAACCTATCTGATCTCTTTGTCTATTTGTCTTTAACACTCTGCACCTTGCAAAAGGCCAATGTAGGTAGCCTAGCAACAACTTTTTCCCCAGTGTCCCTACTGGACAGTGAAGTGATGCTGTTCCTCTCAAAATTAAAAACTAATGGAACAAGCTGTTAGTCCCCCTTACCAGCAATGGGACCAATTACTTTGTACTAGTAAGAAGGATAATGGTTAATAAGACCTGTAACCATCTTGTTTACAGTTCATCCAGTGCTGGAGTGGAAGTTGTTGTAGTTCCAGCAAACATCTTCTTGGGAGTACACAACTCGCTCCAGACCTTCTGAAAGTTGGAACAACAAAATCATTTTTTGTTTACTTACATTTTTTGCAGTATAGTTACATGATGCACATTTCAGGGTAATGAATAATCTGATCATTCACAAAAAATCACAAGAGGGCAAAGGAGCACACAAAAGAGAATATAAGAAAGTAGCCCTACACCTGCAACACATTGTCAAAGTGTTATCCCTATCAAACATTCCCCCTATGATCATGTTGTACAGAGCAACATAAAAAAAAGACTTGACTCTGACTGAAAAGAACAGAGTGTTTGCCAGCCGCTTTGGGTGGCCGTACTTTTTATGCAGGGCACTTCCTTTAAGCTCCCAATGACGAGTGACCCTTGCGTGAAGGGATTCTTAGAGACTAGGTCAGGCTTTTAGAGTCAGGGGAGTTCCTAGTGCATCAAGTCTATCACGCCTGGAAACCAGGCAATCAACTTATGAACAACCCCTCCTAACCCCACATACTCCTTTTTAGGCTCGTTTATAATATTGTTTTTCGATCAGCATGGGTTATTAGGACTCGCTATGATGGGCTGATCATTCATCATCACCCGGTGACAAAACAAACCAATGTTTGTTTGTTTTCAAAAGGAAATCCGCTCATATTGTATGCTCGGGTGCAAAGTGACTTCTGGAGGGGACAAAGAGGTGTGAGTTGGTATGCTGCGTGCAAAGCCTTAGGAGCAACTGCTTTGACAAAGGAAGCCAGACTGTTGACTTCGATTCATAAATCAAATGGGGTCACTGCCTCTTTGAAGACTGAGACTTCCCACGAGACTTCAACCAACAAACAACTCAAGTGAAAGAAATAAAATGTAGCTTCTAAGTTTATGTTGTTTTTTGTTCTAATTTGTCTGTTGTTCTGAAAATGTGCTAGCTTAACATATAGGCTATTTATAGCAATACTTAAGAGCTAAAAGAAATACTTATATTGACATCACATCATTTATGTTTCTACTTATTTTGGGCCTTTTTGCCTTTATTGGATAGGAGGGCTGAAAGGTTGGGAGCAGAGTGTGAGGTATGACATGTAGGAAAGGGTCGAGGTCGGATTCGAACTCACTCTAGCTGTGTTGAGGACTATGCCCTCCACATGCGGGGCGCGCAACATAACCGCTAGCATATCCGGCACCCCAACATCACTTTATTTAACTACAGTTTTATAAAGACCAACTCACTCTAGCTATTAAAGAATTTTAACAACAAAAGTATACTAAGCAAGACTTCTAAATTATTTTTGTTGAACAAACAGACATTGCTTGCACTTGGTTCTACTGTTGATACCTACTTCTGGGTGTCAATACTATAAGTTTATGAATGTATTGACACCCATTTGTGATAAGCAAGTTTTGGCCAATAATATTGACAGTGCAATTTTAAGAACACATTGGAGCCTTTGATCTGATATTAAAACCAACTTCTATCTAGTTATGTTAACCCAAGGACCCTAAATTACTGCAATCTTGACAGATATTTAAAATAAAATAAAAAATAAAATAAATTAGTGCACAGAAGATCAGCAACTTGTCAGCTCACATGCTACTTATATGTTATATTTTGTTGATGCAATATGGAACCTTTTTTTTTTTTAAACTAAACTTAACTATTTGAGACGATAGGGTCAGCTCTGCATATCCTACTAAACTGGTTATTGATAATCCAAGTACACACCTCACCGACCTGAATTTTCTCTATTTCCCCCGTGTCTCCCTGCTGTCTCTGCGCCGTGGTAACGCTGCAGTGAGGGCTACATTTGTTACCACATGGCTTCTATCCAAGTTGAGGCGCTTGAGAGTGGACCGCTTGGTGAGTGGGAGCGCAGTCGCAGGTTATCCATCGCCTAGTGCAACTTCTACCGTTACTCTGAGACGCCTGGGATCTTCATTAACATAGACGAGGGACTCGACTAAACAAATTCACTCAACGCGAATTCAAATCGTTTCTCTTTTGCCCCCCTCTCTCCGTTTTTCTTCACCCCCCTGCTCAGGATAAACCATCCTGTGTTTTGTAAAGTCAATTGTTGGTGCGCATCATTGGAGGAGCCAAAAAAAAGGAGTTTTGCCACTGTTCCATTGTAGACTGGTGAGTACAGAAACAACATTTTTCATGTATTTTGATTTCACTTTCTGTATTTCACTCTTTTCGTTTGGTTTTCAATCGACATAACATTCTGAGTTGGTATTACGCAGCTCACAAAGATGATGAGGGGTTGGGTTGGTTCGTTGTAAAGTACGCTGTAACTATATTCCCCAAGTTGTTCAGCTGTTTTTGTTATGCTCGACAATCTTGTAGTTATATTACATTGAGTGAGACAGTTTATTCATAAGTTAAAGCTTTAGTTGCATGTTGTAGGAAGCTTGTTTTTATATCTGCCCACTCACACGCCTCCTCATTTATTTGGACATTTATGCACAATGTCTTCTTTTGCACTTAATTATGCAAGTCCTCAATTTAATTAGTAATTAATCAGGGTTAACTATTTACAAGTCCACTGTGTGCCCTTTTATTTAGTTTGTCCCTGATGGTCATGCAGTCTAACAATTACTGAGTGGAAATTAATTGGATTTCTTTCACTTAATTTGGATGTTCACATACAAAGATACTGACTTTTGAATGGGCGTGGTTTTGCATGAATGGGACAGTCCCACTCACATTCAGATGTCTCCAGAAAGCTGCAAATTCTTAGAAAAAAAAATGACTGATCCATTTAAAGTTTTGGTTATGAGGTCACCTTTTTAAAATCTTCTGTTTTCTCACCCTCTCTCACAGCGGGCTGCTGGAGAGTCATGACAGCTGAGAAGAGCGGGCCGGTTATAAACGGTAAACCAGAGGACGGTAAAGACCCGGACGGGTCCAGTTCCATTCTGGTCAGGGAATACAATGAGAGGGGCCATTGGAACAACAAGATCGAGTTTGTCTTGTCTGTGGCTGGAGAGATCATCGGCCTGGGCAACGTCTGGAGGTTTCCTTACCTCTGCTACAAGAATGGAGGAGGTGAGGAAGTTTCTCTTATCGGTGAACAGGGTCTTCCACACTTACTTACAAAGAATCCGCAAAGGGTTTGTGTTGGAAAAGTGGATGACATAAGAGAAACAAGAAATAAACAAATATTTTATCTTGTTTGAAACTTTAAAAATGTAATTTAAAAAATGTAAAGACAAATTCAGAACAAAGGTTTACTAGATATTTTATCTTCAAAGAAAGAGTCATCATGTCATCCATAATGCACATATATCATATCAATTAAAGAGATTAGTCCCATCATTAGACACCATCAGGGAGCCCAGCATGTATCCTCCACTTCGTCTAAAAAGGTCATCTTTCAGTGTGTGTGAAGTGTGCTAGTGAGTACCTTGGAACAGCTCTCACCAGTTAAGACATTAAGAGGTGTTTCCTTTTGGTAAAGTTATATGTTAAATATTTATTCTGCCAAACTTCTTTTGGAAGTGTTGATGGATTATGTTGTACTTTCTTTTCTGTGCATTAAGGTGCATTCTTCGTCCCATATGTCATCTTCTTCATATGCTGCGGTATCCCTGTCTTTTTCCTGGAGACTGCCCTGGGTCAGTTCACGAGCGAGGGAGGTATTACCTGTTGGAGGAAAGTGTGCCCGCTGTTTGAGGGTAAGAAAAACACTCGCTTTATATAATTTAGCAGGATTCGCTCAGATTCTTTGTTGTTGATAAAGAAATGAAAGTAAGAACTCTACAACTACAAAATAGAACTTTGAGCAGGCTCATTCACAGTAAACAGTGTTATAAATGTGTTTTCAATGATTAGCTTGAGTCATTTGTTGTTCTACAAATTCAATTTTTTGAAACTACTAAGTGTCCCTGTTTACATCCACTAGTCTGAAGTCATATGTAAATATAGTACGTCACTTGCAGAGTTTTCATTTTCTTGATCCATAACTTTTTTATCTTTCTAGGTATTGGCTATGCAACACAGGTGATTGAAGCTCATCTTAACGTGTACTATGTAGTGATCCTTGCCTGGGCCATCTTCTACCTCTTCAACTGTTTCACTACAGAGCTGCCGTGGGCTGGCTGTGGGCACTACTGGAACACAGGTACTGTAGAAGGAGGGATTGGTGGATAAAAGTGGCCGTTCTTCTTGCAAGCAGAACAGATCATGTGAATGAAATTGTATGTTTCTTAAGAAAAGAAGAAAAATAATTAGTTCCAAAAGCTGCAGAAATAATGCCAATATACTCTAAACAATATCTGATTTTTTTTTATGCAGAGAACTGTGTGGACTACTATGGAGAAAATGCCACCAACATCACGAACCCCAATGCAACCTCTCCAGTTATAGAGTTCTGGGAGTGAGTAAATATTTGATTTCTACTTTTCCTCTCACATCATCTTCATGTTCTGTCATATTCATTAGTCCTAATGTGAAACCTCACACGCTCAATTTGTGTGTAAAAAAAACCATTGGAGATCATAAAAAGATGGTGGCTTTCATCTCTCTGGGCATGAAGTATTAATGATGTCTTCATCTGTACGATCACAACACATTGCAATGTTTTGTCAGTTCAGGCGTCTTCAGCGTCTTAAGTCCTCCTTTGATGTAATCATTTACAGTAATATTGAAAATCTGAGCTTCTGACAGCTCCAGACTGTTTAAATGAACCCCCCCTAGCCTTATCCCCGATAATTAGTCAGCCCTTTTCATATTTGTGTGTCAACAGGCCCTGGTAGGCCAGCTGTCTCCCAGCTAGAGCCGCTGCCACACTCAGGCCTTGCCAGTGTGTAATGCTGACCACACTTCCTGTCTTGCTGCCAGTCGCTATGTTTACACTGCAGGGTCAAATCTCTGTCTTTTTAAACTACTTGTGGCAGGCAAAGAGTTAAATAAAATTGGTATCCATGTTTTGAGATTAAATACAAATTAAGAGACATGATTTTTGAGGGAGCAATGAAAGAAAAAGTTAAGCGTGCAAAATAAACCTCACACTGGGGGAAGACATGCCCAAAGGAAATGGCCAAATAGCTGAACACCATGCTGCTGGCAAATATAACTACCCAACTAGGCTTTGTTTAATCAATGCCAAGACACAATGTCATGTTTTGCACTGATGTAGCGTAAACAAACATCATATCAGGAAGTAAAAAAAAAGCTGTAATTTGTTGTCTGTATTATTCTTTATGTTTCAAATCATCATCATGTGCTGTCATTCCATCTCAATTCTTTTAAATACAAAAACTTGAATTAATCAAATCAGGACACAAAAAATGCATTCTGCTCTTTGAATTCAATATAGAAGGTACTGTATATGAACTAACTAAAGCAAATCATAAAATTTGTCATTTTAAGAACAAAAAAACACATACGAATGAAAAAAATATCAATTATGGCATGCTACTGCATGAAGGAAAAGGATTCATGTGACCAGGTATAAGATACCTGACTTTTTTCACTGAGCTATAGTTCGAACCAAACTGAACCCTTAAACATTTCTAGATTTAAATGCTTATCTTAGAAAGTAGCTGAAACAGTATGCATGTAAGTAAAACTAAACTATGCAGTGCAACGCAGCCATAAAGAAAAAGCTCATTTAATACATTTGGGAACAGACACCCGTCTATTTACACACATTAGTGTTCACATCTTGCCCTTCGGACTGACCAGGGAGGGATGGGGGGCTGTGTTGGACCTTGCATGTGGCCAGCCACCAGGAACATGTCACGATGATCAATGGCTGGTCAGGAGCTCTGGGGGTGAACTCGGTGGCAAAGATTTGGCAGCAACATGTAGCTCTGTGCCTCAGAGTCTTGCTTCTCATTCTCTGTCAATGCTTTTGACTGGCTGCGCTTCAACAAACAGGAAGCAAACTGTTGATTCACCAATGCCGACAAGCTATGATGTCATAATCGCTAACTGCATGCCTTGTATCTTGCACCTACGCCATTCCACATGTTCCAAAGAATATAACATTTTAGTTTCCGAAGTGCAGTAGGCTCATACTCTTATAACACTTTACAAGCACTTTACGATTCTATTGGCCTCATAACGCTTTGCAGAATGAATGACGCCATTTCAAAGTCAATCTTTATTTGTCTCCTTTATCAAATTATTTAAAGGACTGCGCAGTACAGTTTCACGAATATTGAATTAATCAAAACTAGTTGGTAGTCAAACTGGAAATAATGACCAGCAAAGGTAAATAAAAAGTCACAGCCTCCGATTTTCTTTTTTTTTCTTGTCTTTCTCAGACAGACGCAACCCAAAATTGTTTCCTAAGGTTCTAAGATATTTAATAGGTTTTGAGTCATAAAGAATGTCTCACCCATCCTCTCTTTCATTGTGATACTCTGCTGTAAATGTGACTGACCTCTACCCACTAAGCCCCACATAATTCCTTCAGAACAAGCAGGGTGGTCACCCTGGTGTGAGAACTCGGTTGGTCAAGCAGGTCATGTTGCTAGCAAGTTCTCATCTTAGGACCACAGAGCTAAAATATGTTTGACACAGTTGATCAACAGCCAGTAGGTGAGGTGGAGTAAAATGATTATCAATGCTTCTTGTGCTCACATGTTGTCATCTGTTATAATACCAGGAGAACCCCCGTTTTCACTGTCTGTTCTTTTGGACGAAGCCTTGTTTTGGCTCAAGGAGTTGTGGTTTGCCCCTGAAGATCATTTGGGCATAAACTCTTTTGTCACAATTTAAAAAGAGGGCTTGAAGGGGCAGAACATTCTGCATGATCAACTTGAACTGGTTCATGTCTGTAACGGAGGAGCCAATGTTGCATGGTGATGTTGTCCGCCACTGTGCAGTTGTCTCACCATTACATCTTAAATACTCAATAGAAGCTTGAAGCGTTACAGGATGCACAGCAGCATGCCATCTCCCGTATGATTATACAACAATCAATCATAGATACAAAGCCGCCTGCTGATGTATTTGTGGCTCTCACTGGGGATGCATTGTTTAAAGTGTGCTTAATGTGTTCCACTCTGAAATAATCCATGACATCTTGACCACTCTGGGTCAGTAGAGTTAAGGAGGAGGATTAAATGATCCTCCATACTGTAGCTTCACCAACTAAAGGAAGAAGTCCACTCATGGGGCAAGCAGAAGAGTTATCATGGTTTAGAGACTACCTCTCTTTAACATTCCTGTTATCAGCAGACACATGGGAAGTGAAATCTTAGGTAGGACTAGTGAAACCAAATGCTATCCTCACATTGTGAAAGCCTGCATTACTCCACACAAGTGCTTATTTATACTTTCAACTGTCCTTCTTATAACCATGTAGTTGCATCATAATCTACCATTGTTGTGGTCAGCATCAGAGCAGGGATCAGCCATCATAGATGGTAGGAAAGAGTAGAAGGCCAATAGGGAATCTTAAAAGGTTGGGTGAGGTTATTTTGTAGTGCTGGTTAGCTTCCTCAAGGTTTAGTAAGGATTATACTGTGAGATCTAAGTGACCCGGAGAGACCAACGAGATACCTGTGAGTCCTTGGTAGTGTTCTGCGGTGGAGAACTCTCAAAAGTTGACTAAGTGTTATTGAACCAGTCTCAAATATATCATATCTTTGTTCTCATTTAAAAAAGCGTATGTTTTATAATAATTGTGCGACTCACATGACTGTGTTGTTAAAGAGTAAAAGTGCTATGAGGGATTCCTGAGGAGTGTAGTTAACCAGCAACATTTGACATTACTATTCATATTGAGCAATATCAAGCAAATATTTAATTTTCATTACTCTGTGTTGTAACTTAGTTAGCTTATCTTGCACTCTGAGTAAAAGATTCAAAAAATGCCTGGGAAATAATCTCTGTGTGTTTGCAAAGGCCTTGTTTTTTCAGTTCAACCTTACTTAACTTTTTACTGTCATCAGCCGCTTCTACACAAGTCAAAGCAGAGCATGTGCTCACTCAAATCAGTGATCATATGTGTTCTCTGTGCCCAAATCAGACGTAGAGTACTGAAGATATCAGATGGTATTGAGCACATGGGAGGAATGCGCTGGGAGCTGGCCATGTGTTTGGCTCTGGCCTGGTTCATCTGCTACTTCTGCATCTGGAAGGGACCCAAGTCAACTGGCAAGGTGAGAAAGAATCATGCAAATGTACGTGTATGTGTGTGGGCTTATGCCAGTGTGTATGGTTTATGTTGTTTTTGGTTCCAATGCAAAGAGTGATTAAAAAAATGTCAGAAATGCATGATGTTATCACAGCATGAACACACAATTTGTTGATGTAATACTGGTATACCGTCGTCTAACTTATAATGTGGAAACGTGTGTATGCAACTTTTGCATGCTGTTCTTAATAGCTAATAGATAAGCTATCCATTCTTGACCTCGAAACAACTCCTTACGACGCCACATGCATTCCTCGCTGCAAATGGAGGACAGAAGTGTTGTCTGACACACCCACTTCTACCTTTGCTTCTATCACCCTTTCCATTTTAATGTCATCCTAAAGGCTTTTGTCACAACCTCGTCAAGGACCGTGAGGACTCTGCACCTTGATGTGGTGGCTTAGTGCCTCTTGAAAAAGTATTGTCTAGTTCAATGAGCCAGAATGAAGAGAATTAGGGATGAGGTGAAAAAGAGAGGTAAGACCCAGAGTAAAGAGAAAAAATCGAGTGTGGAAGGAAAAAAATGAATGGTTTGGGATTCTACATGATGGGGAAAAAGACTAGGCGGTAATGCCTATATCTTCCTGAAGTGTCCTTTGTGTGGCTGTGAAGTACGAGGGGAGAAGGCTTCTTCATGGACTGGCTTTAGCAGCCGGTCCAAGATTGATTCCTGTATTCACTGGAGGAAAGGAGAGCGTTCATGAGGAGCATGCAGAGTGTATCCTCAGCCTCCGCCTCTGCTGTCTCTCTCTCTCCTGCTATTAACCACAGCTCACTTGTTTTGAGAGCGAGAGAGAGAGGCGCTTTCTTCTCCCTACCATTCAGTTCCGACTCTGCTAAGCTGTTTGCTTTTGTTGGTCGTGTTTGCCCGCCATTCTCACATTTAAGCCCTCCTGTTAGATTTACGATGAGGCAGGGGCAAGTTTGACCAGTGAATTTGTGGTGGCTTAAATGTTTGCCCGTGGTGAGCTGGAAGGAGCATGTGGAGCATCAAAAGTTCATGGAGAGATTGAATATTGTGCTTTTCATCTCCAGAGAGATGGAGAGAAAGAGGGAGAGAAGGTTTAGGACGTGTGATCGTTTCATTTGACAAATTAAAGAAGGGATCTTCTGGGCAGGAGACGACTTTTCCCACACTTTTGTTGTAGTCCACCCCTAGGATTACCGATGCTTAGAGTGGACAGTCTCATTAAGTCACATAGATCCATATCATTATAATACTACCTTGTTTTGGATTTTGTTCTTCTTTGAAGTTTTGATTAAAGTTATAACATGAGATTGGTTGAAAGTACATCCAACTTGAACTGGCATTTCAAATCAGTCCCACTTGTCCCCAAACAGAAACAGAGAACCGGACTTTTTAAAACCTGAAACGGGGTTTCCATTCATGAAACTGCTGCTTGCTGTTGTACAGTAATGTGACCTGGGATGTACAAGTAATTAAAGTGCGTATGCATTTATAATTGTGTGCTTAAGTTGGTGTGAATGAATGGTCCACTTTATCTCTGTCTAGTAGTATGTGCACACCATTTCAATGTTGTGAATGAAGTTGTGTGTGTGTGTGTGTGTGTGTGTGTGTGTGTGTGTGTGTGTGTGTACTCGTGCACTCCTGTTGGTGCTTCAAAGAGAAGCACATTTTCCCACACTGCCAGCATCACTCCTCTGGGCTTCTCCTGTTCAAGAGACGGGGCCAGAGGAGCCCTCTTTTCTATTCAGTCTCCTGGCCTGGCTCTGTTCTGTCCTGTTCTGTCCTCAATTGGACTTTGACTGGATGCCAGCAAGCCAGGGGATGTATGTTGCCTGCCTCTGCCTTCCAAGAGGCCAGGGTCTTTGTTCAAGGGGTTTCTTAGAGTCTTGAGATGTAGAGCACAGTTCTGCACAACCTGAATAGTTCAATAAAAAGGGGAGTGTTCGTTTGATAGTTAGCGAGTGCTAGCTACTGTACTGAAGGTATGTGTCATGTTTAATGTACTGAAGTTTTTCATGCATGATGGTCTACCAGATGTGTAAAGAGTGTTTGTTCATGATCCTATCCTTATATTCTTTCAGATTACGAATAAACAGGTTGACATTTTTGCATTTTACAAAAGGCCAAATTAAGTAAATGTAGTGCTGTAGGCTATGCTTTATGACTGATGATAAAAGCTATATGATAGATGCAATGACGTGGTCTGATACACACTGGCCTGAAATCAGTTGAAAGATGTATGTATATTTGCAGAAGTTCCAATGATTTTTCATTTATTACCTTACACAAATTGTAAAACATAAACATATTTTATGTATAGACATTGTTTCCCTGATCCAAGTCTGATATAGACCTGGTGTATGCTCATTGGGCGGCTGGGACTAATTGGTAGACTCGATTGTCTCTCAACCAGGTGTACGGGGTTTCGATCCCCAGCCCCTGCAGCCACATGTCCGATGTGTCCTTGGGCAGGACACTTAGCCCCCAAGGTGCTCCTGGTGCTTCGTCGGCAGCAAAAAAATGTGTACTAATGGATTAGTTACTACAGATGGACACTTTACATAGCAGTCTCTGCCATCAGTGTGAGAATGTGGTGTGAATGGTTAGGTGTGACCTGCGTTGAAAAAGGCGCTTTCAGTAGTCAGAAAACTAGGAAAGCGCTACACAAGGTGAAGTCCATTTACTTTATATGTAAAGTGTCATAAGATAGCTATTGTTACTTGGCACTCTATAAATAGAAGTTGATTGATATTATTGTGTTATTGGCTTATTGGCTTACTTTCAGCCATTACTAAGTTTTAGTCTGACTTAAGATGACTATAGAGCAAAAGTAAATATTCAGTTATATTTAGATATAAAATGTTCATAGAGACTTGCTCGATGTTAAAGCTGTTAAGGACCTAAGGGAACTTGAAAGTGCATATTGTTCTACTCTTGACATTGATTTGCAAAGGAGCAAAAATGAAAAACTTTCCCCCCTTTTTTCCCCCTTTTCATCCAAACTCTTTCCTGTAGCTGTAAAGCATTATTTGTATATTTAAAAAAAAAAAAGGTGCACATGGGGAAGTTGTCATTTGGCTTAAAGGCCAGCATTAATCTGATGTGGGTTTAATGTTTCTCCAAAGCTTCACTTGGACTTTAATTTATTTATCAAGTTTCAAAAGTAACTGAAAGTGTGTGTTTCTCTACTCTGTGCATTAATTAGTATTCCAAATTGTGCATGTTTCATCCCTGCAGGTTGTTTATGTGACAGCTACATTTCCCTACGTCATGTTGTTGGTCCTGCTGATCAGAGGAGTGACGCTGCCAGGTGCATATGAAGGCATCAAGTTCTACCTCTACCCGGATATTTCACGTCTCTCTGACCCTCAGGTAGGCTTTGAACCCTCTGTATATTTGACAAACAGTGAAAATAATCTATTGTCTAGTGCAACTGAGATGATGCCACCTTCCAGGAGGAGTAGTGGTTGCTCTTTTAAAACCTTTTATCTTCATTTTTAATGTGCCCCTGCTGTTGTCTTTATTTACGTGTATGGAAGGTTCTCCCATCATCCCTTTTTGAAGTCACCAGAGTGACTCTCATGGATGTCAGAGGACACACAAAATGTATTTTTTCCTCTTTTGATCAGTGCTTTTTAAAGTTTAAAATGTGAATCATCCCATGCACACATTGCAGCTTTGAAAAAAGAACTGTGTGCAATACATTTTTCAACTTTGCCAAAGTCATTACAACTTGTGCTGTTAATGCTATAAGCATTCTTGATCTTGATTGGACAGAAGCTGCATATTCAAAAACACAGGTCCAGTGATACTGAGTGTTTCAGCAAGAAAGCAGGTGTGTGCTTAACATTAAGGACATTACATAATACATGGTTAAAAGAACACATCAATTATACATCCTTGAAACCCCTCCTGCTGTAAACCCATGTCTGTATTATTTTCATTTCCTCAACTTTGACTACAGTATTTAGCAGCTTGAAACTACTTGATATTATTCAGAGGGGTTGAATCCATCAGATTGCCCTGTGCTAAAACTGTGATTATTTGTTCCTTCTGGACTCATGAGAAGGAATTTATTCCCCTGCCTCACACCCACCTGTCTGAAGCTGAGTAGTTGCCAGAGGGACAGGTGGTGGTGTTGTAACTGTAGTGCAATTCGAAAGTATTCCTTTTTTATTGCACATATCCCCAGTCATGCTCTAAATGGTACAGACAAAATGTTTATGTCTGCACAAATCAGTTCCTTGCATGTCCATTTAAGGTAGTAATATGCTGGTTTCCAAATGATAAATGGTACATCATTTTCATATAATCATTTATGCATCACTGAGACGAGCCATTATTGTGATAGCAAAGCTGACACTTGCCTAGATGAGATGATCAAGGGTCAGGTAAATAGTGTGCTCAGGATATGAGGCTAATAGAGGTGGTGCATTAACATATAACTCATGCAGACAGATACACTCACTCACAATGAGTAGACTCCTTGACCTTGCCTGGAAAAGGCAGACAGCTCGGGTCGCTAGGCAACAGTGAAAAATGTCAGTGGACAGGGTGTCATGACAACCTGAAATGAGAAAGATGAAGCATATCAGTTAAAAAAAACGAGCACAGATCTGAACATAGAGATGGAAATACATGGTGTCAATCTTAGGGTTTTCTCTACATGTTGAAGGGGTCTAGATGAGACTTTAGTGAGAAGGATTAACTCTTAACCTTTTTTTCTGCCAGAAATTAAAATAAACAAGATCAAAATTGTCTTGATGGAATTACACAGGGTGTTTTTGTTCTGGTATGTAAACTGTAATTGTAAATAGGCATATCACACGGTTGCTTTCTGCCTACAAAAACTGACTATTTATTTCCAAAGTCAAGGGAAATATTGTTAACTATTTAATGTTGCTAAAGCTTCATGCCTTGGACATTTAGCTTTAGTTGAGGCTTTTAAAGGATATCATCTTTGTGGCTTTCAAGTACTCAAGTACCTTTTTGAAGCTCTGGTTAGGAGTTGTTTACTGATTATGAAACAGGCTGAAATTAATATTGATTCCACTTTATGTGAAAGCAAACAAATTCGATCATCAACAAGAAGACTTGTTATTTCTATATAGTTCCTTTTTTTTATGGAGATTAACAGCATGCTACAGAAACAGCCTTTCCTTTTTTACATTTTACACCAGAAAAATGACTGATAAGTAATGTTTTTGACTGTGAAAAGAAAGCAGGATGAGATTTTTGTTAAAAATACTACTTACATGTACACTATGACATCAACAAAGATATTACTGCTTCGTCCAGAGACGTATCCAAAATTGACACAAACCGAACGTTCCTCACAGTAGCTTAAACTTCTTCAACAAGATTCTAATGAGATGGCTTCACTACAAAGTCAACTAAACTCAACCGAATCTCTGAAATTATACTGTGTAACCAGCTAGTTAGAACAAGAAAAACAACAAGGACAGCACTCCAAAATGATATTGCCACACAGAAGTTTCAAGCAGACGCTCTTCCTAATATAGGTACTAGTCCATCCCAGAAGAGCGTGTTTTTTTCTATTATTTTCTATCATAAACCAGCTAGTTAGCCAGCCACATCTAAGAAGATCTAATGGCAACAGGAGTAATTCAAGCAGGTAAAAATACTCAAGTACCTTTTTGAAGCTCTGGTTAGGAGTTGTTTACTGATTATGAAACAGGCTGAAATTAATATTGATTCCACTTTATGTGAAAGCAAACAAATTCGATCATCAACAAGAAGACTTGTTATTTCTATATAGTTCCTTTTTTTTATGGAGATTAACAGCATGCTACAGAAACAGCCTTTCCTTTTTTACATTTTACACCAGAAAAATGACTGATAAGTAATGTTTTTGACTGTGAAAAGAAAGCAGGATGAGATTTTTGTTAAAAATACTACTTACATGTACACTATGACATCAACAAAGATATTACTGCTTCGTCCAGAGACGTATCCAAAATTGACACAAACCGAACGTTCCTCACAGTAGCTTAAACTTCTTCAACAAGATTCTAATGAGATGGCTTCACTACAAAGTCAACTAAACTCAACCGAATCTCTGAAATTATACTGTGTAACCAGCTAGTTAGAACAAGAAAAACAACAAGGACAGCACTCCAAAATGATATTGCCACACAGAAGTTTCAAGCAGACGCTCTTCCTAATATAGGTACTAGTCCATCCCAGAAGAGCGTGTTTTTTTCTATTATTTTCTATCATAAACCAGCTAGTTAGCCAGCCACATCTAAGAAGATCTAATGGCAACAGGAGTAATTCAAGCAGGTAAAAATACTCAAGTACCTTTTTGAAGCTCTGGTTAGGAGTTGTTTACTGATTATGAAACAGGCTGAAATTAATATTGATTCCACTTTATGTGAAAGCAAACAAATTCGATCATCAACAAGAAGACTTGTTATTTCTATATAGTTCCTTTTTTTTATGGAGATTAACAGCATGCTACAGAAACAGCCTTTCCTTTTTTACATTTTACACCAGAAAAATGACTGATAAGTAATGTTTTTGACTGTGAAAAGAAAGCAGGATGAGATTTTTGTTAAAAATACTACTTACATGTACACTATGACATCAACAAAGATATTACTGCTTCGTCCAGAGACGTATCCAAAATTGACACAAACCGAACGTTCCTCACAGTAGCTTAAACTTCTTCAACAAGATTCTAATGAGATGGCTTCACTACAAAGTCAACTAAACTCAACCGAATCTCTGAAATTATACTGTGTAACCAGCTAGTTAGAACAAGAAAAACAACAAGGACAGCACTCCAAAATGATATTGCCACACAGAAGTTTCAAGCAGACGCTCTTCCTAATATAGGTACTAGTCCATCCCAGAAGAGCGTGTTTTTTTCTATTATTTTCTATCATAAACCAGCTAGTTAGCCAGCCACATCTAAGAAGATCTAATGGCAACAGGAGTAATTCAAGCAGGTAAAAATAACTATAGCAGGCAAGAAATGAGCTTTGCACCTTGTTAAATTAACTCAAGATAATATGAGTTGACTCCCATTTGTATAATATTTTCATGCTTGCAAAAAGGAGACTTTTTATTGGCAAATTTAAAAAATATTACAAGATTTCAAGAATGTACAAGCTCAAATGTGACTTCTTGTTCAGACTCCTCTCTCCTGTCTGAACACCTGTTTATCAGTCTTCATTGGGTGAGAGGCCTTGGATGCAATCATAAGGAATATTCAGTCAGCAAATGTGCAGACAGATGAGCCCGTCTATTTCACACAACATCTCGGGCAAAGGTGTTAGGAACATACAGTTTCTTGGCACAAGAGATCTTGGATCTCTGTCTGTTAACGTTTACTTAAATTCACCTCTACATATGACACAACAATAAAGTTGTGTAAGATTTGCTTTTTCTTATTTAATAGCTCCCCAGCTGTTATCCACTTGGATAACTGTAGCAACTGTGAATGAGGTAAAGTTAGACAAGAGAACACAGGAATACAGATAGTGTGAGACTGCGAAAGAAATGGATGGCCCAACAAAGACGCAAACAGAGGCACAGAGAGAGTGAAGGAGGGTGATAAAGCAGCACTGCTGTTTGGCAGAGGAAGACATTACTTCTGACACCAATGTTAAATTAGCTTCCTCAGGGACAATCAGGGCTCTGTTCACCAGGCCGTAACAAGTGTGTGTGTGGCTGTGTGTCAGCCACTCTTTTGACTCTCCCCAGCTTCATCATGCCTCCCCTCTTCTACTTTTACCCTATACCTTTCTTTCCCCGGCTGTCTCCCGCCTTCTCACCCTCAACACTGAGCTGTGCATCACCGCCATCTCCTCTCCACATCTCACACTTTGTATGCTCACCCTTCCCTGTTATCTTTTCATGCTATAACTGAAAATGAGTTTCTATTTGTGTCTTTCCCTTCCATCTCTCCAAAGTGATTGTTTCGAAAGTCAATATCTATTTTCATTCGCATTTCCAGAATATGAGTTTTTTTTCCTTTAGGCGCAATACAGCTAGTTCAAGGGTGCTTTTGTGTGGTACTCCTGTTAGTCAAAGACAGAGACCACATCTGAAAGATGACATCATTGACCCCTTGATATGTTTGTACAGGTAGCTCATTTTAAACAATTAGTATCCATCCACAAGTTAAAGTTTTGAAACTTATTGCCATTAAATAGAAGGAGTAGATGCAATTTTATTATCAGAGGCTTTTTTTATTTATTTATCAAAAAACATATTAGACATGACCCACCCTATCTGGAGTCATTCCTGGAGGGGACCTGTCAATTAGAACAATAAGAAGTTGATATCTTTAATTTACCATAACCATGATAACATTTCTTATATGTCTCCAAGCTAAAGTATAAAATCTAACCCTTTAATAATTTGTTTTCCTTTCTGACATGTCTCAATGTCACACTTCACATTTAAATATATCTAATGTATAGATTTATGTATAAAAAGGGTTGGACATGAGGGCACCAAGAGTGGTTCATTTACAATTTAAGAACACTATCTTATAACCAATCCCATCCAGCCTTCTCACAATAGAAATGTGTCCTGGAGCCGCAGTCTCAACATGACCAAACACAAGCTGGCCAAATTAGGCACAACATCAACAAGTGATTCTCTCTGAGCCTGGGCCTTTAAGATTTCCCTGCGCTTTGCGGGCATCAGCCGAGGGTGAACTAAAGGGAACATTAATGAACATTAGGAGAGAAAGGCCTGTTCTTCCACAGGAACAATCCTGTGTTTGTGAGGTCACAGAAGTTACCGTGGTTACTCCCAGGAGGGAAAGAAGACCGTGCGTTTGTTAATTGTTTCTCGGTGGGGAAATGAGATTAGTAGCTGAATGGTGATGTGAGAGAGTTTTCAAAGAGCCATGCTGCATTAAGTTTGAATTCGCTAGGACTCCATGCTATCCTGCAGGTTCTGTGGACCTGTACTCAACAAAACTTGTTTTCATAAAGAACATTTCACTGCTGTCTTGGTGAAGAATCTAACATTGGTAAATTTACATGAAGCCTTTAAATAAAACAACAGAGACTGGATCCATTTAACTTAAATTTAAAAGTGAAGAAGAGCTTGCATTTTACTCCAAATTTTTTAAAATTTTACTGTTAAACTGTGCTCATGAAACATCTGCTAACAATATGACAATTCGTCTTTGTGCATTGAACCAGGGATCTATCCTGGATCTTTTACTTGAGCACAGTGTATACTGAGACAAGCTGCAACCCTTAAGGGAATTAAACTACTACTACAGGAAGTTAAAAAAAATCTAAGATGCATGTTAGTTTAGCAGCTGATTAAAGACCAACAAGTCCTTTCTCACATGATCTATATGACTAAATATAGTGTGTAATAATACCCACAAAACATGGGGCACATTAAACAATGACTGGATTTTCCAGTCCGCCATAGTAATGGTCAGTCAACCGTGGACATTTACTTTTGTTAATTGACAGGATGGGAACCAGTCTCCACTTGAAAGTGCTCTCCTAACTTTCTACTCATGTTGACACTCAACTGCCAACGGTTTGAGGTAGAAAGGTACAAATAATAAAGATGTACGTATTCGGCCTATAAAAAGAATAAGTAAAGCCTATATTATACTGCATATATTCTCCACCAAAAAAAGTGGCCAGGAATAAATTAGTGAATGGAAAGGGGAATATTTGGTTAGTGTTAGACTTTGTATCTACTTTTAAGATGTTAATCTATGATTCATGCTGTGCCTCTCGGAGGGGAAGAAAACGGTTCAGTTGAGCCATAATTTCATTACAAAGCCACTGAGATGATGAAAATCAGGTAGATGAGGGGAAGAAAAAGAATTGTGGGGGTTTCATTAGCAGATAAAAGCTCACCCACTGGCGAATCACAGTAATCTCTTCAAATTCATTAAGCCGTTTCTTGTAAATAGGTAATTGAAGTAACTTAGGAAGTGTCACTGAGAATTGACTGTCAGCGACAGTATAGAAGTGATGATTAAACGAGAAGCTATAGTAAATGACAAAATTAGGAAAATTTTGATGTAGTTCACATAAGAAACATTGTTTGCGTTGTTTGTTTTTTGTTGTATTTGTGTACTGTGTGTTAATCAAGGAAAAACTGTACTAGATGAGGCAACATGTCATTGTTGTGGGCTAGTGGTTAAAATGATTACTTTCTAACTGCAAAGTTCCTAGCTTTTTTTTTTTTTTTTTTACAAAACAACGTTATTGTACGCCATAGCAACTTCTCTCTGTGTCTCTATGTTTACTGTCTGTAACTTCAATATCAGTCTTTCCAGTACAGTGTAAAGTGTCTGTTATAACCTAAAACAGTGAAAAGTTTAGGGAGTATGAAGTCAACGATCATCATACACTTAAGTCTTCAAAATCACTAGATTGAAATCAAATATCCTCTGCAAATGTCTCTCTGAGTCATGACTGTCTGCAATGAGTGAGAAGCGCAAGTCCCACCAACTGTGTTGTTTTTGGAGCCGTGTTTACATCAGGTTTACATGGACGGGACAGCAGACTCATCTCCTTGCATATAAAGATGTTTTATTCAAGGACTAGATAAAAAAAAAGTAACCTAGCCCACTCACTACTTACTTTGATGTCAACAAAACCATTTTAGATCACATCATTCCATGTCAATTTATAAGCAATGTAAAGCTCTGAGCTAACTAAAGTGTGCTAACATTAGCTTGCTAACCCAACAATGCAGGCCACAGGCAATTGCAGCTCAAGCCAAGGACGTTGCTTGTGCTTAACTCCTCTGTACGAACGTGAGGGAGGTTGAAGGTGTGTCGCCAGAGGAGAGCGGAGGCTTTTAGTATGGCGGAGTGCAGGAAAGGTTTGTTTTGGTTTCATTCTAGTGCTCAAGGGCGACATCTACTGGATCAGAAAGTTACACATTCTTCCTTCAAGCAATTGATTGAAAACATCAAGGGAGGGAATATAATTTAGAATTGTGTCAGTACAGTTGAAGTTATTATGCCAAGGAGTATTAAAGGCGGTCTTGTTGCTGGTAAAAAGCCTTTTTGTTGGATGTTAGCATACGTATTTGTCTACCACCTGTATACGTACTGTATGTTTATGATTTATTTCAGGTATGGGTGGATGCTGGAACCCAAATCTTCTTCTCCTATGCCATCTGCTTGGGCTGTCTCACTGCTCTGGGAAGTTACAATGCTTACAACAACAACTGCTACAGGTAATTTTAGAGTCTGGATACTACAAGACCGATGATAATTAACACATAAATAAGTAAAATGATGTCTTATGTTTTACTTAATCCACTGCATACCAACAAATACAGAGAATATAAGGAGGAAGAAAACTGAATAAATGAGACTGGATTGATTGGCACATTGTCCACGGAAAAGATTTACTGAGGCATAAAGTGTGCGTTGCCATTATTCTAAATTAGGTCTCTATATTTTGCTTCTCAGGGACTGCATCATGCTGTGCTGTCTAAACAGCGGCACCAGCTTCGTAGCAGGTTTTGCTATCTTCTCTGTGCTGGGTTTTATGGCCTATGAGCAAGGTGTTCCCATTGAGGCTGTGGCAGAATCTGGTAAGAGAAAAATGATTGTGTTTTCCATCAAAATCTAAATAAAAAAACTACCAGACCTGTAATGTGGTTTTACCTTTTACTCACAGCATATACTTTAGTCTAGAGAAAGCCTGACTGAATCTTTGTGCCCCTTCCTTCACATCGGGATAAAATGGTTAAACATAACCGGTTATATAACTTCACCTAACTTAGACCACCCCATAATGATTTATTTAAGTCCATATGAATGATTTAGTGAATATGACAGAGTGAGAGATTTGAAACGTTTGTATTTGCTCATGGGGAGGACAGAGCTGTTTAAGATCATGTGTTTTTAAAGTGTTACATTATCTCATCATATCTATGTCACAAGTACAGAGCACTCAGGCAGAGCATGCAACTCATCTCCTAGCAAGAGATAACAAAAATAACAAAACACCATGAGTACTTTGAACTAAATTGCTATACTGTAGGTAGGGCACTGATATTCCTGTTAATGCTTTGTGATGCAGGTCCTGGTCTTGCATTCATTGCTTACCCCAAGGCTGTAACTATGATGCCTCTGTCTCCACTCTGGGCCTGTCTTTTCTTCATGATGCTTATATTCCTCGGTCTGGACAGCCAGGTAAGAATACAAATATTTCATATTTTTTAAAAGTTAGAAAGTTTGGACTGTTGGTGGAAAAAGGTATACTCAATGTTTTGGCTGAAATAACTTAACTATTAACTTTTCAACAGTTTGTGTGAACTGAACATGAAACATATGTTGCAGTTTTTTCTCCAAATTGTGTTATTTTAATTTTTGGACCTTGAATTTGTCATGTAGTGTGTGATGATGTTATCACTACTGATTAATGACATGGATGGATGGATAGATGAGTGGGTGGGTGGATGGATGGATGGATCGGTAGGTGGATGGATGGATGGGTGGGCATGTGGTTGGATGGATCGGTGGGTGGATGGATTGGGTGGGTGGGTGGCTGGATGGATGGATGGATGGATGGATTGGGTGGGTGGGTGGTTGGGTGGATAGATGGATTGGGTGGATGGGTGGCTGGATGGATGGATGAAAAATTCTGGGAAAGTGTGAGCTCATAATAACGATCTATAATTCTAATTAAAAAAAATAATCTAACTAGGCTCTGCCATCAGTCAAGAAGAAAAAAAATTCCCACTAAGATAATTAATTTTTCATTGAATTTGTTTTGCAGTTTGTGTGTGTGGAGAGTTTGGTGACTGCTGTGGTGGACATGTACCCAGAGACCTTCAGGAGAGGTTACCGCAGAGAGCTACTGATTCTGGGCATGTCCATAGTCTCCTTCCTCATAGGACTCATCATGTGTACAGAGGTAAGACTCAGCTATTAATAGAGGTGAAACATGTATTATATGATGTGTGGTCCAAAAAAGCACTGCTGCAGGACTTTTTTTGCAACTTATATTTGTATCTTCTTTGGTATTTAATGAAAAACAGTAAAAGACTGAGTGGAGTAAATGACTTTTTAAATTAAATACAGTTTTAGCTAGCATGAAACAAATCAAAGAGAGAAGAAATCAAATAGATACAGACAGGTTCATCCAACATAACTCAAAAGCTGTAAAATAATCTAAATGCATTATTTGGGAAAGCCCAGAAACATGTCTTCTATTTTTCTACCTGACAGTTACCTGTTACTGTCAATGAAAAAATGGAGAGACGGAGATCACATTATTAGTATGAGGGAGTAAAACTATGTATCACTATTGATTATATACCAATATTAGATGTATTTGATGCATTGAAATGATAACAATTGCAGGGCCTATGAATATCAGTTTACAGAATAAAACAGTTTACCAATTTAATGTGACATTCCCCAAAAACCAGGCCCACTTCATTTTGTTGGTTGAACAGATACAGGTACAGATTAAAGACAGTGACGCGTCTTTCTCAGGAGTGAAGTGGGGAAACTGTTGCCCATTACGTTTTCCTTTTCAGATGAGATTTTTTTTCTTAACCTTTACATCATGTCTGTGTCTTTTTATTTCTATGTAGACATATCATCATGGTTGTCATTATCATCATCATCTTCACGGCCGTCATTTCTACCTCCTGTTCACATGTCTGGGATGCAACCCAGCCAGGTATTTTGTAGATGAGCAGCCAGTAATCTGAATGATAAAAGTAAAGGCAGACAGTTACATTAAAATCACTTCATATTTTGATTATGTGGTCCACCCCTGTTTCCAGTCATTCTGAAAGACTTCTTGTAAATCATAAAGGTCTGTGTTCAGTTACACATCCAGATCTTCGTCTTAATGTTGCAATAATGGAGTAGAAACCTGACACTATCAAAAAGTTCTGTCATCCACTAAAAGCATCTCATGTGTCTATATTCACTTCTCTCCACTCACCTCCAGTGTTAATGTGTTTTACTTTTCCATAGTGGTAATACCCATGAAACAGGAGAAAGAGTTTAATGCAATATTAAAGCACAGTACTTACTCTGTCACAGACTTCTGCATTGTCCATTCAGCTGACCTCTGTTTGTCATTGCCCATTCACATCTGTGTCACCCATATAGAAGAATTGCCAATTGCTCCCTCTGCTTTTACTTTCAGCTCTATGTGCACTCTGAACACTTGAGTCCTTTCTGCTGCCAAAGAGCCATCATGAATAAACTAGAGTAGGATTAAATCACAGTTCAAAAGGTCCTCTGAGAGTGTAGTTCAATACCTGGCTAAAGAATGGGCATGAAGACAGTCTCTGAGACATTTTGATGATATTCTGAGCTGTTTATGGGGAGTTCAGAGCTGTGATGTAACCCTGCTCTCAGATTCATGTGAGGTTTTTATTTATGATGAGCCTTTTAGTGGAAGCAGAACGAAGAGATAAGTAGCCATGATTCGAGGTAGGATATGGAAGAGTGTCTGCAAAATGTGAGCACCACTCTTGACATGAAACAATGGAGTATTTTAAAGCAATAGTACCTATTGCCATTATATTTATTACAAAGGGGATGTTGAGAATTAGATTAAAAGATTAATTCCAAGCTTGCACAGTATTTAAAGCTACGGCATGTCAGTTAGCTTAGTTTAGCGCAAAGACTGTAAATAATGGGAACATCGTTTTTCTTAAACTTGTACAATTTACACAAAATATAACTTTTATATATATATTATTATATTATATCCATACCCTTGAAAATGCTGGTAAATTGTCTTGACTCATACGGTAAATGAAGTGTCCTATGAACTGACAGATTTAAATCGGGTATAGCAAATTAGTTCATTTCACAAAAGGCAAACAACTTCATCATTACAGTGCACGATTATTACACAGAACAGAGATGCCTACAGTAAAAATGGGGAAAAAAAGGATTATGCTAGCTGAAAATGCTCTTCTGCAGCATTTCATTTAAAAATGTTTAAAATGTGTCACAGCCAGAATGTACCTAAGGACAATGTGTGTAGACATAACATAGACATAACATGCAATAACAAAATGCTAATATAACAACATACTGTATAGATGTTTTATTTAATACACATTTGCTGGCGACAACTTAGTACTCGTAACTGACAGAGTTAATGATCTGCGGTCTATTCAGGGGAAAATCTCTGTTAATGTAATCGAGGCAATAATGCTGTCAGTCTCTGACAACCAAATCAAGCACACCTTATTCCCTTCAAAATCAATGTGATCTAATCGAGTCTGAGACTTGAACGTCTGTTACAGAAAACTGACACCTGTCTCCTCCTATCAGGGAGGGATGTATGTCTTCCAGCTGTTCGACTCGTACGCTGCCAGTGGGATGTGTTTGCTGTTTGTGGCCATATTTGAGTCCATATGTATCGGCTGGGTGTACGGTAAGATATCAGTCTCCAGTTAAAATGTAACTAAATATGTAATATTATGTAACATTATGTAACTTTATTTCTCATACTTGTCACCACAGATTACAGTAGATTCACATTTGAATAAAAACACATTTTAGACATCTCTGCACAGAAGAAAAGGTTGTTGCACAAACATTGTGTCATGCTACAACATCCCTCCTGCAATCGTATTTCTTCCCTGCCCTCTGCTGGAGAATGGCTTTAAATACATTCCTGACTCCCTTGTTGTAATACAAGGCACACTATTATTTGTAATTAGAAATTATGTCATCACAGCAGTGTGAATGATTGCCATTTTGTATTTTTCTTCAGCAAACAAAACACCCTTTTTTCTATTTAACATGCCCTAAACAAAGAGACAGGCTTTTAATTCTGTCTTTCAATTGTCTGCGTGACTTGATACAAAATACTAATGAAGTATTAGGTAAGGAATGTTTCACATGAATCAGGGCTGTCTCTCGGAGAGTGTAAGACTGAATTGTGTCCACGTAGTAGTGGCAGCTCTATGACGACAGCCTCATACTGTCAAAATACATCAATCATGATATTACTGTGATGATCCATGCAGAAACTCTTAAGTCTCGATATTTGCATTTCAGGTAGTGACAGATTCTACTCAAATATTGAGGACATGATCGGCCACAAACCTGTCTTCTTCATCAAATGGTGCTGGATGATCCTGACCCCGGGCATCTGTGCTGTGAGTCTCACTGTGGACACAAAATCAAGAGCAGTATTACTATTGCATTACAGAATGCAAACAATGTATCATGTAAATAAGCCTTGAATAATGAAGGACAGAAACTTTCAGGAGATTCCTGTCTGAATTCATCATATTGGTTGAGTTTCATATGAAGAGCAGATTTAAATGTTGGGATAAAAGTGTTGAATTTGATTATGGTTCTTCCTGTAAAGATCATTCTATGGATAAAGTTAAGTTTTATTCTCTAGAGGTTTCATTTGGCGTGTACGCCTACAACATTCTATTTTGGGGTTAAGTACTTCTTGAAGCAAGCAAAAATACTGAAAACAAAACTTTTTTGTTTATACATACACCAACATGAGTTACATCACCACACCCACTTAAAATTCCTCTATTCAAAAATGGGGTTTTCTTTTCACAGTGTAAATAAAATCTATAAATGGTGCTTCATTTTATGTCTGCTGCAGGCTATTTTCCTGTTCTTCCTAATTAAATACAAGCCTCTGAAGTACAACAACGTGTACACCTACCCTGACTGGGGCTACGGTATTGGCTGGTTCATGGCCATGTCCTCGATGGTTTGTATTCCTCTGGGGATGATCTGGATGATCTGGAAGACTCCTGGAACCTTTTCTGAGGTAAAACATGCAAGATCTTACACATTTTACAAGTGGTCTTTTACTAAAGGGAAAATGTCACGCAGCTGTTCCATTACAAGTCTGTAGTTGAATGACTTACAGTAATGCTGTGTTATCGAATATAGCTATATTTTTATCACGTCACATAAAACTATAGACGCATTAGCATACAAGTAATTACTTGTAGTTAATGAATCAGAGTATTTCAAATGAACCATTTAGCTTTAAAACTGAACAGAAATGTCCCTGATTCATTCCAGGCTTCGATCTTTCCTTCCTTAAAAAGTTCAAATCTTGGTTTCACATAGATCATAGACTACCTGAAAGATGTATGTAAGAGGTATACAGTGTCCTTTCCATTATTATTTTCACTGATTTCTCCTTATTTCCACAATATTTATGAAGAGTACAATGTCTCTAGGGTAGTTAAGCAAATATTTTCTTGCGTGTCTTCAGCAAATCTAGCAGAACCTTTTTCTATGGTTCAACTATAAAGTGTGATAAACGTTGTAAAAATTGTATTGTGGTTGTTTAAGGTTTTGATTTCTGGTTAATTTAACTGTCAGCCATACCACTTACATTACAACTGAGCAGTTCTTTCCTCACTCCGAACAGCAATGGACAGTTTGATATGTTTCATTTGGAAAAAGAGATTAATAAAGGCAGTAGAAGTAGATCATAAATGTTATTCGAGGGAGAGCTGTTTTTGTGGAAGCAGAACTGGAATCGGGATCAGGAATCATCATCGTTGTGCCACCTAGACCCTTGTAATGGAGGAAAGGCGTGTAAAGAATCCAGCTGTTGTATTTCTCACATCTGATTTTCTAAGAGGGATTGCGTCTCAGTTGGACGATCTCCCATCATTTCTCAAAGGAGGGTCAAATAAGCAAATTGCCAGTTTCTAATGTGAGATATCATTGGTGTAGCCTTTGATTGATCTGAGTGGAGGGAGAGCAATTGAGCTGCTGTGTTCTGGATCATTTGTAGAGGTTTGAGTGTGCACGCAGGAAGCCCTGCCAATAGGGAGTCGCACGTGTCAATGGGTGACATAACAAGAGCATGTACCAGGAGCTGTGTCGCATGCTCTGGAGGTTTGGGTCTGATCTTACTGATCTTGCACAGGGCATATCGACATGACCTAGCAATCAAGACCATGTGAACCTTGAAATATAGCTGGTCATCAATCATGTTACCTATAGATTCCAGGCAGACTTTGTTGGTTCAAGTTTGGTCGGTCCAAGCTGAATATCGATCTGTTGTTGCATAGAGGGACTGGCTGGGATGATAAGGTGCTCATTATCTGATAGCTTGAGTTGAAGGTGGCGATCTTTCACCCTTGTAGAGATATCTGCAAGGAATGTCTTTCATCCTGGTAGAGATATCTTCAAGGCATGATCAAATCAGGGTGGAGACTGTATTGTCATCTGGATGAAATTACAAAAAGAGCTTGGTATCCTCAGCATAGCAATGGTTTGAGAAATGATGCATGTAAATTTGGTTTATTTTATTCGTCATCAAAGTAATGGTCTGCATATGTTTCAGTTTTAGAATTTGGATTCATTTTTGTTGATGCTTTCTGCTGGTTCCTTTCAAAGTGTATGACTTCATGCATAAGCTGTACCTGCTCAAAGCTGCTTATTGGAGTGGCATTGTTTTGGTAGATTAAGAGATAACCTCTTTTCTCTCAATCCTCTCTGCAGAGAATAAAGAAGCTGACAACTCCAAGCCCAGATCTGAAAATGAGAGGGAAACTCGCCGCTCTAAGCCCTTATGCTGCCAATGACGCCAAACTCAAGGCTGATGGGAAAATATCCACCATCTCAGAGAAGGAGACGCATTTCTAACTGACCGCCCAACTGGCCAACCAAGCTGCCTGCCGTCTTCACAATAAGTCAATCAACCGGAAACTACAGCGAACAACTACATAATCCAACACAACACAAAACAGGAGAAATGACTGGGAGTGTTCATTTTGTTTTGCACAAAAAAAAGGAAACAAAGGAAAAGTTATCACATGATTATAGTCTGCTTCTGGTTTGCACAAACTTTGATAACACATTTGTTGTTTTCAGTTAACATTGCGACTAAAGCAACTGTTTCTTTCTATTCTAACCATTAATATTTTTAAAACAGTTTGATGACATACAATATATGGTTAAAAAGTTATCCTGGTACCTTGTCAGTATTGTTCACACTAGTGTTGTGGCCTTTAGACACTTTGTGGTGTGTTGTAAAGGCTTACGGTGACATTCATTGGCAAAGTGCTGTGCCTCTCTTGTAGGTACTAGGTACCCAAATGTGACTAAGATGTAGCAGCTTGAGGACCATTCTACATAGTTTTCTTGTGTTGAGAGGAACACTGCATTGCATGTTAGTAGGCTATAGGAGGGCATACCCTGAACATGAGTTGTACATAGAGTTATGGACTTTATCTTAGCCAGTCGTGGCTGTGAGGGCTATAAAGCGTTTTTGGGCCTTAGGTTATTCTTGTTCACTTGAAATCAATGTTATTGCTAAGCAACATAAGCTAAAAAATGCTTATTGGATGTAACTGAATTATACCATGAGGTTGTTGATCATCGTGTTAAGATATAGTGGGTCTTTGAGGGCTTTGGTAATTTCCATAGCACCAATGTAATGGGATGTTACAGTAATATTGATTGACGGAAGAAAGTAGGCCAAAGTTTAAATACTCTCTGAACCCATTTCCTTTATTTTTGGTCATCTTCAATTTTACATCTCCAGTATTTTGCTACATATGTTCACTTGTCCGAAAATAGCACAGAGTGACTCGCGGGCCGAGTCTAAAAACACACCTCTCTCTCCTCTAGCTGCCCTCCTATAAGTCGTGGCTCTCTGTCATTTCACAGTAATTATGCTGAGCCTAACACAGAATGACAGACAGACGTGTGTGTCCCCCCTGCCAGGATTTTTATTTCTCACTCCGCCTGTAGAGAAGAGATGGACGTCGATCAAATGAGCGTTTCAAAACCAATCTGTCTGCTCCTCCCCTCTCTTTTTATTCTCTCTACTTGTCCCCTTCTCTCGTTTCTCTCGCTGTCCTTCCTTCTCATCTTCATCCTCTGCTTGTCCCCCCCCCCCCCCCCCCCCTCTCACTTTTTGTTCTGTCTTTGGCTTCTCTTTGTCACATTGGGTTTGGGCAATAACACAGGCCTCATATGATGCAGCTGAATGGTTTATATTTCGTTACAGACCTGTGCATCAGAGATAGCCTGGTTACTGATTAATGCTTCTGTGACCTTTCTCCTGACATTGTAAACCTCACTGAAAAAAAAAAGACATATTTTTATGATACTGTCTGTCGTTGTTTTGGGGTAGGGGACCACAGTCTGTTGTCAATGAGCTGGTCTCATTGTTCATTGATCTATCTCAGTCAAAAACAGCCTCAGTCAATCAGCACTCGAATGAATTCAAGTTTTCCTACCTCCCTTTCTTGCTTGCTTTGTCCGACTTTCTCGCTCCCCTTCCCTTCCCTTCTCTTCCCTTTGTCCTTGTTTCCTGATGAAAGTGCAATCAGAGGAATGCATCGGAGGGGATGAACTCAAATTTCTCTCTTTACAGTTTTTCAGGAGGAGGCAAAGAGAGCAGATAAAGACATAAGGGGTTGATGAGCTGAGGAAGTGTGTGATCGAGTAAGTAATGAGGGATATTGAGGAAGTGATTAATGGCCGAAGCCCCTCCTGTCTAAGCTGTGACATCCTCTTAAACATGTGATTGGTCCCTCTGGTTTTGATGCATTATATCATCATTATCACCTCCTCACTGATGTTAGTGCAAGTTTTAAGTCCTGTGCATCGGAAACATATAGCCTGCTGTTTAACACTGATCGTGTTGATGTACATTTTTACATCTCTTTTTAGGAACCTGTGGTCTATTTCTTGAGATGAAAGATCTTTTAAAATTGCTGTATTAAAAAGAATACATCCTATGTTTTGACTTGGGATATGGCGCTCAAAAGATCTTGTTATAGAAATATAATGAAAGGTGTTACTGTTCTGTACTGTTCTACACACATTTTGGTATTCACAGGACACATGAACTGTCTGCTTACTCATTTTTAAGAATAAATATAAAGGAAAGAAGTATAGAGTCATGTCTTTTTGTTTAAATTAAACTTAAAGGTCACGTGCAAAATACACTTTACTGTGTCTTTCTAACTCTAACATGTGTCTCTAGTCTGTCTACAAACCCCCCAATTATGAGATAAGTCCATCCTCTGTCTTTTGCCTGCTCCACTTTTCAGAAAATGTGTGCTCAAACAGGCTGTTTGATGAGTTCTCCCTGCATGACATCACAAGGGGCAGTAACCCCTCCCCCAGGTGGGTGGCACTCCCACAGCTAGGTGTTTGTTCTGCCCTCTGAGTCTGCTTTCTCATTGTAAATAATAGAGCATGGAGCAAGAAAGTCCTAGCCGCTCTAGGCGTTCCTGAGAGGGGCGTGGCCAGACACAGCTCATTTGCATTTAAAGCTACAGACACCTAAACAGCCTGTTCTGAGCCAGTCTAAAATAGAGGGGTTTATAGGCATGCTAAAATACAGGATTAGAGTGGATTTACAGCAAGATACTTCACAGACATGTTTTTGGGAGCTCTGAGACATTTTTAAACTTGAAAAGGACCTTTACTCTTAAAATTCATCTCTGCAGTTATTTTGGAAAAAATATTTTTTTAAATCCCCATGAATGCTAACATTTTCTCCTTGAAGTCACTTGAAACGGTTTTAATATCTCTATTTGAGACGACAATTTAAAGTTGAAATGATAGAATCAAAGAAGATAAGATGGCATTTGATATTAAAAGTCCAATCCAACAGCTAGATCATAGAGGGTTAGGGTTAGACACAAACATTGACAGTAGATGAAGCATAAGAATTTGAGCAAAACAGCATTTCAAATACTGTTTTATGCAAAATAAAAGCATTAAGCAGGGATGCAAAATACAGTTTTTTATCATATATATTGGAAAAGAGTGTGCCAGGTAATGAAACAAATCTTTACATCTAGCATATTGAAACTGGGCTTCCTTAACAAATTCTTCATTCAAATGTTAGCTTTTTAAGACCTTTTGGGGTGGGAGAATGTTAATTGTTAAAAGTAAATAAAGTCTTGTAACAAAACACAATTCACGACATACGTTAACCCAACTTCTGCTTGAAGGAAATCAGCCACAGATTTTTAAAATGTCAGGGTAAAAAAATCACAGGTTTTAGCACTACAAATAAAGTTGTTGCTGCAGTTTCAGAGTCCTTGTGTTGTGCATGCTGCCTTACATGTCATGAACATTAATATTATCATAAGTAACACATTTGTTTTCCTACTATTACCAGTCACACTTCTGCTACTGCTGAAAAACAGGGAAATTAAAATACAAAATAAAAATTACGAAAAAATTGACACATGACATGGCTAAGATAAGAAGATTTTCAGTAATTGTTCTCATTTTTTCACTGCCCTCAGATCATATTTATCAATAAATAATGAACATACAGGAGCAGTGTCTATTTACAACACTGTTAATTTCTTTCTATAATCTTATTTGATGATTTGTTCGAAGGACCTCCAAATCACTCTAGACCAGATTTAGAATCCCTTATCAGTGGGTTTGTATGCATCAGGGAGTGTGTTTTTTGTGTGTGTATGT
This sequence comes from Labrus mixtus, assembly GCF_963584025.1. NCBI lineage: Eukaryota > Metazoa > Chordata > Actinopteri > Labriformes > Labridae > Labrus > Labrus mixtus. The sequence goes on along the minus strand of NC_083618.1, from coordinate 14,233,811 downwards.
TGAGCATGTTTTGTTTGTTTGCGTTCTAGCGTGTGTGTGTGTGTGAGAGAGTGTGTGTGTTTCCATCACACTACATAAATCAGCTTTTCTTTCTTTGATTTGGAGGTGACATCTTGACTTGATCCGGTAGATGGTGTGAAGTTAATCTTCTTTTGTTGTTGTGTCACGTTGCTGCAGCATGAAAAAGTCTGAGGACGCTTTATGAGCCGAAAAAGTTCCTGGACTTCTTATGCAATCGAAGTATTTCAGAGAGTAAGATGAAGGTTGAATGGATGTCAGTGAGAGAAACATTCCTTTAAATATTGTATAATTACTTTTCTTGCTTTCCTTTCTTGTTGACTTTTTGGAGATATACTTTAAACAAAAACCTTTATTGAGGAAAAAGGTGCTCTTGGCTAACAGGTGCCGGAGGAAAAGAAAGAACACCTTTTTTGACCTTGAAAATGTCATTAATCAATTTTGGCCACTAGGGGACCAAAAAAACCATACAAACAATCTGACAGTTGCACAATCACTACAGTATATGTTATTTATTGAGAATGTCTATATTTCTCGAAATATTTTATATATTGTACTGGTTTTGTGCATCTTAATTTCAGCACTAATATGGTGTTCGGCTATGTGTTTACCATACAAACTTAGGCAAAGAGTAGCCAAGAGCATCGTTTTTTGTTGGATGAAGAATGCCCTTAAAAATGAAAGGTAGGGTTCATTGCAGCCCTTGCTTGACAATCTAAACGATATTAAAGCATCAAAGAGCTTCAACTTCCTCAACCCAATTGTGGTCTTCTTGGACCTTTAGCCTAATGCCAACATTTATTTTAGAGTCTTGGTGTTTATTTGACAGTGTTTTCAAGTTTGACAGGCAGATTTCTTCCATTGTTAAGTATAGCTAACCTGAGATTTATAGCAAAGTTTATTCATAGTAAAATTTATAGTAATTGCCTTTCTCTCTACTAATGATTCAGGGAGGGTGATCCATGCATTTATAATCTGTCAACTCAGTAACTACAATTCTTTGTACACCTATAGCTGGTTCAAAATGTGGCTGCTCGCCTCCTGACTGGGAGGAAAAAGAGGGACAACACTGAACCTGTGTTGCGCTCATTTAGCTTAAACAGACATGGCCAGATCCAGCATAGTATCCATTTTCTTCATTACCAGGCTAATAAGTCCTGGCCCATCTAATCTAATTTTAGCTTTCTTGAGCAAAGGCCATTCGACACCAACACATTTAGGTTAAGACCAAGGGTGTATTGCTAGCCAGCTAGCAAGTTCGTTCACTGAGATTACAGGCCTGAATAAAACACTAAATAAGACAACACCAACCAACCAACCAACCAGAAGTCCTCATTACTTAGGAGTAAATGGCAACATCTGCTTCACTGATTTGTTCACTATCATTATCATCTATTATATTTTTGCCTGTCCTTTTGCACTGGGATGCATTTAAGAAGCAGGAGTTATTGACGTTTGCACATATATTTATACGAGTCAATGTATTAATCCTAAACAATTAGCTATACAAGCCTTAAATTAATGATCATTCTCAGTGGTGGAGTCGGTCGTCTTTCAATCAGACGGTTGGGGATTCTATCCCCAGTTTGCAGTGAACATGTCTAAGTGACCTTGGGCAAGACACTGAACCCCAAATTGTTCCCCATGGCATGGCCAGCGGCGGATGAATGTGAATGAATGTGATTAGTTCACAATATTGGGCACTTTTCATAGCATCCTCTGCCATCAGTGTGTGAATGTGTTAAATAGTGTGAAAGCGCTTTGAGTGGTCAGAAGACTAGGAAAGTGTTGTATAAATGTAGTATTTACCATTGTGTACAAAGAGACGTTCAGAGGATGATAGACAGACCAAACCATTCAGACAGTGACATGAAGAGAAACAATCATGTGAGGTAACTTTTATGCGAGAGCAAGACAGGTAACAGGGAGGCAAACAAGATGAGAAAACAAACTAACACACACCATTGTTTCAATCAAGGAAACAATCATACAGCTCATATAACACTAACAAACAGCCTAACAGAGACACATTCACAAAGGCAACGGAGGGGCAGACTGATACAGATGCTGTAAGACAGATGAGGAAATAGGAGACAGCAGAAAGAAGAGCAGTCAGTAAGAGAGAAAAAGAGAAGCAGCATTCATCCCTGCGGTTGTAGAGAAGGCATAACAGATTAGTTGACTCACTCACAGTGTTTGGGGGCAGCGCTTCAGGACAGAGCCAAGATAGAAACGCTATGCACCATGGCCAAAAGTCAGCCTTGCCTAAAGATCATAGCAACCTAGATTTTAATCCTGATCTTTTGATAGGAAGCAGGAAGGGAAAATAAATATGCAAGAAAATCCCTGCACTGTTTGTGCATCGATGACGCAATAAATATTAACAACAGAATCTGTTACCCTTTCACTTTAAATCTACAATTATCTCACTGCTACCGACATCTGGAATCTGAAATGTTATCTGATATGGGGGTTTTGGAAACAATTAATCATTCAGGCACCCCTGAGGCAGATTTACTTAACTGTATACAGTTTTAGTTATAATCCTGCAGCAGTTTAAACTGTCATTGAAGTCAGATTAACTTAATTTTCTTGGCAAATAGATGCATAATTTCACAAGATCGCTGCCAAGTCTGACCCAGCAAAGTTACCACAATTATCTGGCGTTTTGAGCATGTGTGTTGTTCTGGGCTTAAATATGATGCAAATGAGATCCTGCACTGCTGATAAACACCCAGAGGCAGGACATGCAGGCAGCCAAATGATTATGAGAAGGAAGGGAATTATGTAATGGATTAAAGACAAAGTGAAAGGCAAGAGAGCAAACTGAGTAGACAGATTGGTCAAGGAGCCAAATAAAAAGGACAACCAGAAGCAGGAATCTGAAGGACATAGAGCTTGCTTAAAAGTACATTCAAGTTTGTGTTAGTAAACATGTATGTATTTATCCCAAGAGTATATACCCTATCGTTATAATCCCTTTAAATAGCCAAATCCAAAATATAAATTCAATATCAACCACTCTAGGTGGTGTGATTTTTTTATTTTTATGAATCTGTAAATGTTATTGGCAAATGAGGGAGGGGGACCTTTAGAATAAACCATCCTGTTAACTGGAAACTCTGGCTCAAAGCTTAAAATCATCAGCCAGAGGTTGAACTGTAGGTTTTGTTCAACAAAAGAGTGAACTCACACAGTAAATCACATCCGTTTTTGTTCCTTTTGATCCCTGCTGGTGTGACATGAAGCTGGAGTTATTCTTTTAATTTCAGCAGGGGGCAGCAAATTCCAAACAACCATGACCGAAAGAGCTTCAAGCTCAGGTGGAAATACTACAGTATATGTGTGTACTACAGTACTGTTACCTGTGCTACAGCTTCTGCATGGGACTGCACATGTTTTGCTCGTGGCTATGTTACCATGCATGCATGTATTTCTGTGTGTGAGTAAAATGCACTTTTTGCTCAAAGCAACATATTTGTCATGTGGTGTGCCTTTTCACTCACTGTCATTAATGCAAAATGAATTGTTTGCCTGATCACATGCCTGACATGGCATCATGCCATATCAGGTACATTTCATCTTCGCATGCTTGATGCTCAACCTCCCCTCATGAACATGGAACACAACAAGCTCATTTGGTCCTTTATTTACACTTGCATTTGTTGCTATTGTGTGCATGTGTTGTGTGCGTGTGTTGTGCGTGTGTGTGTGTGTGTGTGTGTGTGTGTGTGTGTGTGTGTGTATTGAGGTATTGAGTGAGGTATTTCATGTGTGTTTATTTCCTTAATTGAGTTTTACGCATGCAAGTTGTCTGTTTTCATAGGCACACCTCCTTGAAAAGAATTTGAGAGCAGGCGAGATAAAGGTTGTATGACCAACAGTGGGAAATATTGGATGAAATGAAGCCACCAAAAGAAGGGGGAACGAGAAGGATGGGAAGAGGAAACAGAGAGGGGAGGGGCGTGAGTGTGAGTAATCTTGTGTGTAATGAAAGGAGGCAACACAAAGAAAATGGTTTCTGTACCTGGTGAGAAAGAGAGAAGAGAGGCTAGACAGGAAACATGGAGGTCAGGAAGGGTAACAATGTTCATTGTCTTTTGAATGAAATTGCCAGATAATGCTCTCAGAACCAGCTGATGAGAAATTCTGCTTTCCACTGCTGTTGTTTTCATACAAAGAATATAAAATAAATATATATCGTATCAATTTGAGGGTTACATTAGGTCAGTATTCAATGTCTACAAGGAGTACGGGATTAAGTTCCTAAATAATGGGTCATTTTTTAATTTAGGCGCACATTGAAACTACGCAGTTCCACTCTATACTTGCATTCCAACATAAAAGAGAGGCAATGAGATTTAAATCCTATCCAAATTACTTTTGGAAAACCTGACTTTAAAAGAGAGCGATTATATTAGATTAATAGAGCCTTTTTTTGCATAACTGCAACACGAATATGTCTGAATAAAATGAATATTTACCAATTTATTAAACAATTTGGTCGAAAGAGAATACTAGAAAGAAGTCCAAAACCAACACATTATAGAAATGTCTTTTGTTGGTTCTTTTTGGAAAAAAGAAGGCATTCTTTTTATTGTTTCAAGTAAGCCTTCCCTACAAACCTATATGTATCTATGATAATGACCCAGGAAATATCATAACAAACACCATTATTAAATGTCAGTAACCAAAAATAAACATTGTTTTTCTTATTGGTCACAATACAGCCTTTCTTTGCATAATCCTACCCATATGGTATTTTCTTCTTTCTATTGCCAGCAGATATCAAATTATTGGCATCTTAAAAGTGTTTTTTAAGTGTTTTTGTTTTAGAGGCGTCACAGACTGTTTGAAAGAAGTGGGCATAGCTTTCAGGTCTGAAAAGTGAGTCAATACATGTCTTAAATCTTCTCAAAAGCCTCTAAACGTCCTCTAAAGAAGTAAAATTGTAAAAATGCCTATGAGAAAACGACTGCTTCTATTGTTCTTATTACCTGAGTAAACATTTATTTATCAGTTGATGGTCTCTAACAGCAGTATCTTTTTCAACACAATTATCATTTTTAAATTAAGTAACAAAATCAGAAAAAAACAAGCTACGCTTTAGGGATTGGCTACCTTGCACATCCACACTCTGTCTAACATGGTCTCTTCTGGTTTCAAAAACCGGACAAACCAATGGTTGACATCACGATCATCCACTTAAGTTTTAGTCCAAGCACTTCCAAACTTACATTTTTTCGGATTGGAAAATATTTCCAATCCAATATAATTATTTTGAGTTTCTTGAATAAGTTAAAGACTTTCAGTTTCTTTCACTCATTGTTTCTTTGTTGATTGTACAGACAAAAATATTTCATACTATATACTCATATACTCCATGAATTCTAGACAATCTATTTATTAACAGAGGTCTGGTAACACAATCCTGTGAAACCAGTTTAAATACTTAAATGTAATATACTGAATTTATTGGATTCAGTCAAATAATTACATTTTTCTCCCGTCCATTTACTTGTCTAATGTTGCCTGTATTTGTTCAGTAAATGACACTTTAATTTCCACTGACATTATAAACAGTCAATGAAAAGCTATTACACTGCATGGTGAACCCTGACCCACATGTCAACATTTTCTCTTTGTAATGGCAGTGCATGCACACATTAGAATGTGTAAGTGTGTGTGGGGGAGAGAGAGAGAGAGAGGGGGGGGGAGTGAGAGACTTTGTTGTAGGGGTAAGGATGTCAAATGGGACCCGACTCGGCACCTTCTATGAGTTCTCGGTTCATGGGTCAAAAGAGAAGACGCCTGAGGACATTTCAGGCATCTTTCTTTCTCTCCATTGCCCTCCCTCTCCTCCTCACTGGGCAGCAAATGAAGTGTGGCCAGAAAGACTCAGCATTACCACCATCTATCATCATCATCACCAGCATCCTTAATGCAGTTTGTGTTTATCAACTAACTGAATGGGCGACACAGTAACTATCAGCGCCTATTTTTGTATACTTTCCCCCACAAATTTCATGCCTTAAGAGTCCTCTTGTGAGTTTAAATGTAAATATGAGTACATTTTCTCTATGACTGTTTGGTGTTTTTTGCTAATCGTTCAGTTTCGTAAGTTGCTGAGGACTTCCTTGTGATTGTTTACTTGCTAATTTACCTGTTTGTGTTTGCTATGTTTAATTATATCGGAATGGAAATGTTTAATTTCCAGTGGATAGATAGGAAATTGGGATGAGAGTGTGGGGAATTACATGCAAAAAAGGAGACACAGGTTGGACTCGAACCCCGGCAGCCCGCATGGAAGGCTCCGTACAAGGCGTGAGACCTAATGGCTAGGCCAACAGGCGCCCTATTTTCAGTAAATTATGTTGAAAATCGAAGTATTGTGATATACAATTTGGCATGACCCATATATCGTGATATGTATCTTATCGTGAGGTCCTTGCTAATACAGCCCTATAGACTACACAAAGAGTGCAACTAACCTGACTTAACACATAAACAAGGCTAAGTTTAAATTCCAATAACAGACTGTACTCAGGGGATCAGATTTGAAACTCCCCTTGCCCAAAGGGGTACCAGAGCCATGGAGATTGCTACATGTGTAACTCCCCAGCTGAAGGTTAACAACCATCTTCATATTGAACCAAATTAAGTCACATAAAACACCTCACAAAAGGTCAAAACCAACGTAATTCATTAACTAAAGTCTCAACTCATTAACTAAAGTGTGTTGTATAAAAGGCCTGATGATGGTTGCTTGACCAAAACATAGCTATCACAAAATGTCCCTTAAATGTTGAATGAATTCAGGAGGTGTTTCTATTTTTATTCTGAACTATTGCTGTATCTTCTATGCATGTCTGCATTTATTTGAGGAATGATCACTATCTCCGGTATTGAGTAATAAAAAAAAATTGGTTTAACAGTCATGTTTTCATTATCCTTATCTCTGCACCTATTGTACAGTAGATGTTACCTGACTTGTCACTGTCCTCACAATTTTATAGTTGAATGTGAAGTACTGTTTTAAAAGCTGGTTTGATTTTCTACCTGTGTGCAGCCAGCATGGATGAATAACCATGTAATGGCAAAGTGATTGCTGTGAAAGGTCAAATCAAGCTCTGTGTGAATGGAAGAACTGGAGTTTCGAGGTGGGTCAGAGGCAGCATGACTTGAAGGCTGGGCATCTTTTAGAAAGCCTTGCTTTTCACACCTGGTTGACTGCTGCTTACAGCAAAAATATTAGCAACTTTTATAGTCCATTAACATGAAGTGAAATGTCTCTCTGTTGGCAGAAGTGTGTGATTCATGCAGAATTGTGAAAATAGTCATGTTTGACTTAAAAAGATTAGATTCACAAGAAAGAAAATGGGCATGAGAAAAAATCTCAAAATGATGAGAAAAGCCATGAAATACAATATGTGTGTTAAGCCTGTGAGGTGAGGTGGTGGAGGATGAAATTGTTCTTGTTCCATGGTGTTTTCTTTGTCTATTTGTGAATTATAGGGTGTACACACACACACACACACACACACACACACACACACACACACACACACACACACACACACACACACACACACACACACACACACACACACACACACATACACACAAGCGTCAATGTGCCCAGATTCATGTGTGTTTGCTTAGTACACTCGATGAGTGGTCTATGCCCATTGGGTAGGCCCTGTGTTACATGGTTCTGCAGTAATTGGTTTTGGCAGCTGTGTAATTTCTGTTGATTTATCCCTGACCTTGGAGAACTCTTCTTCTGCAGTGCAGGTGTCATTTGTAAGACTCATGCACACACACTGTATGCATATAGCTGCACATGTACACACACTAGAGTCAATGGAGCCAAAGGAATTCTCTCAGTTTGCTAACACTCCACACTCGTTCATTCACATGTCCACCATTCTAGGATCTCAAAAAACTTGAGTTCATGCACCACCCCCAACAACCTCCATCCACACATTAAAACACACACACACACACACACACACACACACACGCACACACACACACACACACACACACACACACACACACACACACACACACACACACACACATTGTGTTAATAGGTCTACATTAAAGGACCAGCCAATAAAAATGATTCTATTTTCTCTGTCAAGAAATATTGACTGATTGAATGGGTCACTGGTCAGATGGGACACCAGCTCAGTGGTATAAGGCTCTGGAGAAGACTGTTTATTACTCCAGGACCTGGTCTCTTCAACTGTAAATCAGCCTTATTCAAGCAAAACATGGAAGTTGTTATGGTAGGGAAGAAAAAAGTTCTACAGTAGTATTAGATTTAATTTCTCTTGATTACCAAGTTATCATTACAATATATCCCTCATAATGACGGTATAGGGCTTTGGTGATGTGAGGGTGAGTGAAGGGTTAGCTTAATTAAAACTACAATCAGATGTTTTTGATTGTAATCATGTTTAGGTTCATTTCTAGAAGAAAAAAAAATCATAAACATCAGGCATGTATGTTGGAAACATTTTAAAGAATAAAAGTCTCATCAGCTTTTGCGGCACACGTTACTTTTCTCTTTGGACTCTAAATATCCTTCTTTCTACTCATCACACTTATCTGTCATTGATTGCTAAAACAGTCGATAGCTACTTTCTTGTGGTTATCCCACCTATCACTGCTTCAATGGCATTTATCTGTGTTTCACTGAGCCATGATCAATTCAAAATCATGAAGACAAGGGAAGGAACTCACAGATATTATTTTGATATTACAAGGCAACCAATAAAATATAGACATGTCCTTACACTTGCACGCTAATACATTGTTTACAAAAGGATAGGTACAAACATGTACAGCACATGGAGGGTTTCTTTCTGCTTTCATTGTATTTGTTGCATTGATCATGTTATGTTTCAAGTAATGTTTGCATGAAAACTCACCTTTTGGTACCAACCCATCTTTAGTAATGAACAAATTCCTTTCAGAGGGAATCTGAAGAAATTACAGAAAAGAGAGTCCTTGGAACTCTGTTTATTTTCTGTGGGCTTGGAGACATTGTTCAAAACCTTCCATATAGTCATCTTTGGTAATTTACAGGGAATATTTATAATGTTACTTTAGTGGGTGATTGTTCTCAGTCCATGCAACACAAAATACCAATATTTGAATATTCTTGTGTACCCATGTTCCAATTCACAGAATCATTTTGTGCACAATAACTATATCAAATTTACTAAGTCATCTGTTTATGTCAATCAGAGTTCTAACCAACATTTCCTTCAGTTTTATACAATGCTAGGGTCAGGAACAAATTGTAAGTACAAAGGATTTATGTATAGTTTAGTATATATAGTGTATTTTTCAAAGGGAAAGTTGTTAATTTAGAAATATTTAGCTCTGATATTGATTTTTGCTTATATATCGTTCGGTGTTAAGAGAAAAGAATCTGGTGATGCTTTAACTGTTGTATAAACATACACATAATTTCCTATTTCAGTGCCATTTTCCCTGTTTTTACATCTTGAATTACTATCATTAGGTTTGTAAATGGGACAAAAATCCCCCTCTGACCAAGCTTTACTGCTCTAATGTTCTTTTTATGGAGCTGCTCATGTTCCATCATCCAATCCCCATAAAGGAGCTGTAATGTCCATTGGATTGTCTTTAGCCCCCAAGTGTCAGAGGCTTTCTAGCAATATTGAACATATCTTTGTGGAGTTGTTACATTTCAATTCAGTTTTTATTATCCTGTCACACCAGTATGCCTGATGAGGCAAATCTCAATCAAACTCAACGACCTCTAATAAAATGGTTTAAGCTTGTATTTTTCATTCTGAGGTGAATTGCTCCATCCCCCCTGACTCTAACAACTGGCCAGGTTAAGAGACAGCTGGAGAAACGTAATCTTAGCTAGGCTCCAGGCCCGGACGGCATTAGCCCAAGGGTTCTGAAGACCTATGCCAGTCAGCTGTCTGAGATTCTTGCAACACCTCTTCAACCTGAGTCTGAGCCAGGAGAGGATACCGGTGCTGTGGAAAACGTCCTGCTTGGTCCCGGTCCCAAAGAAGACGACACCATCTGACTTCAAAGACTATCGACCAGTGGCTCTCACTTCTCATGTGATGAAAGTGTTGGAGAGGCTCGTCTTGACCCACCTCAGGCCGCAGGTGAAACCATCCCTTGACCCTCAACAATTTGCCTACCAGCCACACCTGGGAGTGGATGATGCCATCATATACCTGCTGCACCGTGCTCACTCACATCTGGAGTGAAACGGCTGCACTGTGAGAATCACCTTTTTTGATTTCTCCAGTGCATTCAACACCATCCAGCCACAACTGCTGGAAGAGAAGCTGCAGTTGATGGGTATGGACTCGTCCATCATCTCCTGGATTACTGACTACCTGACAGACAGACCACAGTTTGTCCGACTTGGCAGTGCTCAGTCTGGAATGGTGGAGAGCAGTACAGGAGCTCGACAGGGGACTGTGCTGTCTCCTTTCCTTTTCACCTTGAACACCTCTGACTTTCAGTACAACTCCAGGTCATGCCACTTGCAGAAGTTTTCTGATGACTCTGCGGTGGTTGGGTGTATAAGTGATGGGCAAGAGGGGGAGTACAGAGAGCTGGTGGACAACTTTGTGGAGTGGACAGGAAGAAATCACCTGATTCTGAACTTGGATAAGACCAGGGAGATGGTGATCGACTTTAGAAGGAAGAGGACAGAGCCACAACCGCTGTGCATCCTGGGAGAGGCTGTGTCTGTTGTGGAGGAGTACAAGTACCTGGGTGTCAACATAGACAACAAACTGAACTGGAGGGCCAACACTCAGGCTGTTTACAAGAAGGGGATGAACAGACTCTACTTTCTGAGGAAGCTGAGATCCTTCAACGTGTGCAGCAAGATGTTGGAGATCTTCTACCAGTCTGTTGTGGCCAGTGCACTGTTCTCTGCTGTGGTCTGCTGGGGGAGCAGCATTGGAGCTGGTGACATTAAGAGACTGGACAAACTCATTAAGAAGGCCTACTCTGTGACAGGCTGCAAGCTGGACTCTTTTGTAGTGGTGACAGAGAGGAGGACTCTGAACAAACTGTTATCCATTATGGATAATCCTGATCACCCTCTGCACACCCTACTGGACAAACAGCGGAGCAGCTTCTCTAACAGACTTGTCCGACTCCGCTGTCACAAGGACAGATACAGGAAATCTTTCTTACCGAAGGCCATAACTCTGTACAACAGCTCACCTCTTGCGAGCAGAGAACTGTCATCATGATAATATCTGTCGCTCCTTACTGTAATCTGTTCTGCACATGCTAAATTTACAAATTATCCCTGCACTCAAGTTCACTTCATTTGTCTGTCTACTCGCCGTTATATTGAATATTTTCTACTGGTAATATGTCTACACTCCTGCACTTTAACTTATGTATCACTGATTGCACAACTCTGGACAGCTCCCTATTTCAATACTGTCCATTTACAACTCTGTTTTTGCACGTTTACATCTACCTCCAGCAAAGTATGTTGTATTTAATCTTTTCATGATTAAGACTAGTAATGCTTAGTTAAATCCTGGTTGTATATATTCTCATTCTTAGTTTTGATATTTTTAGTGCTTATTTACTTTGTATTTAATATTATATTGTGTTTATTTGCTAATATTGTGTGTTTGGATAGCCTGCTGCTGTAACGCCACAATTTCCCAGTTTGGGATCAATAAAGTAATTCTATTCTATTCTATTCCAAATTTAGTTTTTTAAGACAACAAATATAAAATAAAAACCTGGAACACTTACCCTTGGTTTTAGAAATTATAAATCAGAAATGTTCTGTGCATTAAACTGCTTAAATGTTTGCGATAGCATACAAAGGACCTGGATTCAGATCCTGGGATATTCAGTGTCATTTGTGAGCAAACTCAGCAAATAATGGTAATTAGAGTTTTAATATGAAGCAAGATTTCAGATAATTTGGGAAGCTTGAATATAAGGCATACTTTCTAAATTCAAACTATGCTATTAGGACTTTTAACACATGTCAGTCATTTGAGTAAATTGGCAAAGGACAACAGTAAAAATTCATATCAAGCAAATTTGCATCTGTTTGTATCTAATTTAGTCTTCCCCTTGACTTTAAATGCAATTGTGCTGTCTCACAAAGTTGCTTCCAAGACATTTCAACAGCTGGGAATCTAAATCAAGAACCAAATTGAGCAAGTTGTGACCAAGACAGTTTCATTATTTCAGTTTGTTTATTTAAAAGGGACAATTTAGATAAACATTGTTTCAGGATGATTTGGGATCCTTGCAGAACCTTCTGCTGGCAGGAATATCTCAGACTCTAGATGTGTTTGGATTTGCTTTGTAATCAGTCTTGACTCTGATAACCCAGTGAGACCAATAGCAAAAAAATATAGTTATTTTGTTGAGACAAGATGAGATAAGTTGGGGTACGATCATTCAAGTTTCTGAAAACAACTGAGCTTTGGGCCCTTTGAAGACACAACACAAACATCAGCTGAGGGATTGATCGCATTTCTCAATCAGTCAGCTTCATTGTGTCTGGTAGTGATAATGGGTGAGGAGAGGAAGACAGGGCAGAATAAGACAGACAAACAGAGAGAGAGAGAGAGGTGCTATCTGTCCAAAAGCACCTCTGGCTATTCTAAAATGAAACTCCTCATCATGGCTGTGACCTCTAGCCCCTGTTGTAAAGCACAGGGTAATTGAGGTTAACAGTGTTATTCGACCTTTGATGCTTCTGTGCAGCTTCTGTTCAATAGTTTCCTGCTAAACTGTAGAAATATAACAAACAGCCGCCTATTTAATATTCTTATCTTCTGCTGCAGAAGGATTGTAATGTGAGGCAGCATATTAACTCCACGCGACAGAGAGCAAACATCATGGAGGTTAGATGAAACACTTTTCAAAATATAAAAAAGGACCCGAAACTGAATTTAGGCACGAGTGTCAAGACTATGCTCTCTCTTACCCTCACAAAAGTGTTTAGTGCTAAAATGTGTTTTTCACTGTAAATATCCATATCATCCAATGCGTCACAGTTTGAGAGTGCTTGCCTCCACTCATACTGTATTGGCCTCCCTCTTTCCCAAGAGAACATTATAAACTAACCTATGCACATCTGCCACTTATATTCGCTGGAGAACTGCTACAGGAGCCTGGAGCACAATAACACTAAATTCACTGCATCTAGCAGACACTTCAAAGACTATAGAACAACTACAAGGACTGCTGACACCGAAATATCATGAAGAACACTGTAAAGCCAAACAATGGATGTGTAGAGCAAAGTACACATATGCACACTAGCACACACAAGACTATACACACACAGGCCCTGGAGTCAAGGGACATGAAAACATGAATGTCGATGAGTTTGGCTGCAGGCGGAGACACCTCCCTACGAGGCGCCTGCGCTCCACACCTAGCACTTAGAAAGGTCACAATGTAAAGCCAGCGGCAAAAAATAAATAAATTGAGTTGTTCCTTCGGGTGACATGTGTCCGGGGCTTTGGGTATATATGCTATGGTCTGGGGAGTAAGTGTGTGTGTGTATAAGTACTGTATGTGTGTGTCGAACTGTAACTGGTAATTTGGTTGTGATAACCAACAGTTAAGTTGATTAATTATGTTGTAATAGAGATGATTCCTTATAATCTAAGCATGTATGCATACCATGAGGAAACCATATGGGACTTAAAGTGCTCCTCAAGCAGTCATGTAGTATATATTAACAGAGCGGTTGCCTAATAAGTGTGTCAAAGTCAATTATTTTAATGTGGATTATATATAAACCTTGAATCTGGATAAAATCATACAGAAAAACACCTGATCAATTTATGTTTCAACCCATATTGTTATGAGAGCTTTAGAAGTGTGTCTCAAACAGAACGTGTCGATAATTTGTCGAATTACATTTTTGTCAGCTCACTGGCTTGTCCTCTATGAAGGATAGATCCCAATTCACAGTCAGCGAGCTGAACTGAACGTTCAGTTGTGTTATAGCTCAGTGAGGTGAACTAGACAGTCAGATTCTGGTCAAGCAATTTGGCATATGACTAATTTGAATGAGGAGTTTTAATGAACGGATCTGCTAAAAGACATGCTTGGCCCACCTCAAACTGGAATCAGTCCAAAGTTGATTTTTCCTTGATTTGTTTTATATATCAAGCTTTTATAATGATTTTTAATGTAGCATAACCCCACTGATCAGACACTGCTTTCAAGGAATTTTTGATATCTATCTGGGTGTGGGTAACACAGCATCAACCCATTTCATCTTCAACACACCAATTCTCACCAATTCAAGTCATTTCCTCCCATTATCTCCCCTTATTCCCCTCTATCTAACGTTGTGTCTCTTTTGTTATCCTATTTTTATCTGTTTTCTGCTGCTATGTTTCCCTCTATTTACATCTCTCCGTCCCTCTCTCTGTATGAAGTGTGAAATTAAATGAATATCAAGGAAAACTAATCCCTGAAGCATTTGGCAAACTGATTAGAAACAGCTTTATTTTTTTTATTTTAAAGAGCATTTACATGTCTGAAATATCATAATATATTGAAGAGGACTCTTCTACAGACCATTGGCGGCTGGAGGACCTTCACTGAATAAGATTATTCAATATTAGTTTTCGATAAAGTCTTTACATATATGAGCAACTTTAAAAGGGTGAAGTAAATATTATGTAGTTATTGAGTACGATATATAATCTGCAATAAAAATGAAGATTTGAAACGTTCTAGTCACTGACTGGTGACATTGACGCTTTATAATTTGTAAATTTCTCTGTTGAGGGATGAATAAAGGTTTATCTTATCTTATGAAGATGGATCAGAGCAGCCGACCAGACTAGCATAAGTCAGCAGTTTTTTTTAAGTTGGTCACCACAGAGTTTAGGAAGCATATGACTGTAATTACAAGTGCAAATGGTTGTTTGTTGAGTATGGTAAGTAACATAGATTGTTTCCTAAATTAAGATTAACCCGATGCCAATTCCGTTAAGCTGGTAATAGCCTTTTTTTCCCAGTATACTGTATCTTAGCATCAAGCTAGCAAACGAGGATATTCATCCAAGTCCTTCTGTGAGAAATTGTTGCCCCCCACCCCTGGTGAACAATGCACCAGCCTGAAACAACACACTGAGGGCAATCATTATCAAATTTGGGATGAGAACTGTTCAGGATGATGTCTGGAGATGACCGAAGGAAGTGAGAGATAGCAGAGAGAGGCTCATCCAATTTAAGGAAGATTTCGCCAAAGAAGATCGGAAGGCTTGTTCCAAACTGTGGCCGCTGGTGCAGGAAGCCAGGATGAAGGAGAAACAAGAGTTTCTCAAGGAAGGGTATGCACTGACTGACAACCAATCGTGGATCCAAAGTGAACACTGTAAAAGTTTTTTTTTTATTTAGTTAGAGGTACATTTGTTAAAGTTTATATTTTGGCTCGGATGTTCTCAAGGATGTTGCACTAAAAGGTTTTGATTCGGAAGGGTTTAAAAGGACGAGATTACTAATTTCTGCACATAATATTCTGTACATTTTCTCTTCTAATAGGTTTGACTTGGTGAATGTTATCTTTTATTTATTTAAATAGTAGGGGGTTGAATATTATGTAAAATGTAAGGCAACTTTTTTTCTGTAAGGATCAAAGGGCAAGTTCATTTTAGAGCCTCATTCAACAGAGACTGACACTAAAGTCTGGAGAGAACAATGGAGGGGAATTGTAATATTCAGTCATGGTACATCACATTCAGCTGGATTGATGATTTTCTATAACTGATTTTCTGGGAATATAATTAACTACACAAGTGACACGAATGGACATTGGCTAATGGTACTGTAGAGTATAATTATGTCAATTATATGTTTTTATGTGTATGTGGTTATAACCAAAAACCACAGAGCAAAAGATTATTTTCTTGTTTGAGCAGACTGGTCGAGGTTTGAAAAGTGACTTGGACAATTGATAAAAACATGATTGAAGGATATTTTAATTGGGTTCCTGATCTTTGGTTGGATTGTGTTCCATATAGAGGAAAATGTCATAACTTTGAGGAAAATATACTCTAATTCATCTCTCAGTTAAACTTGATTAATGGAGAATGAAAAATGAAAAATCCTAGTGCTTTAAAGTAGACCTGATATAAAAATCCCCCCTAGTCTTATTTCATCTAACTTAGCTTGTGCCTTGTCTTCATTTTTATTTTACTGTATGTTTTTCTCCATAGGCTGTACATATTAATGGCCGAAGCCTGAGTGACACCCATCACCCATCTGTTACAGCAGGGGGCTCCAAAGGCTCATCGGCGGCAGCCGCCATGTTGGAAATCCTGTCTCAGCCTAACTTTTAGTTGACAGGCGAGCTGAGACTGGTTTTAAGTTGTAACAAACCACTACAGCGCACCCAGCTGTCAATCAGTTTAGTTATGCACCTAACTATCCATAACACATATCGTTCATAAATCAGGTCATTACCTAATCAGACCATTATCGTTTTTTGTACCAGGCTGTAAACATGTTAATTTCTGTTGTAAAAATGAGCACTTTTGAATGTGGTGTGTATGTGACTTCCGGGGCTCTTGGAGCCAGCCTCAAGTGGACAATCGACAAACTGCAGGATTTTGAACTTTTTCATTGGCTTCATTTGTCATCACTAAGAGATTTTGTAGAAAAGAATTGTTGAATGTTCCTTAAGAGAAAAAATTATATTTAGAGAAATTTTCTTATACGGATGGATGTATAGATGTATGGATATATGGATGGATGGATGGATGGATGGATGGATGGATGGATGGATGGATGGATGATTAAAAATTATTTAGCCCTTGTTAGAATGAACAACTGTCGTTGCCATGCCAACATGCCTGCTAAATGAACTTACATGCTAATTAAGTCAAACAAATCAGAAAAACTCCTCCTTGCATGAGAAACTTTTAAGAAGATCTTATAGGGGTATTAATCTCGTCTTTTGGGGGATGAGACACTAAAAGACTCCAGCTAGTTGGAGAGAGAAGCTGTCCATCCACCCACAGTGTCTCTGCATAATCCACCTATTATCTGAAAAAAAGGAGGGCAAGATTGTTTGAGTGTGTTTGGATGAGAGGGAAAGAGAGAAAAATGATAGCCTGAAGATGGAGTGCCTCCCACAGTTGTGCTCAGCAGCCATAAAGCCATTATGCATACAGTACGACTACAGTAGAGTGTCTGCATCATCGTATTTATATGCAAATCACTCACACTGGATAGAATATTTTAGACAACTGGGAGCTGAGTTTTACAGGGACAAATGGGTAGAACATTACTGATATTCTTGACTGACAGCAGATTGTAGAGCAGGGGGTGAAATGATATTTCTACAATTGAAGCAAAATGTTGATTGGGTGGCTGACTGTTAAAAAAAGATATGGTTTATTTCAAAAGGAGGCCATTCCAAAGTGAAAAATCATTTGAAACCACATTTTTCCCTCCTAAAAAGACCTCAACTTTTCACACAAATTTTAATTCAGAACTATTTTCTGCCTACTTGAATATCAGTTTTACTTCAGTTATGCAATAGGAAAAGAAGCAGGCCAAAGGGGCCTCCGGTCTCAGTGCAGTGCATTGGAGTGTTTGGAAATGTCTGCTTGCCAGGTCAGAGGAAGCAGACCTGAATGGGAGCATCAAAGGCAGAGGAACATCTCCTCCTCTAGAACTTCTTTTTACTCTTAATCCATTTCCCTTTCTTGCTCGACCTCTTCCCCTCTTGATCTTTTTTTGTCTGTGTCTCAAACTCCCTGCTTTTTCTACTTTTCTTCCCCTTTTCCTTTTGTCAGATGCTGAATCACATGGTGCATTATTGCTCCATTAGCAGAGTCCTGTCATATCACAACTCACCTATCATCATCAAATCAGAATAATGAAGATTATTAGTCATTTTCTACAATGCCCCGACAACATGCTTTCATTAAAATAATGGTATTACATGTGTAGCTAACTTCCTAGTTCCTCATTTTCTTACTGGCTTTCACGTACGTCCCCTGAGAAACAAAAATCTACAAACATTGCTATAGCACATTAACCAAATTCCCTTTGCCTAATGGTGTGTCAACATAGAAAGGCTATTAACTTACAATGATGTGCTTTGTGATAACAAGTGGATTATTTGGTTTACTATGCCATGAGCGGCTGCACGGAAATAACACAGGGGGGGAGAAGAGGAGGCTAATTCGGTCCTAATTCGATGCCCGAGGCGGTCTTATCTGTTTTGTTCTTGTATATATGAAGTGCCTCTCCTCTCCTGTGAGTGCAATATGGTGAAAAGCTATTTTAGACCCTGTAGATGCAGTGCAAACATCACATCCTTTCAAATATGCTCAGTAAACATCAGATAGTGCACAGGGTATTCTTTCTGCTTAATTTTGCTCTGCATTATTATCAAGTTAATTCTTATTTTATGAAGAAACAAACAAACTGAAGAATAAATTAATTCTGGTCAAGGGATATTTCACTTAAACGTCCATTTTTAGATTATCCATAATGTGGACATTTTATGAGAACCCATCTGGTTCTGTTTTATGCAGTGGAAAATACATTACCCTTCTAGTGAATCCACAATTTAAAGAATATGTCTTTTGTTGTTCTTGAGAGATTTAGTTCATGCTTTATAGAAGCTACAGTCCTGTTCAGTATTGATGTCACAGTTCCACACAGAATTGAGTCTGTATTCAGAAATCAGACAAAGATAACAATTTCCCAGACATTGTCTGTGGGTTGAATAATTCACTTCTCTTTTTATTCCTCAGAATTTCTTTATCAAGCAGCTGGCATATAAGCTAAATACCCATGATCAAGATTTTTGTTGTGAATTAACTGAGAAAAAAACTACGAAAACTGTATCATAAAGCCATAGCGTGAAAGATATTTAATAAATAATTCACCTTTGTCTTGTTGAGCCAATTATAATTGAAATTTCCAAAATGCTACAGAATCATGTATTGTTATGTGAATTAAGTTACACTTTTCCGCTAAAATGGCCTGTAAAGGATGACAAGTGGATATATATCTGGGATACTGGAAGAGATTTCATTCATATTTACAATCATGTGCTGCAATTCTTTACGCGATATACTGCGTCAGAGTTACAGACATCTATTGTTGTAATCTCTACCTTGGGGCTATTCCATGTTAGTCACATCTGCAGAGATGCAATGGTGCACAATAATGAAAAGATGCATATGTTGCTGACTACATCAGCTTGCTACTGTATGCAGGAAGCTCAAAATTTCTTCTCTATGTGAACTAATGGGTACTGGACTGTGTGGCAGTTTTGCTGTGCCTTTAGCAAGCCTTGCCCTTTTTAACATATTGAGTTGAGGTTGTATAGATTGGGGCATCCGTATCAAGGTTTTTTTCACGAATAACATACAATACAGTATTATTCTACTTCATATTAAAGTTGTGCAACAATTAAGAAGAAAGTCCTTCTTTTTACTGAACTGGAGGTTTTATATGCACTATTTTTGCACATTCCAACACAAGAGAAAATGGGTTTTGCAAAGGTTTATGGAGATGTTTGATATGAGCCTCAGAGGTCAAATGAGGAGCTAGTTTTACGCCAAGATTAGCGACTAGTGGAGAGAGGTGAATGTTGTGGCCAGAAAAGGATATGCTGGTTTAAGTGGGAAGACTGCACTTGGCGTGGGGTGCCAACTACTATGGCTTTGGTTCTGAAATTGTTTAATTGCAGAAAGTTGTGACTCTTCCATGCCTTTATCTCACCCAGGCAGGTGGTGAGTGTGGAAAACAAGCTTAACTGAAAGCTGTTAACATGGCTGTACACTCTTAGTCTTGTTACAGCACAACTGCTTCTCTGCTACAAGTCTACAGTTAAAAAGTCTGAACAATTCAATGTCATCTATTGTTTTATAGCACTCAAAATCCCCATGGAGGGATGTATAAACAACTCAAATAGACAGGACTAAAAGAAAGCAGACCAATGTGATTGACCTTTGACCTTAACAAATGCAACGCAACCCGACTTTTTATTTATTTTCCTTTAAGGATTATTAAGGATAATAAGGTACCTGTAACCCACAAGTGTTAGGTTGAAATACACATAAGCATTGACCTTTCCTTAGAAAAATCTATCTTAGTGTTAATGACATCCTCTCTATATTACGTTTCATTCACAAGCATACATCATACGACAAACTGATGCATGAAATAAGATTTTTAATCATTTTCTAATTACTTTTTTATTAATTTACAGTTAGAAAGAGAATAAATGATTCCCAATTGTAAATTCCTGCAACAGCATATCACTGTAAATCACTTGGGAGAAATAAGCATTGAAAAATTGATCCACTGTCAAACTGGGGACTATTTAAATTGATTATGACTTTCATAGAATCATTGATTCTTTACTGGAGGCTACAGGACAACAGACAAAAGGAAATAAAATAACAATGTAGTTCTGAGCTGTAATATGGCATGCTCCAGTTAAGATTACTTTTATTACAGGAAGAGAAAAGTTATTTCTCTCTCAAATAGATTGTTTTAGCTAGCTGTACAAAAGCGAAACATGTGGGAGATTAGGATAGGTATTAGGGATGATGAGTTGACTTCACAATTGAACAATGTCACCCTGGCTAGTTGGTATCAGATTTACGAGTTGGGTTAAAACAGCTATTAATATTTTTCATAAATGTAGTCCCACAATGCAGGTTAATTGTTGTGTCTAAGCTGTAAAACAGCCAGCTGCCACTAGATGGGGCTGTATCTCCAGTTGGCGGGCCTGCTTTCCTGGCTCTAATGTCTGGATAAGAACCCCCTAGCTGTTGAACAGCTGAAATCCTACATCAAGCAAGAATGGTAAAGCATTCGATTAAAACAAATAGAGAAGCAGGTACCTCAGTTCCACAAATGCTAACAGAGTTTTTTTTTTAAAGGAGATATTATGCAACAGACCATGTCTGAACTTTTCTGATACGTTTTGCTGGCATCAAATTCAAAATGGCCATATCATTTACAAAACAATGACATTTCTGAATTCAACAATTTGATGTCTTGTTTTCATGCTATTCGTCACATTCATTTCTCAATCATTTGTTTATATTCTACACCCCTCCCCCCTACTTTTTTGGAAACAAGGTTGTATTAAATCCATGTAGAGCTGATTAGGTAACACTAAAAGTTTTCATTTAACCTCAGTATCCTTTAACAGCCCTAAAGGGCCCATCAAAATAGTTTTAAAGAAACTTTTTCCACCCTCACGTTGAATAATAGTTTAGTTATTAGCTGTCCACACTGTCCTCTTCTTACCCTTTCTACATGGCACTGTGACGAGAGCTGTTACTCCAGGACTAATGAGTCAGCATCACGCAATCATCTGTGCTTGGTTAAGGTCTCCTTGTTACCCTTCCTTACTTCCTCTGATTTTTTCTATGTCCTCCTTGTCCTGCCCATTTCTTATCACTTTCACTCTCCCTCCGTCTTTTCATCTCCTCAATTTCCTTCTTCATTCTTTTTTGCATCATCTGTCAGTTCCCCTTGTTTTCATTCATTCTTGTTGTTTCCTCTCTTCCTCTCTGATCCTCCTCCCTATGCTATGAGTAAAGCATGCCAGTCAGAGCCTAGTAGGCAGAGCTGTCAGTACTGTTCATGGTAACCTTTCAGTGATGTAGACATGCGATAGTTAAGCCAGCAGCAGCGCCTGGCTGTTATTAATTCTCAACTTGCTGTCCCCTCCTCCAACCCTTCCTCCAATTTTCTGTTCCCATGTATTTATCTTTGTTACTTTAGCTTTTCATTTGCCATTTTTCTCCTATTTTGTTTTTCATGCTCCATGTAATTTTCTATTTAAATATTGTTATCGCCTCAATATGCCTATATTTAACCGTCCGAATTATCTACATTTCTATCTCTCCCTAACCATCCATTGCCTCTTCGGTCTCAGCACCACAGGGGCTTATCTACAGTTCAAGAAGACAGGATATATCTATTTCAGTATGTACTGTAGAGATCCTCCTTAAAATTTTCACATCCAAAGATATAGCAGAATCCATGGGAGAAAAACATATTTTTGAAGAAGTAACAGGGTCACGCATGTGGAGCTGGTAATGAACCAGTTAACAGGAACATGACCCATAGTAATTGTTCTCTTCAATCATCCTTACCTCCTACAGCTCAACCAGAAGGAACCATGGCACATCGCTGTAGCAAAACAAGATATCTGTGAGTCCCATTCTCATGTAACTACCAAGACCAAAACCAGCGGGCCTTTGTAGAACACTTCATTAATTATATAGTTTGGAATTAAAGAAGCTCTGATGGTCTCTAAAGTATCTGCCTTTTAAAAAATCACACGTCATTACTTGAAATATATAAAAAGGCACCATCCCATTATTGAAAAACAGAAATATTTTTGATGGTTTAAGAGAAACAAAATAAAAGCATTACTTCAACAATACTACCCTTTTACTTCCATAATATATGGTGCAGCACACTTTCGAGCACTCTCACTTTTTTGGCAGCAGTTTTTGTAAAATCTACTTTTAGCTGGGGCTTTTCTACATCAAATCAGAACAACCTTTTATTTTAATCATGTTTCGCTTTATTTTCAATTAAATTCTAGAGAATAAGCTCTCTCTAGCTTGTCAAAGTGAAAGCACAAACATATGTGCTAACAAAGTGAGGTATAACCTGTTCATAGCAGACAGCAACTGTAGCCAGATATTTGGGCTATCTGCTACTTTGGTACATGACTTGCACTTTCAGCTACAAAAAAAGTGACACATATGTGACATTTTTTGTCAATTGCTCTCCACACTCAAAAGTGAAAGAAACAAAACAATGTTTTACCATTCGTTTCAGTTATTTGCATCACGTTTAAACAGTCTAATGTCACATTTCATTTACATCAAATGATCAGCAGCAGAAGCAGGGCAAGCACTCTTTGAGTTTATATATTGGACACTAAATTTTAGATCCAAAGTGGTTCTTTTTAAGGAGAATTAGTGGTTAACAATGTTACACAATGAATGTAGAGACTTACCTACAATGGCAAATATGAGATGTAATGTACTAAAGGGCATAAGCAGCAGCTATGGACTTCAGTAGGTTAGTCACTATTAATTTAAGGAGGCTTAAAAAAGTTAACTTGCTTAGTATGAGATTAAGTCAAGGGTCTCAGTGTAGTTAGATGTCACATTATATCATAGTTAATCTGACTGCACCCCATCATGAGCTTGTAGGTTCTTCAGGCAAGGTTAGCTTGGCCCCCAATTGTTTTGTGCTTCAGCAGGTGGCTCAACAACAAAACACCCGCTGGAACCTTTTCACTTGTCATTGTCAGTCTGCATCACAAGTTAGCCAAACAGACAACCGTCCTGAGAGCCATGTCACAACACATCTGCTCCTCATACTAAATGTCTATTTAGAAACACCGATATGGGCAACGGCTTGTCTTTTCGTGAAGACAGCCAAAAAAAATACTGTAGCAGAAGAACAGAGATTTGACTGGTGATGACAAAGATTTCAAGAATGTAACTTTGAACTGATGGTAATGAGATCGCCACTGGGCTATAAAACGTCTTAATGCGGCTTGTCATCGTACATGGGACATTGTTGCTCCTTCATTCAATGTAAGCACTTACAGAAAAAGAACAAAAGGATGCAGGTTGTTGCTACTGGATTCAAAATGTGGGACCTTAACTTATCCTTTTTCCAAATTAAGCAAGAATCTATTTGTTATATAATGGAAATCATCACAAGTAAAAATATATATATATATTTAACATTATTTTTTTTAGCTAGACAAATGATATGATTCAACAGTTAACTGTATCAAAAGAACACGTTTTTAATTCATTATTAAATTGCAGTTTTCTCTGTAAAATTTTAAAACTGAAGAGTAGGTGCTGAAAGAAGATGTCTTCTGACTGGCCTGTGTGCTGAAGCTATGACTTGTTTTATAATATACCCACAGCTGAAAGACTGAAAAAGGCAGAGAGAAGATGTTCTTTCATTGACTTACTTACATTGAAGGCCATTGAAGGTCATTCAAAAGGCACATGGCACCCCCAAACATGGATTCCATCTTGGGAATATTTGGGGAAAAGGGGAAGAAGGCTTCTTCTTCTTCTTCTGTGGTGTTTTACGGCAGTAGGCATCCATGTAATTGTATTACTTTCATCTTTCTGAGTCAATCAGCTCCTACATTGTCCCTATTTCTAAATTTTCCCTATCAGTCTGGTCTCCCTTATACAATTATGGAAGTGTTTTCTTCCCAATTTGCTCAATTCCCAGTTGATAATGGTCATAAATAATCTTCCTTTTATTTCTTGTCTTTGCATTTCTCTGAGCATGTGTTTCCTTTCCACCATGTATTTAAGGAAGGGAGGCCTTCTCATGACCTCTATTTATAAGGTTCGAAGTACTACCCAGTACACTTTTACAACTGTCTCCTAGTGGTGTGGAGGGGAATTTAGCTTGCAGTTTCTTACAACTTGGGAGTGACACACAGGTGAAATCTATGTATGGGAATGACTGAATCGTCATGTCCTTAAAAATATTTAGATTAGGGGTGAGAGTCTTTCACTACTGTATACCACAACTTGATTCAATTTGGTTACACACAGGCCTGTTGAGTTTAAAGTTGGATGCATATTTTTACCTGAGTAGGTGAGGGGATCACTGCAAGATTTGCATTTTCTTTTTCTTTTTTTTATTAGCAGATGCTCAACAGCTAGTATCTAGGATTTATTCAAAAGTTACGTTATGGTATTTTTTCTCGATCTTGTAGAAAAAAACAGTAATAGGTTGTGGGCCATTAATGAATGAGTGACATTTCTTATGCTTCTAGGCCTATAGAATGACGATAATTCTGCACTGCTATTGACCTCTGCATTCATACAATAAACACTCAGCACATGGGAAGAGATCAATACAATGTTTAACACCCTCATATAACTCTCTAATTGGCATGATTGATTGCCGTTAAGAATGGGACTGCTTTGATGGATATGTTTTTGCAAATGTTTCAGAGAAAAAGGAGCCCGGCTCCTTTTTGTTTTCTTCATAACAAATTGCAGACCCCAGCCATTATATAACAAGAGTCAAGGTATGTTGTTTCTCAAACACAAAAGTTTGTACATACTTTTTGATGACTTACTAAGAGTTTTGGGTGATCCTTTGATGGACCTTTGAGATTGTGTGTTTCTAACATGGTCATCAACCATGCATCTGTCTAGAGTCTTTCACTCTAATTGTCACATATGGCAACGGAGACAAGCTGTGACACTAAGGACAGTGATTTTCTCCAGCAATGCAATGCAGACCACTACAATCTACTGTCCTAAATATAAATGTAGTGATCTGGGAACTGTGACCTTGTAGTGTGCGCTCACTCTTTACATTTGTTTTTCTCTCAATAAGATCAACTAACATTGATCGATTAGTTTTTACCGTACGTATACAGTTCATTCAAGCTTGGAAATGCCAACACATTCCCTAGACCTTTAATATTACTCAACATTTAAAAAGTGAAAAGGGGATCGTTGTATATATTCATATTTCAGTGTAATGCAAGGGTAACAGTAAAAGTAACTTCTCTGAAGGCTGAGAGCAGGTGCAGAATTTTTCAGTAACATACTTATGGACGCTTTGAGGACCACAGTAAGGTTGATCTGACTGTGAGCATTTTAGATGGTATTTTTAGGCATTAGTTGTTTAATGATCCCACTGCATTGATAACCATTATCTTAAAATTGTCATTGTAACTCAGCTTAGGCTTCATCTGACTGTATCGAATGGTGAACATGAAGGGTCATTATACCCTCTGTCCAGTAAAAATGTACACATTTTTTATTGTGAGAAATGTTAAATGTGACACTGTGATTAATTGGGCACCCCTGTATTTATCCTGTGTCACCTTTGACCTTGCTTCTATGTTTGTTGCTGAGTTGCCTGAATGTTTTTGAATTCATAAAATAAATTTGAAGGATGCATGACAAGACGAAAATTGGGGAACAGCCCTAAGTTCTTTTTAATTTTTCTACCTCGTTTAAGAGATGGGCCCGATATTTTTTAATCATTTTTTAAAGGATGAATCCAAAATCAAATGACTGTGCCTCAGTCTATAAATGTGTGTTCTTTTTTTTGCAGTTTCAGGTTAATGAAGTGTCAAGAATAAAAGTGAAAAAAAAAGATCCTCCTTATTACTTGCAGAATTCGTTAAAATCTGCTGATGTTTCATGTTGCTTTAAAAGAATACATCCTTTTGAAAAGGCTTTGAATATACTTTTGGATGGTGTGCGTGTATGTGTGTGCAAAGTTACATAATCTATACATGTTTGTGAGGAATTGTACAGTAAGTGTGTGTGGTGTTAGAAAATGAAGGAGAGCAGGTGTCAGCAATCTCTCCATGCTCCCCTACTTATCCCCTATTCACCCAGGCCGTTTCTATGGTAACCAATGAAAAGATTGTCACATGGATGATTGGTGCCAATCCGCCAGTCATTGGCTGCATAATGGACCCCCACTCAAGGAAATAATAGTAAATTAAGACCAAGCAAAGCCTTGATTGTGTGAAATACATGACTGGGGGATTTTAAACTTTTTGGTCTCCAGTTTTCAACCCTTTTTTAAACTTAAGTACATTTTATTATGAGATTCTGAATAATGTTCTCTTTCCTATGGGACAGGACTCTGTTTAACCGCAGCCTGCTATCGTCAGATATTAGCCACATGCTTTTTCTTTTTACAACAGAGGGTGTATTATAGGGAATAATACCCAAAATGTGAAACGGTCTCTAGGGACATTGTCAATGTATGCTTCAGCTTCATTTCTGACAATCTGCTGGGCACAGTTGCCTGTCAGTTCAATTATCCATAATTTAGGGGAACGAAGACAGCCTCTATGCATCTAAGCTTTTCCTCAAACCGGTCAAGCCAGGTAAAGCAAGCGGGAGTGAGCACAAGCCAACACACAATTGATCCCCACATTGGATTGTGAAAGGGGTGAATGGGACTATTCACCTGATTGCATTTAACAAACGGCAGAATTTTGCATAGTAACATAAAAAATGCTTAAATTCAATGTGACCTTAGCATACAAGACACCTTTTAAATAACCCTAATAGAGCAATCTTACAGGAATCTGACTCCACCATTGAGGAGTCAATGAGGTGCAGGAGGGGTGTGATTGGACCATTACACGGCCAATTATGCTGAACCAACTTCCATCAAACTGGACAACTCCTGGACCATAGGCTAACAAGGTAAAATACATGAGGTGCTGGGCACTGTACAATCATTTATAATGAAATATAAAATATGTCTAGCCTATATTGAGCCTTTTGACATTTTGAAAAGAGCAAAGGTGCAAAATATTGAATCAGGCTGCATTAGGGAACCCTTTCTTCCACCACTGAAAGTGCAATTATATGCTTCCAGTGACTTCTAAAATACAGAGTCTTTGTAGTAAGTGTCTTCATTTGTCATTTGTGTTGCAGTGTATACATCCAGCTTTTAATGTATGATTGTGATGTGTGTTCTGTTTTCTGTAGCTGTATCTATATTTGTCTTTATGATTTGTGTTTAATGTTGCAATGTCTGTTAGTCCGTCCTTACTCTTCTGTTCCTTCTGTCTTTATTAACAAATGTACAGTGTCTTTAAGTTTCTGAAAAGCACTTATAAATGAAATGTATTATTATTATTAAATACAGAAACAGCTAGATTTGCAATGAAACTGGAAGGATGTTTAAATCATTTTTGTCTGTAGTATTATTTGTACATGCCTTGGTACATGATTTAGTAGAAAAATGAAACTCAAATGCAAACCCTGCCTTATGGGATTAGCAGGATGACTTCCTGGTGTCTTTCTCAAGTGTTTAAAAACATTTAAAATCTTGTCCTTTAACTGTAACTTGGATGAGATAATCATATCTCTTTGTTCTGTTAATTATATGTGGTATTGTTCAGCACTTTGGATCAACTGTGTTGTGTTTAAAATGCTATATAAAAAAAAGTTCAGTTGAGTTAAACAATAGTATAAGTTTCTATCTGTCACATTTTCTAGAGGTTTTGTTGTTGTGGTTGTTAAAATTGCATAGCACTCTTTTTCATCGTGATACTTTTCCTCAAAGGCCGATGCTTAACAATTGTCCAACTGGTTCAAATCTCATTGAGAAAAAAAACCCCACCAAAAACATGAGAGCTGTATTTCAATAGTTCTACCTTAAATTCCTAGGTTTAACAATTATGTTCTGAAAATACTGTCTTCAAATGAAACCATGCAGTTTAAAAGACTTCTGTTCTGCTACACTGATTAGCTTACAAGAATGATCTGCTTCAAAACTGTCAGACTGTTTGGATCGTTCCAATGTGTAACTGGTTTGAGCTACCATTAGGAACAAGGCTTCAAGCTGCAAAACAGCGACAACGTCATCAAGCACTTGATGAAGCAAGTCGAATTCAAATTAACCCCTAGAAACCTCATCTGAGAACACATAATAGAGATTCCATAAAATCTATTAAGGCCTTATTCAACAGCTGCTCTTGCGGCATTAGCAGCCCACAGGAGTTGAAGGAGCTCACCAGCTCGGAGATCCATAGTGACTCAGCCTCTTGTCCTCTGTTTAAGTCTTCGCTGCCATATCAGACACAGCCTCCTGCACTGTCCCTCTGCCTGTTCGCCTTACTCATCTGCCTCACAACTCTGATTTGCAGCAGTTTTTGCCCCTCGATCCAAACATTGGCTTTAACTGTCTCCTCCAATCTAGCAGGCTATCTTTAACTGTGACGGCAGCCTTTTCACTCAGTGTACATGCTTCTGGCTGCAACCTTAAATGATACTTCACCCCAGAGAGCCTCAGCCCTTCAGTATGCTGCCCATGTTCCCAAGTGGCAGTGAGTGTGCTGCAGACCAAGGCCCTACCCTGACTTCAGAATACCAGCTACTGAAGCTCAGTGCAAAAATGATTACCCTTCAGTGTTCTTTAATACACATTGGTTAATCTTTAGGCCACAGTCTTAGCTCCCCCTTGCTTCTAAAATGACCTTGTATGTGACCCTTGCCCGAAAAGCACTTCAAACAGATGTGGTCAAATTGAGCTTAGATCAACCAATCAAGCAGCCAGCAGCTCTGTTGCCTAGCAACACATGAGCATATATTATATTTATCTCAGCAGGGATTTGCATTCAAACTGTCACATGATTGAAGTAATTAAGCTCCATTTATTGTTTGATTTTAAAATGTTTGTAGGTTATTGGGTTTTCATGGGCTCTGAATCTGAAAACATTTAACCATTTTATATAGATATATAAAAGAAAATTCTGACAGGTATCCAAACATAAAGTTACACAATTTCTACAAATTGTCCAGGGGCAAATACACCAAGGTATAAGAGAAATTGCTACCTACACTCGATCTATTCTTCCTTCTCTTCCATGATGGCAGTATCAGACAGCTTTGTGTTATGGGTGCAGGTGGCGGCGGATGCAGATTCTCTGAAAGCTATTAAGTCTAGATATCAGTCCTGACTCGCGGATCACAGTGTGTCTGCTTCCATTACTTTGACGAGGGGTAACAGCCCATGAAAAAGGATTCAAGAACCGAATTGAAACCTATGGAAAGGACAGATCTATTCCTTTGCAATGCAGACTGGTATAAAAAAGAGGAATGTCATAAAACACAGCCATTGCTTTACATGTGGAAATTAATACAGGCTTATACTATGGCTTGTAATCCAAATGCTATATCAATGAAATGATAGTTTGAACATTGAATTCTCAAAAATACAAAAAATAAAAAACAAACAAAAAGAGTTAAATGCATCATCCAAATTGTAGTTCAAACCGCTGTGTCATTTCTAAGTTCAGCATGCTTATCTATCTTATAAATCATTTCTCATAGCTCTTGGAGGTTACAACCCAATCAAACTCAGTCATCCAATGCCCCCCCCCCCCCCCCCCACACACACACACACACACACACACACACACACACACACTGATTCCTTTGATATTTTACAAAATAAAAGATTTATGTGGAACATTAGTACAGGTGTAGAAGCAAGAAAAATGTCCTCTGCTATAAATTATAGCATTACCGGAGGTCAGAGTGTATTGATATTCCCATGACACATCCCAATAGCCCCCCAGACAAAGGAGGGCTAGCAGGGTGTGAGGATTGTTGAGAATTCTGTTTTGAATTTTAATAGTGGGTCAATAACCACACGGTGCCACTAAAAAATACTGAATTCTGAAACATTTACATTTGCTATGTTTTGGTTTCTTGTAAGCAGATGTGATTAAATAATGACTGAATAAAAAGCATTGACTGATTCATATTTATCATTTTATATCGTTCATTTAAAAAAAGTATTCCTTTTTGAATTTAGAATGAAAAAAAAACTTTAAAATAGATCAAATATAAATCAGCTTTCACTGTAATGGATGTGTGTTAAACATTGCCATCAAAATCTTAATTCAATCAAAAATAATCAAAATCTTCATTCATAATAACATTTCAGCCCAGCAGCAGTGGAGCATGTATGTAAATCAAAGGTGCTCTATGACTTCATGATCAATTTCAAGCAGTTGTAAAATCAATGATGAGATATGGAGTAGTAATATGGGGCAAAGGGCACAAGTGTGTGTGTATATGTGTGTATGTGTACAGTATGTGTGCGTTAAAATGTCCATCAGAAGCTATATAATGTTAGCAGAAGATAAACACTGTTCAGAGCTGCCCTGTATTGTTGTACTTTCGGCATGCTGTCACCATTGTGAATTGCAGCTGGTTGTCAAACAGAGCAGGAAAATGTCCATAGAGCATTTTCTGAGAAATACCCTTTGAAGCTATAAGTTATTAAATGTCACAGGCTACATTTTATACAATTCATCTTAAAGAATCAATGCCACTTTTAAAGTCCAGAAATGTTGTTCCATGTAGAAAAGAGTAAAACACAAATCTATATGAATGGATAACATAAAAGAAAGAGTTCTTTAATGCAGGTTTAACACAAATATACAGAAATGACGTAAACAGAGTTATGTAGCCATTCCTGCAGTTTGTAATAGGTAGCTCCCTTATGTCTAAAAATGTAATACCCCTAGGCGTGCCATCCAGGTATAATTAAGTCAACTTATGACCAATGATCTAATAGGTGATCGATCTCCCTCACTCTGTAGCCCTGGCATAAAAGCTGCAGGTCTGTATACTCTGTGACCAGAGAGAGAGAGAGGGATAGAAAAAGAAAGGGATATCTGTGGTTAAGTCTATTTGAATGCATTTGTAGCAGTCCAAGTTCAACATCCAATATACAAAACTTGAAATGTTGTTATTTTTTTTGTGTGCAGCAGCTGCTTGCTGCTGATGTGATGGTAAGTCTCCCCACCCAAGGCTCACTGGCTGAGATTATAATGGAGTCACAAGTAAATCTTTTAAAAACGGGAGTTTTGTTGTGTTTCAGAGATGCACTAACATGGATTTGTACTGGAAATTCATGATCAAAGAGGTGCAGAAAAGACACAAATTGGTGCATAAAAATTGATCAGAATGCAGGAATGTGTTGGTGCATTGCCAGAATAAACAGAACTTCTTCAATCTAATGTTTATTTGTAATTTTATTACCTCCATCCTCATCTTTTATGATAGTTGTTGGAAAGACCCTATTAAAAAACACACCCATTTAAGTTATAAACCACACCCACTTCCTGTATAAGCCACACTCACTTCTGGTTTTCTATCAGAATACAGATAATTATTTAGGTTGAACAGATAGGGATACAGATAATGGCATCTCTGCATACATTGGGTGACATCAATGACACTACATCCGTGTTTTATGCAGTCTACGCATGCAACACATTTACAACCGCCAAATCTGCATTAAGAATTTAAATCTGAATATAGCAGCCTTAAAACATACTACTACAATTGAAATATACACATTACCTGCATATGAAGAATAAGGATGCAATTGTAAATGAACTTGGTGGTTGAATTTAATGAAATAACACTTGGAAAATGTATGGGATGCTATAAAATGTAAATTTAATGGACGCCAGATAGCCTAGTGGTTAGGTTGTGCACCCTATGTGAAGAATTAAATGTTAAAAGTAATCTAAATCATCTGGTGTCACAATAAAGGAAAGCTTTTTATATAAGCGTCTAAAAGAGCAAAGCGATGAATTGCTTTGATCCAGTGTTATTGCAGGATGCCAGTGAAAGTCAGACCATCTCTACAATGCAGACTGAAATACCTCCACAACTTGTGTATGAAAGCACAACATCTTTTTTTGGCAATTTCTTTGCATATAGAAGATTTACTCTATAAAAATATTTTTTTTATCTACAAAAACGACAATTGACTGCTGAGAGCGATAACTATGTTTAACAATCACTCAAATTATGACACATAATGTAATATTGTATTTAATATGGCAGCTCTGTCATCAGCCATGCAAAACAAGCATATCTTTCTTAATTTGCCTTTTATCTATAGTATGACAGGTTACATAATGATCTGCTGCCCATTGGTAATATTTCACACACTGTGTCACTGATGCTGCAATGGATCATGACAGGGGTCAAATTAATGTCACCGCATAATTACAAAGGATAAATGGCAAATAAGGTGTCTGTTCTGAGAACAACTCAACCCTTACAACCACACAATTCTTTAAAGGTAGTTGATTCAGGCAAAAACAGTTACAAGCATCAAGTGGATAGGGATACGTCAGCTTACAACTCCCTTTGGGATTTAGAGTCCATCGTTCTAGCAATTCCCCCAACACAATGCTCAAGTTTCAGGGAACAAATCTCAAAGATGCAGTTCTCAAATATGCTGTTAAAAGTCAGCATAAGCTGGCTTGGCAGGAACATTTATCTTTCCCTCCATACTCTCCCTCATCAACTTCTACATTCCTGCCTGGTTGTGAGAAGACTGAGGCAGGCAGGGATGGAGGCCAGTATTTGTTTTACTCTGCTGCTGTGCTTCCACCCTCCCCTTTTTTTAGAAATGCACCCTGGGTTCTTTTTGTGAGTCACCCGGCAACAGACACATCACTTTGTCTCGATCTTTTCACTGCAAGCGGAAACCGTGCACCGAGGCTCTTCTGGAGAGGCCCAGCAGCGTCCTACCTGACTGACTTACCAATGAAGAGCCAGACACATTCTGTGGGCCTGCAGTGTTACACATAACTGGTCCTGACAACAATCCCGCCCTCTCCCCACCATCCGAGAAGAACAGAGGCTTTTAGGATTAAGAGACACGAAAAAACTACAGTTACAGGGCTTTTTCTGTGTGTGTGTGTGTGTGTCTGTTTGTTTGTCAGTGAGTCTCTGTTTACTTCCCAGTCTTTATCTGTCTTTCAAATGCTCAAACATACACATTGATTTCCATAAGCTCTAAAGTGCTAAGCCGGCATACAGCACTGTTAAAAAAATGTTAGCTCAAACTAGGTATTTGAGATGCTAATGAACACTTTGCATTGATGGGCAAGCGTTTAAACTGACTTGGAAAGCAGACAATCTGTGCACTTCACACAGGTTCAGGACTAACATTTTTTTGTGAATAATGCCATTGGACGGTATGTTAAGCAGTTATTACCCAAGCCGAGGAGGTTATTTTTTCTTTGCCATCTATTGGTTCATTAGTATGTCATTTAACAGGATCACCAAAAAAGCTATGGACCTGTGCCCGTATTCACAAACCTTTTGAGAATACTCTCAGAGAGCTCCTAACTTAGCCTAAAAAAAATCTAGCAAGGATTCCTGGCTTAGTTGTGACTTGGAAGCATTCTCTAAGCAAGGAAGGGAGAGAAACTTTTATCTTAGAGAGAAGGAGTTAGACATTGTGTTTTGATCAACACTATTTTATGTAAAGATTCTTTCACAGTTAGTGATTTTTTTTGCTCATGTTTATTCACCATGCTCCTCCTGATTCAACTCATTAACAAACAACGACAGAGGACAGAATTGTAACACCAATGTCAACAGAGACAACAAAATATCCTTTTCTGTTACACGTACACTTTTCTAGCTATAACTTTTCCTGTAAAAAGCGGCAATGATTTGCTGCTAATGATGTTATTTTAGTCATTTCATATTGCTGATGTGTAGACAACGAAGTCCCACTTTTCCCAACTTTTTTTATTTGTAAAACAATTTCAATTTGGAATCAAAACGAAATGATTAGAATAGAATAGAATGGAAAGCCTTTATTGTCACAATACAGTTTACAGCAAAATTAAGAAATACTACTCCTTAACCGCACAGCATTAAGGAACCAACATTGCCTTAAAAAAACATGCATACAATTTACAAAAAATACAGTAATGCACAGTTTTTAAAAAATGAAGCTTTAGACAGGAGCAACAACATTCAGAAATTCTTCTTATTGTTTGGAAATATATCAGAAAGTAGCACAGTGGTTGTGCTTGTGGATGAGCATATCATTAAAGAGTCTACTCTTACAGCCCCTGAGGAGGTCCGAGCTCTCCAATGCCCCCAACAGTCCAGACAAAAGTATGAGAATCCTATGGCTTTTTGATCCATTTACTTTTCCTCTAACAGCACAGTGAGTCTCACTTTTGTTTTTTCAAGTCAAATGCCTGAACAGCAATTAGGTGAATCGCTATTAAACTTTATATCACACGTCCATGCCCTCTGCAGGAAATGTTGTACTCTCTTTGGTGATTAACCATTCATAAAGTGCCATCATCAGGCCAAAAAAAAAAAATCTCCAAAAAAAATGTATGTCTGATGAATAAAAGCACGTCCACACTGTCACTGTGCTCATGTTAGCATGCTGTGGCTAACATTTAGAACAATAACTCATGTTGTTTACAGAGCTGCAATAGCATGTCTTAGATTTTTATCATGAATGTTAAACCAAATGCCATCAGTTTATCAATATCCACGTTTAAAATCCTGCTTGAGTCACAGTTTTTTTAGAGTTACATGTGGAGGGCTGTCATTCTTGTCGTGTGCAGAAAGAGCCTCGCCATGCGTGCAAAGCCTCATAGAAATGCTGAAATGAGAGGAAACATATTTCTAAAAGGCTCAGTAAATATGCTTGAATCATAAAAGGCATCTGTTATCATAATCACTGCCATCATCATCTGTATCACCATTTTTCCCTTCCTCGCGAGTGATAATCTGCTCTTCAGTTTCAGAGCATCACTTTTGTCCCCTGTGAGCAGTAAAACTTACAGGGGCCAGCTGTCTGCTTGTGTTTGCCTGTACTCTACTCTCTATTACCACCACCTCCTTCTGTAATTACAAGCTCCACTGCACACAGGCTCACCATCAGGTGGGGCCGGGGCCACAAGCACAGCACCACCAGCTCTCATCACTGTGGCATTTTGAATTCCCTCCGTGTGTGTGAAAGCTGCAGGCCGACAGGAGGCTTTTTGCACATCTGAGGCGCCACAGCCTGTAGGCCAATCAGCCAGTTGGGATTAGAAATGCTAAATTTTGTTGTTAGAAGGTTAGCTCACCCCTCATTGGTTCACCATCTGGGCTTTCTTTCCTTTCCTCTCGGTGGTGTGGCTTTTCAGCTTCACTGTATCAGCGTTTTGCAGTCTATAGCATGGCGGCAGACACACACACACACAAAAAAAAAAAGCAAAGATGGAAGGAAAAGATTTAGGGACAGGGGGGAGCAATGAAGTGAGGTAAATACAGATGGTGTTGAGGGGGGGAAATGAAAGAAAAATGAAAAGGAGCTTATGAAAATGATAGAAGAAAAATGACACAATGAATATTTCATCCATCCATAAGAAAAAAGTAATAAGCTATAAATACTGATGATGCATCAATAACTTTAAATGAAACCTCTTTGGCATCAGAATATCACAAACCAAGATAACATATCAAAGACTTACTTTAAAAAAAAAAGAGAAGAAAACACCTCAATCACAGTTTTCATTGAACCAACTTTTTTCCTTCCCAAAGGGCAGATGTAAGTTTTTTTATATTAACATTGTTTTAATCCTGAGTCATTTTCGCGATTTAAACTTCAACTCTTAAACCCTGTGAAAGTCTAATCTCCCAGCGAGACCCTAATAATTTATCTCGATGTGGGAGTTAGTCTGCATTTAAGACCGCTCATTTGGGATGTTCCACAAGGGTATTTCATTTTGGAAGACAGTGGGCTAAGAAGATTATAAGCACAGTTTTCAATTTATCTCACAAACCCTGGCTCCCTTTATTGGCTGCAACCCTCTTATCATGTTTTGCCAGGAGCTAAAGTAGCTATTGGCATCTTCCTCTTGGAGTTGTTGCATTTGATGCAACATTACACTTCTTATTTTTACTCATAGTGTGGCCTTCTTCCACAAACCGTTTCATGTTACTCACCAAAAAGTTAAAGGGATGAAAGTTTAGAATAAAACCGTGAATTTTTGTCAAACTAGTGCACTTAAGTGTCATTTAAGGCAACTTGATAGTATCTTTTCATCTTCAGAGATAATAGCAAAGACAACAAGAGGATGCCACCAAATGCTATTAAACCTTATGAGTCTGTTAAAACATCAAATGGCCTTTTGTTTAATCAAAAAGAGAAGAAAGAGAGACAGAGAGAGAAAGAGGGAGAGAGAGAGGGAGGGAGAGAGAGTGAGTGAGTGAGAAGTTGCTGATGTGAAAAAAAAAAGCTCCTGGAGTAAGGATATAAAACCTTGAGACAAGAGGATGCTCCTCTCTCAAACCCGCTGCCATCTCAGTGGTGGAAATGTTGGAGTTGGGGAGGGTCGACTTTGAGGTGACATTGACGCTATGTAGATGAGAGTGAGGATCCTGCGCTCCATGTTACGTCCCTACTCGCTTCAACTCAGACGGCGGCAGCTCCTTTCCCCATCTTCTCTCCCCTCTTCTCTTTCAGCACCACTCCTTTCAGGACAGCACCTCGCTCTCAAAGACGCACTTGTCCACTATCCTCCCCCCTAAGGATCGTATATTTGCTCACTGACATCGGATGCAAGTTTTCACCTTGGTTTTATTCTTACAAGTGCAAGGAAATAACTTTTTTTTTTTTAAATCCAAATCAGGATTTTCCCACCAGGGAAACAATCTGGAAAATAACGAGTTATTATTGTAAGTATACAGATTGCATTTAATATCGAATAGAAAAAGAAGCGTTTGTTGACACATTTATTACAAGCGAGGACTACTGAGGAATTTGGCACATGCAGATGCGCTGAATTTGGCAAAGCGCGCGGATGTGCGACTGCACTTCAGTTAATGGCGACGAGAGAGACTCGTCTCATTAGGGTCATAAGGTTTTGATGCTTCAGTTCTGCAAGGACAAGTTTTAAATATGTCAAATGAATAAGTGTCAGATATTTTGGAGGGAAATCACGTCTTTGCTCTCTAAATTCCGTTATTTTGAGGTTGTGCGGCTGTTTTTTGAAGACAACATTAACGTAAATAGGAATAAGATACCATAAAATGTCTTTCTGAATATTTTGCTCAGTAAATAATACATATAAAGATCTGTGACCATGTTGCCTATATGCGCTTTACAATTACGCACGCGAGGTGATGAAGAGCATCGGAAGCGCGCTCAACATTTTTATCATTATCATTTTGCATTATGAAATAAAAGAACCCTCCGATTTAAATGAAGGACTTTACATTGAAATATAAAAATTTTGATACGCAGTCGCACGTTGATTGTTTTTTATTTAAATAAAAAATAAAATGTGTTTTTTTAATGTATCGTGCAGATATTTGATAAAAAATAAGTCTATTCAAAGGCTCCTGTGAGTTATGGTCTCTGCAGGTGATTCATTAGACTTTATCGCAGCGTCTGACTCCTAAATGTGTTTAATTGCCCTTCTCTTGTACCGGAGCAGAAGGAAGTGGGCCATTGAATCTGGAGTGTAATGAATCACGGACAAAAGCAGGCTCTAAATTTTTGCTAACATGCATTCACTCCAGGCCATTAAAAGTGATTCTTATTGCATGAGAAGTCTTTATTTCACCCCGTGGGGTTCACGGATCGAGGGGCAAGTTTTTTTTTTCTCTTGAAGTCCTCTGAAGAAATGTCATGCAGTTAGAATTGACGAATACAACAACGTGTTAAAACTACGTTATAGCAAGTAGTCGAAGGAAAATACAAATTAATACGGTAAAGAATAATAACTTGGTCACATGTTCAAAACGTGAACTGGAAAATAAATTGACATCCAAATAAACTGAACTACACAGATTTTTTTCTCATTAAGTTTATCACTTTAAAAATGTAAGATATAAATCGAGATATGATTCTGACATCAACACCTGCTATTAAAACTAAGGAAAAAATCTGACAAAAATTTGTAATAGAATCATGTGAATGTACTTAATTAACTTGAAATCCACATTTTCTTATCGCTTATTCACCTCATTTAATTGTATTTTTCAGGGTCGCAGGACCTCTGCTAGCTGCCCCTTCGTCTGGTTTTCACACTCACTACCCCGAATATTCATCTCTACTCGGCTGATTTCTGCGAGCTGGACGACAGAGAAGCTTCTCTCTGCTTGGACGGGTGCTGAAATTTCCTTCTCTCCACTGGTCAGGACTATCCAACACGCGCAGTCACCATGGCCACCAACGGGACCAAAGCCTCGGACGGACACGTCTTAACGGAGACTGTGAACGACGCCCCCAGCACCACACCAAACGACAAACCCAAAACCTTGGTGGTGAAAGTGCAGAAGACAAAAAAAGATTTGCCCGAGAGAGAAACGTGGGGTGGCAAATTTGACTTTCTTCTCTCTTGTGTCGGATACGCAATCGGACTCGGAAATGTCTGGAGATTTCCTTATTTATGTGGAAAAAACGGAGGAGGTAATCAGGAATTCTTGGCATCCCCCCCCCCCCCCGAAACCCCCCTCACCCCCCCAAATATCCATACATCAAAAGGAATGCAAAGATTGCGACACCAGAACCTGCCAGCTTGCTCCCGGAGGTTTTTTAAATTAGAACAAATCTAAAGCGTATTTCCCTGCCGCATCTAAACCGTGCGTAATTGCGCACCAGCGAAAGCCTGCGCGGTGATTTCGGCCGCAGTTTGAAACCAAATACTCCCTTATTCATCATATATCTAATCTGGATGATGATTTATGTCAATGGTTTATGATTTACCCTCACTTACACCCCTTTACCTCCCTCCTTTCATTCAGGGGCCTTCTTGATTCCCTACTTTTTGACCCTGATATTTGCTGGTATGCCCTTGTTCTTTCTGGAGACGGCTCTTGGTCAGTACACGTCTATTGGAGGGCTTGGCGTGTGGAAGCTTGCCCCCATGTTCAAAGGTATTAGACACTTTAATGTTATCCTAAATACCCTTAAATAGGCTTTAAATGTCATGTGGATGATTCATGGAGACCAGGTTGATTAACAGACATAGCTAAAGTCTTTAATTGGGTCTCCCTGTAATTATGTAACAGAGGTCAAAGGTTAGCATTCCAATTAAAGACCAATGCTTTTTAACATCTTTTATATATGTTATATATTGTATTATAATAATAATTATTATTATTTCCAGGTGTGGGTCTGGCTGCCGCTGTTCTGTCCTTCTGGCTAAATATCTATTACATTGTGATCATTTCCTGGGCTATTTACTATCTGTACAACTCCTTCACTACTGTGAGTATTTGATATATTTATTCATAGTATTTCCTAATAACTTGTAATGTTAAGATTTCAATAGTTTCTCAAAATATAGGTGTTAAAAATCCAAACGTAGTTGTTTAAATGAAGGTGCAGATTTTCCTTCTGCTTAATTTTGTTTGTTTGTGTTGTCAGGTTGTAATTTTTAACATAGTAACCCCTTTAGTTAAGTGTCTGGTTCAGCTTGCCAGCACCTTTTATATAAGGCTGCACAGCCTTTAATAGGGTATGACATTTATTACTTCCTTTCCCACATAATTAGCACCTTACACAAGGTATTGATAAATGCATTTGGTGATGAGGCATTCAACCTCTGAGAAAAGCATGAAATCTCAATGAGTATCATGGTCTTGGCTGCTTGACAGCCAGAGAGAAAGGGACCCAGCAGTGGGAGAGTGGTCCGAGTAAAAAGAGCTGTGTGATTTTTCTTTTCTTTTTTTTCTCTTGAATTTCAGGACCTGCCATGGCAGAGTTGTGGCAATCCCTGGAACACAGACCGTTGCTACACAAACTACAGCATCGCGGACACCAGAAACCTTACCAGCGCTGTGGTGGAGTTCTGGGAGTAAGCAGAACAAAAGAGTCTGTTTAGATCACAAGGATTCTGCTCTGTTTGGAACAGATTTAACCAACACAGAAAGGTCATGGTTCCAAATGTGCCTAAGAAGATGAGGGTTAGAGTGTGATATGGCCATTGGAAGTGGTCATCATATGGTTCACCTAATCTGTCAATTTCATCTATCTCCAGATAGATCTGGAAGAGGGATCTTGGGGAATTTTACACTCAAGGGCCAAAACCATGCTTAGAGGAAAAAAACAACAAAAATGCATGTTGACATCTATGTATACAGGCATGATTTTCCACAACTGAAACGCCTTTAAAAACGTTTGTAGGGAGAAAAGAAAACCAGGGATAGGGGTCTTTCAAGCACATGAAGACATTTGCTCCCATATTTGTTTGTTCACATATTCATTTGTGCATGCATGATGGGGCATTTGTATACTATAGTAAGACCTCTTTCCTCCCTTTACAGACGTAACATGCACCAGATGACTGATGGCCTAGAGAAGCCTGGGGAGATCAGGGTCCCACTGGCTATAACCCTCGCCATAGCATGGGTGCTTGTCTATTTCTGTATCTGGAAAGGGGTCAGCTGGACTGGCAAAGTAAGTAAATGGATACAAAACAAATGGTTAAATTAAACTCCATCAGGTAATGAATTTCTTTCAACTTAATGTTCAAGGTCATAGTCTTGATACAATGACGTGTTGGATTGTCGTCGCGATTTAAGGGATTTGTGATTACATAACTTCAATTAACCCTTTATCTAACCAATTGTACTTTGTTATTCTTTTATACCAGCAAAGGATTGGCTAACTTTATGAAGTTTACTGTCAAAACATTTGAAAATCATTAAAAAAAAACTTTATTAAGACAATCTGTGATACGCAGTACTCTGCCTTAACTACTATCTTTCACCAGAAGACTTTAACATTGTACTAAAATGTCTCATAACTGCAAATTACCTTAAGTATGTTGAGCACCTTCACATTCCTGAAAGGGATGCAAGATCATACACTTTGACATTTCTAATGCTTTTCGTTCTAGTTTAAAATTGGTTAAAAGTTGTGTTTTAAACTTAGATCCTTATATGGTCTTAAGCATTGTCAATGGCAGTATCTCAGTTCATTTACTTTGTATTCTTCAGATTCGATTATCAATGATCTGAGTTCTATTGACAATGGTAGATCAGTGCGTAGAGTAGAGTTAGCTCATTTAAAGAGGGAAATAGTGCACTGAGAGTGTGTTGAACATAACCATCGTTGGGTCATGTTGCCTCTGGGGAATGGCTGACTAGGTCACTGTGCTGCTCTGTGCTGTAGGGACGCTGCCACAATACTGTAACACGTTTCATGTTGCCTTCAGTAACTTAATGGTCTTAATGGTTTTTTTCACTTCTTCTAAAGTCCTGTTGCATTGCCAGAGAAATGTTCCAAGTTCAATTTTGCTCACAAGCTGTTTAATTCAATAAGTTCCTTTTGACAGACAGTATTCTTCTTTTTAACACTGACTTTGTGTCCCATAGGTGGTGTACTTCTCAGCCACGTACCCTTACTTTATGCTGTTCATCCTGTTTTGCCGTGGTGTCACTCTACCTGGTGCATATGATGGAATCGTCTTCTATATCACACCAGACTTTGAAAAACTGAAGGAGTCCGGGGTATGATTTCGGATTTCCCTTCACTTGCTCAACACATGCCTTTTGTGTCTAGTAAAGACAGTGCAGTTGAAATAGAAGAAATTCTATAGGTTTTCAGATATCTGTTGAATAGCTTGTATTTAGACTCATGCATCTATGTCCAAACATTTAAAAACCCCATATGATAGGGTTTATTACCGATGCCTCTATGTTTTATTCAGTGGTGATTGTGAATACATTAAATAGCTACATCTTTATAGCTGAAGTGTAAAATAAGATAAAGCTAAATAAGGTGAGGAGACACTCTGAGACAGAACAATCCTACTGATTTTGGTTTTTGGTTTTGGTCAATTTTGACATGAAGCAGTAGGCTCAGAGGGCATCAGATACAGGTCCATGTATCATGAGACAGCCCTGTAGTATTACAGTTTCCTAGCGAAAATATCATCAGAAGTTGCTATTATCATCAAAGGTTTACAAGAGACAGGATGCATTATTGCAAGCCTGTATCAAGACTGCTTATCTAGCTTTGTCAAAATGAAATAAATATCTTTATTAGGCATCTAACAGGTCAATTTAGCCTCTTTTGTCTCATCTTTGTTTGTCAGGTATGGCTGGATGCTGCTACTCAGATCTTCTTTTCCTACGGGCTGGGATTAGGCTCTCTGATCGCTCTTGGCAGCTACAATACGTTTAATAACAATGTATACAGGTATGTGATTATAACATTTTTATATCACAAGCATTAAATACCAGTTTAGATGACAATTTATGTCTAACACTGGCCACAATAACATCCATTTCTTTAAAGAAGAGCGTGCCGATGTCTGTCTGTCAATGGGATTATTTTTGGTTTCCTGGCAACATAGTGTCTGCTGCACCTTCTATTTTGGGACTATTTGAGCCTCCAGCTCTATCATTCGTGTTATTATTGTGGCTCTGTTATACACTCAATGGCAAAGGCGTTTGGTTTGCATCACCCACAGTCACAATGTCGAAAAAGCTCCGGTCTGGAGCACAACTATTGTGGTTACCCAAAAAATAAACTGCTGGAGCTCTCCGCCATTTAAAAAAACACAGTTCAATATAAACGTACTCAGCGGCTGTGCGTCTGCAGGAGGCAAAATGGCTCTCCACTGTCCCCTCCCCCATGTCTCTCCACAATGTGTGACGGGTTGATAAGGAATTGATACAGGCTTGACAATGGCTGCCTTGTGCTTTGTCTCCCCCCTTCAGAGATTCTATCATTGTCTGCTGCATCAACTCCTTCACCAGCATGTTCGCTGGCTTTGTCATCTTCTCCATCGTGGGATTCATGTCCAATGTAACAAAGAGACCCATCGCTGATGTGGCAGCCTCAGGTAATTGCAATCAATGTTGAAACTCGATAGTGACAATAGGCACTAAGCAAAGGTACTTCAGACATTGCAAAAATAATCCTTTGAAATTGCTTAATGTTTTTCTTTCAGGCAGAAAGGAAAGGTTTAAGCTTGTCACTATTTGTACATTCTGATTTCTGGGGTTATTGGAAAGACAATTGCTTGGAGAGTTTGCAAAATTCTCCAAGCAGGTACTCAAGTTTGACTTTCAGCACTCAAACTTTGTTCTCTGACCGTTTGGATTTGGAACAGTGTAGTGCTCATTGTATGTTTATTTGTGTTAAAAGAATGTAGACAATTTGTCCCTATCAGCACGTCTTTAATACTTGTCTTTTGTCAGGACCTGGCCTGGCGTTTTTGGCATATCCTGAGGCGGTCACTCAGCTCCCAATATCTCCTCTCTGGGCCATACTCTTTTTCTCAATGTTGCTGATGCTGGGAATTGACAGCCAGGTAAATATATTTCAACAAAGGTGGTGGATTTTGGGACAGATTCTTAACCAAAGCATAGATTTTCAAGCTTCTTTTCTTCTTTGACCAAGAAACAAACAATACAGAGATAATAAAAATGTTCATCTTTGGCAACAGAATATGACTTCACAGATGACTCTTTGTTTTGACTATCTCTGCAGTTCTGCACCGTGGAAGGTTTCATCACTGCACTGGTTGATGAATTCCCTCATGTTCTCCGAAAACGCAGAGAGATCTTCATTGCAATTGTCTGCCTTATTTCTTACATCATTGGACTTTCCAACATCACACAGGTAAATACTTTATCTCAATGTATTATCCACGTTTGTTTTACAATATTACTGGGAAGTTAACTAAAATGCACTCACTGCACACTGTATGCAACACTATAGTGATATTGCCAAAGAAGTGTACACCTTACAGGAGAATAATAAGTTGACCTTTACTTAACTGAGTAAACATGTTAAATATTGACTTTGCATGCATCAATATATTTTTATTTTAGATACTACATTTCTGTCACGTTGTTACAGGATGATTAAACATTTTCCACAGACTTGCAAGCATCCCAGAGGAAAGTGGTTTGACCTTAGCAGGTGACCCAGTAACCTGAAATACTGTTAACTCAGTCAGGTTGTTAACTCAGCAAGACAAGTGGCCCTTGTGTGAAATCCCTTAGGTAAAAAAAAAAGGTCAAGGAGTCTTACTCCCTCTGAGATTCTTGTTCTTGGCTGAAGTGGTTCAGGTCTTTTAGCATCAGTTTGGAGACTGCAACATCAAGGAGATTTTCAACCATGATTTAGTTTTAGTAAAGATGGTGATTTGTCCAGTTGAATTGACCTTTCTGTCCTACATGTTTTGTATTTTTGTATTTAATGCCCTTATATACCAGGCCAAAATCTAGCCTTGAACAACACTTTGGTGGATGACATGGCACATCTAATGGCTGTATTTCCATGACATTTGTAGTGTATATTTATGATCCACAGGGAATACATTTGTTTTTATTGACCCCCTTACCCTTCTCCTAGCCCCAA
The DNA here is from genome assembly GCF_963584025.1 of Labrus mixtus. Lineage (NCBI taxonomy): Eukaryota > Metazoa > Chordata > Actinopteri > Labriformes > Labridae > Labrus > Labrus mixtus. The sequence continues at coordinate 14,189,036 of NC_083618.1, read as the reverse complement.
TGTCAGGACACAAATTCCATCTGAAATTCCAACTGCTTTAAAATATATATATTCGGGGGAAAACACCTATGAAACATCAACTGAACGCACCGCTCCTCAGAGTGTAACCTCTAACTATATTGAGCACTCCAAGAGAGTACACCTCTCAATCCCCTAAGGTCAAAATGCCACAATTGCACACGTAATATTTAATTTACCAATGTCATGCCTTGGGAGAATAACCAATCGTCCCATTTAAAAGATTATATGTTGAATATAATGAAGAAAAACCAAGTCACTGTTCTTGGTCACTATAATTTTACCATGAAGGTTCTCTTGAACTGAAAAAAATGTTATGTTTGAAGGAATTCTTATTCTTCTTTTTTAGAATACAGTGCAGAACATCAAACCTTTATTTTTTTTATAAAGATTTGCACTATCATCAATTTGAAGCAGCACCCCACACAATTAATAGTGACAGTAGGAGATTAGATTCAAAAGAAAAAAAGTCAAAGTCACTGAGTCATAAGTGAGCAAAAAGTTGCCAACCATGCTTCTGAGTCTGCTTACTTGAGAGCTAAAAATGACTGAATCACTGCAGGCCAAGGTCATGTTGGCCAATCACACTTGAAGATGCTGCTTTGTCCCTTCTGCCAAACTCAATTTCCATCATACCACACGCACAGTCCTTCTAGAATAAGGCAGTAAACCGAATCATAGCTACAGGCGGGCAAAAACAGATCTTCACAGGGTGAAACTTGACAAAAAGAAGCAAGTCCTTCTAAACTGGTCAGCATGATGACCTGTTAACTGAAGACACAGACCTAAAATGTTTCAAGAAGTTTTATCTTCCACAGCCCTGTTTCTGCTGCACATGCCCAGCTTACACAGGGTAGTCTTAGCACCAGTTCTGTCCTCACCAATGAAACATCACTGATTCTCACCAGCCACAGCCGGTGGTGCTCCCACCCTTGATGTCATTCCACTTGACCGATTTAGTTCTGTCCAGCATGTCCAATATTATAATCGTTACTTCAATGTTTTCCCTTTGTCTTCTGCAGTCTTATAATCTTTTCTTTTTTCCTGTGTTTCTTCTTACAGGGTGGACTGTATGTGTTCAAGCTGTTTGACTACTACTCAGCTAGTGGGATGTGTTTGCTCTTCCTGGTCTTTTTTGAGTGCATCTCCATTTCCTGGTTTTATGGTAAGCCACACTTCAGTCGGAGTAACCTTGTTAAATATGTTTTTTTTTCCCCCATGTAAAATAATACTGCACATATTTGACTTGAGACAATGAATCATGGACTGCACAAAATATGAATGCTGCACAAAACTTGACTCTGTTCATCATGCTTTTTCTTTGGTTTCAGGTGTAAACAAATTCTATGACAACATTGAGGAAATGATTGGCCACAGGCCTTGTCTTTGGTGGAAGGCCTGCTGGGTTGTTTTCACTCCACTCATTGTGGCTGTAAGTGTTATCTCGGGGTAACATGCAGAATTTAACCAACAATGGTACAAGCACAAGGGAAAAACAACCAATCATGGACAATGTTTAGCTTTATAATGTCTGACTGAAACCATGTACATAGACTTAATTCAATTTGTGTATTCAGAAATATGCTTTGTTTCACTAGCTAGATGGTTATGTGCAAAAAAAAAGAAAGTCAAATGGTGTTTACTGAACTATTTTTACTTGAGGCCTGGCTTTAGTAAATCTTAGTGCCATATGCTTAAATAGCATTACCATCAAAATGGTATGACTAAGAGCTTTTCCTAAATTTCTTTAATGAAGCATTTCTTCCTGTGTATAGCCAAGCACTTAGAAAAGTGTCATCTTTGTTACAAAAGTTGTGTAATTCTGCAGTTTTAACTTCCTCTGAGCATGATGATAAATGTGCTGAAATATATCTTCCCTTCCCACTTGTTCAGGGAGTCTTCTTGTTCAGTGCAGTGGAGATGGTCCCCCTGACCTTGGGTGACTATGTGTTCCCACTCTGGGGCCAGGGGGTCGGCTGGTGCATGGCCCTGTCTTCCATGACTCTCATCCCTGGCTACATGGGTTACATGTTCCTCACACTCAAAGGCACATACAAAGAGGTAAGATCACTGAGACACAGTCTTATCAATGATGCAGTGTACTTGTATATTACTATTTGACCTGTTATTTACTTAAAACTATAGGGCTGTCAAACGACTAAAATGTTAAATTGGGATTATTATTTTGCATTTAAAAGTGAAAAATGTTAGGCTTTTAATTTGAAATATTCTTAAGCTGTCTGGAGCTGAGAGTACTTTACTTGCTGTATGAGTTATGAATTTGAAATAAGGAGTAAGGACTTTATGGTAGATTGAAGGTTACGACATTAACTTAACCATGGAAAAAGAAGCTAATTTCAGATCAAAAGCTAAATGAAAACTGCTAAAATGAAAGATACAAAATGTAATGTTTGATGTCATACAGCATTTATTTCTTTTGCCTATGTCAAAGATGCAGCAGGGTGATTCTACTTGATCACTGTGACTATAGGAAGACACTGGATGCTTATCCAGGGTGCACCTAAGGGGACAAAATAGCATAGGATTAATTGCAATGTAAAAAAATGTATGCATGAATTTCAGGTATGAATTAAACGCAATTAACTGGTTAGTGCTGACAGCCCTACTTCAAACCAATTTTCATTTAAACTACATTGCACAGAATAACTTTCTTGTCCTTGTACAAGAGGCAGTGAGTGTTACAAAACTACTGATGAAAAATAAAACCCATCTACATATCTGTAGATAAACACACACTTTTAAATAAATGGTATTGCTCTACTAAATGTGACGACTGGTATTTAAATACCAAGAGCTTACACCAGCCAGAATGAAATGCAAATCGACTGGCCACAGATTTCCCCAAACATTTGCATCAGTGTACCCCCCCTCAGAGCATTTCACGCATCTATTAGCTGGTTTGAATTTTAATCTGCAGTCGACAGCAAATCAGGCTCAGTGCTAAGAGTGGATTACTTGGTATGCAAGATTTTGGCTCAAATGCATTATAACATGCTGTATGATAAACCCACTGATGGAATATGGCTCTTTTTAAAGGGTGCTGGTGTTTTGTAAGGCTAATGTAATGTAAATGCAACATACATGCCCTGGGGTTATAAAACAGAAGATCCGCTTCAAACATAGAGGAATGCTTGAATGAACATTTAAGGTCAACTTCCGTAATGTTATCCATAATTAAGCCCAAATGTGTGTAGATTTATATCCCTGGCATTTACAGCATTTACACAAGCTGCCAATGAAAGCAGTACTGGAAATGTGATTTAACAGGAAAAAAAGACACTTCACTCTGGACGTTAAAATGCTCATATGAGTGATTTAGCTCTGTGCATTGTAACTGCTCTGTGCTTCAATGCTTTAATAATCTCCAAACACAGAGGCATGCTGGGTAGAGTTGTCATAAATTGCCATGAGGAGCATAACAGTGATAAAAGGATTAGTAAAATAGAGTTTATAATTAGTTCTGTTTAACAATTCCAGATGCCATTTTGCTATAGCAACCACTTAGCATTCAGCAAATGACATTCATTTTTATGCAGCAGAATTATATGCCGCATTATTATTGATCAAGTGATCGGAATCAATGGCAGATAATACCTTTTCCGGCATCCCATTTACATTGAGAGCTTTTTGATTTGCAGTAATTCACAGAGCGCTTGCATCTATACCTTCCCTAGTGACAGATAGCTTTATAGACACCACTGACAGAGTAAATAGGCCATAATTGCATGCAGTGCGATGGAGGCTGCCAGAGGCAATGTGCAGGTGTCAGATCCTGCAGTACCAGCTGATGGCTGATTGTCTAATTGTAGCAATCATCCAGCTGATTAGTGCTCTGCACCCAGGTGGACGCTAAAGTTTCAAAAACACTTTATATAAATGCTCTCTGTGCTGCAGAGAATTTGTCCAAAACTACCCACAACTCAGAACAGTTGGAATATTAGTCAAGTTTGGAATTAACTGGTTTTGTTGGGTTAGTAGAACCAGCACATATGTCAGGTCAACATGTCATGAATATAATTTGTTTATCTTTGGCAGTATTATTTTGTGTATCTATACACATAATAATAAATGACTACATGTGTTTTCTAAGAGTATCTTACACAATGTTTACACACAGAGACAGAGGCTGTGCATTCATTATGCTCACAGCTGGTGTGTTTTATTACAGCTTAAGGGTTTTTTTCCACAAACTTTGCAGCTGCTTAGGACCTACCAGTGGTATATGACATGGTATTATTTCAGCCCATTTTTCAGCTGTGTGAGTTAAATGGTGTGATTTTTTTCCCCCCAGCGTCTGCGAATAATGATCAAGCCTTTGGCACTGGTGAAGGCTCAGGAAAATGGCCCCGACCAGCAGACAGAAAATCAGAGTCAGAATCCTGCCAATGAGGAAGCCTACATCTAGAAACTTCTGCCTGTCTCTCTGTCACAATGGACAGAATGGCTATCTACACAGAAGAAACGTAATCAAGGTTGGGAACGACCACCAGACTTCTATGTCTGCTTTTATTCACCTACCTCCTGGGGACACGTGAGACCAACCTGATTACATGCTTATTTTTAGGGGTTTTTCTGTTTGTTTATTTGTATAATACAGAGTTATAAACATAAGAGAAAAAAATACCCAGCAAAATTGTTGTGATATTATGAATTTCATTATGCAAAAAAGTTAGTCTTTTTAGAAAAGGAAATGTGAATTAGGAAATTACTGTATATTGAATATATAATTTAAATTTGGAGGCCCGTGTTGATTCAATAGTATTGTGCATCTTTAAAGATAGTGAGTATACTAAACTACAATTACTGTACAAAGACAAATATTGGTTAAATGCATTTTGCTTGTACATGAAATAAATACATTAAAATGAAAACAGTGTAGTAGGAGACAAATCTTTTTGAAAGTGTGTAAATTTAAAATTGAATATTGACCACTTCAAGGCAATGGGAATATGGGAATGTGCAACAGGTAAGGCCAAATCTGCTTGTCTGTGTAAAATATAATTAAGCCAGAATACCACCTCCCCTTGCAGAATACTGCAGTTTGCCTGAAATGTTTACCACCCATGTCTGGGGCTCATTTGAAAAGCACAAACACTAGCACAGGATGAAATTTTGAAGCGTCCAACTTTTTGGGGGCTAAATTTTAACTTGTGAAAAAAAGCAAAATAACTTGCAAAGAAAACATAGCCAGAGACTGTTATACTTGTTTTTTTTTTTTTTAAAAGAACAATAACTTTATTTTATATGTTGTCTGAATCTTATTTGTAGGATTATTTTTAGGTCGTTTTCTATATGTGAGAGTGAGAAGGACCAAAAATACGCTCGAGATGAAAGACTGGTTCGGACATTTGACCCTGTTCATTATATGTGGATAAAATCATGCATCCACTTTGATTCAACAGGGTGCAGTAAGAATTACATAACCGCCTAAAAGCACAATTTCCAAGGTATAAACTAGCATCTTTAACAATAAAGGTGTAGCTAAAACAGAAAATGTCCTATCTGCACTGTTCAGACTACATTTCTCCCTATATTTCTATATCCTTTTCTTGACAACCACTTTAGTACTAATTCTGATCTATATGAAAAACTGTGATAGTGAATAGGCAGCAGTGGCAGATGCATTGGAGACTGTATGATGGATTTCTTTGATAGCTACCACTATTCTGACAGGAACCGTTTACTTGTTTATCTCTTTAGTAACCCATTTCTCAGGAACAAAGGTAGACGTGACCAAATTCTCTCAGAAACCACCATTATACACTGAAACATTTAATGCTGTTTTCAAAGACAAGCAACTTTTTAAATTTTGTCCAGGTTCTCCTGTAAATCCAACGTGCTAGTCAGGCAGTTACAAACAAGGACAAGTGAATCAGTATTGAGAATTGGTATATCGAATCACTTTGGCACATCCGAAAGCTGATCCAAATGGTTGCCTCTTTTCTGTGTTCAATTCAGTAAGCATAATTTCTTTCAGTGTAAATGAACTGTGATAGCCTTCACTGAGTAATCTTAGTAATAGCCATAGTGGGTTTTTTTTTTATCCTGTGGTGAGTACAGATTTACAATACCAGACTAAGAGAGAGAAACGTTTGCTTAGTAAAAGAAAAAAGCCGGCAAAAGCACTGTTAAATACAAGGACGAAGCCAGATGCTACAGTAGATAGGCCAACACCACTGAAACTACTCCTTTTAAGAGGATAAAATAAAAAACCTATCGTTACATATCAAGTTTGCTCTGCAATATTAAAACCGATATGTAGTAGCTGACTCTGTGAAATACAACAAAAATCAACGTATCACTGCGACGAAGGATCAAAAATATTCGCTTCTGCGTCAGCCTAACGTGAAAGGAATCAGGTTGAATCAGTCCCAATATATTTCCTTTTATTTATGTTTTCTTTTCTGAAAGATATTTGTATTAAAATGTGCAATGACAAAGGATTCCGTGCATTTTGTATAAAGTTACAATACTACAGTTTTCTCTTTTGAATGATGTTGTAAACTGGACTGTGTAATACATGTATCTGTGAATGTCCGTACAGCCTGAGTTTTTCTTTTCTTTGTCTAAATGTTGAACAAAAAGAAGTGATATTATTTGCTGTTTTCTGCAATAATATTATCTCAGAAACTGAAGCACATATCTTTCTCAACTGTAAAAATTATAATTACAATAACAGAATAGAGTAATAATAAAGATGATGATGATAACAATAATGTAATCATACTAAAGTTATAGAAATGTCTAGTCAGAGATTATTGTTTTGTATATTTCTAGCTGTTTCATGGGCCTAATGTAAAATATTATATGTAAAAAAAATATAATAAATGTCTTTAGATGGTGTTATATGAAAAAGCATGACAGCAATATATGTTATCTGCAAAATAAATAAAGATCTATAGATTATAATATCAGTTTCAAGTCATCCTTCTTTTAAAGATTTGGTTATATTTTTGTCCTGTTATAGTTTAAAATGCACAACTTTTTGAATGTTAAAAAAAGCATATTGGTTTGTAATGCATATAACTGAAAAGCTACAAGCACTTCTTATAAAGTTTAATACACTTTTCCAATATACTTTCTCTGTTGAGTGAGATGCTTTTGTTTGAAATTGACCTGCTCAATGTTATGCTAATGCTAATGCCTGATTCATTGCGTGAAAAAAGTGAAAATGAATCAGCCATAATTTCCATCACCTCAAGATATGCTCTCTGTAAACTTAGCTGATTGTTTCAGACAAAATGGTTCTTTCTACGGTGATATCCTTGTGTCACCTGCACTGAGAGCTGTGCCAGACACTATAGCTGTCCTGGCTGACAGCCAACCCTTGCAACAATGCACCAGCCATCTCCCTGCTGTAATGCTGGAGTAAGCCTGCATTTGTCATAATCCAAATAAGTAACAAACCATCATAAAATGGAGAGTGAAAAGGTTGCAGATAATTTGTAGACATCTTTATTTCAAGGAAATTATACAAAGGAAAAATTAAAGGGAAAAACACTTGAAGAACAGCCAAAAACATCAAAATCACACCTCCCCAAATCAACACAATAGATTGCATACAAATTTAGATGTGTTTCAGCACATTTGATGCATGCGATATAAAGTTAATGATTCTTTACAGTTTTACTTTGTCTCATTTTAAAAGAAGGTCTGCATATATAAACATTAAAAGGGTCAACTTTTAAGTCTGTTGTCTATTTTACAGTCACAATTCCAGTCACACAAGTCTCATGAAACAGACATGAATGTCTGATGTAAATACATCATATAACTCTGACCCTATCATTTACCATGATAACACACCAAAACAGGCAAATAAGAGGTTGGAGAGTGACGATTAGATAAAAAACCAACCAGGCAAACTGATTCCTTGGTATTTCAAATAAATTGACAAATAAACATTTTGACTCTTGTCTTCACCATACATACAAAGGTCCCTTTCTGTTTTCCTGGAAAGCTGCACAACTGTTTTTCCAACATTTTCCTTTTGTGGTTATATGATATAGATGGACCAACAGCAAAGACTAAGATATGTAAAACGACTTAAGTTTTGACTAATGCAGTGAGATGAAGGAAGAAGGATTCAACAAAAAGTCTTCAAGGATGAGCAGTATAGGCTTTTGATGAGTTGGTCCTTTGGGATGTATGAACAGGATTTTCCACTTGAACGTGTCACATAACGAGGTCCACTATTGGGCCGGAGTATGCTATTGATAGTAAGTAAGAGATGATGGCTTGTCCTTGTGAAAATAGAGTAAAGCTGAGGTGGCATTGAAGTTTGTTTGGTGCAGCATCGGATGAGAAGGAAATTGAAGATCAGGCGGCTGATTTGGTTTAGCTTTTTGGCTGGAAGTGTAGTTTGTGTTGATTGTGACTAAAATAAATGCAAAGGATGTGGACTATGGGATTGCAGGATGGGAGATAAATTAAGTCACAGAAGGTAGTCAAAAGTGGGTGGAGGGATTGAGTAAGTGATCAGGAATTGCCCCATAGATGGCTAATAATTAGCATCCTATGGTTGTAAGTCAGAATCTGGCAGAGATGGGCTAAGGGTGATCAATAATTACTAATAATCGCTGCTTTTCAACCAATTTATAATTGGTTGAAAAGCAGGGAAAAGCAGTTGTGACACATAACATTGAAACAATTTGCACCTTGTCAGTGGACACACAAGTACAGCCAGAAGAAGAGTGGGAAAAGCTTTAAGAGCTTGAACTGAAATGAGCATTTCTTTGTATAAATACAGTACATGTTAGATTGACTTGAGCTTGTATAGCGCTCTCTACTACTCAAGCAGATTTTGAGCATTTTACCAGTGCATGTCACAAATACCCATTCACACCACGCCTTCACACACTGATGGCAGAGGTTGAAATGTAAAGTGTCCATCAGTATTAACTAATCCCATTCACACAATCACACACCACTGATGCAGCAGCAGGAGCAGTCTGGTGTCTTGCCCAAGGAAACTTCAACATGTGAATGCAAGAGCTGGCTATCAAACTCCCGACCTTCCATTTGATAGATGATTGATTCCACCAACAAGCCACAGAGGTGGCTTGTTGGTGGAATCAGTCATCAATCAGTCATCAATCAGTCATCAGGCAAGGGTCTTAAACTCCTTTGGCTGCTTTCACCAAAGATATAACAGTGAAACAATCTGCACAGCCCCAGCTGCATCGCCGCTGACATGCATTTAAAAAAAGCCAGTGGGCGCTGGTATCACTATGCCAAAGGCCCTGCTTGGGGCAAGGAAGATGGCAACAAACCAAAACTAAGCAAGTTGTGGTTCCTGGAGATAGGGTACAAGGTCTGCTGGAATACAGATGCCTAATGTCCTAATCAGGGTATGCTGTAGTTGCTACAGAGAGGCAGCAGGAGACATTGTCATACCTGTACCAGGTGCCCCAACTAGGTTAGCTGTTGTGCTTGCTATATGAGGCAGGAGTGCTAGCATCTTATTCCAAGATAGAGTAAGCTGAAGGTGACCCTGATATCCAAGTGCTTGGCAGGAGCATGTGTTGTTGCTGAACTTATGTTGTTGTGAAGGCAGGAACCGGGAATATTGGTGCCATTCATCCTGCTAAGGTTGGCTAATGTGACTGTTGGAACTGGATGACAACTAAGTATTGTTTTCTTTGTCTGAAAGAAATCAACACTTTTCTTTTTTTGCAAAACTCGATGGGTGGTGGAAGGTGCCGGAATTCCGGTATTGGGTGCACCTTCTGAAGAAGTAAATTGTTTTGAGTATTGGCAAGAAGTGGTTTCTGAGTTAATTCCCCTGTTTTTTTTCCGAATGTTCCTACTCTATCTTTTGTCTTTCTTTTGCATGCTGGCCTCGAAAATAGGGACTCAGACATGAAGGCGGAAGAAAACCTTTCGGTGTCTGTTGCTGGGTTTAATTTAGATCTTCAAAACATGAAGATTGGGATTCAAAGTCCACATTTAAGACTGGAGGATGGATTAGATATGAGTAAATGGATGATGCTGGTCCTAATGAAAGCGTGAATGAGAAGTCCAGGGTCAGATCTATATTCTTAAGAATGCGGAAAAAAGCGCATTTCAGGTGTGGTCCATCCATTCTAACTCTGCTAGAAAGCCTTAATGGAGTTAATGTTTGAATTCTTATACAGAAAGTATTTCGTGTCTTGTGAGAGTAGCAACACACTCCATTTTCCTGAACTAGTTCAAAGGCTTTGTGCCATTTGAGTTTGCCTTATCTTGTGAAACAGATTACTGTGTGACTGCAGACACATGTATAGGGTTTATTATTGGTGTCTCGGCTTTGAGATCATCATTCCTTGAAAGTGTACTCTAGCTCAGCACCGCTGAGATTGGGGATAGATGATAATAATATCCCTTGAATAGCTGCTGTATGCAAAAGGCCCGACACCAGATTTTATGTGGAATCCTCTATTTATGTTCTTCTTGCACAGCCATTGCAGCAGTTTCCCTGAATAACACCTCAGTACACTTATCTACAGCACTCTGGTTTTAGTGTCTGGGTCAATTGAAAGCTTTGGACTCTATAGTGAAAGAGAGGAAAAATCTAAAACTAGCTATCAAATACAAGGAAAGGAAATCAAGTTAAGGCAGAGTACCTTAAAGGAAAACTTCACTGATGATATCAATCATGTGAAATAGTACAACATTTAACAAGTTATACCATATACTAGTACAGTTTATTTCCATGTATTTGGTTGTAAATGTTAAGGCAGAAAAAAGGTTGCATTTTTAAATAACTGCATGTTTGGTTCAAATTGTACAGTAGTTGCTCAGATCAATGTTTCAGGGGTGCCACACATTTTAAATGTATACATCTAATTGTTTTTAAAGTTAATAATTCATTACCATTGAAACCACTGGTGCAAGCTATTAAATGTTTGATCTGAGTGTTTGCACCTGTGTCTGCAAGCAACAGAGGGGGGGATTATACCTGGACAAACAGCTTTAGTCCCACTATACTGATGATGACTGTGGGCTTTTGAGGATGTTTGAGTATGTGTCTATGCATGCATGTGTTTCCAGAGTACTTAAGAGGATGGAATTGTATATAACACTATATGTATTAGATATATAAACATATATATGTTTGTGTGTGTGTGTGTGTGTGTGTGTGTGTGTGTGTGTGTGTGTGTGTGTGTGTGTGTGAGAGTGTTTATGCCCATCTGAGCATGCAGTGGTCGTAAAAGTGTTAGTTGTGGTGATGACACAGACATGAGCAGAGCAGCTCTGACAGCTCCAGTCTAGCAGAGGTAGTAGCAGCACAGAAGTCAGCTCCGGGGCCCCAACAACACACACACACACTGGAAATGGTAATGTGTTTCCCTCATTGCCAGCTTGGCCAAGGCTTGCCATAGCATGCACACTCTCCGACTGCATCACAATCATCGGGCCTGACATGCGCAGCACAATGGTGAAAAAAAGAGTGAAAAAAAACCCCTCTTTCTATTGCTGCAAGGCTGTGTTTTTATGCTGCTGTTTCATGTGACGGATCAAGGGAGGTTATGCAATTGACTTTGCAATAGAAGACTGCTTATAAATTTGGATGCATTTAAAATGGGATTTTGTTTCAGTAATGGGGGACTAAGCCAGTCAACAAAACTGTCTCTTAGACATGTCCTTTACTGTAACAAAGATGATAGTTATAACAATATTGGAACACAAAAAGTTTACTGTTTAGATTTTACTAATTAATTTAGGTCAGAGAATAAGACTGTTATTTATGTGCATGCATATTTTCCAACTTTGACCTCCTGTCATCTATTTTTTTAGAATGAGCATGATTGTTTCCTAACCCCCACAATAACGTTAGTTGTCCTTGTATAACACAGCAAAGCTCCCCTTATCCTTGCAAAGCGGTAATTTTAGCCCAGATTATGATGTTTACCTTAACCTAAACAGTTAATTTATGCCAAAACCTCACCAAATTGTATTACAGTCATATAATAAAATGATTTCTTTTTTTGCTTAGCTTTCATTAGAAACCTTTTTTTATTCAAATGCATTTATGACGATTCTTTTTATGGCTGGAGCTATTACACATAAAAATTACTTTAAGGGCTATCTGGTGTACGCCACCTATAATTTAACTCGGATCCTTATTTCACCAGCCGACCTTAGCTGAATCAAAACATACACACTGAGTCTTCATGGCTTTCCCTCTGTTCACCTTTACAACAGGCGACTGATAGCATATCTGCTCCCAGCAGACTGACAGACAGACAGTAGGAGAAGCAAAAGCTCTTATCACAGACTTCCATATGATGGGATTAGCTTGAGTGTTGTCTAACAAAGCATTAATGAGGAGTTTTAATTGCCTGCACAGCATACCCTGCCAAGCCTTTCCTCCACTGCAGACACACACACGCACACACGCACACACATGCACGCACGCAGGGTTGTGACGCATTTTTGTCCCATCGTGAAACAGCGTCCAAGTAATACAGAATTTGTTTTCAACACTGGAGAACAAACAGAACATTATTATTATCGTTCCAATACATTGGTGTACAATTTGACAAACAATAGGGCTTTGAAGACGTTCACTTAATTTTTTCACGTCCATTCAATACACAATACTGACTTGATTGTAATCAATAGATATTGTCATTATCTTGTGGTGTCATATTACAGTACAGCTGCTGTGACCGGATGACCCTTTTGATTACCACAGGGCAGAGGGGCACTTCTTAAATTTAATTTTAAAACCATTCTACGAAAAATACTCTCCAGAAAACATCACTAGCAAAGGTCATGTCTGATTAGTGGCTGGGATATGTATGGGATTTTTCTGATTGACTGCACTGGACAAAAAACATCTCACAACCTCTCATCAACATAGATAGCACCTTGGTCTCTGAAGGCTATTTTTTCTGTAAAGCACAGTATATAGTATCTAGTCTGCATTGTCAACTAATGTCACATACATTGAGTGTTTTCAGTTTTCTGCTACAGTTAGCAATCTACTACTGTGCTTTTCATTGTACCAACCTTTATTATTTTTTACATCAATCATTCTTCTGTTTAGACCTAAAAACAACCAGTTTATAGGGGGGAAAAACACGACCTGTCACCACAAACAAAGTAGGAAAGACTCTTAAGAGTCTGGAGTATGTATGGAGGCTGTAGTCCTCCAAGCGGGTGGCTTAAGTTCGAATGTAACCGGTGGCTCCTTTCCCGCATGTTATTCCCCACTCTCTCTCTCCCTGATTTCCGACTCTATCCACTGTCCTATCTCTCGAATAAAAAATGAAGAGACTTATTTCATGCTAGCAACATTGTGAAATTACACTCTGAGCTTATTGCCAAAGTCAGTGAGGCTAAGACACAAACTGAAGGGGATGGGAATTATTTTTTAAGTTATATGGTCATAAACCAAACAGTAAAATTGCAGTTTAAGTACAGGTAGGTTTTGGACTATAAAAGCACAAAAACTTACCAAATCTAAGCCGTTACATATCTTTGGATAGCTTTTTGACATAGTTTCGATAAGAAGAAACAGTTGAACAAATGTTGAACCACACCATAGACAAAAAAACGTATCAGTGAGGTGTAGCCACCAATCTTTACCAACCATGCTCATAAATGAGCAGATGGGAGGAAACTACTGTATGTTGAAGTTCTTTTTGCACAGCACAGGATAACCAGCATGTCTCGTTACTGCACAGGTTGAACACTGACCCATTCATAGTCTGAGAATATCCCGTATTACTCAATCAACACATAATCTACCAAAATGATTGGACTTTATCAGTGGTGTAGTGATGCCTGGATAACCCCAGATATATTTATGCTCATATAGCAAAGAATAAACGGCCCTTGGCTACTCTTGCATATTACGTTCACCTTAAAATTGATCTTTACTATTTGGACATTGTCACTTCACTTATCTTGCAGTTTGTATACAAATTAAAACAAAAACATTTCAAATTTGGTCAATTTTGCTAAAAAAGGAAATGTCCATGTTGTGTTATAGACAAGCAATGTCGACTTGCTTATATCATCTTTTTCTTTTTCCATAACACTCAGCAGCAACATACAGGCAATCAGTTCTCATAAATGAGCCTTTGTCACTCTGGTTACCTTGGTGACGAGTCCCACCCCATCTATTATTGGATTGGTTGCAGCCATGGTGTAACCAAGCCACAACCACTGGTGTTGAAATATGAAGCCGATGCGAAAGTGCAAAATTTGTCTTGTAATGTTGCTTGCATGTATGTAATAAAAAAAATAAAAAAAGTTGTCAAGTGTCCACTTAAGGTTGGCTGCAGAAGCACCGAAAGTCACTTACACACCCCATTCAAAAAGCTAGTTTTTACAGCTTGGTTCAAAAAAACTAAATTGGTCTGATTAGCTCGTGTCTCCATGTCTACACTGTACGGGCGGTGAATTTTTTGACAACTCATTCATTTTGTTTTTTTATGAAGGATAAACTTTATTCACAATAATAAGGCCAGAAGATGACCTGATGGACAGGTGGGTGCAATATACCGGTTTGTCAAGAAGCTTAAAACCTGCCTCAACTCCAGCTATCAACTTGTCGTTTGGTTGACTGAGAGTTAGGTTGAGACAGCATTTTCCAGCATGGAACTGACCATCGATGGGACTCCAAAGCCAGTAACAGATGATGTCACTACAAGAAACAACAAGAAAAGCAATAATAGGATGACAGTTATGTATATTATAGTGTTCAAAAAGCAAAACCCATTCCAATAAAACAACTCTTACGTTCATTTAAAGTACAGTTAAGTAGCAGTTCGAGGCTTGAACTAAATGCTCTTCAGACCCTTTCTGTTTTAGTGATGAATGGAGACAGAGGAAGCCTGTGTGACAAAACAGGGAGCGTGACTTCCAGCTGGAAAGGGTTCCTTTCTCCTGGCAAAAAGAGTAAAGAGCCCCAAACAGAGATCCAGGCTTATTTTCTTTGCTCTCTTTCTGTTCGTAGTCTCAACTGTCTCTTCCCAAGATATTGTCACTTCTCTACTCCACACACATTCTAGTCCTTTCTCTATAGGTACAGTGATTGATTGCTATGCCAGAGCTTTAACCGATGAACCCACCCTATCCCTTCCAGTTTCCGATTTATTTACATTTATCAACAAATGTACCAGCAGTTCTGGCATTAAGGTTCATCTCAAAGCTCAGATGCAGCCCCATATCATTGTGGCATCTTCTTCTACACTGAAGCATAGGAAAAACCAAATGGCACAGAGACTAAACTTTGATGACCAGATATGAACAGATATGGTAGAGGCGTCAAGTTGGACTGTACATTAAGAACGTGTACTTTTACTTTCTATTGTGCTTCTTTGGGTTCGTGTCTTCATTGAACAGTACTTGGAAAGGGTTTGATTTCCCTTCTAGTCTTAATAATATTATATTTTTTATTCTGGGTGTAGAGACACTAGAATAGGGGCAGACAACTCCTTTTTAACTCAGACTCTCATTGGTTTTTATATAGGCTGGGGAACAGTGAATGAAAGCTTGTAATTGGCCAAATAAATTCCAGTGCAGTTGCCATGTTGATGTCTCAGAATCTGAGAAAATAATACATTATCAAAATATTACAGGAATAGAGTTATACATCAGGACACCGGCGGCATATTTAAAGTGATCTGAGGACCTGCATGGATGCATTTGGTTTTGGATTAAATATTTCTCTGGATTTGGATCATTTGGACACTTGCTGATGCCGTAAGACCGTTTTTGTTGGAATATTAAATTATGGGGAGTACAGAAAATCTTCAGTCAAAATACAGTAATTTCATATTTAGGTTTCTGATCTGACAGATGAGTAGATTGTGGCTAACACACAGCTGTTGAGTACACAATAGAGCGGATAAGACTTACTGAGCACACTTCTCATCACTAAGAAAGCCCTAAGAAAATACTTATTTTCATTTGGCAGCCAAGCATTAGCATGCACACAAGCCTTATGGCCTATGAAGCATGTTTATGACTCATAGACTAGCAACAACACATCTATGGTCACATAAAAAAGGTTAAACTCAAACTTTATTGTTTATATTTTTGTATTGACTTTAGTTATACTGAGTTGAATGGAACATGATGAACGTCTAAGCATTTTAGCAGGTATACAATAATATAGTTATCATATACATTTTGGTGAAAACCAGGACACTGGTTTTGAAGTTGAAAAAACAGCAAATAAGTATTGTTTTTCTGGGCTCCAAACACTTTTTCCAACAATGAACATCGTGAATTTTTCATTAGAAGCAACGCTACATCTGCCAGTGCAAACCACCAGAGCTGCTTTTAGTCTGTGTAATGACTTAAGCAACAGCTTCCCCTGACACTTTTCTGTTGGAATTGGAAGTAAGATAAAGTCTTCTGCTCTTACTTTCGAGAATCCACATTCACAACCATTATTTCTTCCCGTAACTGTTTGTGGCAGGTACTGTATGTCTGACCGAGAACACTTGAAACAAAGACAACCTTGTAAAATAAAGGATACATAAATCAAATAAATAAACAACATCACTTGATCTGTGATGAAACAACACATGTTTTGTACTCGTTAAAGCATAATCCTAACCTGAGAAAAAACAAGATATAATTTTTACGCAAACAAAAGGTTGCCAATGAGCTCACAGTGGCAATGCAAACACATTTACAGTATGTGATTCTTCATTTCCATCAACTAAGTTTAATGTGTAAGCATGCTAATACTGCAAATTAGCACTAAACATGGAGCACACATGAAAAAGCGGGGTACATTAAGAGTTCTGCAATTATTTGGTTAAGATCTAAAGCAGTGGAGAAGTCAATACATTGACTGGGTGATGACATCAAGGGAAAACTTGAGGGATTACCTAAACTCGTAGAAATCAATTTGAGGGGGAAAGGAATATCTACACCAAACGTTATTGCAATCTTGCAATAAATTCACTTACACCCCACAGATATTAAACCACTAATAGTCAAGACATCTCGAGAGTAACTAGGATTCCACAAACCAATGGATGTCTGTAAAGAGATTCAATGTCAATCCATTCGATGAATTCCTTCAGTAAAGCGGAAAGTGGAAGATCAAATGACTCTAGTTTAGATGCTAACAGTAATTTACATATCCAGTTGATCCCGCCCTCATCACGTCACATGACTTGACCAAACTGCCCCATGAATATTTTCTATTAAAAAAAGAAGACACTTCAAATCAAGAGTCCTGCCTACGGCCTTTTTATATTCCTGCATGTCCCTGTGGAAAGACATGACATTCGGGACAAAACAGCAATGCTAAAGAAGATCATTTTTGAATTAATGTCCTTTTTGATGTAATGATTCAACACTCAACAACACAACATCTGACCAATGATGCATCATATTTCAAATTCCCTGAATCTCTTCCCCCCATCTCTCTCTCTCTCTCTCTCTGATGCTGCTCATAGAGGGAAAAAAAAAATCTTATGTCATGCCTTCCTGCCCTCAGCTGTCAAACCCTCTGACACACACAAACACACAAACACACATACATACACAGACAAACGTTATTTACAGTATAATTACTTTCGTGACAGCTCAGATGCAAGCCCATCACTCAGTATTATCAAACTACCGAGGTGTGTAACAGTCTAAATATATAAGGCGGAAGGAAAAATGGTATAGACCCACACAAATGACCGGCGACAAACACACTGTTATACTGTAGATTTCTGTGGTCTATGCAGAGATTTCTACAGTCATCTCAGAAATAATATTGCAACCAGTTGTTTTCTGGAGGGTTTTTTTCTCTCATAAATTAAGCTATTCTATCAACGATTCTGAATTCATTAAGAGATTTTCTAAAATAAAAAATAAACACTTCATAGCCAGAATAATTAATTGAATCTGTTTTTTTTTTGTTTGTTTTTTTACCATTTCCATTACCGTTCAAATTCAGGCTTGAGTGCGGAATTTGGCAGGAAATGGCAGTCAGGGGATATTCATATGAGTTTCTAAAGGCTACAGTTACTATGCAAATCCAATGTAGATGACTGAGAGATTTGCACTCTCTCTCATCCTGCTGCTGTCTCTCTTCCATTCCCCCCATAACCTGAGCCACTAGAGCAGAACATGCACTTGTTTTTGCGTCATGCTTCAATTTTAAAGTTGCTGAGGGGCCTGCTGTGAGAAATCAGATGTAATTAGGCGGATGTTTGAGAGGCAGTTGGATATTAACATGGGTTTCGTCCCTCAACATGCTGTCGAATGGTAGGCACCTGTCTCCTGCAGTCACTTTATGTTTTCGAACAGATGTTCTTTAAGGCCCCCCGCCCCATTATGAAATAGTGGGACATAAGCTCTACTTGTAGTTCTTGTATGGTGGAGATAATGTGGTTTGAAAACATGTTGGAAGTAAAGGATTTTCCTCTATTACTTCCTTCTGGAGAGACATGATCACAAAATTAAAGGGGGCTGACATCTGTAACCCTTTCTCGTATAAATTATTTTTATGTACAATTCATATATTAACTAAATATTTACTATTTTTAATTGAACAGAATTGACATTTTGACTAAGGTGATTTACAAGACAGCTTTCTGTTATCAAATGAGTTTCAAACATTCAAGTCTCTGTCTCGAAAAATCATAATACCTTTGGTGACTCAAGATGTCAAAAATCTGTTTGGAACGTCAGATTGAAATACTTGTTTTTCTATGTCATGGAAAAAGCTGTAAACCCTTCAGATAACCTTACGTGAGTGTTCTGGCCTCATTATATATGTGCTGTGTAAATATGTAGAAAGGCAGATAAAAGCTCTCCTAACATCAAAACTCTGCAGACTGTTCTCTGTTGATCTCTATTTTATGTTATATATATGTATATAGTATATATATATTGTTTGTATTGCCGTTCTTACTTATTTTTTGTATTTCTTTATTATGTTTGTTACTTTAAAATGAAGTTACCGAGCCTCTGATGAGCACTATGGTAACTGGTACAACTACGACTGGGAAGAAATCCTGTCAAAAGGAGAAAACCTGAAAAGGGAATGCTTCGAGGAAAAATGGCAGAGACAGATTACAGATTAAGCGTGCCGCATCCAGCTCTCTAACTCTCTTCTCTGTCTCCTTTCTCATGGTAAACGCTGTCCTTTTCTATGTTCGGAAAAAAGTAGTGGGAAACAGTGAGTCAGGCTGGAGTGCTGAGAGCTGGACTCGACTGTTAATGCTGCCCAATGAATTAACAGTCGGTTCTGCTGGTTTACCATTTCAATGACTGGGAGGCTTGGGAAGGTAGCAAGCCCTGGACACAAAGAGATGCTTCAAAGCTCAAAAGCACTTTGGTTCACATCTACATGTCTAAATATTTGCTTCCAGGGACACAGAATGTTGTTTAAAAGTGGAAAGACATTACACTGTATGACAACACGTGAAAAATAAGGTTGTAGTTTGTAGTTACGTGCATAATTAAAATGTACAAATGGCTTAATTGTCTTCATTGTCATTTAAACAGAAACAGCTCATCACGATAACTGATACTGCTAACAAAGAAAACAATTAGTACATTAAAACATTTCTATTTCAAATTATATGTTTCAAAAGGATGCCAGATCTGAAAATGTCTGCAAATATTACCAATTAGAACAATTTTATTGTAAAATGATCTAGTTCTGATCCTTATTTATATCTCCATGAAAAGACAAAAACCAACATTACTTCAAGTGCAATAATTTACGGGAGACTTTACTTTCCCGGTAGCTGATTTCTTTGGCAGTGCTTTATTAAAATCTGCTTATCGCTAGTTACATAGAGACTAAACTACTTAAGGAGATTTCAGCTGTTAGCTGCTCACACAGTTTCCACTGTGACCGTTTTGGTTGTTCATATAACTTCACTTGGTGTTTTGATGTCATAATACCTCAAGTGATCAACCTCCAGCTGACATGATCAGTCTTGGTGAAGAGTTACTGGTCTACTTTTAGTACACTTCTGGGTCAATCAAGGCAAACTCCATGTTAAGTTGAGTTCAGTTTGTCTGTTACATTTGGACGAGCAGGAACCCTTAACTTATCCCACATGGCCCTTAAGACATAGAATTTGAGTATGATAGCCCTTCATTTATCTGATAACCAGATGGGATTGAAGAGTCTGAAGAGGTGTCAGCCGGGTTATGTAGCTCACTGGAGTCTAAATTTAAACAAGGGATTCAACCACTTGTTTCTCTTTTTAAGGACCTTGTTTTTACATTGATTTTGATTGTAGGTTTTCAGGAGTAAGTTTGTTGTGTGATGGAAGATTGAACAACTCAAAGCAGGTGAGCACTTTACTCCCCTCTGGGTTCTTTTACAAGCTACATCATCAGTGAGGCGAGCCCATCAACCAAGTCCTGATTACGAAGAGTACTTTACTGCACCCTCAAAGGAAGCCCGCTGAGGGTGCTATTTATAGAATACAAATGCTTAAGTCACATTTCAGAGCATCTTTCTACTTTTTAATATATTTGAAACCTCTTATAGAGAAACTGAAATTAATGTGGCAAACCGTGTACAAACTTTTATTAAATATTCAGGGTTTAAGGAGATGAATCCTTCATTACTATTAAGCACTGAACAAAAAGAAGATTTGAATACTCAAATAAACCACAGATAAAATGAATTCATCATTTAAGGCATGTTTTGCACCACAAATAAGAAAAACAAGAATTAAGATGCCAAGAATTTGCATTATTCAAATAGCATTGAACTGGTTGCATCTGCTAATGGCACAATTAATCATGCAGGCTACTGCATGTGTCACATACTTGGAAAAACACACTTTTTATTCCACATGGCAGGAAATTTCCCTCTACCACCGACCTCGCTTCCCTTTTCTGCTGCAGGAATATCTCTAGGCAGCCTCGCGAGACAATGGGGCACAATTACCCTGAGCAAAAAGCGCCATGGCACTGACAAATGTGGTTTTTACTGTGCAGGAGACATTATGCTCTCACATCAGAGTTAAATACCTCCTATTTATCTCAGCAAAGGCAAGAGAGAAAAGAGGAAAGGGGGAAAAAAAAGGAGTGAGTGATCAAGACAGACATGGGGGGGGGGGGGGGGGGGGGGGTATAGGCTGTGGGCTGTGGAGACATTGCAAAACCTTCCATGACAACCAAGGATTCTGCACCATTTCAGCTTATGTTTCTATTAGGGCCTGACCGATATGGGGTTTTATGGACTGATACCGATATTGGGAAGACAAAAAATCGGATCCCGAATAATCAGCCGATATCTTCCTTTTATCTATGTTCGATCTTTAGAGATAGATAGATTTAAATATACACGTTTATTGCTTTAATCACTCAAATGCAGTTATCAAACACTTGCTGAAAAGACATACAATGAAGACAAGATGGTCACTCAACTGGAGTAAGTAACTGCGCATGTTCGTCCATCACCGCTCGATACTCTGGACAAGTGATGGTGCTTGTTGTAATCCATATAGCACACTCTGCTGGTGAAAGCCAGAAAGAGAACTGCTGAAACTGAAATTGTACGTGTATAAATGTACCCCCACTGGATAGCACCAAAAATAATGAAGATATCGAGATCTATAAAACATTTGAATGACATTTCACCCTCACTGGCTGTGCCAGAAGTTTTATCAAACACACACACACACTTACATAATCATCCAAATATTCTTTGAGTAATTGTCATAATCATTTATTTTTGTTTCTCCATAAACAAAACTTTATTTTTAGAAATGCAGTGTCAGAATATGTTTAGTCAGTCAGTAATGGATGACACATCATTTCAGTTCCATAAAAAAGCATTTTATTTTCAACGATGACTCAGTTTGCCTGAAGGAAGAAGCCATTTGTCATATGTAATAGGTCAAAAAGTCCTAAAACACATGCACAACCTATCAACCTTAGCTCCAGTATGATGTTGAATAATGATGGAGTTTTTTATTTAAAGGAATGCGCTTCCTTAGAGCATACATGCCTCTAAAAATATTATGTTTCTGCTTTTATGATCAAGTAAATTCAAACATTAAAAACTGACATTTGACTTTCTGTGTTCCATGATGTCCATCATTTTCAGAGGATATCCTCTTCATGCATCATTTTCCTGTTCTCCTCCTGCTGTTGCCCTTGACCAGAGTTCTGGCCTCTGAACATGAGTCAGACTATAGGCTCTGGTCTTTGGTGTCCTACTGTTCCAAGAGAGAGGGGATGGGTCAAACAAAGGACAAATTCCCCCACAGGGACTAATACAGTATAAGTTAACCAAAGCCCCGAAACGACATCTCTATGTCACAGTGCATTCACAGCTTGTCTTGTTCCCTTATGGATTTGGTGTGGTCTACCTTTGTGCAAATGTTGCTTTTCCTAGACACCAGATGGATCTGCTGGGTGGAGCTCCTGCCTTTTCTTGAATTCCCAGGGACTCATGAATCAAGTTGTTTGTGTTCACTGTGACCATTAGCCTGGAAAGGGGTCATTTTTAGGGTCAGGGTATTTATTTCCCTCAAATAGCTTCCCTTATCCCTGCCTTGGTGGTCAGGTGAATTACAGCTTTATTTACCAGATAAACAGCAATGCCTATATTTTGAAGCAATTTGTTGTAAGAAGTATGTTACATAATTTGGTAGCATGAATACAAATATGTGCAGAAATGTAAATGCAAGACATGTCTACTTACCTAAAATAGAGGTGAGGTCATTCAAATCTGAAGACAGATCAGCAATTTCTAGTCAAAATAGGAAATAATAATGGCTGCAATATTTGTAATTGCAAAATAAAATATCTGTTGTTTCTGTTTAAATCTTTCATGCAAACATACAAAGCCTAAACACAATCCTGAAATATTATAGTTATGCTGTCTTAGCTACCTAGCATGTTGCATTATAATATTCATGACATATCAAGAAAACGTAATGCAGCATCTATGGTCTCCAAAATCGCACAAGACATCAAACTGAATGTCACACCGTTAGGCATTGCTTAATTTTCAGGAGCAACCAATTTCACACTGTAGGCTGGACTGTCTGTCTCTGTGCTCTCATTTGTGAAGGTTATCCAAATAAGACTGAAAGCCTTCACAGGCATGACTTCTGTTCGTGTTTTTCGTCACTCTCTAGCAATTTCTCATTCCTTCTTTTCATTTCTGAAGCCAAGTGATGAACGTGCAAAAGTCTTCCATCAGTTGTAACCCGGGGCCATTGCAGACGGGTTCAAGGTCAGTCAGAGCTTTGAGTGAGGTCGAGGAGCTCCTCTCCCAGCCCCTCTGTTGGAGCAGACACTGTGATTGCAGATAATTACCTCTACAACGTGTGATGTCTTGGGGGGTTCAATTGTGTTTGTGTGTTTTCATCCACTGGCTGCTGTCTTAACAACACTTGCAGCATTAATCATCAAAGTATTTCTTTTTTTAAAGTACGTGTTTTATAAGTTAAACACATTCAGCGTTTTGTCATTTGCCTGTGACTGCTGTCAATGCTTCTATCCTGCCTTTTGCCTCAATTTCCACTATGTTCCATTGTGTTCGAGCATATTTCATCTTCAGCATGAAGGTTCAATTTCAATCTTTGTTCCCAAATGACTCCTGGTGCTTATTATTGAAATTACATTTTCCTTCAGCATAATCATATAAAGTCCTTGATGGAATATCCTCCAGTTCTACCTTAGACTTATTGTTAACTACTGTAACTGTTAGCTTTACTGTTTTAGTCTTTGCCAATTTTTGTTGAGTCAGTGATTTTTTTATTTCATTTGCAGATGTATTTCTTTTGGTGCTAGTAGCCTATATAAAAAGTTTACAGGTACAAACCAAACAAACAGTGGACATTCCTAGAAACCAGATAGGACACTGTCAAGTCTTTCACGATCATCTTCAGTACAAAAAAACCCGTCTTTTATAATGTCTGTGTCACTGTGTCAGAGTTTGTGAAGCTCTCAAGCTCTCTGTGCGCTGAGGCATGACATAAGAGGAGCTCAGGGCGAAGGGTATTCAGGAAAAAAAAAAGCTTCCATAGTATTCAGTCTTAAGCATTTAGTGTATTGCATAGTGCAGCGGGCACTGGGGGGCTGGAGGAATTAATCCATGGCCCCTTTCATAAAGTTAGTGAATGCCCTGAGTGACGCTAGGAGAAAAGCACAAGGCCCAGCAGCGCTGCAAACTGATGATCCATGATGCCTTTATGCTATGCTAGTCTGCATCACTGTGCCTTCTTCTTCTCTCTCTTCATATGTTGTATCTGCTGACTACTTGACTGCACTCCATGAATACAGAGGTTAGTAGAAACCATTCGCTCAAAGACCCTTACCTCAAAGTTGTCTCTTGTGTTTACAGCTCACTAATGCAAGTCTGCACACCTCACTGTCTCTGTGGTTGAATAGTATGCAAAACACACTTCAAATAAAGGGTTACTATAAAAATGTGCCTGTGTGGACTTACAACTGTTGTGAAAGTGGAAGAACATGATTTGGCAACCATTTCCATCATAGCAAATTTACAAAATTAGTTGAAATAAACTGGCCAAATTAATCAAGGCCTGCCTGCTCCGACCTCCACCTCAGCGGCGGGGAAATGTGGACAACAGGAACGTGAGGAATACAAAGGAGAAATCCTTCCTTCATATTATCCCATATGCTCTTTTGTAAAGCATCTCAAGATAACACTCATGAATTGGCGCTAAACAAATAATGATTGATTGATTGAACTGCCTGTCGCAGTAGTATCACAAAGATGTACTTTAATTCCTAATAAAAAAAACAAACAGCCACTTGTTTCATAGATATAGTCATTGTAAGGTTACTGGCAAGGTTAAATGAAATGGCCAAAAGTTTTTCATCTCGAGAATTTGATGGCAAATTAAAAAATATATGCAAAAGTAAAATAAACACAAATGTTCTGCAAGTGAATAAAATGCCCTTCAAGAATGGCCATTACTAATCCATTTAAAGCTAATGAGCTGCAAACAAATGAACTATGCAAAGTCAAAAACACTATCACTATTTGGAAAACATTATACACAAGAATAAGACACAAAACATTAATTCAGGTATACATTCACCTGCGTCATCCATACAGTGTTTTCACAGTGTGGTGCTGCCCTTGCCATGTCTTCACTTTTTTTCACAGTTTGCCTTTTTTGTTTTGCCTGAAAAAGGATTTAACTTTTTATTTCATTTGACCAGGAGGTGTTGTCAATGTGGGAAAAAAAATTACTGTTACGGCGATTATACATTCTAAAAAGAGCAAGCATTGTGCTTACACTACAAGGGAAATTACTTCACAGGGTCTGCACAGAGACCAGAAAGGATAATGGATGATAGGGGGGGGAAAAACCTGAGTCATATGATAAAGCTGTTACAAGAATAGGCAAGAGGAAAGACATGAGTAGAAGTGACTGTACATGAGAAAGAGGAACAATTCAAGACTGGATCCCACCAAGGTTTCTGTATGGACAAAAATTGTTTTCTGGCTTTGAACTCCATGGTCATTATCTGTCATTAACTGTGAATGGGGAGCACTTTGAGTGGACAATGTAAATATCTGTAAAACGTGTGGATCCAGTAGTTGGCAGTAATACAACGATTAAAGGTGCCAACTGC
This sequence comes from Labrus mixtus, assembly GCF_963584025.1. Classification (NCBI taxonomy): domain Eukaryota; kingdom Metazoa; phylum Chordata; class Actinopteri; order Labriformes; family Labridae; genus Labrus; species Labrus mixtus. The sequence continues at coordinate 14,163,449 of NC_083618.1, read as the reverse complement.
CATAAAACCCAACAGAAGAGGTAGAGGCTTTTTGAGTGGGTACTGCTGCTCTGTAGCCTCTCACAGGGATTTTGTTTGGCTAACCTACTCAAAATAGCGTCTTATCAGGCTGAACATCATTTTAGGTTTTACTATCTACAGTAGCTTCAGTCCACCACAGAACAGTGGTGGCGTTGCAGAGGAAAGGATCTGTTAAAATAAAGCAAGTGTACTGGGTAATCTATTCCCCTTTCCACCTCCCTAAAAAGAGCACTTCTGTATTTTTCCCTCCATTGTGTGCCAGGAAGTGCGTACATAGTTGCTTTGTCAAATTTCTCTATTCTCCTTTTGTTTTCACCTTTATTTTTCACTGAAGCCTGACAGCTATTATTATTTTAAACACAGAACCAGGAGGAGTACAGGGGCATTAATATGAATGTGTATTTAATATAGCTCAGTTCTCCAAGTTGACCATTTTCGGACCCACTGACCAATTGTTGCTGGATTAAGTATAAAATACACCAAGACCAACAGACTGTTAAAATGCTGAAAGGCTTACAATTACACTAAGAGACGATGTCCTAAAAAACAGAACGTAGCAAATATTGCCTCACTAATAAAAAAACACAAAAGAAAAAGACAAAATATTTCCTTTTACCGGTTATGTCTGTGTGCAAAATCAAGATGTTTAATAGCAGTTATTTATGATGTTTAAGCCTCTAGGTTCATACCAGTCAACAGAGGTTCACTCAAGAAGGAAACAATGATTTTCTAATCCACAGACCACAATTTGAGTTTGGTGGAATTGTTAGCTGACATAAGCCATTTCCTTCATTTCAAAGGGTTTCTAAAGGCTGCAAGCTCCCAGATCCTCAAATGACCTAAATGTTGGAATGAGGAGAAATTTCAAGACGGTTGTTCAAATAGGGCTAATGATTTGGATGAAAAAAATGTGTCATCATGTCAGACAGCCTAAAATACAATTAATAAAAAAAACACCATTTTGAATGTTGATGTGATACATTAAATACAAAACTTGTTTGTATACGAGACTATAGGGGGTAAAGCTGTTTTCTTCAAAATAATTCCATCTTGCTGGAGGAAAAATCAATTAAAAGCATGTAATGTTCAAACAACACACATCAGTAAACCACAGTCTGTTTTATTCAATTGTTTTGGCCCCTAAGGGTGAACTGCTCTGGATAATTGTTACATTTTCCCATTATCTCAAAGTACTATCAAAATTGACAATTTGATTTTTCTAGTACACAATGCATAATCATGAAATCATTCAAAATGACCCCCGACTGCCTGAGGCGCAGCTAGTGTTCATTTTAATGGTCTCATGCTGCGGTTAACTCATTACTCTTATTACTGTTTGCAGGCTTCTGTATCTTCCAGGCTCATGGGACCTTTGCCTTAGGCAAGCGTTCAGAGAGTATCGTAGTTGGGAGCTCAAAGTATGACATGGAGTAGATTTGTCCCATATTGTAAAGGACATAGCTGGAAACCTGACCTTTGCTGGTCAAAGCCAATATAATCCCAGACTGTATAATAGACCCTCATTGGCAGGACATCAAGAAGTCATTTCAGTCTTCACTTGCATTGTGCCTGCATGTCTTATACCTCCAAGGACCAGAAGGTGTGCCAAGACTATCTAGAAATCTTCTTCAGACAATAACATCAGACTGAATTGATGATGAAGCTATATGGTTTGCGCTTCGCAAATGAAAGAAAACCGCTAAATTAATGAGTGAATCAAGAATTTCCTCCACACAGAGTGCAATGGCACAGTGAATGATCTGATTAACTTGAAAATGTAAAATATTGCCTTTGACCCTCATCCTTGATTATCAGTCAATTTGGACCCTACCAAACATCTGATTTGAGAGCGATATAACGTTTCTGTGGGTTGAAAACCTTAATGAGACATGTCTGCCTTATTTTTACGATGCTATATAGCTCGCAGAAAGACCTGGGCCCTCATTTACCAACAGTGCATAAACAAGGATCTGTGCATAATGAGTGCGTAAGAACATTCCCACACAAAGAGTGGAATTTATCAACTTGTACTTTTACTGGTGTGTAAATAGAAGCACAGCTCTGAGCATGCTTACGCACAGAATCTAGCGGTAGAACATTGAACACATTCTAAAGCCCAATTCACACATACTCTGTGTGCGCCGCGGTCCGTCAGCGCCGCGCACTACGTTGTACTTAGCTTCCACTCTAGTCAATCATTGTGTTCACACAGGGCGCGCTGCGGTCCGTCTCCGGAGCGTGCCACCAACGGCACTACGCTCTGCTCCGTTTCAGATACGCAGCGAGTCTATTTTGCCGGAGTACGCTGCAGTCACGCGTCAAGCTGGACAGAATATGACTGCCCGGACAGAAAGTCAGACAAGGAAATGCACAGAGCATCCAGTCAATTTCAAAATAAAACACAATATACGGACTCGCGATCGTATTTTTCAGCACTTTATCAACATTACGTCAAAACAGGCAATTAATTAACAACAATGCATCCTCAGAAAGACAAAGCAACATGTTGTTTGCATGTTTTTCTCTTTATTCCCGCGGGATCTTGTAGTTCTCCTGTGATGTGTCATGGGTGCGCTCCGCTGCGCTGACGTCCCAGAAACGGATCCAGTGTCCGTGGCGCTGACGGACTGCGGCGCACACGGAGTTTGTGTGAATTGCGGGTATGTTTCATTGGTAAGACAGAATGTAGAACACTTTCTACGCACTGAGGCCCCAGGGGTCTCATTTATAACCATTGCATACGCACAAAACAGGGCCTGAAACTGGCGTACGCCATTTCCCACGCAAACTCTGTGATGTATAAAAAAAAACCTGACGGTTTAATAAATCTGAATTATTATGTGCGCATGTATATTTTTGATATGGATTCCACGCACTGTTTTATAAATGAGAATCCAGTAATGGCAATGTTAGTAGTAACAACATGGACAAAGTAGGGCTAATTGATAATAATGAGTTGTGTTTGATGTCCTAGCTCCAGCCTTCCTGGTCACTGATATAATGTATCTTTCCATTTCCAAAATATCAGCTCAGCACTGAGATTAATCAGCTTTTGGTTAAGAAAAAAATGGATGCATTTTATACAGCTCTTGTTGTGAAGGACACTCTCTTGTAGCTCATTGAGTTTGGTGAGGGAATCATCTCATTGCAGGGTCAGGTGTGTGTGTCTCATTGGCTCTGATTAAGGCAAGGTGTGGTTATATATACCTTTAGGTGTCAGTATACTCATTATCTCACCATCAGAGATACCTATGTGTGTTTTGCTTGCCAATCCCGGCTGCTCTAAGATTGTGTTTGACTGCTGGGTTTTTCCAACCTAGCGTTATTTATTTCTCTTTTTACACAGGCTGGGTGGCCAATGTGTTAACTATGTCTCCAGAAATTCTAATTTCTAGTCAGCTCGGCAGCAGTGGTTTAGTTTCTCTTTATCTCTGTCCAAGTTTTAGCTTGTTGTCATATTTCCCTCCCAACTTAAAACACAGCAAAACATGTCAGTTTTGCGTACATGTATCCTGATAAAATTATGATAAAATATTCCAGCATTAGAAAATATGAGCAACTAATTCTGCTGCCCTCAATGCATGCAGTGTCAGGTCTAAGTCCATGTACGAGTCTGTACGTCTACATGGAGTCTACTGGAACTGATTCAGTTCAGTGGACCAGAGGATTCGGACTAGCCTGACTGCCTCTGACTCACAGAGAGAAGGAGAGCAAATGGAGGATATGACCTTAAGTCTACCCTCCATCCATCTCTAACCATTCATTCAACCATTCTTAATGGGATACTCTAACCTGGCTGTTTAACACACATTAACATCATAACTCCCCTCAGCTGGAAGCTCTGTTTTGGAAGGTTTTGGTTATTGTGTTGTTTGGCATTTTGAAATATGTTTGGAATAACCTTTTGTGATTCAGTCAAAATACAACGAGTTCTACTTAGAAGTACATTTAGTATGTTAAACTGTCATGCCTCTAACGACAAGATATTTAGTTCAACATAAATGCACGTTCAGATATATGTTAAAAACAGCCAAACTACAAAATTAAAACAATTGCTCCATTTTTAATTGTGTGCCAATGTCAGGGACCTTGGATTGCTAACACTGGCCATAAATCTCCCTTACACTCAACTAATTTATTTTCAACCTGAACATTTAATTTTTTGAGTAATCAATCAATCTTCTTTTTTTCTTTTAAACACAGACCTTTTAAATCAATCTTTGTGGTATATTGGTAAAAGTGAGTGTCGATGTATGGCTGATCAGACAGTTAATTCATTTTGTTTATCCGTTTACGCCTTACAATGTGCCTTGCAACAGAATTAAATCTGAAACATCAAGGTCTGAGGGACAAACATTTTTTCAAAAGATGATAAATGACATCCAGAACAGACAGGAAGATGGCTTCAAATAGCCGCTTTCTACACACGAAAGTTCAGAACTTACTAATTTGTTTAAGAGCAACAACAATTACGCGTCTACGACCAGTAACAAATCACAGTGATAGTGTCCAATGACTGTGATCAATTGAAGGATTGACTGTGATCAATTTGGATGATAATAATATCCTATCTAAATATCAGTTGGGTTTTAGGAAACAACAATAACTGCTAAGCAAAATTCAACTATTAAGAGAGCACTAAGGCCTCAATGAAAAATACCCTCTTTCCACAGTTCGAGTACACTAACGTTGCTCAACGTCAAGCAGCTGAATGGCCCACTGGTTTTTCACTGCCTCCTCTCTCCTGCCTTTTATAACCAGGCCCCAGATTACTAAATTGCAACAGGTGTGCTCAATTGTTGGCTGCACTGAGGCGCAGAAGCAGCACCTGGAGAGCAGACAAGAGAGAGAAGGACAGAGAACACAAAAACAAACAAGACAGCACAAGGTGACACACCTTGTCATGTAAATATTAATATTTTACTTATCCTACATCAACTTTTGCAGACTGCTTTAATGTTTATACAATAAAAACAATCTACCTCTTGTCAATTAAACCATCTGAGGCATTGTCATGTTCACTTGAGCATCTTTTGCAATCCTTTGCACTGTACTATTGTCTTATGTAAGCTTGTACACAATAGTTTTTATTTTATTTTTATAATTCAACGTTTAAGGTTTATATATGGGACCAATTTATCGGAGTGAAATTCCTTGTATGTTATAACAGTCAGAATGTAATTGTAGTACCAAATAGTACCACAAGGTGGTGTGTCTGCTGTGTTTTGAGTTGTGACAGAGGGTGCATCCGAATTACCAAGTACCTACTCAATCTGTCAGTAGGCAGTAGACAGTACCTACTATATGTTCTGTATACTGTTTAGTACCTACTATTCAGTAGGCGCGCACAGTAGGTAGATATTTGTTCCTACTTCGTCTGATTCATTCAGTAAGGAAGTGGCGTCATTTACGTTACCCGAACCGGCCGCATCCACCTGTTTTTTTGGAGGTTTTTTTGTTTAGCTTTACTCAAGAGCGCATATACAGTCAAGTAAAAAACAACAATATCACAATGTAAATCAAGTAAAAACAGATTAAAAAACATACAGTACATGAAGGAAAGTAAATAAATAAATAAACCAATAAAGACGTATTTAAATAGTGAAATCATTATTTAAATAGAGGGGGAAAGGTTTTATAATAATGCACAGACATTTGTTATATTTTCTGTTGTTAATTAAAAGTAGCGATTTCAGTCGGGACTTTAACTCTAGATTCAAAATTGATTCAATTAATCCACGCTCGTTTGTTTTGATTTGGAGGCGCACGTGAAGTGACGTTTTACGTTTAACTTCACACAGCACTGTGGGTGGTAAAATACAATTCATTTCCTGAAAGGATGCATCCGATCCATACTGCATAAAACCCGGAAGTTAGTATCCATACTGAAATGTTCAGTATACTGAGGTGGACACAAAAAATGCACACTGAATGACCACGAAAGCTCAGTATACTGAAACTCCCTACTGAAAAGTACGTACTGCCTACTGAACTGTGGCTATTTGGAAAGGACCAGAGAAAGTTGTTATCTCTGACAGCCATCTTGCATGTGTGCAAGACCTTGAGAGGATTCACAACCTCAGTGACGAGTTGGTACTTGTTATGTCCATATCATGTATGATTCGTGAATATAGTGCCGTAGAGACCTGGCATTGTATGGTCTATAATAATATTTTAGAATAAAAGTGCAGTATGGGAATCCATACTCTGTTATCTGTCAACCATCTGATGCTAACCTGCTATACCAGGACTTCTGTTAATTGCTACCTCCTGCTAGCTTCAATACGTTTACAATGTGTAAACGTACCTAGCTATTAAGCTCATTTTGAACCTGATTCTGATGCATGTTTTACCTTCAACTGGTGATGCCTGCAGTTTGGACAGCGCTGCAGATGGAACTAGAATAGACAAAATCATCAGTCATTTCAGAATTTGCAAGAAAAGAAATGTTGATCTTAGTAGGAACTCAAACAGCCATATACTCTTACTTCTCATGTGTCTCAAATATCCCAAAACACCAAATGAATTCACAATAATAATAATACTACTCACTATGTATGAATATGCCAGTGTTTAGGTGAACAAAGTGTGCTAAATGATGCAATTTGTGTTTAGAGATTTAATAAAGGTTCACCACATTTTGGCACTCAGATGTTGTGATAATGAATCAACCTTTTGAAGTTTGGAGTTCAAGAACATTGTGAAGCAATACAGTAAATCTTGGAAATGAAGTGCAGGCGACAGTGTGTGGGAGCCTTTCTTTTGATTGTGGACTGTTCTCTTATGCACCTGTCCAGGGGCCTGTACTACGAAGCAGGATTTGGGGTTGGTGAGATAACTTCAGGGTTACCCCTGGGGTTTCACTTTTTGACTGCTGTGTGTATGATGTGAACACAGTGTTGGATTCGGATCACAGGTAAAACTTGATGTGTAATAGTTTGATTTTCCCAGAAGAATCAGAGGTTTTGTGAATGTTGTGAACTTGAAAACTGGGGTTTGTCTTTACAGTTTAGAGAAAAGGGAGGAAGCTTTCATGAAATGTGTCTTAGCAATTGTAAAACTGTAAAAGCATTTTTGTCTTGCACAACTCATAACAGCACATTTCTTTTCAATAATTACAGAATTGTCTTATTTTAAATCCATAGTTGTTTTTGTAGAATGATCGAGGGTCGAGTTACTTTTACCACACAAGTTTATTGTAGGCAACTAACATACAACTCAGTTTCAGACGAGGCAATAGTGCCATGTTCTGTCTGCCGTAAAGCAGTCTTTTGCCGTAAACATAACGCTTTACTAACAACTCCTGTAACAGTCTTTAACTTGGAATACTGTCATCTACATGTATATGTGACCGTTTTTATTCGCCTTTCTCTGCCCTTGTTTGATTAATATGGAACTTTGACTTCCATTACCCTGTATTCAGGGTTCAGCAGAGACCAGAAATTATTCTTTCACCTTCAAAACAAGTCCCTTGTGTAAACAAGGGTTGACAGGATACCATGACACACCCAACCCACAAACACACACACACACCTTCTACAAGCCCGGCATTTAGTAAAGTGTGTTATTGTTCCACTGAAAGACTGGTGCTCCCCTGGTACTCTGACTTAATGACCTCCTTTGGTTTCCAGCAGGTTACTGCTTTCCTCAAAGGCTTATGATTAATGGTTTACCATCATAAAAGTAGGTCATCACTGACAGCTTCATTATAACCACATATGAATAGACCAACTAAGAGTTGTCAGCTTGTAAAAATGGCTCTATTAGTTCAGTCAAATGAAGTTATACTTTACAAAAATGTAAAAAAAATAAAAAATAAAAAATAGGTCAAAGGTCTTGTTCTGAACTACACTCCACTTACACATTTCAGCAGCAAACCTCTTTGACAATCTTCTGATACCTCACACAGGAGCTAAATTTAAAGCAAACACATCCCCTTCAGGCTACATTTTACCATTCCAATGCTGCCATTACAAACCTTCTTGATATTTGCTTTTTCCGTGTACGTGCAAGGTCAAAATCACATTTGGATAATCTCAAATCCATCATCCTCCTCATTGTTATGATAAGCAGTCAATATAAAATATGCTGAGCTGTGTGTTGAACTGCGCACTGGAGCCATTTCAAGATGACAGCTGCATTGTGTAGTTGGAATAAAGCCACATAAAGTAATAATTGAGTGTTTCCTTCTTTTCTCGCCACCAAGATTTGGGTTCAAACTGCTGCACAACAAAGTCTATAAATCACACTGTCAATCTGTGTAACAAAGAAGTGCTGTGAGTATGCTGAAATGTTTGTATTAGTTGGTTTGGGTAATATGGATATGTGTATGCTCAATGAATGCAGTGATTGATGCACGCAGGGCTGCTGCTCCATCTGAGAATTCAAATGTTGATGCATTGGTTAATGATGGCCTTGGAATTGGCAACTTGATTGATGTTCTGGCAGGATAGAATTAAACCAACCGGCCGAATACATCCGTATTGCATGTATTTATGTACTGAGTTTGAGTAGTTCCAGAGTGAAAGAAGCAAAAGAAAAGAAAAGACCACCAGCCTCAGACTCCCAGCATGCCCTGCAGTAGTTCGTACCTTTGTGTGAATGTTAATGAATTAATTAACAGGAAGAAAACCACAGTTCGCAGGATATCAGTGAAGCTGTCACTGAGGAGGAGGGGCAAAGTGGGGTAGGAAGGGATGTACATGATACTGAGGCCAGACTGCCAGCCAGACAGAGAAACTGTGGCCAAAAAGCTAGAGTCAAATGGCCAAGAGACCTGACACGGTGACCACAACAGTGCCATGTACTTAAGGGTTACTTGAGAGGTGGATTCAGAATCGTCTCATTGGTTCATTGGGCTAGGATGAAGGTTAAGCCAATAGAAGCATAATTGAGAGGAAGTTTGTTTTTTTTCCGGAAATTTGAAAGAGATAATAAATACATTCAAACTTAAAGGTGAGCGATTTTAAGGGATTACTAGCAGATTAGTGAAATCACATGTATCAAATGTAAGCGTCTGCTGTGGCCTAGCTTCTATATGCCTGTAATTCTATAATCATTCTTTCCTTGCAACCGAAGCAATGCAGGGTTAAGTGTCTTGCCCAAGGAAACATCGGACATGTTGCTGAGCTGGGGATCGAACCCTCAACCTTCCAGTTGAGAGGCGACAACTCTACCAACTGAGCCACAGCCGCTTTGTGTTTGTATAAAAATATAATCAATCAATCATAATCCCCTGATGATTGGCCAGAGAGGATGTTTCTTGGGATTTCTGTGTGATCTGATTGGTTGAAGGTGTCTTTACCTGTGCATTCTGAGTTCCGGTGGAGAAGTGCATTATCGTTGCAAAAGACTGTATGTAGCGTTTTGCAAAAGTGTGAATCTGAGAAAATGCACATGGTTGTTCAAATCTAGGCTGACATTTTGCTCCTTGCTCCTTCCTCGAGTTTGAGTTGAGTTTTGACAAACAGGGCCCTAGTTTCAGGAACTGTGTTGCATTTAAATGCATCAATAATAATGTTGTCCTCTTGTATATATGCAGACATGAAAAATGCATCATTCCTCAGTCCCTTTGACAAGTCCTCCAACATTAATAAATAGGTTCCCATCATCGGCCATTTTACAACGGTTGTCACAGAACCAGTACTTTTGGCAAAAAAAAAATCACATAACAAATCTGTTTTGTTCCCTTCCTGTGTCCCCGCCTTTTCAAACTTTACTGTAATGAATTGGCATGAATGACAAGAAGGCAGAGTAGCGAGAAGCCTTTTCCATGTCTCCATTAGCGGCTCCTGTGTTTCTAGAGAGGCATCAAAGAGAGAGGAGCAGGACAACGCAGGGGGGAGGCAGGCTGTAAGCTTCAAGCTGCACACAGAGATAAAGACCAGACATATCTGCGAGTGTGTGTGCGTATGTGTGCATGTGTTTGTGTGTGTGTGTGTGTGTGTGTGTGTTTGAGGGATTAGGCTGACTTTGACTGGCTCTGCTCCATTGTGACAGCAGCTCCTAAGTAGCTGCACACCGCCACATGATGGACAGGGCTTGGAATTGCACAGATAATGCCTTGTGCTCTCTCTCTCTCTCTCTCTCTCTCTCTCTCTCTCTCTCTCTCTCTCTCTTTCTCTCTCCCCCCTCTCTCTATATTTCTTTCTTACTCGCTCGCTCACTCTCCCTCTCTCTTACTCACTGTGTAGTGTCTGGGTGATAATGTCACTTAGCCCCAGGATGCTCAAGCCTTACAAATGTGTGTGACTGGAAAAACATGGGCCATGAGCATTGAAGGTCATTGGATCTTGAGACTAAGCAAATATATACAATTCAGTCATTTGATTTTAGGCTCAAAGCCGAACCCCAATAATTTCGTAAACCAAACTAGATTAGGTCAGCTAGGTGAACTAGTCTATGAAGCCTTTCTGTGTCTAAAGAAGGAGCTGAGAGACGGATAAAGTACCTCAAATAATGTAATTTAAGGAAGTATCCGTTGGGTCGAAGACTACAAGACTGAAAACAAAAGCTTGTTAGGATAGAAGCGAGGTTACTGTCTCATATTTGGCCACCAAGATGGAATAATGTAGTAGTAGGTTTTGATAAGAAAGATTAAGACATAGAACAAAAATCTATTGTTTGACATCCATTGTTTATAAAGCCCAGATAAAGTCCCTTCAGCATGTTTCGGAAATACAACTGGATTATAAATGACCAGCAACCTGATTTAAGAGTTGTCTTTATTAAGAGTTGTACAAACGTGTTTCACTGGTCAGACTTTCACTAACTCTTTGCTAAGTCCTGCCATGCCTAGCTTTTGTGTGTGCGTGCGTGCGTGTGTGTGCCTGCGTGCCTGTGTGTGTGTGTGTGTGTGTGTGTGTGTGTGTGTGTGCCTGCGTGTGTGTGTGTGTGTGTGTGTGTGTGTGTGTGTGTGTGTGCCTGCGTGTGCGTGCGTGTGTGTGCCTGCGTGTGTGTGTGTGCCTGCGTGTGTGTGCCTGCGTGTGTGTGTGTGTGCGTGCGTGTGTGTGCCTGCGTGTGTGGGTGGATGTGTGTGTGTGTGTGTGTGGTCAATGTAAAAATGCATCATGTGTTCATGGCAGACTATCTTCCTGCCTCACTAAATCTTCCTATGGTTACAGTTTGGTTAGGTTTGGGTATAACAGCTACTTCCTTCAAGGAAAAGATCAATGTTTGGTTCAAAACAATAAGAAACCATTGAGTGACAAATGAGACACAAATCCTGAAAATTCTTTCACAGTCACAATGAAGGACATGTGTCAATGTTTGTATCTTACACTATTTGACTATTTCACAATGTGTTGGGATTTGGCTCGCCAGGAAGATAAAAAACAAAGCTCACAACTCGATTCTTTTTTTTTTTTTTTAACTTTTGCTATGTTTATTGAATGTAATTTAATTTTGATTTTAATGTACTTTATTAATCCCCAAGTGGAAATTAAACTTTTCACTCTGTAATTGTGTGTAATTGTATAGGCCAAAATACACTCACAAGACCAAGAGTAAGGAGGTCGCAAAGGGAGCAGTACTGTGAGCAATTGGGGATTTGCCTTGCCCAAGTGCACCTCGGCAGTGGTCAGGAAGTGAAATGACACCTCTCCAGCACCAGTCCCAATTATCATACTTTTAGTAAAACAGGGTGGTTGCCAATACAAGTCTCAATTGACTGAGCTATTGCCGCCCTGGCTCAATTAAAAGTTAATCCTGCGTCTTGCAAAACAAAATAAAGAAAAAAACGTTTTTATTTTATGTACTTGGGTATCAGTGTGACAATTGATCTTAGCATATACCTGTCCAGTATGGCAGCTTGTCATGGTGAAGAGACGATGATGGCAGTTGAAAATCACTTACCCCACTATCTCCAAATGTAATTTCACTGTATCAGAGTGTCACCATGTCTCCCCTCCAGAGGCTCTTCATATATGGTTTAATCAGTTGTGTTTGACATGCAGCGTACTACTGAGCTCAGAGCTGCACACATTAAGCTTGAAAACATATTTCAGCATGCCAGCAGTCGCGTGACAGAGGAACGGGGGTCTGCAGCAGGCGTCATCAGCCTCACCAAATCAAGTCATTAGGCTTTGATGTGGACACGCTGAAGAAAGAAAAAAAAAAAAATAGAAACACTTCCTATGAGATGCTTGTGTTAGATTTAAAAACGTTTCATAGGGCACTCTTGAAAGATGAAAATTGAAGAATGAATGAGTTACAACAAATGACAACTGGATTATTAAAAAAAAAAAAAAAAATCTTATTGGTGTAATTCAAAGGTTTTAATTGTATTCAACAAACTCTGAAAAGTCCCCTTTCAAGATGTGAGATAAGATAGTTAATGGCTTTTTGACATTGCAGGTGCTTAATTTGTGTACTCTAACCTGCGGCATATAGAGTCTAAAACAGTCGAGGACATTTACAGCTGTCCTGTCTAATCAACACAACAAAGTGAAAATGCAAAGGCTCTGAAGGACATTCAAAGTAATTCTCCAGCCCTTACTCGGTAGTATGATAATGTTCAACCTTTACTTCAGTCAAGTAGAATACAATCCCCCAGGCATTGGATGAAGTCAAACTTATTCAAATATATTACTAGGATGACAGTTTCATTTCTTTTTTGTCTATTTTATTATTTGTATTCTGTGGGATGCAGCTGAAATGTGACCCATGCACACTGTCTTATTGTGTTATATTATGCAAAGGTGTACGGAGTAGATCTTTAAACATGAAACAATAAAGTTTTTCTCTATATGTGTGTTTGAGCTTATGCTTTGTGTTCTCCTGACCTGCTGTGTATGACTACAGTCTACAGTGCATGTGTGTTTGCGTGCAATGCAAAACTGTGTGTATAAATATGCATGCGTGCTTGTGTATGTGTGTGTTTGTGCGTGATTGTTAGTGAGAGGCCAAGGCTTTTGTCTGTGTCCACTGCAGTGCATTATTCTTCATTAGAAACAGATGAGTGAGTCTGTCTATTCCAGGACTGCCCCTGGGTTCAAGTCAATCCACCACCCCGGCACCCACACACATACACACGCCGACAACAAATGCACACACACATGCTCTCATACACACATTCACATTATGCACAGTGTCTGTTTTTGACAATGAGAACTGAATCACATGCAGAGATTTGCATTATGGAACTGTAGCTCAGCCAACACGACAGATTCTTCTCAGAATATGAACACAGCTAGAACACAATATGCTCCATTAGCATTTCAGTCAACAACCTTTTCATTTTTTGATCTTCTTTAATGAATAATGCGCAATTAAATGCTTCACTTGTTAAAATGGTAACATCTAAGCAAAATAAGGTGCTAATCCGTTTTATTAAATAATGTACAGTTACTTGAATTAAAATTTATGGTAGGTTATTTAAAATCTAATATTATTTTGGTTTATGGTCATCTTTAAAGAAGAGAAGAGTAGACTTTGATGGTGAATAAAGTGGCCCCTCCTTTCGGAGCTCAATGGGGGAAATGGAGAGCAGTGATGGCAGCAGCATTAGCAAGAACAAAAATGTGAGTCTGTGAAATAAAACATTATTTTCCTGGCAGCTGTGTCTTAAAAGAACTAATAAACGCAGTATTCACAAGTAAACAGTGCCTGATTTTGTCTGAATCCAGCACATGTGATGCTTCATCGTGCTACCTGTGTGCTACCTTTGAGAGGTGAAGACAGAGACACCTGATTGCTGTTTTTTCTTCTTCTGTGTTTCCACATGTGTGATGTTATGTGCTGGGGGCTACAAATCACTGACCCAAGGTTAAAATCCATAATCAACCTGAACATGCCAAAATAACAAAATACAGAGAGAGGGCAGGTATCTAGTATGCCATAAGAGATGATTGAGAGGGATTGTTTTTGTATAAGCAGAGTTCTTCATTCAGAATCCTACTCATACCTTTAAGATTAAACTTTAACTTTTGGTTAGCTATAATGCCAAATCACCCAGGGGAAAAATGTGCCTCTTGCAAAAAAAAAAAAAAAAAACGTACAAAGAAAATGCAACATATACTCTGTGATTACTTATTCAGTTATTTACAAGTCTAGAATATCACTTTCACGCTATCTTAAATGAAAAATAATTCCTCATTTGGGAGCTCATGCGGGGAAAAACCTTTAAGGCCCCCGTCAGCCATTTCTCATTGAGGCTTTTCTAAGCTATAACTGGAGGAATATAAATTAAATTCAGCAAGGATAGACTTGCATGATGAGCCTCCCTGCTATCTCACAAGGATTTGGCTGAAAATTACCTACCTCCTCTGTGCAGGCTATTTGCTGGGATGGAATTAACCAATATGCTAACACCTCACTATTTTTGCTAACTCAGGACGGATGAAGCTTTAGGGTTTGTTTTAGGGCGGCTATCTGGTATGAGGGAATCTTTTTTAACTTTAAAAATGAATTTCCAAATTATCTCTGTTAAGCTTAACATCTTACACCGGGACAATGAGGAAGTGAGACTCCATGTGTCTGTAATTCTTCCTCTAAAATGTAGAATTATGAATTTGACCCTGGTTAGCGTTGCTCTATTTGTACAATCTTTTAAATATCGATAGTAAACTAATAGTTTTAAGCCTGCATAAGGCAATGTTGCAGTGGTGAGGATTGCAAAGGATGCTTAAATAAACATAATAATCAATGATTTAATTATGTAAGAACTGGGCTAAACTTACATTAAAATAATGTGCATAGGTTCATCACAGATGAGGGAATGTGCTGTCCATAAAGTAAATTATAATAAATAATCTTATTTACGGCACAGTGGATGTTTGTGTCACAGGGTTATTTCAATGTGAATATCAATCTGACATCCAGCTGTGCATAGTAAAGTAGGCACATGCTCAGCACATGCTGACTTTACTATAAACAGGGCTTCCAATGAGATTGCTCTGTAAAAAGACAAGAGGGGATTTTGCCTTCTGCAGCCTCAAAGTCCAATAGCACCACTTTAGAGACAAAGACATACTGAGAAACGAGTGACGATGAGGAGGGCAGATTACATAAGTCACCTCACATGCCTGACTGTGTGACTGCAAAACGCCCAAGAGACTGAGGGATGGAGGAAGCAACGCAAGAGAGAGGAGAGGAGATGGGGGAAGCGGAGTAAATTGGAGAAAATTAAGTGTAAGAGGGGAGGGAAGAGGGATTTGAGAGAGAGAGAGAGAGATGGAGTGAGTGAGAGGGAAAGAGAGGGGAAGGCTGATGAGAGGTTTATAAAAAGGAAAGTGAAGATGATGTAGAGGGCGTATGAAGTGGGCCTCTGTCATTCTATTTAACACCATCCGCCTAGCTTCAAAGACGGGGAAATAGACTATGGCTGCAGAGGGCTCAGATACACAGCCTGCAAACCATTTTTCAGATACAGCATTGCTTAAGAAAATGCTGACAATAATGACAAAATGTTGGAAACAAGTGAATTGGAAGGCAGATTGATGACCCAATTCAAATTGCTTGGCCACAATGTGTCAGAGATTATTTTTGTAATTATTTTTGTACTAATTTTGGTAAGTGCTGCATTCATCCTGCAGCAAAATAAATAGTAATTAAATGATGAAACAGTATATAGTTCCTGCTTTTTAAGAAACCCACATTGTTTTTATATCCCGAAGTGGTTTAATGCAGAAGATACTTGTGTCGTCAAAATAACATGACTAAGGGCTGAAATGACATGTAAGCGAGGTTCCTTTTTTGGAGAGATTTGGTTCATCCTCCACTGCCACACAGACAATTTTACAAATCCAAATCACTGGAGCTGCTGAGGATTAAGTGGCTTGCTCAAGGACACTTCAGAAAGAGAGATGCTTTTTTTAAATTCCTTTGGCTGGAAGGCAAACTCCCCACTGACTTATCCCCTCCAGTGGTGCAGTGTTACTGACAAATTTATTCAAGTGCTTTCCCTAAATGCATACTCTAAGCACTCAGGGGTTAATGTATATATTTTTTATTCTATTATTCTTGCATCACAGTTTACGGGGAAATATTACATTTTAAATACTAAATGTTTACAGCTGTATATATTGGATACTGGCTCTGTAAATTCCATATGTTTAACATGAACTCGTACCCCACACACAGCATAGTAAGTGGAAGATTGGTCAAGCTATTAGACAATTGATCAGCTTTTAAAGCATTAGAATTGAATCAATAACAGAACAGTAAACTGAAACATTTGGGAGCTTTGGACTTTTTTTTTTTTACTATAGATGTGAAGGTGTCACTTTGGGTTTTAGTCAATTTTGAGGTGGGCATTTGAATATTTTCGGATGTTTATACAAGCGTATCAATTAGTTGATTAATATAAAACTTAAATATAAGTTATAAACACATTAAATACGTAAGTTAGTAATCAATCAGTAGTACAGAAACAATGTAACAGTCACAGTACATTTTCTTCGCGTACTTTTTACTTTCGTACCCTGAGGACGCTCAGCTGTAATGGAATATTTTTGTATGGTCTTCAGGATCTGAATTCATTTTCCATTAATGTTCTATTCTTCTGTGTCAGTGTTTAAGCTTGATGACACTAACTGAAACCCTTGTGACATAGCTAAACTTGCATTTTTTTTTTTACCAAAAATGGGAGGTCATGAAACACAATTGGACAGATTTTGTAGAGGAAAGAGCAGCTAACAGAGAAAGTGGAGAGGAAGCGTCATTGGCAGGAGAAATTAGAGAAGAGAGTGCTGAAGGCAACAACACATGGGGAGGCGTCAGGGACAAGAATAGAGGGGATAAAAAAGTAATAAGGATGGCAGAACTGAAGGGCAACTCCACTTCCTGTATTAAATATTTTTAAGTAAAGGGGACATACCACTGTCTCAATGCAATAATTGGCAGCCAGGAGTCGCCTTCAGTGCTGTTTTTATGCTTCAATTCCTGTTTTTCTGTGACATTTGACAGGTTTGTTTTAGAGGCTAAACAAAAGGTACAAAGTCAATACCGGAGAGTAAATCCCACATGAAGGGAGATTAGCCTCAGATTAGCCTTCTCTTGTTATTATTTTCAGTGACACTGATCAACATGGGAGTGTGATGGTCTTGAGTTTGCGAGGGATTTACTGAAGGTTACACTGATTTCCAGTCATTCAGATGGCTTTGATTGTTTGTGAGCTTTTTAATGCCCCACATATTGCCACATCCAAATATACAAACAGCAGTTACAGACCCAACCAGCAGATGTCCCTGTTGGCCTACAAAACAGATGTGGCCACAAATCTTATTGAGTATGTGGTGAGAAATCACAAAATAAAATAAATGCATATTCCTTTCTATCTGCTGGGAAAGACCTGAACATAAAGCGGTACTCACATTTTAAGGTTAAAGGTCTTATACTGAAACTATGGCCTAAGAGGATAAAGATGTTAAGCTCGTGAAAACAATTTAACACTATTAGCTGCATTGATCACAAAAGTGATGTCGGTGACCACTGATTGACTACCATTATAACCATCTGGTTTAATAGATAGCATCCCCCCACACAACAATGTACAGCAACCAGCCTGTTTCTTTCTTTACAGCTTGTAATAATGGGCCATTATGAGCTCCCATAGCACAGATTGACCTTAATGAAATTAGGCAGACCTCAGAAACTCATTCACACACAAACTACAATACACACATTATCACGTCCACTGTGCACGCTAGAACACAAACAGGTGGGCACACAGACACACACAGGAAATTATATTACTCATACACAGCTGTGGAGCAGGACCGTAGAACCGTTTCACTCGTGTACATTCATATCTCAGCACGTCAGTTTAGATTATGGGGATCACTATTTAATCACATTTTGTATGCATTGTAAGAAATATTGATCAATTTGTGCAAAATCTATGATGGCTAATTCATCTTATAGATGCCCTGATTTTGTACTGGCAGTGAAAGGAGCTATATCATTTGATCTTCATGCAGAGTAGAATAACCTCCAGCTGTTTTGTAAACACAGCTGGGTTCCTGTTTTAATTAATACACATTGAAGCAGCCTGCCTAGTCTTTGGCCACAGCAGCTACACTTGTCTACAACCTGGATGGTATTTGATGAAAAAGCATATCCCCAATTCAGTCTAAGAGTTCAATGTCTGGAAGCCTTTGTTAATTTAGGTTACTATTTCTCTAGGACTTATCCTTCACTCACAGAGACACAGAGACACACACATACACACACACACACACACACACACACACACAATTCCTTCTATCATCTCCTCCCTCTTTTCTCCTTTGTGTCTCTCGGTCCCCTCATAAGCCTGAGCTTTTCTTGTGTGATAGAGAAAGGAATGGTAGTGACACGTGCTTAATGATTTTGGTTTGGTGTTGTGTAATGCAAATGTATGGTGGCCAACAAGGGTAATAACTTCAACAGAGCAAATGAATATCAATTAGGAGAAACAGGCTGCAAATTCAGATATGATTTAATCAACGCAGAGTCCCAAACAAATGCAATGACAGAAATGTCTTTCAAATAAATGGCCATGCGACAATCATGCATTGATTCATGTGTTACAACACATAAATGGTGCACATAATCTCAGAAAACATGTTAAAAAGAAAAAGTGCTACATATACAGATGCTACTAGTAGCAACTAATTTCCCTGTCAAGAAACACATGGAAAACAGTCAAAACTGAGCACTTTTTTTTCACATGGCCAAACACTGGCGTAAGCCATATTGCATATTTTGCATACCGCCTGTTTGATTGCTATTTGAAACAGTCTATTACATTCTTTAATGACAAAATTGACAACTATTTGAAATACTGATGAAATGTGTGACACTATGTCACATGTAGCAGTGCTAGATCCACCAGCCGTCAGCTCTCATGCAGATTAACGTCCACATGCCTAGCTGAATGTGGTTAAGCATAGTTACGGTCTGCTGTAGGGGTACGATATATCATCGGCTCACTGTTCAAGTTTACATCGGGGCAGTACAACAGTACAGGGGAACCGGAGCTACTGCCCCTGCTGGCAGTTTGCTGCCTAACAGTTTAGACACAACATTTAACTGTCGCTGTTGGCCTACAACAAAAATAAGTTTAACCGACATTTAGTTCTGATGCAGTCTAGCGAAGGTGACATTTAAATCTTTAGTTGTGTAAACACACATCCAGAAGTGTTCTAGGGCCTGCAGGGGAACAGGGCAAGAGTTTGCATTGGGTTCTGAATTTGCTTTGTAGCTGAATTTCTAGCCTGTTTTTCCCTAAAGGAAATAGTTCAGACCATTGCAGTGCGGTTGCCCCTTTTGGCCATCATAGAAGACTGATAAAAACATTAAGAATCCGAAAGGACAGACATATTTTTTTATATTATTTTGATTATTATATTATAATACAAGTCTATCAACTTGATTGGGATCGTGTGCAGCTCTCTTTTTATTTACAATATTACCTGTTGACAAAAAAACACCTGTACAGAGTGCACTGAGGTTCCTGCATGGTAAATAAATATTTGCGAGCCAGCTTGGAGAGTTGCGGGTATCTCGCACAGCCTTTGTCTCTCCACCAAAGCAGTGGCTTGCTGTCTGCAGAGAGAGGAGTGTCCCTCATGTAAGTGCATCTCCTGAATCGCGCTCCTGTTGCTTTTGCGAACAAAATGTCTTTATTTACTGAGGCCAAGAGTGCATGCAATGGTCAAGTTACACTGAGAGATCCCTCTGCTTGATCAAACTGCAAGCTACTAAAGCCCGATGTGCTGATAAACTGATAGGCCTATATTTTGAATTTGAACAGCTCATTACAGTTTAAGTGTGAACTCCCCCCCCCCCCCCCAGGTTTGAATGATTGTTTGAATTTTGAATAAAAAAGTGACAGCCCTATCAGTCATACAACATCTACTGAATCAATGCTGCCTTCACCGGCTGACACTTCACACATATTTTATTCACACTGACCAAGAGCTTGAGAACAGCTTTCACTGTTGTGCTGCTGACGTGGTGCTTTCAGAGCTCAGCACATTTAAAGGTGTTAACCACTTCTCAGGTTGAAGTTGGTTCTATGCAGAAAAGATAATTTGTCTCTCTTTAGCCGGAGCGACCACACAAACAGGAGTGAGAGACCTCAGATATCAATGAAGCAAAGTCTGTACATGTCCACATATCCCCAAGGACAGAGCACTCAGACAGAAGGAACTGAAACAACTGTGTGGGTTTGAAATTGATCATAACATCAATTAAAATTTATTTAAGAAGCTTTTTTTTTTTTATTAATGGACAGTGCACATAAATAAACCTCACTGTAGTGCCCCAAAGGCTTAAATCTGATGTCCCTTTGCCAGTTGATAAATGAGACATTGAAAAGATTAAACAAATCACAGAATATGAACATTTTAATAAAATATATAGCGAATAGAATAAAGCAGTCAGACAAGCAGTTTGTGTTCTATAATTTGTTAACTCATACGCTCATGTCATCTGCAGCTACTGACTGGAACCAGATCAGTTGTACAAATTTTAAGACAAGGCCCATTTCAACGTACATTTTTAACATTTTTAAAATGTATTTCACATTGTTAATGCCTTTGACAGAGAAAAGAGGGCTGGACATGAAACACGTTTTTTATTTCCGTTCAGTTGAGAGAGATTCCTTACTATTCAATATGTGATGATGTTAAGAAAGTAAAAGAGTGAGCAGGCAGAGTCAGGTGAAACTGATAGAAAAAACAATGTGCCAACAGCAGTGATACTGATAGTTACATTTATGAGATTAAAAAGGCCCTAAAAATTCAGAATTGCGGGACGCCACATTCAATGGTAGCAGGGGAAAGAACTTCTCATTTTGACTGAGCTTCTTGCTCTCAGGCAGTAAACTATTTGAACACAGGGCACTGAGAATGCAGTTGTTCTTCTGAATGTGAAAGCCAAAGTCATATCAGTTCAAACAAATCATCCTTTATAGGGCCTTTGGTCATAAACCTGCGTTGTCATCATGTCAGAGATAAAGTTAAAGATAAGTAATGTTTGTTTTGCTTGAGGATCACCATGTGACTTTACACTTCTTGATCACTACATTTCGGTCACTGCAGTTTAGAGCACAGCATCACTTTTCAGCGTCCATTATGAAATAGTTTATTTTAGTTGATAAGAGATTGAAGGCAGACCCTGTTGCGACAAGTAGGACATTTTAAATATTGATGTATTCAAACAGTTGTAATAAAAGTGGTGTGAAACTATAGAGCCATAAACTTCCTGTTGAAGAACCATTTACAACCCTACTTGATCCAAGCTTTCATTTTCCCTGTACTAGTTTTACACTGCTACTTCAAAATAAGAAATGCAGATTTTTTTTTTCTTAGACCTGATATATTTCCTTGGACTCCTCCCAGAGGAAATGCATATGACTCACCCAACAAAGAACATGATGTTTTTCAAAGCTGAGAAATCACTTAAACTCAACAGACTGCGGTGGCTTTGAACCAAGGTAAACCAGTCTGACACACATTGGCGTAGGTGGACATGCTGCCCTTAGACAGCTGGTAAGCGGTAACACTGAAGAGGATGGCTCTTCAGGTGAGAAATCAACTGATATATGATTCAAAGACTGATGGAACCACAGACACTAACCTAGCTTTAGGTTTTAATATCGGGCTTGCTGAGTGAACCTGTTGACACTCTGCAGTGCTGTCAGCGGGAGTCCAGGACAGTAGACTTTCCTTCAGAAAAATAAACAGCAGGAAGACCCCTGCCACTGCTTGGCACACTGTATGAGTTTGATCATAATAAATTGTGTGTTGTGATTGGTCGGTTTCAGGTGTTACCATGGTCCCTTATTACTGCTGTCCCTAGTTTACCTCCATCTAACTCCCACCCTCACCCCTCTCTTTTAAGATTTATTTTATTGCTCAAAATCTTGTTTTTTGATATTGCACTTGGAAATTGGACTGGGTTCATGATATGAAGGAGGTTACACTTTGCGTGCTGCTTTATCGTGAATCACACTCTGAATCATAGAATCAGTATGCGCCATCTCCAATAGGTGAAAAGTATTTCCAGTAAGGAGGTCAGTTTTATGGCTTCACTTGATGAGCGCATTGCATGTGGACTCCAAAGTCTGCTCATACAGAAAGGGAGAGAGTCGGGGAGGTTGAGCTAGAGAGAGAGCGAGAGAGTGAGAGAGAGAGAGAGAGATAGCGAGAGAGAGAGAGCGCACAAGAGGGAGGAAGAGTTTATATTTGCAATTCCGACCTAAGTCATTCATTCGTTTTCGCATTTTTGAGCTGGTTTACAGGCTGGGATTCACCGGACTTTCCAGGAAATCCATGTAGATTACTGGTGAGTTTGTTACTGCTTTCTATCACTGCACAGACGCATAGAGAACCATATACATGTTTTTTTTTTTCAACTGATAAGTTATTGAAAGTTTGCACGTGTGATCCTGTAGCGGTTCAACAGGTGGTTCTCTGCACACTGGACTTGAAGCATTTAACATACAAGCCATTATTCACACTGACAAATAGGCTATATTAGCTCTCAACAGGGCAAAAGAAGGCACGATTATTCTGTGTCCCTTGAATTTTGTAATGAAATCAGAGAGGCAGCGGTCATTATATGTAATCGCATTCAGCAATTAGCGTTGGTTGAATTTCCTGCCCTATTCTGGTGCGATAAGAAGTGTGCTGCTCAAATATCAGAGCTATTCATCCACCTTTATCTTGTTTTTCTTTGCAAATTCGGGGAGTACGAGGCTCCTAAATATTTGTGGTTTGGAGGGAGTTCTATAAACACAGAGGCTATAAACAAATCTGGAAAATGTTGCAATCATTTAAGATTCAAAGACGAGGCAGACAAATTGTAAGGAAGCCCATAAAAACACACATCATGCTTTGTAATATGAGATTCCATTAAAATACTTAAAGTTGATTGATTATGATGATTTTGCGCGTGTATGGGGTCAGTGTGTATCCTGTTGCATTTACAGATGAACATTTCACTCTGACTTGACTCTGACTCGTTTAACACTAAATCATCAGTTATATGTTCAGTCAGTTATATGTTAAGTACTCTATAAATTGATTGATATTCGATCACATTTGCGTGATTCCAGTTAATAATGGTCTATTAATTAGGTTGCCTCACTTAAAGTTTCTTATGTGGAACTGGAAAAAAAAACATGGACAACAATACAGTAGCCAATATTGAATTACTGTCTTAAGTGCATTTGAATTGGTTTAACAGAAGGTATAAAAAAACGTTGATGCCATTATGATGTTTTTGTTGTAATATTTAATGGAATTTGCTCCTGCCAATTTGTAGGGATTCTCAATCGCCATACAGCCTTAATAGCACATTAAAAAAACATTCAAATACAAATACCCTCTGTCTTAGTTGATATGTTATGACTGCTCATAATTTATTTGATTCTTAAATGGGTATTTAAGATGGGTATTGATGCAAACATGTGGGCCAATTAGGGGATGAAAAAAAACATTATTCTTCCAGCATTGCAGTCTTTTGGATATCAAAACCATGCTAATAATTAGAATTTCTCATCTTTCTGTGGATGCTCTGCTTCAAACCTTTAAGCCCACACATCTGCTGTTTTTTGTCTCCCCCTTACTACAAAATAAAAGTCAGGCTGGTGTTTTTTCCTTCTTCCCCTGTGTGTCATCGTTGAGTAAGCAGACAGATATACAGTCCAAAGAGAAAATGTTTTGTTGTTTTCTATCTGATGACACAATAAGAAAATGTATTATCGGGAATGATGAATGTTTCATTATTAATAATGTTTCTATAGAAATAAATGTCCTCCTCCCTCTCTCAAAGTTGTATCATGATGATTTAGACATCACATATCACACATCACATGTCACTAAAGGGCAGTTATACTTAAATGACAGGCTACTTTATGCAGCGTGTGACGGATCGATTTGCAAATTCTTTCTTCCTGCTGCAGTCACTTCAACCAAGCCAGCTCCCAGCTGAGCAAAGTATAACGCCCAAAACAAAAAACAAAATCATTCCTATCACTTATGTGCAACCATAAAAAAAGCTTAAATATGGATGTTAGATTATACTGACAGTGTGCAAAACCAACCATATTGTGCACTATATGCAGTTTTTGCAACTGTGTGTTTATCTGTGCATGCATTGTTACAGGGTGTTGCTTTGTTATTTCTCTGCTGCTGCTAACAAAAGATTCCTTGAAATCGGATCACTTCAAGTTTTTTTTTCAAAAAGTTTTTTTTTTTCCAATGCATTTAGTAGGTTTGACTTTATGCCAAAAAAAAAAGAAGCCTGAATCAAATGTACATAGTTTTTTTAATCACGCTAACACAGCATCTCCAAGTTATTTTTGTAAGGGATTATTCTGTATACATTTGATATGTGGTAATTTTCTTTCAGAGGAAAACACATATCTACATAATGTTTTATACATACATTTGAGTGTGAGGGTCCTCAAAAGGTCAAATGATGTAATTCATTAATCACAGAAAGACAAGTCCATAGCTATGTCTAGAAACGCCCACCTGCCTCCATGGCAACAGGTTTATTTCAGTCTATGCTCTTAAAAATCCATATCCCAAACAGTCTGGATAAATGTTTTCCACCAGTAGCATATTGATATGTTTTAATACGGGCTGTCTTGCTGTGCTTTGCAGCTTTCCATCACACATTGTGCAGTGTAGATGTTGCAGATTCTTAGACCTAGACTTCAACCAAACAACCGCAGCAGCTAACACTGTAAATGTGTCTCCTTTCCTCCAATCTCTCAGCTTGTCTGTTGCGCTGTCATTGATGAGAATTAGCCACACTCTCCTTATGTGAGTGTTAAAAAAAGCCAGCTGGACAGTGAAAGAGCAAGAGAGATTTTAGCCAATATATACTGTTTATTCATACCAAAGGAGTGAATGATTACATGAAGTGTTGAGCTGTTTTTAAAGGTCTTTCCACAGGCACTTGGGTCTGACTCCTTTCCCTTTTTTCAAAAGATTATTTATCTTTAGTGATGCTTTCTCAAAGATCTCCTCCAGACATGTTTTCAGACTTAAAATACTTTATACTTCAATATATACTTAAAATATTTTTCTTTAAGTAATAGTTT
Source organism: Labrus mixtus (assembly GCF_963584025.1). Taxonomy (NCBI): domain Eukaryota; kingdom Metazoa; phylum Chordata; class Actinopteri; order Labriformes; family Labridae; genus Labrus; species Labrus mixtus. The sequence goes on along the minus strand of NC_083618.1, from coordinate 14,138,386 downwards.
CCTTCAAATATAGTCTCGTCAAAGAAGTTTGACCATTTGAAGGAACACCTTTGAGTTGAACTTACCTTTCCACAAGTTTAAACTACAAGAATGTTTTACTTTACGTTTCAATTATATGGATACTTCTTACTTCTGCTCAACTACTAACCTCTTAGACAAAGACTTTTGAAAATCATACATTTTGAGGATATAGTATTTCAAATAAGTTCTTCTTCCCAGCCTTTTAATCTTGTTGCCCCCTCAAAGAAACAACCTTTGTAGATGGCCTGACTCCAACACTAGAAATGTCTGGACTGAACCACAGAACTGTACATAGTGTAGCATAGGTCCAAATCAACAAGCTACAAATGCAAGTCACAACAAAGATATGATAACTTGTAAACCAATCTTAATGATTTCCTTTATGTTTTTCAGGTATGACTACTTGGGGTTCTTAAAACACATGGATTCAAAAGACAACTCGGAACATCCCTTTTTTCCAGTATTTAGAGGATTATTGATTTGATTGAGGTTCACAGGACCTTCAAACTTAACTTCTGTTCCGTACATGAATTGTCCAATAGCGAAAGACACTTTGGCCAAGATGTGACTGTATCAAGAGGTGACCATTTCACCTACCATGATGGAATCTGGTCTTTCACCTTCAACAGACCCTCTACAACTAAAGACTAACAACTATGTCAATGACAGTAATGGAAGCTGGAGCGGCCTGTTGGATGGTGACTTGGTGAGGAACAACCAGACTCTGAGCTTCCATTACAGCTTCCAGAACGTACTGCTAGGTGTATCTCTGGGACTTCTGTCCCTCCTCACAATTGTCATGAACCTGCTTGTTCTCTATGCAGTAAAGAAAGAGAAAACTCTCCATACTGTAGGAAACCTCTACATCGTCAGCCTGTCTGTGGCGGATCTTATCGTTGGGGCCACGGTTATGCCTCTCAACTTGATGTACTTGTTGGAAGATGAATGGAAGCTGGGGCGGGCTGTCTGTCAGTTTTGGCTTATTATGGACTATGTGGCTAGCACCGCCTCCATTTTCAGTTTATTTATCTTGTGTTTGGACCGGTACCGCTCTGTCAGACAGCCGCTTAAGTACCTCAAATATCGGACACGGGGAAAAGCCAGTGCTATGATTTCTGGAGCCTGGCTGTTGTCAATGATGTGGATTATTCCAATTTTAGGATGGAGGTCTTTCAGTCATGTGGACCTCAAACCAGAGGAGGAGAACAAGTGTGACACAGATTTCCGCTTCGTCACATGGTTTAAGGTTATTACTGCCGTCTTCAACTTCTATGTTCCTTCAATTTTGATGGTGTGGTTTTACACAAACATCTACTTGGCAGTAAGGCAACATCTGAGGGACAGGGAAAGAATCATTCATCCCATCGATTCATTTGGGGAAAATGAAAATGGACAAAATGCTCTGTCGCCAGTGAAAAATGTCTCAATATCACCAAAGCGGGAATGTGAGGTTCCAATGAAACTCTCTAAGAGACAACGCTTGTTGGACCAGAACACTCTTGATCAGGTGTATTCCCTGGAGGATTCAGAGAAAACGAAAACTGCTTTGTCCAGATCTCACAGAAAAATTGGTGTAAAGTGCCAGCAGACGTCGTTGCTTGCCATGACGTCGAAACGACTCAGAGTGGCAAAAAGGTGCTCGCGGTCTCCTGAGGAGAAGCAACCAGATGATGAGATTACTCCAAGTAGACCTTTGGCACAACAGGAAGTAAACTACTCAGAGGGAAATAATGAGAACAAACTTCAAGCCTCTTTAAATGAATGTCATGTCACAATACCAAACTCAGTGAGTGGTGTCTGTGACGCCAGCCAGGTTTCAGACGTGCACAGATTAACATCTACACTCCACAACAACTTTGACCCCAGCCAAACACTGCCATGGACTGAGGGAGGGGTCAAAGATGAAGAACAGGACACAAATAATGCAGTGACACTGAGACAGACATGGCAAAGGTTCATTTATCAATCACGTCAGCGAATCCAAAGCCTGAGGATCCATAAGGAGCATAAGGCAGCCAAGCAGCTTGGTTTCATAATTGCTGCTTTCTTGCTGTGTTGGATACCGTACTTCATAGCTTTCATGGTCATGGCATTCTGCAAAGAGTGTGTGCACCATGACCTTCACATGTTTACAATATGGCTAGGTTATATGAACTCCACTCTCAACCCTTTTATATACCCGCTCTGCAATGGGAACTTCAAACGAGTCTTCAAAAATATTCTCAGAATTAATTCGTGACATTGGGACATAGAGAGCAAGTTCCCAACTGAGACTGGGACAGCTGTTACATGAATAACTTAAACTGCCTTGTAATTGTAAGCCTTTGGAGTTTTTTTTTTAATAAAATTATAAATGAGCTGTGATGATTTATTGTTTCTGTCTTGTGTAAATCTTATTTTTACAACATGGACTTTATTTCAAACTCAAGGCAACAGCTGAGTATAATGGCTGAATTTTATTGTTATTTATTTTGTCTATGCTATGCTGACGGTAAGCTGATGTGTGAACGATGAGAAAACTTTTTGTTGAAAAAATGCAGATGAAGAATTTTAATTGTCAAAACTGGAAGAAATGGTCAAGAAATGGTGAAAACAATACTCTGAGCTGTTGTATTTGTCACATTGCTGCTTCATCACCAAGTTGTCCTTTTTATATCACAGTAAAAATGATTGTCAAACATGCTGAGCTGTTACCCCAAAGTATGCTTAGAGCAATTCATCCTCTATTTCACACTTATCTTTACAGCTTTTTAACATTCAAGTTTTCATTATGTTTTGCCACAGTAAAACTAACATCTTGACGAATAAATCCACTGGTCTCCTTCGATATTTTTTTTCTTTTTATGCTCTGCTGACCTTTATTATTTCAGGGATGTGTCTGAATAGCAACCACCAAAATCTTTCTGTCAAACCACAGAAGTTAAATCTGCCCTTTAGGACCAAAAGCGTTTCCCATTCATCTTTTCTATGGTTAAATGCAGCTCCCCCTTTCTTGTCATTAAACAGCACCAAAATCATTCCATAATTATGTGGACAAGCAGCAATACATTTGAGACGTAAGTACTGGTTTTGTATTGATTAAACATTTGGAACAAAAACACTCAGTCCATCCACAAGGCTCTAGGGACTAAATGTGACAGCTCAATTATGTCCCATTAGAAAAGGGAATGCATATAATCCTGTTATGAATTAAAAATTAAATAGGATTCCAATAAATGTTTACCATCCAAACCACACAAAAAGTGCTCGGAAATAAAAAAGGTAAGACTCCTGGGTCTGTAATTTGAGAACAAAGTAAAATAAGGCATTATAATATTAACCATCCTAAAAGCTCCCTTCAGGATCTTTGGGTTTTAAATGTATTTTAATTAAATGAAAGACAAAAATGACATCACGAGCTAAAACAAGATATAAATGATGTACCTTGTAATTAGAGTGCATTAGGCTTTAACGTTTTTGTCCTACAACAGGGGGTAATGGTGCACTTCAGCCTCTAGTGGTCAAAATTAGTATTGCAACAACAACACATTATAAACAAAGGAATTATACTTTATTTTTTTTCTCTCACACTTGTTTTCAAAGATTAAAAAAAGACTTTTGTTTGAATAAAAATAAAACTGGATAAACCCTTTTCACCTGGAGAAACGTTTTATTCCCGTTTGATAAAAGGAAAACGGAATAAAGTTTGAAAAACTTTTTTATTTTAGTTTAACTGTTCTTTTACAGAAATGCACAATATATAATTACTTATCTCACATTCAGAAAAAGATCATAATTTCCCCCCAACTTCTTCCCTTTCGGGCCTTCAATACCCATTTCAGTTTTTATCAGGTGAATAACAATGTCTAAAATAGATCTGTTAAACATTTAACTTCCATGTCTCCCAACAAATTCTAAATCACAAAGACGCATACTGTATCCTGTTTCCAGTAAACCCTGAGGTGTTGAGTCACTACTGTAGGTAAATCAAACAAATCAGAGGGGGAAGACACTGAGATGGAAGATCTAATAAAGTGAACAGAAGGAGCACGGATGCATGGCGTCATCTCTACTGTGCATCACTGTTAACTCAAAGTGCATCACTGTTACCTAAATTGAGTCAATATGAGGCTGGTATTAATTTTTCAGACTTTTTTCACAGACTGAAGCTATCAGGTTCAATAAGTGGCCAATTAATGTTTATATTTTCATGTAATAATATTGACTTTTTGGCAAAAAAAAAAAAATCTTATTCGAAATCTACAATAAATTCTAGCCATTGCTTGGTCTCTTATTAAGGGCAACATAGACTAAGGCCAGTATACAGCTCTTATTTATTGCTGCTGATGTTAATAATTGTTTTTTATTTATGCATAGCATATCAACCATTTAACTACCCTGCTTTCAGCCAACATTTAAAATGAAGCTAAACAAGAAATTGGAGTGGATTGGAAAATCTTTATTGTCCCTGAGGGGCATAAAGGTCCATAAAGGCAATAGACATTCAACAGCACAAAGACATAAATACATACATATAAAACATAACTACTTTGTATTTCATCATGATGGACGTGAGTGAGAGAAGAGATGCAAAGCCCAACATAGTAAAAGTGTACAGGCAACAATGCCTACAGTTTAATTAAAAACCCAACTCCTGATGGGACAAACGACCTCAGGCATCTGTTAGATTTGGCCATCTTAAGATAACCTCTTCCCTGTTGGCAGAAGTCTAAACTCTGCATGCAGATGGTGCTGAGGGTCTTCCAACATGGCGTTTACCTTTTGAGTGGTAAAATATGGCCAAGATCATTCAAGTTATCGCCAAATCTTTCTGCAAAGTTTAACAATATTTCCCAGCCTGTTTTTGTTAGTGATGATGAGGTTACCAAACCAGCAGATCATCACATACATGCTGTGTGATTCTAAACTTTTAAATGGAAGGATTTGCTACACATAATGTGGTTGCATTAAACTTTTCTCAGCACTGTATGGTGAGACATACAAACCCTGTTGCAGCCAAGCCTGAGTCTGCTTCTGTGCACACTTCAAATGGAATTTTCAGAGAGGCTGAACACCTAGCTCTATTGGTTATGCTATATGTAAGGATATTTCCATCACTTTCATGAAAACCCTTATTTTAATAAAGATGCCCTGTGTGAACACAACAGTTAAGGTTGTGGAACTGGATTATGACACAGGGCCTTTTTGCCAAATAGGAAGATATGATAAGTGTTATACAACCAGACTCCGCTAATAATTAAATCTGATTGGTGCTTATTAAATCTGAACCAATCTGCAAGTGATCAACTAACTCAAAAAACAACAACCCTACTGCAACTCTAAGCACTCAGGGTCAGTGGTTAATCCGTTATTCCAGGCATTGATGCTGTCCTCTTTTAAAACATTGCAGTCAGTTTTATTACTGTTGCCCAAAATATTACATTTTGTATCAAAGTATTTTAAAATCTGTCAGACACACTAAACACTCTCCCATTGAGTTGATATCTGTCCAGACTATCCATGAGAAGTTGGCTCAAAATTATTTGAAATGCAAATATTGAGTTCTGACTGGAATATAAGGTATCATCCTGGTTAGTGTAGCCATTGACAGAGAGAAGAAAAACATACACCTTGTTGTCTGGGATGTGATGTCCTCTTCTTTGTCTTCTCGTCGTTCTCTTTTTCATTAAATGTATTGCTTTATAGCTTCAACTGCCTTTTGAGACTTGCCTGTTGTATCTTTCTTATTCCTTGTAATTGCATTTATATTATTTTTCAGCATTGCAGTCTTTGTTTGGCCTGACTGTTGTTTTTGTTTGTTGTGTTTTCACCCTGAGTTCCTGCCTTTGCTTTGTCCGTCAAAGCTCTTCGTAAACATCTGTTATTAACTGAAGCATGGACAAGAATTTAAACCACTGCACACATTTTCCATCTGAGACTTTATTTAAATAATCAACCTTAATTCAATCATACAAAATGAAGAGTAATTGAAACATAACAAAGATAAGTGTGAAAAGACTTTTCAATAAAGGAATATTGTTAGATTAAAATGAATTATTCAATACATATCAATTGAATTATAGTTCACCTTAAATGGCTTTCATGAATGAAGTGACAACAACAAAGTGGGTTTCAAGGTTCTCCATGTTTTTCCACAAAGACAACTTCTGAGACTACAATTGACCAGACAAGGATGATTTGACAATATGTTCAGTATCATTATAATCTGACCTTTCTAGTATGACAAACCCCGACCTCACATACTGCACCATTAACCATGCTCACCCTCACAAGCTCCTGAAAGTCACTACCATTTCTTCTGAAATAATTGATCACCTCCTACTCCAAACCTTCCAGCCTCCATTGCCACCGCCTGCAAAGCACTGACCACGGTCCCTGACACAACAAACTCCCATCACCCTCCTCCTCTCTGGCCACAGGTGCAGCTAAAGAATCTACATAAATGAATGACTCAGAGGAGTTATTTTCCCATAGTTGCCCTTAATAACCTAGGAGCACTGTAAAAGATTTGATTGTAAGACTCTGAAGTCTTATTCCCGGTTCATTCCGATCTCTAAATCACATTTGATGCCTCGTTTCACTCAACCATTATCTGGTCTAGCTGAGTTATGTTTAGTTTGATTACTGTTCAATATTGTCACGTAAATTTACAGAAAAATACTGGCAGCAGTTGCCAGTGGAAAAATAACCATTTTCTACAGTGTACTTACTGTAGCCTAGACGTAAAGGTGAACTATGGAGATCTGGTAGAGAAATTTGAAAGTTGGAAAAGTGAAACAATTCTATGCTATATTTTCTGAGATAAATACACAAAACTTTATTCAAAGGAAAAAATGGATCCCTGGAACACTGTTTGGAGCTAAAATGCGACCAGGAGAGTTACGGTTTCACTGTTGCAGGCCACCATCATAACTTCTCATAATTAATCTTCTAACAGAGTTCCATGAACCACATTTAACTCTGAGGACAATTTGTGTATAAAGTTATGAACATATACCACAGAATCTGTAAATGTCTCCAACTTTCACATTTCTCTACCAAAACTACATAGTGCACCTTTACGGTTTTACAGATAATTGTTAAAATGCAAAACCATTTTTTAGTAAACAGAGGATAATGGTGAATGTGTTGATTACAGCCAGCTATGAATGAATCTCTATCTTACCTGTACCCTTGATAAGCAAATCTGATTTCATATTCTGCAAGTGATTGAATTGCAACAGTCTAATTCGTAGACGTACAGCAATAAAAACATTCTTTAGAAAAGAAGACACATAAAATAAACAGCTATGTTACCAGATATTTAGAAATTAGAAAGTACAAAAAATTACCCTATGCCTGGTTGGTTGATAAAAACAAACAGGTTTTTCAATCAAAGTTTGAAATATTACACCTGAATAACAGAACATGTAGGCTAGCAGTAAACTGTTGGGTGAGTCACTTTTGATGCATTAAAAACTTTATTTTCATGGTAAAGTCCATAAATCCAGCTGCCACAAGACATTCCTATACTTAACTATTTGAGGGGTCAAAACAAAGTTGTAGTTAAATAAAGGTTACTGTAGCTGGAACGTTTGTGATAATAGAAGATATATGATAGTAGGCTAAAACAACATCCTTTTCAAAAAATCCCTGACAGACCAATGTTAACCTGTGATCGTTATCAATATCAAGGCTATTATTCATGCTGAATTATGCATTTCTATACTCAGTAAAACTGAAAAAAAGTATTATTATTATTGTTATTTTTAGACCAACATAACAAACAGAAACCAATTAAAAGGTTGATTTATCTATTACAATAATAATGTAGTGTTAATTATGGTAGACTACATTTACATTTAATCAATTCATTAACTTCATTTATTTCTAAAACCATTATGGAGAATCCTTTACATATATGTGCAAAACAACATGGAAACTGTCTTTGAAAAAACATAGGCTAAATCATATTCAAGGCACTAGTCCATGGAGTTTAATGTTTTCCCTTTTCCAAACGCCCATACCTTTGTTGATCCTATTCACAATATTTAGCCTACTGTAATTCAAATCAATAACACAGAGGTGACAACATAGAATAGTTCTTTGGTGGGCGCAGAGCTGGACTCTCTAGTGACAGTGGCAGAGAGAAGGACCCTGAACAGAATGCTCTCCATCATGGACAACACCCACCACCCTCTGCACAGCACCTTCAGCAGGCAGAGGAGTGTGTTCAGTGGCAGACTGCTGTCACAATCCTGCTCCACAGACAGACTCAAGAACTCTTTTGTCCCCCTGGCCATACGTCTGTACAACACCTCACGGTTATGGCAGGGGGAAAGCACACACTTGGACTAAATCTTCCTTTTTCCACTTCCCATCTGCACAGCTGTCCCAAGAGTCAGCCTCTAGTTGGACACTTTAATGATCACCTCAATTTACTTAAATAGCACCTTTAATTTAATGTTTGCACTGCCTGTTATTTAATGTCTGTTTTTGATAACTCTGCACTATCTGCTTTTTCAAACATTGCTGTACATATACAAACAACACAACTTTCAGAAGGTCAACACTTTTTTATTTTTTTATATTCAGGTCTAATTACAGATTTTTTCCCCTCAACTTGTTTATAGGTTCTTGCTTTAAATTACACATATATTTTTTTATCCCTGCACGGGTTATGTACATTTCTTGTATAAATCTATTTTTAATTGCACAGTTTAAGTTTGATTCATCTAGAGGTATTCTTTAAATCTTTTTTTCGGGTTAATATATATGTATGGGGGGGCGTCGGTTTTGCGGTATAATTTGTAACAGATGTTTCATGTCATGTACGTCTCTGTAACCTGCTACTGGATGCTTTGAATTTCAATAAAGTATCTATCTATCTATCTCATTTAATTTCTGAAGCTGGACTAAGCGTCGTGCTTTATTTCACAGCCGTAGAATTTGCAGACGGTCCCTAACTCGCTGTCGCTATTAGGAATCCAGATGAACAAGATTTTCAGATTTTCCAGTGACCATACCGGTGTAAATGAGCTCTTAGGTTTCTTATCATATTTTCGGGATTGTTGGCGTCTTCCTGTTTGATTTACGTGTTTTTTTTTTTAGTTTAACTTTAACAACTTAAAGCTCCGGTGCGGATGTATGAAAACTGATCCACGTTACTTCTCTTGCCTTTACTAAGAAGTCCGACATGAAAAGAAACGGGACGTATAAGTTTTTGTCAGTTTTCTCATGCTTCGTCGTTTGCGCTTTCCTGTTCACATTTTGGTACTTTGTATTTCAATCAATCTTAAATGCACCATAACGCATAGAAGTAGACATTTGTAGCAGCTAGCTACGCTAATCTTTGCTGGATACTTACCCACAGTGCATTGCTCTGTTTACAAGTCTCGTGATCATATGATCCACTGGACCAGGAAGTAAGACTATCTGGTGAGTGCACAATGCTAAGCCTTTAATGTTTGCTTTTCGTGCATTTGCTTTCTGTATCACAACTCGAATTCATGTTATTACCTTTTATTTGATGTAATTTCTCGGAAATGCGAGGCGTGTGTAAGATACAAGTTGAAGCTTTTGCTCTCTGTTTTCACCATATCTGTTAACTCACTGCACAGTGACTGACAACTGTGACAGGCTTTAGAGAAATTAAATACGTGGCGAATTAATATTAGTTGCTATAGAATGAAGTGACACAGACCTGGCTGTGCAGCTCATAGTCTATGATGTGCAGATTATATCCATAATAATGCAATACAATAAATATGTGAGAGATAATGACACTGATACTTTTACACAACGACTCTGAAAATGTGTGTTTGAATTGTTGTTTTTCAGTCAAACACATAGTCACAAGATCAAAAGTATTCGTTTATCAATTTCTTTTAATTGAGCAGAAATGCACTGAAAACGCAAAGGACAATGTAATACATTTTATACATTCTTAACATGTGTCTGATAGCTAAATAAGGTCAAGTATATGTGTGATCAGTCAGCAGCAAACAATAGAGAAATCCATGTTAAGGGCTAATGTAAATCACTCGACATTTTTCAAGACAATTCGGTTTTATTTTATTTGCCCTGAATAACTTTTTGCGGCAAAAAGGATTACTTTAGCAGGAATATTATTTGTCCTGAAATGTTCCTAATGTCAGTGCGTCAGTAAATGCTGTACTTAATTTTAATAACTGACTGAACAAGTTGAATTAGATTATATATAAAGTAAGTTATTATATTATTTATTAGTGCGTAGGACCCTCTTGAAACCCTAGTGATTATTATTTTTATTGTTCCTCCACTTTAAACGCGATTTGAATGAAAACTCAGCAAAATTTGCACGGTCATCGGGTCCGGCGAAAAATGTGATATTTTGGCGTTTTCATGAACGAAGTTTGCAAATTAGCTCGACGGCGCCCCCTTTTGATTTTTACGAATAGGTTTTTTTTGCCTACATACATTAATTTTTTTTACATGTTAGAGCAGGCCGAGACCTACAAAAAAGTCAGTGGAAGTCATTGTCTAATTGTGTCAACACGTCCATGTTTGAAATTTTCAAATAAGTCACAGGGCCACCTGTTGACAACAGGAAGTTACTTCTACTCAATTAGCATTAGCCATTGCTACACGGTAGCTCATTTCCCCCTCAGAATTGGTGTGGACCATGCTAACACCTTGGCCATACAGCACTTTCAAGCTGAAATGCCTACGTAACATGACATGCTATCATGTCGGGAAAGGGGTTAATAACGCTCTAAAGTCAAGTTAGTTTCAAATGTCTCATGCATGATAGGCTACAGGGCCCGCTCTAAAATTAAGGCAATGCTACCATCTTGTGGTGACTAGAGAGGCTGATTTAGCTCCACACATCCATGATTTAAATAAGAGCTGTAAAATTAAAACAATGCTGCCATCTTTTGGTGACTATACATGATTTAAGTATTTAAATTTAGAGTGTGGTTCCAATTTGTTCCTCCACCTGTTGACAACAGGAAGTTACTGCTTCTCAGTTAGCATTAGCCATTGCTACAAGGTAGCTCATTTCCCACTCAGAATTGGTGGGGACCATGCAAACACCTTGGCCATACAACACTTTCAAGCTCAAACACCTACGTCCAACGCTCTCGCCATACGGATGCATCATTCGCCGTCAAACAGGAAGTGGTTGTAACTCTCATATACTTTGTCTGATCTGCCTCAAATTACACAGGTATGATCAGGGTTGGCCTCTGAACACGCTGACATAACAATAGTCAACTTCAACCATAGCGCCCCCTCCTGCAAGGAGTAAGTACTACATCCTATATACTTTGTCTGATCTACTTCAAATTACATAAGTATGATCAGGGTTGGCCTCTGAACACAGACATAACAATAGTCAACTTTAACCATAGCGCCTCCTACTGCAAGGAATAAGTACAACACAATGCTCAATTTGCTCCATATTTCATAGCTATCATGACAGTGCCAACCTGAACTGCTCTACGTCAACATTTTCTGTGATCTTCATTACGCTGCCTATTTCAGCATACCATAGTACGACTTTTACACAAATCGGACTGCACGGCCTGCTGCTTAGCCACGTTCCGCTGCTGCTGCACTCCCGCGGTCGCAACACACCCCGACATGCACAGGGGTGCGAGGGCCCTTCATCACCGCTTGCGGTTTTAATTCTGTTTGTTATCAGCCTCTTACTGATACCATCCATGTACGCGACATTAAGTGCATCTGAGAGACGTTTTTGAAACATAATGTGTCTTATCTCAGCTCGTAGTATTTGGCTGCCGAGCCTGTTAGTGAAGTCAGGATGACGTCTGGCACCAGTGAAGCAGCGTCCTCCACCGCAGACCTCCAGCTACAGTTTGCTCCCTTCAGCAGCGCTCTGGAGGCCGGATTCTGGCATCAGCTCACTGAGAAGAAACTCAACGACTACAGACTAGATGAGAGCCCCAAATGTATCAAAGGATATTACTACAACGGTGAGTGGGGAGATGGTTCCATTACAGCAGTGAGTTATGCAGTGACTTTGGTCACATTTGTTACATTGTATGCCATTTTATAACAAATCAGTGAGGTGTTTCACACATAACAAGTTTCACCATGCAAGCTCACCACTAATGATCCATTTTTTACTATTTTATTTACATGTCTGTCCCATAGGTGACCCACTTGGCTTGCCAACACGTCTGACGCTTGAGTTCAGTGCATTTGAAGTGTAAGTACAGTATGATGAAGTATAATTCACACATTATATAAACCTTATAGAGGATATGCATTGACGTCACTTTTCCTCCTGACCACTCCCCCGCAGTGGGACAGAGTAGCAGAATTCTGCATTCATGTGCTGCTCGGGTGGTCCAAGTTTCCGAGTTGGGAAATCGTTCTTCCGACTTCAGTGTGTTCACGTGATTTCAGTTCGCAAAGTCGGAATGTTGTAACAACAGCACAAAACAGCGTTGATGCTACGAAGAAGAACAGTGGAATGTAATTGTTAAAAGTTATAGTTCAGCAAAAAGCTGAAGTGCAATAGTGAATTAATTAAAAGTAAGTCAACATTAACAAAACATATTTTGCCCCCCATTTGTTGACGATTCTGACGTCAAGTCAGAAAGTCGGGCACCTAATTCTTTTCCGAGTTGTTGTTCCGACTTGAGCAGGTGTTCATGTGCATTTAACAACTCGGAAACTCGTTTTCCGATGTGTACGGCACCACATGAATCTACCAGAAGATTCTAAAACACTGCTGCGTAGGAGAAACGTTGCAAACCAGATTAAAACAGACAAATATCTGCTTAATTTTAGTACACTTGGACTCAACGGAGATCCTTACTATTTACAGTGGACTGTGGATATTTACATTTGGACCATCTTTTATATAAACATGATTTTAAAGCCATGGCATTAGTGCGTACCCTTTGCAGTAACCCAAACTTTCTCGTTCATTGCTTTTATTTGGAAGTGCAATGAAAACGTAAGATCCATCCACATTTTGCTTTCATTCAGTTTTCATGCAAAGTTGTGATTGTCTCTTCACTGTTAGAGATGGTCCGACACCGGCCCGTTGCTGTTCAGCTCTTGGAACTTTGTACAACACCAACACAGTGGATGCCTTTAAGACCACTGACAAGAAGGCTCTGCTGGAGAAAGAGGGCAAGGAGGTAAATGATATCCAACAAAAGTCACACACAAATTCACATCTGTAAAATAATAGAAATGGTCCAAAACGTCTTCTTTGCTTTAATGGATGCAATGTTTCTTCTTCTTTTGTTTGTAGATATGGGATGCTATACAGTCTGGGGCTGCTCTAAAGGACCCGTCCATCCTCTCTAGATTCATTCTACTGACCTTTGCAGTGTGTATAAACAGTATATTAATTGTGTTAGTTGTGTTTTTAACGACTTTATGTGTGACTTTTCTGTTTGCTTGTTTTTTTTGAAGGATTTGAAGAAGTACCATTTCTACTACTGGTTCTGCTTCCCTGCACTCTGTTTCCCTGAAGGGATCAAGATTGTCCAACAACCGTCTGTGCTAGAACAAGTTTTCTCAGCAAAACAGGTTGACTCTTTAAGTTGGACCTTTTAATTCATCACATCTATCACAGATATTTCTACATTGTGCAGTGAAATACTTTGTTTCCTCCTCCAGTACTGGTCTAAAGATTTAAGTCCTAGTCCACACGTAGGCGGGTATTTTTGAAAACTGAGGTTTTTCTGTGTTTTGGCCTTTCGTACACATGCAAACAGCGTTTTAGGTCTAATGTCAATTTATGTTTTTTTTTATAATTCTGAAGCCTCTGTTCGGTCTAATAATTGTAGGTTATAGAACGTTATAATAAAGTGATGTACTAAAAAAAAGAAACCAGAGACTTGTTACCTCTGGGGTCTGTGGGTCCAAAGAGTTTTGTGTTTGTTTGTGAACATACCTCATTAAGGTAGAGTTTGGCATCATTCACGACACCAGCTGCAGACTACAGCGATGGCAATCTCTCTTATCTTTTTACAGTTTTCCACAGTTCCCAGTCTATCTCTCATATCAGCTTAAACAATCTTTGTGATCTAACACTGTGACAGTTTATTGCTGAGATTCATGAGCTTCAAGACAACATTACAGCCTATCAAAGATTTATTGGTTCTCTGCTAAGAACAAGTTAAAGAATCAAAACATGACTGTACTGATCCCTGGCATTCTGACTGTTACAGATGTGACCAAATCATTTTGTCAACTTTACCAGTCTTTATGTCATTGGCATATAAAAAAAACTTATTTTAACCAACCTAGGTTTCAGCATGATTTGAACATTTATTATTAAGATTATGGCAAAATAAAACATTAATTATGTTGTCCTGATATAAATAAATAATACATGGATTTTCAATAAAAGAGGACACCTACATTATTTGAAAGACACATATCACACTATGAGAAAACTTCCTGGAATACTTCTGTTGGAGGAATTTTAGTATGAGTTACTTGTAGGAAGCCCGAGGGGAGACCGAGTAAACGCTGTAGAGATTCAATCTGATTTGGGGAGTCCATAGGACCCCCTGGGCGGAGCTATAGTATTTTTCTAGAACAAGGGGCTTCAGGATTACCTTTCTCATCCTGATACCATTAACCTAACCTTCAGAGGAGCTTCATAATATGGATGGATGCTGTTTATCATTGCCCTTTCAGACCTTTCTATATTTATTTCTGATATCTAATTATTTTTCTCCCTCAGATCGCAGCCCTGCAGGAGGCCTATGATGGCCTGTGTATCAAAAGAGGGACCACTGCAGTACCTTACTTTATAATGAAGTACACAGACGATGCTGTGCAGATGGCTGCACTTGGCGACTGGGATGCTTTCTTTACTGATGCCAAGAAGGTGCCCTTTTTTATTCTCTTCTGTGTTTGTTCTAGTAAAGTTTTTCATCTGAAAGTCCAAAAAAGAAACTGCGACTTTTTGAAGATATTTAAAAGTGAAATACACGGTATATAGATAAGTACTGTAGAGCTGGCTCATCCTTATCCACCTCCCCTCAGATTCTGTTTTATAAGTCTAAACTCACCGTCTCTGGCTTGCTCCCCCCCCCCCCCCCCCACACACACACACACACACACACACACACACACACACACACACACACACACACACACACACACACACACACACACACACACTTCAGTAATGTAAACACACCTTGTTTGATTTTTCTAGGTCACTGTGGGCGTCTATGATCCTTGTACTCTGTCTCAACATCCGGGCTGGCCGCTGAGAAATCTGCTTGTCCTCTTAGCCAACCGATGGTAAACCTTACTTCTGTGTGTGTGCTGTGTGTGTGCTGTGTGGTTGTGTGTTGTGTGTGCATGTGGGTGAGTGGTGTAAAGTGACGAGGAAGTTCCTCAAAAAGGAAAGCAGTTAGTTTTTGGTTGAAATAAATTGTGAATATCTCTTAGCTTTGAGTGACTGATGTGAAAAGACAGGAAATGTTTTTAAAAGGCAGGAAATATCAGTTTTGCTCTAAAGTGTTGGAATCAGGGCTCAAACATCTGCGTGAATCAAAACGCTGCACAACCTCTGAAGTCAACTTTATCACTTGAAAAGCTTTCGTCATTAACAAAACAAACCTAAAATTAGATGTATTATGAACCTCTCAAATGGAAAAAATTAACTGTTTGGCTGCTTCTTAGTCACAGTGACGAAAGTGTTTTGTGAAGATGAGATGAACTTGATTCATAAACTTCCTTTCGAAATGGAAGCAGCACCGGATTCCCGAACATGACGACTGATGTTAGGATTCTGCTCTGTGACTCAAAAGCTGTAAATGTTCCAGAGATTCACTTGGCATATCATCCCAAAAAAAGTTGCTCACGTCATCATGCCAAAACAGGAGTCAGTTTATGTCTGCGCGCGTCATTGAGTTTTGATCTACCCACAGATTTTAAATATTACCTAAGATTTGCTCATAAAAGGAAGTCTTCCTGAAACATTAGAACACAAACACCACACCTGTGACTAAGCAGGGTCCTGGTCTTCTGTTCCATCCATTGCGTATGGATACATGTTAGTTTTTCTGTTGCAGACCATGCATTGGCTCAGTTGTGTTGAATGGTAAATGCCAATGGATTTGTATAGCGCTTACAGTATCTAGTCTTCAGACTATTGAAAGCGTTTTTACAATGCATGTCACATTCACCTATTCACACACTGATTGCAGAGGCTGTTGGGTAAAGTGCACAACAGTATTATTCCATTCACATGCACTGCTACACCACACATCCACGGTTTAGCAGCTAGAACAATTTGGAGTTAATTGCCTTGCCAAAGTAACACTTCAGCATGTGACACCAGGAACGAACCCTCAAGCTCTCTGGTTGAGAGATAACAGACTCTACCACTGAGCCACAGCCGCCCTTAGCTTGAGCAATACTAAAGCTATATTGTTAACCCATCCTACACCAAGCGATGACGCACACTCACAGCAAACAGCAGCTGCTGTCTGAGGAACATTGTGTCAACACACACTTGGCATGCGGTGCTTTTATGTCATCTTGAAGCTTTTAAAACGTGTCAGCAAAAGTTCTAGCTAACCAATCAACATGATTTATCTTACCTACTGTATAAATTAATTCATGTGAGAAAGTTTTCTTTCCCAAGCCACTTTGTTTTTTTAATTACTTTTTGAATTTGAATTAAAAAGTGCATAGGATTCTGTTAACAATGTAGCTTTTCCATCAGTCTTGACATCTTTAAATACATGATCAACACGAGAAAAACTGACTCCCCTGATGAGCACATTAAAATGTAACAGCACATTGTTGCAGGGTGTACTGACTCAAGTTGTTGCAGATACATTTTTTTTTACCTTGAAACAAATGAGGTACAGACACCAAATACATTTTCTTGAGGCTGTAAACATTTTTTTTGTCTGCTGAAAAATGTGCGTTTTGATATGGGGCTTTATGGGGATTCCCTGGCTTTTCGAGCCAGCCTCAAGTGGACACTCAAGGAACTGCAGTTTCTTACACTTCTGCATTGGCTTCATTTTCCAACATAGGAAGTTACTCCTTTACTTTTGTGTGCGTTCCTAGTATTTATCGTATAGCCTCTAATCTGTTATCTGTGCACTATGTGAAAATGTTTTTTTTCATTGAGAATTTAGAATTTCTTGTATGTCGTCTCTGGTTGTCAGGGGCTCTAAGCTGGATACGGTGGAAGTGCTGTGTTTCAGGGACAGAACTCTGCAGGGAAGCCGCTCCATTCAGCACAGCCTCATCTTCCAGATCAAACTACCCGAGCTTCCCCTCAATTCAGGTAATCTCCATTCTTTTATGTTGTTTTTATGAGTGTGTGTTTGTACTGTGTCTGTGCTCTTCACACTACCCAATGTGTGTGTGTGTGTGTGTGTGTGTGTGTGTTGATATATCATATGCCTCTCTGTACATGTATTAGTTCTCATTCATCTGAGTGTGTGTCAACTGTGAATAGTGTTCCTGATTTGAAAACCCTGAGTGTGAGTTTACTTTCCACTAAGACTGTGTGCTTTCTTTTGAAATCTCAAACTACTTCTCTACTCTTTTTTTATTCTTGTATCTGTTGGAAGAAGGGATGAAAGTCATTTAAATGGTAATAGCAGAAAGGGGAAGGTGGTAGCTTTGTGATCTGTGAAGGTTTTGTCGAGTTCAGATAAGGTGTCTCACTTAACCTTTTCAGCAGAACCTTTATTTTAACGAACTCCCAGGGGATGTATTCATGCTACAACAATCAAATCAGCTTTTCTCTTTTGCTGTGCTGAATTTGCATCGACTTATCTGGTTTTTGTTTTGAAACAGATTAATCAGTTTACCTCAGACTACACCCGGCTCAGCTCTGCCCATATCAAAAAGTCTTTTACCCGTCAGAGAAAAGACATATTTCATGGTGCTTAAATACCAACACATCAATTTAATGTGTACATTACACACTGCATAACAAAGTCACATTTGTACATTTGGCAGCTGAAGCTTAAGGCAAATAGTAAAGCAGTATCATAAATGGCATCAAAGCTGTACGAGAAAATAAATGTGAGCAGATAAGATGAAAGGAGTGAAACTTCAAATTTAAATATGTCTTTTAGCTTTTTACTAACTGACGCATCCTTCCCTTTCTCGCATCTTTCTCCTCGCCGTCTCAGTGCTCCTGCTCACAGCTGTCTAACATCCATACAGTACAGATTTTCTTCTTTTACTTGTTGTCTTTATTGCCCATCTTCTGACTACTCAAAGCGCTTTTACACCGCAGCTCACACCTACTCATTCACACACTGATGTAAAAGGAAGTTCAGAAGTAACTAATCCCATTCATACACATGACGAAGCAGCGGGAGCAAATTGGGGTTAAGTGTCTTGCCCAAGGACACATCGGATATGTAGCTGCAGGAGCTGGGGATCGAACCCAGAACTTCGGGTTTGTAGACGACTGGTGGATGTTGGCCTGGTGGATGAATATTGTACTGCCCCTCACAGGAATAATAAAGACAAACTGGAAAACAAGTCATTGTACATTTATGTAAAATAAGAACACCTGGGTTTTTTCACATCCAGAAAGATGCATCACTGTTTCATTTTCTAAATGTAATTTTGCTGCTGTGAAATCACATTTCCATCCTTTATATTGGCATTAAAAGGATGGAGCCAGTGATCTCTGAGATGGATGTATCGAAACAAGTGCAATGCAAACTAATATTTCTTCATGTAGAGATATTTCATGCTTATTAAACAATGTGAATGTGTTACCTTTTGTCACACAGCATGTCCTAAGAGTGTTGGCTGGGAGAAGAATCCTAAGGGGGCCATGGGACCCCGGAGGGTCGACCTCAGTGAATGCATGGACCCTAAAAGGTGATACATGCAATAAAAACATGTGTAGTAGTTGTAGGTGATGAACTTGACTTTGTTAGCCCACAGCTGAAGATAATAAAAAAAAAACATATATATGTATTGGACAAAATAGATAGATGCACGTGATAAAGGATTACTACAGGCTTGCATTTTTTTCTTTTCTTTTTTCTAGAACGACAGTATATATTTATATTTAGTTTTCCTAACTGCTTGTCTGCAGGCTTGCTGAGTCATCAGTGGACCTGAACCTGAAGCTAATGAGATGGAGGCTGGTTCCCTCCCTGGACTTGGACAAGGTGGTCAGCACAAAGTGTCTCCTACTAGGAGCTGGGACCTTGGGCTGCAATGTAGCCAGGACTCTAATGGTAAGGCTATAAGTATTAATAAATGGACAGACAGGCTTTAGATTAAAGGAGGCAGAACATTTAACTGGGATTTCAGGGGTTTGACCATGGTGTTCAGAGGCACTGCTTGTCAACATGCAAGGCAGGCAATTGCTTTCGTATGGAAGCGATTAGTGATCAGAATTCAAATCATAAAGCTAATTTGAAAATTCAAATGCATTAACAGAAATGCTTTTTCATTTTCAAAATATGGGTGTATTATTTGACTCAAAAATAAAATGATGATTAATTTATCTAATTTGAATTTTAGTTTTCAACTTTAAAAATGCACATTCTTTGACTAAATTAAAATGAGGAAGAAAATGGCATTTGCTTTATCATTTTCAAAAAATGTCCCGCTAAATTTGTATCATAATTCAAATGAAAAAGCTAATTTTAAAATGAAAATACAGGAACAGAAACACGTTTTAATTTTCAGAATATAGGTGCATTATTTGACCTATATTTAAAATGAATATTCAGTTATCCAGTTTGCATTATACTTTTACTCTCTATGTATGCATATTGTATGACATCATTCAAATGAAAATGAAAAGGTCTTCGGCTTTTCGTTTTCAAACTTGCCGTGCTAAAAAGTGATCATAATTCAAACCAACTCGAAAACGAAATGGCAAAGTGGACGGCGCAGGAAAGTGACGTCAGACTCCAGCTCTCAGGCAGGCGAACGTAATATTTACAGTCTATGAGGCGAGCGGGCAGAACACGCAGTACGATGGGTGGCGGGGTGAATCTTTAACGCTGGTACAAGCTCCAAACTAGTTGTTGCCCTGATTTTGATTCAATTTTAGCGTTGTAGTTGATTATTCTTTTAATAACTACAAAACAATCTCTGAAAGGGAGAGAGAGCTCATACAGTCGGTCGAGAGGAAGAGTGTGTGCCATTACGCACAGAGGATGAGAGACACTTTGTGCACAGAGCTGGAGAGATTATTTGAAACAGAAAATTCAATCGATAATCTTTTTTTAATGTAACTAAGTGAAGCAGAGAAGAGAGTGATCTATAATCTATCAATAAACCGGTTTTAGGACACGTCTGTGTGAATTTCACAGCGTGCAGATGCTGAGTGACTCTCACAGTCAGAGATAGTGGGCATGGTGTCACGCGTGAGACTTGGCAGCTCTGGTTATAAAGCTGCTGCGTCATGCTCGCTAAAAGTGTTAAAGATTCACCCCGCCACTCATCGTACTGCGCGTTCTGCCCGCTCACCTCATAGACTGTAAATATTACGTTCGCCTGCCTGGGAGCTGGAGTCTGACGTCAGTTTCCTGCGCCATCCACTTTGCCATTTCATTTTCTAGTTGGTTTGAATTATGATCACTTTTTAGCACGGCAAGTTTGAAAACGAAAACGAAAAGCCTTTTCGTTTTCATTTGAATGATGTCATACAATATGCATACATAGAGAGTAAAAGTATAATGCAAACTGGATGACTGAATATTCATTTTAAATATAGGTCAAATAATGCACCTATATTCTGAAAATTAAAACGTGTTTCTGTTACTGTATTTTCATTTTAAAATTAGCTTTTTCATTTGAATTATGATACAGATTTAGCGTGGCATTTTTTGAAAATGATGAAGCAAATGTCATTTTCTTCCTCATTTTAATTTAGCCAAAGAATGTGCATTTTTGAAGTTGAAAACAAAAATTCAAATTAGATAAATTAATCATCATTTTATTTTTGAGTCAAATAATACACTCATATTCTGAAAATTAAAAAGCATTTCTGTTAATGCATTTGAATTTTCAAATTAGCTTTATCATTTGAATTCTGATCACTAATCGCTTCCATACTTTCGGGCCCCAGACCAGTAGGGGGCCCCAAAGCAGTGGCCGAAAATGTGCAAATTTTGCAATGACGGTAGGAAACCTCTCCAAGGGGGCCCCATCTGACAGCACTCACTCTCGTTGCCCTATTGAACACAGGTTGGAGGGCCCCACCAATTGTTTTTTGTCTAGGGCCTCAACAGACTCTAGGATTGCCACTGATGGTGTTTAATTAGCAGGTTTCGGTTTGAATCTGCTAGACTAGCACCCATACCCATCAGAATCAATGTCATACATTACAGCATTATGTTGAGGCTTTTACATATAAATATATTGGCTTGCAGCAAGAGTCAACCTTAAATGAGCTAACTCAACATCAAGCTAAGACACACCATCTTACATGAATGATAAACTAACAATGAATGGCTCTTGAATTTTAAAAATCCCTCTTGCAACTTAACCAGCAACGTGTCTTGATTCAGGTTCAAATATGAGGTCTAAAAATGTGTCACAAAATATAAAACATTTAGTCTACATATTTAGTATAAAAATAGGCGATACTTCAACAGACTTTTTTGGTGCATATCTAGAGCGAGATAAAGGGATAAACACAGAGATCACAATCTGTGGTGACATAACATCTGGAGGGCAGGTTTGAAACATAAATGTGTCTCCTGCAAAGTGGGTTTACAGGAAGAAAGGAAGGGTAAAAACTTTATCTGACCTTTAACTTAAGCCTGGCTCACACTGTAGGATTATCGGGCCGATTTGAGCTCCGATTCTTCCTTCCCGACAATCTCAGGGTCACTCCCGACTCAAGGCTGCTCGGACCCGATTAGCCTATCTGCGATCGTCGAGGACGCCCCGATTTATTTCAAACATGTTTAATATTTAGAATTTAAAATCTTGACGTTTACGTCATGAAAGGGTCCGGTAGAAGTTGTAGGCTATGTGACTACAATATAATCACGAGAGACAAGGGAGGACTGTAGCTATGGCGACCAGCGGCAGGACACAACCCAGCGTTTTTTTTTTTTTTTACTTTTCTGTACAGATCATCAGTGCAGCACTTTTCTGAAACTTGTATTCATATATCTACAATTGTATCAACTTTTCTATATCCTACAACAAGTTCCACTTCCTTCTCTTCCAACAACCGTCGTCCTTTTTTTTTTTCAAATGAAACTTTATTAACTCGGGTCACTTGATTTCACTCGGGTCATACAGTGTGAGCACTCCGGCCGTGCCCGACAATCGGGTCGTACAGTGTGAGCACGTACATCTCAAGGTCTGGTCGGGCGTCGTAAACGATTCAGTCGTACAGTGTGAGCTGACATGCCACCCCGACTTTTATACAATCGGGGAAAAATCGCACAGTGTGAGCCAGGCTTTAGACTTCACTGCAAGAAATACAAACTCTAAGAGACTTAAACGTATTTCTTCCAAAGCTGCTGTAAATCCATGTCATTGTCAACTGAAGGCTAACTGTTGTATGTGTTGAATAATTTTATTATAGAACATACTGTATGTATTTGGCATCTGTAGGCAACAGTCAGTAAGCTTCAAAAATGGAATGATCTTCCAGTATTAAATGTCTTGACAAAAGGGCCTCAGGTGATTTTCTGTTAACTGCTGTTAAAAGTTGACAAAAGTGACATTCCACACTATTGATCATGTTTCTGCAACACGTACAGTCTTACAAGGACTAACTGTTGATAACTTCGTTCACACAGCATGAAATAATTGTTTTTTTAAATCAAGGGACCAGATCCAAACGCCTGCTACCATAAACATTTTTCATACACCACAATCTGCTAGTTCTTAGTTTTTTTTATTGTTCAAAATTCTGAGACTTTCAGATTTACAGGAGTTGTTCCGACTTGCCAATCAGCTTCCCTCCATCTATGTGTCCTGGACAAACATTTATTGATTTAGCTTGAAATTTAAGCAAACTCACGGTCAATACAAAGCTTTGTTCCGTTGCAGCTAATCAAACATATTAAAGGAACTGTGTTTTGTTGATTGTTAGACGCAGAACTTCCAACTTAATCACTACATTCGAGTGTTGTCTGTGTACTGCTGCTTCTAGTTATTATGTTCATATTAGGTGTCTTTTTTTTTTTTTAATGTTCAGTATTTCATTTACACTTTAGTGGGCACATCCGTCTCTTAAGTCTGATAATGACTAATACCCTGGTGTAATGTTATTGTTGCTGCGGCTGGACTTTGTGTCAAAGTGATACTAATGAAAAACTGTTAGCATACCTAAGTGTTGTGCTACCTGCAGACAGATGCATCCATTAGTTCAAAATTAAAAGTGAAAAAGCACTGATTTTTCTACACATACTGGGAACACATTCATCTGTTCTGCTAAGGAAAATGCTTTCAGTAAATTAGGGCTAAGTATTCAAAAAAGAATCCCATTAAAAGTATGAATTATGTTTTTTTTTTTTGTGTTCTCTAGGGATGGGGAGTGAGACACATCACATTTGTAGACAACGCAAAGATCTCGTACTCTAATCCAGTCCGCCAGCCGCTCTATGAGTTTGAAGACTGTCTTGGAGGAGGGAAGTCCAAAGCCATGGCAGCTGTAGACCGGCTCATCAAAATCTTTCCTGGAGTGGTGAGTGTTTAAAGTGAAAAACGGACTCTCTTACTTCTTATCGCTCTTCGTATGTGAGGGTCAAGTCATGTATCACTGTCTGGAAACCTGAAATTGTATCATCGGCATCAGCAGGCCTTTCCTCTATTTTTGTTATTTTTGACTTCAAGGGTTTGAAAGACGTCATTGCTGATCATTATTGTGCCAACATAATCGTATTCCTGTTTGTTTGCTCGTGTCTGAGATGTGACAGCCAAACCATGCAGGGAATGAAGTGTCGGGTTACTTGAATATTAATGTGGTTGCTTTCATTACTTTGTTAATTATTGAGCTTGGTCTCTGGAGGAGATAATAACCTATATTTACTAAATAAACACACAGCCAGAGAATCACAGCAGGGCGCACCATTCTCTTATTAAGCAACCCGGAAACACATGATTTTAACGAGTCAACCAGGTCAGCTCTTATCTTGGTATACACACATGGAAACCCCATGTTGATCATTTGTGTTCTTTTTTACAGCAAAGAAAGTATTTTTTTTATGCAGGCTCAGGGTATTGAGGTCGGATGAGACGACCTTGTTTTTGTTGTCCAGGCTGTGATGGTAGTATTCTCAGGTATGGGATGTCAGCATGTTGCAACTCTCTCTCTGAGCAGCTAAAACCTAAGCTTCTCCTTTGGTGCAGACTGCCATGAAGGTGATGGGGAGGACTGAAAACTTCTCCCTTCAGTCAGTATATAAGCAGGCTGTTCTCAGGCAAGCATTGAGTGTTGTTTGACCCGTCTCACATCCTTTACTCTGAGTACAAACTCTCACCATCTGGCAGATGATACACAGACCTGCTGTGTTTATTGTTTGAGCCTTGAGCCTTGTTTGTGATTTAGAAACAGTATGTGCTTCTCTCTTGACATGTGGGTTGTTGTTTGTTAAGGCAGCTAAATGTGTGCAGCACTGGAGTCCAAGACAAATTCCCCCAAGACAACAATAAAGTGACTCGTATCACATCGTATCCATCGTATTGCAAAGTATCGTATCGTACAGTTACTCTTTTGTGCCTTTTCTCTTCTAATCCGCCACATACACGTGTTGTAGGCACACTCCACGGTGTTTATTTGACAGATTTAGATGCTTGTTTATTTAAAATTAAGGTTATACAGAAACTACACGACAATTTTACAAAGTATGATGCATTATAATATAATTGGGCCGGCTGTGGTTCAGTTGGTAGAGTCTTTGTGTCTCAACCAGAAGGTCGGGGGTTCGATCCCCAGCTCCCGCAGCCGCATGTCCGATGTGTCCTTGGGCAAGACACTTAACCCCAAGTTGCTCCCACTGCTTCGTCAGCGGGGTATGAATGCGTATGAATGGGATTTACCATTTAGACCAAACAAGACAATGAAAGGAGTTAAATTCTTTCCCTGTTGGCCAACCACTATAGTTGAGTAGTGTTTCCATGTAAATGTTCATAGTTGATGATCATCCAATAATAAAATGATACAACACTGACATAATAAGCATTACTTTTCTGAATATATTGAAAGTACATGCAATACTTTTGAAATGGGAATTTATTGGTAAACGTACTTTAGTAAATTATCTGTGTAGTTTATTCCCCACTAGTAGAGATCTACCTGTTTAATGTTGATGATCTATATCTTTTCATAGATCAGGTGAATCTTTAGAAACATCACTTTGAAGTCCTATTTTTTTGTATTAAACGTTCCAGTTATTCCTTTTGAAATGTATATTCTGAAAACCTGTATGAGAATATCACAGCTCCCTCTGTGAAATGAAATGTACTTCCTACCCTCGGGGCTTTGAGGTAGCTTGTGAGTTTTGACTTAGCTGACTAAGACTGTCTGAACCTGTGATCTTCATCTCCCTGGAAAGTGTATGATTGAAGTCTCATTTCTAAGTTATTGACCCCAGTGTTTCCCCTAGGTTTACAGCATTGGGGGGGGGGGGGTTCATGTGTTACTTTTAATGACAGATGTCCTTTTCTATCGGAAAGGTATCCTTAAATGACTTCTTTCCCTGATTTCCGACTCTATGCACTAGAGTCTACTTTTTTTTTTACCATACCATTATATTACTTGACCTTCAGGTCAAGTAATATAATGGTAGGGGAAACACTGGACCCTGCGAGGCTTGCAATCAGGACTCTTTAATACGTATAGGCTGTTCCTGATATTATATCGTGCTGCTATTATAGTGTCAGAGACAAACAGACCTGTGATGTCTCGTTTAAATGCACACTTAGACACAAATGCACACAAATAATTGCCATGTCACCAATGTCATCAAGTTGACGTCATGCTTCATTTTTAGTTTCTCTCATATTCTTCTGGGGATAAAATAGAGAGTAAATGCAGAGGCTCACCATTTGATGGATGGCTCTGTGCTCCCATGACATCTACTGTCTGTAGATGCCGCAACCATACGTGCAAGGATCAATGTGGGTGTATATAGTCTGTGTCTCTCTCTTCTGCCAGTGTTCCTTGAGATACAGGGGCATCAGGTGCCAAGATGATGGATAGAAAGAAATCTGAGCACAGAGCACAGAAATACATCAATTGAAGTAAGAGGAGCTGGTCCATCCAAGGTCAAAATGTTGAAGAGGTCCAAAGCTGATTTTATATATATAATCTGTGGACAAATATTGTTGCCTGACATTTACAGGAAAGTTTGTAGTGCTAGCACCAACTTTGAAGTGTTTGAAAAAGGTTATGTTATGTCAGATCTGCTTAAAGATATTAACATTAGAATTGTTGGATTGACATGAAATGTTGTTTCTGTTTTTCAGAAAGAGATTAATTCACAATCAAAATGTATTTGGCTGCAGGTTGAGGTTGTTTGTTGTGGAAAATTTAGAATATTATTACCATCTCTGCACCCTGAAATAACCCCCTGAATGCTTAGCAACACCGACGTCAAAGTGAAATGCAGATTCAAGACTTGGTTGACAGCTCCCACTCTTGAAATATGGAGAGTGATGAAGTAGAATCCACTGATTCTGTAAAAGTGGCATTTCGTCCTGTGAAGATCTCACACTTCATCCCTGCCCCTTTCCGTCCTTCTCTTTGTCTATGGAATTACTCTTGACATTTTCCATTTGACTTTCTCTCAAGCCTGCAATCCCTAGAGATAGTCGCGGATGAGAAAGTTTGGAAATGGACAATAAATGTCATTGAATATTTTCTGTGGAATTGGAAGTGAGGTTTTTAGGTTTAACTTTTAATACTCCACTATTGACTTCTACAGGAGAGCCAAATCTATTTTGGCTTCAGGTCACCTGAGGTAAAGAACTGATGATATATTCCACAGATGGATTGGTTCCTTGTTGATTCGTTGAGACTTGTGTGTCACTCAGCCAAAAGTCCCCTGTTGACATGGACATGATCTGGCTTCCCATATAGCTGCCGATCAGATGATAAAGTTTTAGAAAATGCAGAGAAAAAAAGTTGCCCACTTTTTCTTTTTAGGATTTTCTGTGAACAAGACGCTTTAATATAAAAACACCCCCCTGGTACAGAAACTGTGAAAGTACTACGTTTACACATTTCCTTTCCTTTTCTATATGGTTAGAAATATTTAAAGGCTTGATTTAGACGGTCTTACATGATATTGGTCTTGTATACACTGTAACTATTTTGTATCAAGAGAAGGTAAAGCAACATTTGTTTGTACATATAGATGTTAAGATGGTAGCATCTGGACCAGCTGTTAGTTCCCCTGTCATATGTTTGCTCAAAGCCCAGGTCGACTCCAACCTGCGCCTCTCCCACATGTCATTCCCTACTCTTGCTCTCCCATGTTTCTGATTCGATCCACTCTCCTATCTAAATAAAGGCATACAAAAGCCCCCCCAAATGTAATCTTTTCAATCTAGAGACACAGAAATGTATAGCTTTGTGACATTTTTTAAAAATGTATACCTACCTTAATTAAAATATCATTCCTAACTTCCCCAATTTTGCAGTCTGTGATTAAGGATAGAATTTGTTCCAAATTCAGTAATAAGAAATTATTCAAATTTTGAAAATGAACAAATATATAACCCAAAAAGAAAACATTATTGTCCATAGAGAAAAGCATGGTATTTACATGATCAATAGTCTGCATAAAATGCAAGTTCATCTACCTAACATATGGGCTCATTTTTCAGCAAATTCTCTTTTTTTTCTCTGCTTGTTTTTTCGTCTGTCCTCCCTGCAGAATGCAGAGGGATACAATATGAGCATCCCCATGCCCGGGCACCCAGTCAATTTCTCTGAGGCCACCCTGTCCCAAGCTCAGAGAGATGTGGAGCAGCTGGAGAAGCTCATTTCAGCACATGACGTTGTCTTCTTGCTGATGGATACCAGGGAGAGCCGCTGGCTGCCTACAGTGATCGCCGCCAGCAAGAGGAAGGTAGGACGGAACAGTGCAGTGCATACATGAACATAAAGAGCCACACTAGTCCTGACCAGTGGGGTTGGGTCAGAGATGGTGACCACATATAGTATGATGCTATACTGTTATTACTACATACTTTCTATGTGCCATGTCAAAGAAGGTGCCTGTTTAGATAAAAGCTTAGGGTGTCATCTCTTTACTATTTTTAAACCTTTTAGCCCATTAATGTGATTTGCACATTTACTGTATGTGACCACCCTCTCATTGGAGGTTTTTCAAGCTGCAGGATATAAAACCACTATCCAGATAGTTAAAGGCAGGGTTGGTTAATTTTCTCCTGATACACTTTTTAAGATTTTGGTTGAAATTGTCTTTAGGTCCTGACAGAAATTAATAACTCATGTGCTCTGAAAAAGGAACATAGTAAATCCGTCTTCTGTAGCAGTTGTAAGCATGTAAAAACTTGAACCCAGTGTTTCCCCTACCATTATATTGGGGGGAGGGGGGGGGGGGGGCCGCCCCCCAATATAATGGTAGGGTAATTTAGTGTTCATGTGTCATTCAAAGTAACACATGAACACCAAGATTCCTTCAAGTGTTTGTGTTGTCGTGTCACCGTGTCAGCATGTCGGCTTGTCCCCACCCCCCCCTCAACGCTGTAAACCTATAGGAAACACTGCTTGAACCAATCTGATGAACCAATCACGCCTCCCTGTGTCCCTGCTTGTTCTCTACCCCATGCATGCACGAGCTGAGGTCCGCTTCTGGACCAATGGCGCTTGTGCATGTAATTGAGGGGCATAGCTTTTGAGAGAGTACAGAGGGGAGGCGGTGGGATGCTACTTTCAAAATCATGCTAGTTTTCGGAAATTACCAACCCTGCCTGACAGTTGTGTGGCACTTATTAGAGAGCTTAAATGAGCGTTAGTATTTAATTATTGTTATTAATTATTATTCATTTTTCTTTGTTTGCTGGATACTTAAAATCGGTAATTTTTTAACACTATACCAAAAGCCAAATCAATGTTTTAAGGCAGTACTTGTGACCTTGAGAGAAAAAATGATGAGAAAAGTTGATGAAAATGTTTGTTGTGTGAAACATGTACCATATGATAGTAATTTGTAATATGTTTACATATCAGTTTATGGTTGAAATGTTTTATCCACATTTAAATAATATTAATGTGAGGATAGTCTTTATTCAAGGCACTTCTGTTGTTTGTTTGTCATATCCTGCTGCTTATTTAAATGGTAGACATTTCAAACACAATTTAGCTTTGTCCTTGTCTAATGTTGCAACAAATGTACACTTTAAGCAGAACAATTCTGCACATTATTCACAGCACTAACAGACTTTTGGCAGAAGACATGTCTTTGTTCATTCATCCTGATTATGCCCTTCTGAGAGCTGGAAATTTAAATGTGAAACACGTTTGACTTCCCCTTCAGGAAACAGTAATAGCTGGAAGTCATTTTGCCTTTCTGTCAAATCTTCTGTTTGTCAGTTTCAGTTGTATTTGTTGCCAGGCAACATCAGATTATCGAACACTGTGTCAGGAACTTGTAAGCCTCCAGTAACACTGATGTGACTCCTTTATTGCTGTATTAGCCGCAGTTAAGGGTTTTGGGGCTCACTAATGATGTTTTCTTAATGGCCTGCTTTGCTGAGATGTTTGTGCTGTACTCTAGATGCTCTTATAATTGTTAAGAGCCTATTAGTGATGTATGTAATAGCTTTGTGAAATCATTAAACACATTGTGCCCTTCTTGTGTGTGTGAAAAAGCAATTTAGTTCATTAGATTTTGTTGAAATGTGCTGTGCTCTGTAAAAATATTTTAATAACACGACTGTAATTGTTGTCTTTCACTCTTTCAGCTTGTGGTGAATGCTGCTTTAGGCTTTGACACGTTTGTTGTCATGCGCCATGGCCTGAAGAACCCGCCGGTCAGTCAGATAGTTTCAGACTCCTCCGCTTCCTGTTCTTCTGCGTCCTCTTCGTCCTCCACACCGGCAGGCTCTGCACCCACTGTCCCAGGATCCTCTCTGTTCTCCAACATCCCAGGGCACAAACTGGGCTGCTACTTCTGCAATGATGTCGTGGCACCAGGAGATGTGAGGGAAACACTCAAACATATACTCAGGAAATGTAGTAACAGTAACACAATGCTCTGACGACAAATAGAAATGAAAAAGGAGAAAACCTTTAAGATCAAACAACAAAAGAGTCGGAAGGTTGGACACGTTTCCTTCACCCAACATTCTTCATAGGTCTTAATGGCAAAAGGTGTCACTAATGGTTCATGACTAAGTAACTACAAAACACCAAACAACAGTATGGAGTCCTCCTAACTCATTAGATTCATGAATCATATTGCTGGGTCAAATATCCATTTATTTTTATTCATTTTGGGTTTTTTTATACCTTCATTTTAGGGATAGGATAGAATGAGAAATATGGCAAAGGACTTTGGAGGACGCTTTTAGGTCTGTACATAGAGCACACACACTTACCACTAGAGCAGCAGTAGCTCAGTCTGTAGGGACTTGGGTTGGGAACCGGAGGGTCGCCGGTTCAAGTCCCAGTGCGGACCAAATATGGAAGTTGGTCTCCCCTGGAGACGCCCCTCCCCACCATCAGCTCAGGGCAGCTCCATCACTCTGACATCTCTCCATTAGTGCATGTCCATAGGATCCTGTTTGTGTGCATGTGTGTATATATACTTCAGCCTATGTGTGTGTTGCATGACTTACAGAGTGTAAAAACTGAAAAACTGAAATTTCAATATCAATAAAGGTAAATCTTAATCTCTCCATATTTTAATGAATCGATCGAGATCTAGCTATTTTGCTAATGCTCAGTCCAAGTTACAACTAAGTCTCTTTGCATGAGACCAGCAACTACAGTAAATCTGTTGAACATTTAAATACAAAAATTCTGTTGACAAAAACACTTTTGGCTGCTGCCAAGTTAAAAGCCCAAACTTTTCCTGATATTAGTTTTTGAGCTTTTTGCCTTTATTTGACAACTATAAAGAGATGGGAAAAGTGTAGGGAGTGAAGGATGATTTGTTCCTGCGACCTGAACAACAAGTCCTGCTGCTTCTGTGCACTTGCTCTACCAACTGAGCTGAAACCAGTGTTCCATCGCCCAAACTTTTCATCACATCTTCTTCCCCTGTTAAAAGAACAACTGTCTCATGTTTAGATGTCTGAATCTCGAACGCCTTATATTGACGTCATTGCTGTTAATGTAATGCCAGTACATTTATTAACACTGTTGTTGTTTTGTTTGTTTTTTCATAAACAGTCAACCAGAGATCGGACTCTGGATCAGCAGTGCACAGTCAGCAGACCAGGCCTGGCCATGATAGCTGGAGCCCTGGCTGTTGAGATGATGGTGTCCATTCTGCAGCACAGTGAAGGGTAAGCATAGTGGTCCTTTTAAATGGTGATACTGGTCTGGCCAAACATTTAAAGTATAAATCACAGATTTTAACAAGTGCTGAGTGTGCTTCCCTTTAAATAACCAACTTACTCTATCAGGATAGTGTGACAACAGTAATGATTGTTTGTGTGGAGCCTGAGTGTGGCTCGTCTTATGATAGGTGCTTGTGTTCTCTGTATTGCCTCGCAAGTGTTTGCCTCTTGACTCATCTTGCCTCAGGTAGATCTGAATAATTCCCACTCCTTAGAAAATAAACTGCCTTTGATATTTCCTCTTCTTCTGGTCCTTTCCTCCCCTGCTGATTCCAAAATCAAACCAGTCTCTTTAGAAAAAAGCTCTTACAAGTTCTTGAGGGTCAGACACTCACCCTGTTCAATGGGCAGCCCTGACCACCCGTGGGTATCTGAGTCCTTTTATCAGAGCTTTATGCTGGTACTAAAGGAGACTGTGCCTTTCAGGTTTTGCTTCCTAGGCTTTCAGAAAGCTTTGCTTGTTTACTTTTGCTTTTTTAAATGAACAGCACTGCAGCTGACGTCTTCCTGCTCCGCACATGTATCATACTGCATATCCTTGATTTGGATGGAGCACAGCTCGCCAAAATTAGTTCAGCACAAAACTTTGTGTTCGCTGTAGAAGCTTTGTTGCAATGTATAATCCCTCTCTCATTAATATGCCTCAGAAACTCTTAACACTGTGATTCAGTCAGCTCTCACGATCATTTGGCAAGCTGGACTAGCTTGATATTTTCACTCTTAAAAGTGTTCTTCTCCTCAAACACTAATGGGGATGTTTTTGCCTATTAAGTGTGTGTTTTTGTGCACTTTGTGTGTCTTTGTAGAAATGCAATTGTGTGCGCCCGTTCGGTGAAAGTCAAACTAAAGTGGCCGCTTGCTGGGTCTGATAAGGCAGCCATTTTCTTTCAGAGTGTTTTGAGATGGTATAAGCCGTAGCAGCACTTCTCTGCCCATCCTGGATAAAAAGCTTAGGAAGAAGAGAAAAAGATGCACTCTCTTTACCTCTATGGTTGTGTAAGCCCTTCCATTACAACAAGATCTGTCTCTCTCTTGCATCTGCCCTCTCTGTGTCCTTGTTTTTCACTTGTTTCTTCAATGTTTACTTCTGTTTCCTCTACCTTTATATCCTTTTCAATGCCAGCATACATATGAAAAACTATGGACTCACAATAAGCACAGAGTGAGACTTGATATATTCATCATTGTTATCCTTCCAGAGTCAAATATTTTAACCCTGGCTTGAATAGTTTAGTACTAACTTTTCTACTTTTATCAAATAAGACACAAAACATTGTCCTTTGTCCTTTTCCTTTCTCGTACTTCAAAATTTATAGTGTAAAATCATCAGCATATATATGGTTACGAAATGAATCACAGATGGCAAGTCATCTGTTAAGATGGAATAAAACTTTTGGTCAAAGACAACTTCCCTGATGGCATCTTGCTAAATCCGCAGTATACAAGTTTACCAATTCAAAAACCATGATCTGCAACATTAAATACAGTTCTGAAATGAAGTAACACTACATTTTAAAAACTGAGAGAAATGTTCTCCTCAAAGATTTTTCCGTCATTTGTGTAAAGACAGAACAATTAGAGTGTGCATTAAATGTGTTGTTCTGTAAATTCTCATAAAGTCTGTAATATTGGGGGAGATCAAAGGGAGATTGCATGATTTATGTCTCCCTCTCCACTTCAATATAAATTCAACTTTTAATGCTTTGTTTAAATCACAGGGGAAATGCTGCCAATGTTACACAAGCCATGATCACACAAAAATGCAAATGCAAAACAAAAATGGGTCCAGTACATCATTTTTTTCCCCCTCTCTGTCTCTATCCTCAGAGGCTATGCAGTAGCCAGCAGCAGTGATGACAGAATGAATGAACCTCCCACCTCTCTGGGTCTGGTGCCACATCAGGTCAGACACACACACACACACACACACACACACACACACACACACACACACACATATTGTATACCCTCTGTGTTGCTCGACCATATAACCTGCCATTTGCTAGTCCCCTCTAATGCAGTAGCAATTAACATATACATATTTGTGATTATAGGACTGAAATAAAAACATGTAAGTTTAAATGCTGATTTTCTAGGAAGGTAAACAATCCAGGTGTGAAGGTCCTGGGCTGGCCTAGTTTCAATGTCATTAATGTCTATTGTCTACAAATGTGTGCGTTTCAGTCTGTTTTACATTTTGGTGTATATGCAGATATATTCTAAGTTCGAATTTTTCTCAGCCTGGGCCACGCTCCACAGCATGGCCGTATAGTCACATTTATGCGACTGAATATCCAAGTTATCTTAAAAAATAAATAAAATATGATGTCCTCATTTGTAACATTCTTTGGACCCATTTTTAAGGTTTACATTTTTTAGGTCTGCAATATAGTTTCATAGCTAGTTTACAATTCAACCAAAGGCATGAGATGGAATATCCAAGCTGACGTAGACAGGATGTCTGCGGGGCCTTCTCAACTATGTGAAATGACAGCGCTGGTGCCTGCAAACAAACAGATTTAACAGCTTTGCCAAGCTTCCCTCAGAAATAGAACAAAATAACACCTAAGTGCTTTGAATGTGTTGTGTCCTTTTATGCATAATCATGTAGTGTGTGGAATGCATCCAGTCATGAAGTCCACCTCCCTCGCTGTGTCTTTGTAACTGAATCATCGCTGCAGTTTATTTTTCATTTGTTGATTTGGATCACAATAATAAACAGAGTTTCCAAAATAATTTGAATAGTCACCTAGATGTGTGCCGGACATATAATACTAAATAAAGAGACTAAATCTAACTTTTAAAAATATCACAGTTAGGTAAGACCTGGCGCACACTAAAATATTTTTAAAATCTTAAACTCATTTTGGTCAACTTCTTTCCTTGTCAGTTGGATTGTGGTGTGTTTTACAGGACACGTTGTAAAAACCCTAATGTTGTTGCCACAAATCAATAAGTTTGTCCTGAATTAATGACATCCATTTAACTTTATGCTGTGTGTTTACTGTTGTCGCCATGGTAATTAGGGGTGTGGATGGTTACAAAAAATTGTAAACTTTTCGTGTATACCGTTTTTTTTTCTTATTATTAATAAAAAAAGAAAGGAAAAAAGAAAAAAAAGAAAAGTGGACCGCAATCGCGCTATACAACCAATGGAGGGTGCGGCCGCTTTTCAGAAAGATTCCTCCGCATCACTGCCGCCACTCGAAGTTGTCGGACAGATACTTTATAAAGTAGGCTATATAAGTAACACAGAAAACTTGCCATAGAATTTGTAAAAACAAATACCTGTATGTATTTCTTTTAGGCCTATAACAGGGCTATGATAAAACAACTACCATGATGAGTATGAAATCTCTATTTTTTAAAAGGACAAGAGACAAAGGATTTCTGCGTTAGTTTATTTTCCTCCGCTTAGTAATATGCTTAAATTCAGCGGGTTGTCTCTTCTGATCTGAGGTTGTAGTCGAATGGGCCTGACCCTCGGGACTGCGCAATCCCCCCTACCCGGACGAAGCGGAATAGGGAGGAAGGGCAGTAAGGGAAAGGCTCAATACCCCCCTCCGAAGAGGGGGAGAGAGAGGCTCACAAACTTACGTTCAACCGGTTACCGCCGCTGCGAAAGGGCGACATGGAAAGCCAGAACCCGCACAGGCACGTCCAAACAATTGCCCGGAACCAGAGTCAATCCCCAGGAGTGCGGCTCCTCCACGCCGCACTGCGCTGAGTAGTCTTGGCTGCCATCGCAAGTTAAAAGTGAAACTTACTTGTTACGTGATGTAATGCCCGGTGGTCAGTTATCAACATTTATCACGTGCATTTGTGAGCGCAGTAACGTTCTCAAAGTGGAACATTTGTAGCTTTATTCATCTCTAAATAAATAGTATGTGTTATTTTTGATCAGAGATGATTGAATGCATGTCTCTAAAACATTTTAAAATAATTACAAAAATAACAAATATTTAAAAAAACAAAACAGTTTTCGTTTACTGATTTTTCCTAAACGGTTATGATTTACTGACCGGTTACACGTGTACACGTGCACACCCCTAATGGTAATGTTTGTTGTGCTTCCGGCTTCAATCAGTTTGCTTCCCTGTTCCATGTGCTTGGTATAAAGAGAACACCGTCCTCAACAGGATTTCTGATCGGGGCTGCTCCGATCGCCTTCCACTGAAAATCAGGGGGGTTAAAATCCCTCTAAGCACACTTCACACTACAGTAGAATCTGGCAAAATAATCTTTGGAATCATCAGATAGTCGGGAATCAGGCCCAAAATTCTCCCGAATCAGGCCCAAAATTCTCCCAATTATCATAGTGTGTACCCCGCTTAAGATAGGTATCTGCATCACTCTTCTACATATAAGGATTCCCAAAAGTAGACATGGGCTGAGGACAAAGCCTTGTGGCTCACCATGACATCATAACTGGATTTGAAGTGCTCTGAGTGAGTGATTTTTTTCTAAGACAAACTCAGAACTCTTTACATAAAAATAATAATTGGTGAGGTGGCTGTATAGCTCTTCTGAAGAAACTTTCTAAATAAAGGTAAAGTTCATTTGTGTGTGTGCTTTATGTGTGTAATAGGGCTTGTCTGGGTGTTTGTGTCTTCAATAGACATAGGGATGGCAATATATTGAGAAACGTAGGTGCACTTTTAAAGCTCAATTTATTTTTTATATTCCCAATAAAAAGGGGATGTCTTCCTCCTGTAGTTAATTGTTTTTTTAAGTTCTAAAATACACTTCAAGTAACAACTCTCAATTTGCAGTGATCAGGCTAGAAACACAGAGAGGAAAACCATCTGTATGAATTTATACGAATGTTGTAAATTAACCACGTCCGGAAGGGCAGCCCTTAATCAAAGCATTGTAAGATGATTGAGCATTGGACTGATAATGATATAGTCTGGACTGGGAGGACCAGATGATCTATAGACAAGCTGTGCCCTTTTATTCCCTGAATGTTGCCACACACTCAAAAATCTCACCACCTCCATTTGCATCATCATCACTATTCATCATCCTGAGAATTTGAATTTCTGCCACTTGCTTGACACCTCTACTGCTCGTGGTATTTCTTCTAAATAATCTGGAGGAAAGTGGGAATGCAAATAAGGCTGTGTGTGTGCGTGTGCGTACATAATGTATGTGTTTGGGTTGAGAAAGAGGGTGAAGATAATTATGACCTGTGAGAAAGAAATACAGAATGATTAATATGCATATGAGGGTGTTTATTGTGTACGTTTGCATGTCTGTGTTTGTGTGTGGATTATGCTGGAAAACATGTTCCTCCACCAATGGACTGCAAAAGCCACAAACTTCAGTTGAGTAGTTTGAAGCTACTTGTATCTTTTCTGTGGTGCTACAGTGACAACCTGTGGTGGTTTCTGTAAACATCATGATGTCTGATATATTTACAAGTGCTAGAATAAGTTCCAATAAATATGACTCCACATTTTCAAGTGCTGTAACCAACCAATTTGAATATGTTGTGTTATCTTGACATGTGAAACTTGCTTCATCACTTAAACTCACATAGCTTCATATTTAAAATCCATAGAAATGCTGTGTGCATGTTTTTGGCATTTTGTTTCTGAACTCTCAGACGCAAATCTCTGAGGATGTAACTCGAGGACAAAATAATACAGAAACAATTTTGTTCCTGCGGCCCTTGAACTGTTACATTAAAGCTGGCACAAGATGATGCCCATCACCCATACATGCTTCTTCAACTTTACAGTATGAGTTGGTTAGTGTGTGTAGAAGCACTTGACCCATGACCTTCTAAGAAGTTCTGTTTGTAGCTACTGTTTTTGACTTGATGGTATCTGTTTCAACAACTTTGCTGAACAGATTTACCCTTGGGTAATGACAAACCTTGAACCTTGAAATCCAACACATATGTAATATAAAAGGAAACCAATCTTTTATGTAACATAATAAGACACCTGATAAAACAGTATACTCATCCCTAACACAGGTCAGGTCAGTTTTATTTACAGTATGTAGACAAACAACAAAATGTTTCCAATAAAGAAGGACTTGAAATCCAACCTGAAATTACTATTTTAGCAGAAAAAAATGGAATAAGTCTCAGGAAGAGCAACAGATGAGGGAACCGTCTTCCAGGATGGACAGATGTGAAGCTGTAATGCATTATTGACCATAAAGATGGCAACTAATTTGACTTTCTTGACCTTGGTAGGTTTATTTAATTATTCCATATCTGGAGATTGGTATAGGAGCAAAGACAGCAAAATGCTTGACTCATTTCCATAATATGCCCTCTATATTAAAGGGATACTTCACCCATTGAAACATTAATCTGTATTGACATTGGGTCATATATGTAATAGAAATTTGAAATAAATGTTCAAGTTGGTGCCTTCTTGGCAGAGAAAAGGCTGAAATTGTCTTTTTGGCTCATGTGGATGAAAGACACCAAATCCCAGAATGCACAGCACCGCAGGCCACTAAGGTCCTCTGTTTCAGAATCAGAATCAGAAATACTTTATTAATCCCAGAGGGAAATTTGATCCTTACAGTTGCTCCAAAATATACAGTATAGCAGTAGAAATATAGTCATAAAAACATTTACAGACATATTTACTTCAACACATGAGGCCATTTCCTCAACTGATTCCGAGATTTCTTCCAGAAGGAATTAGCATCTTGGAAATTCCTGGCAGAAAACAGACTCTATGTCTGTGTCCATAGGCAAACAGTGAGAGCACCGACACTACCGGTCCGCCCCAGCTCGAGTCGGCCCGGGCTCCTCGTCCTCACCGCCGACAGGCAGGCCTTATGTCTCGGCGGCCGCATTGGCCAAAACACAAGACTGGCCCGTCGGCAGCAGCCGCTATATTTATATTTTTTCGCCATTATCAGCTTTCTCCATAGAGCCTGTTAGCATAGCTTCCAAGCAATATGGCGGATGTTAAGTTTCGATTCTGGGAGTGAGTTCCCACCCACTGATCTGTGATTGGTCTGTAGCTTCAGTGGTTGAAAATATGAGGAACTAGCGTTGTAGTTTCACCCCGCTAACCGCAACAGCTTCCGATTATGTAAAATTAAAATTTTTGCGTCACTGGAAGCTCCTTTTCAGACTCAGAAATACAAAGATTTCCCATCTCAGGGGAAATGAGGGCAGGATGCACGACCATTCAAAAGTATTACCAGGTTTCTAATGATACAAAGCTTAATGCAAATGGGTGAAGTATCCCTTTAAGTATGTGCATCTAATATAGAGCTACTTGTCTGTCCATGTCTCATGCCCACTCTCACCCTTCAGTCTGACTCACTCTTTCATTTATGAATCCATTCCCTGGACATGGGCTCTCTGACAGTTTTCTTCTCATGCATAACCGCACTGCTCATTACTGCAGTCCCTCTCAGTTTTTATTATTCCCATTTTTCCCTCTTGAGTAGGCCATTTTAATTAGAATTATCGGCAAATCTCTTGAAAGATATAAAAGGCACACAGAGTGAATGTAATGAGCCCGCAGCTAACACTCTTGGTAGAGAAGAACCAGTCTTCTGTACAATTTGAGATTATTAGTCACACGGTGGGAGATGTAAACCTTATTTTGATAGCCTTAGTCTAACACACAGCATTCACTGAGAAATGAAATGTTAGACTTAATAAATTTAGTTATGTAAACCGGTCCCATGTTGAGTAAAGGGGAAAAGTAAAAAGAGCTTTCATACCGCATGTCACACCTACCCATTCACTCCCTGATGGTAGAGGCTGCTATGTAAGGTGTCCATCAGAAGTAACTATACTAAGCATCCCAAGTTTACCCTACGTGAGCCCATCTAGGACATTATTAATAATCAGTTTATAATTGTGCAATTTACCTAGTCAATTGAAGTGGTTTCACATCAAGAGGATTTTTTTCAAGTCTTAAGATGAAGTTAAACCTACTGAAGTTGGTCAGGTTTAAAAAACTTTCATAATAAATGTGGAAATAGGTGCATTACTTTTGTGAGTGTTGATGGTTGGAAAGTTGGTATAATGGAGAGTATTTCAAAGAAAGGGTGTGTGATGATGTCATAGTGTTTGAAGCCACTCGTCCCAGTTAAAAACTGAAAGCTCTTATTTTCCTCTTTTGTTCACTCTCTGCATTATGAAGCCACTTCTCTCAAAAATTCGATGTATTTTTTTTGTTTTATTACCAGATGATTATAGTGAGGCATTCATTTCATCTGCTGGTCTACATGCGTCACCACAAAACATCACTGATTGAGCTTTTATTTGAAGCAGGAGGATGTGGGTATAAGAGAGGAGGAGGGAAACAATGAATGGAATATATATCAGTGATGAGTGGCGTTTCAACCATAGACTGGAAATATGAAGGTTTCAACATGTGTCGCCACAGAGTTTGTTGTTGCGTGTGTCTGTGTGTTTGAGGGAAGGCGTCCTTTGGACAGTCATCAAGGTAATTAGTGGTAATTACTGCTGCCATAAATAGGAGTGAAGGATTTCAAAGGAGAGACCGAAAAATAAATATATGAAAGGCTGCAGCCTCTCAGGCACCAGATGGCGCTATATGCATGCTTTTAAACCTCAGATCCAAACTTCTCTCAGAGTTTAAAGCATTGGATTTAATGTTTACTACTTTTACTACTGAAGATTTAATCTTCCTGATAACCTGAAAAGGTATCAAGGTTGCTTCTTTCCCATATAAGGATCATATCTGTCCAAAACACGTTTGGTGAACAATAAAATGAACTTTTTTTTTAAATTTTGTTTCATCAGCTTTTGTCTCTTTATGCTTAGGGAGTTTTTGCACATACACATTTCAAATGTACAATATGAATAAATTAATGGTTTTAAAGAAATGCCCCCCTTTGAGTTGTGATGTTTAATATCATATTGTTGACATGTCGATTTCTCTTCCACAGATCCGAGGTTTTCTTTCAAGGTTCGACAACGTCCTGCCTGCCAGCCTGGCCTTTGACAAATGTACCGCCTGCTCACCCATTGTAAGTAGCACATGTTGTAAGTGAAAAGCTCCAAATATGAGTTTTAAGATCCGGTTTACTCCGAAGACAAGTGATTTGAGAGCAACTTTGTTATGAACCACAAGTTGCAGCCTTAGCAGAAATAAGGGGATTCCCATCTCTCCCATTTCTGCATTGTTGAATCAGTTGAGCTATGTTGAAATGTTATTCCTGGAGGAATACTGAACACACACACACACACACACACACACACACACACACACATACACACACACAGAAAAGCTGGTAAAGCCATGTGGTAACAATCAGGCAGCAGTTGCTCATTGATGTCAGTTACTGTCGTATGAGTTGATTTAGCTGCTTCCACCACTGCTGTTTGTGTGTGTGTGTGTGTGTGTGTGTGGGTGTGTGGGTGTGTGTGGGTGTGTGTGATTGTGTGTGTGGGTGTGTGCTACGTGTTTATAGAAGAGTTGGTGAATGGTACACATATCCAACATTATCCAAGTTAGGGTGGGAGAAATTGCCTGAGTGTCTTTTTACCTCGTAGCCATTGGTCCAAAGCCAACTAACAGGCCAATCATTGCTCCAGGTGGATACGTAGTTAGAAGCACCCAGTGATATTATTGGTTAAACAAGTGTAAGACCAAAGGGGGAGGGGGCACAGCTTAGTGAGGCACAAATGAAATTAAAAAAAAGGGAGAAAAAGCAAGATAGGGGTGAGGGGGTTGGGATAAAGAGAGGAAGTGCAGGACTGAAGAAAGGTTGTTGTGATGAGTGGAAGGCTGGTTCTCTCTCTTTTTTCTCTCCCTGATCTCAATGCAGTCTTTGTGTCTATAAAGAGGTCATAAAGCCCCAGATCTATCACTTTCATGAGAAGACAGAGTGAGTGCAACACAGAGGGAGAAACCAAGACTCAGAGGGGGGAGGGAAATTGAAGTTGGCTAGCTTTTACTTAAAAAAAAAAAAAAAAAAAAAAAAAAAAAGACGTTTTCTCCAACTACGCTGCCTCTAAAAAAAAAAAAAAAAAAAAGGACAAAGTTCCAGCCCATCTTAAGGTGTCGTGTTTCTGCCTGTGTGACTGATGAGATTATTCGGTCTGCACGGAGGGTTCATAAGGTTTGACAGTGATTGGCTGAAGCCTGTGTAGCCAGGAACAATGAACAACACGAGTTAGGAAAGACAATCCTTTGCTGAGGAAGGGATCTAGGCTGAGTAGTGAAATACATGAATATGTTTTGATTCCCTAAATCCCACCCACACACATTTTCCCTCACTGTTTTGCATCTGCTTATTTCCCTTTAACTCTTTCTCTTGCTACCAGTCCTTCTACTCTTTCAACTCTCCCTCTTTTCTTCTCCCCCTGCTTACCTTTTCTCCTTTCCTGTTCTCTCTCCTCCTGTCTTTGTGTGTCCCTCTGTCCATCTATCACTCCACTGTAATGTGTGTGCGTATGTCTTTGTCTTCAGTGTGTGTGTGTGTGTGTGTGTGTGTGTGTGTGTGTGTGTGTGTGTGTGTATTCCTGCCGCAGTCAGCTGTGTGCTGCCAGGTCACTATGGAAACAAAACAATCCAGCCCCTGTCTGGACTGGAGCAGTTCCTGTAGAGTTGAGGCTTTTCATTTTGTGTGTGTATGTGTACTTGAGTGTGTGTGTGTGTGCGCGCACATTTCCTAACTCTTTTCTGGGGCTAAAAGCCAATAAAGCTAATGCCAGAGAGTAAATCACAGCTGACGTGGCTTTGTCTTAAACCGTGCCAGACACCTCTTACTACAATTACTTGTACTAACACTACCAAATACGCTAACACTATTCATCTTATTTTTTTTATTGTAATGTAAAAACTTGTTTTGAACAACATTGTAGTCACATGCAAAGCTCACAGTGTTTTTCATATTAAATGTCTGACTTCCTTTGAACCTTTTATTACCTGGCGCTTCATTAGGATCAAAAATAGTCCCCGTCATGTCACAGATTGCAACATTTGAATCTTGGTGTGCAGGTACATTACCTCTCTATTGTATTGGGTTTGATTTTGAAATTTTCATCTTAAGGTTTTATAAATGTGATAATCCAGATTTAAGATGAAGCCTTTGAGGTTGCTAAAGTATACTTACAATAAGTTAAGATTGTGTTATTATAACACTAAACTCTGAAACTACTTCTGATGTTAAAAATGCAATGCAAGTAAAGTCATCAATGAAATATATAATCTCGTCTATTTCGGCTTGGCAACATTTAAAAAAAAAATGGGAAAGTAGTCAATTTGATGATCTATCATCAAGTAGTCAAAGTGGTTATCTTTTAATACAAATATTATCAGGTTTTAACATCCCAGAAATGATGATATGCCCCTTTACTCTGTTCAATTATTTAAAAATAAATAAATGTCAACAGAATAAACTCAGCACACACACGCAAACACACATATATATATATTTATAAATATATATATATATATATATATATATATATATATACTGTATATGCTATGACACATTTTTGAATAAATATATACTTTTTTTCCCTACATGCTTTTCTTTACAAATAAGGTAGACTTGTATGTGTTGCACGGAAACCACTAAGTCTTAACTCATTCTTTACAAGCTTTGTTTCCTGGGAAGTGTGATGATTCTCTGAAATACCATAAAGCCTGAGTGGTTCCTAAATGAGTCAGTATGGAGGTTGTGTGTTTCTAACCTGGTGTATTGACCGTACATGTTAACAGGGGAAGTCAGAGCCATTGAGTCACCAGGAACTGTTTACTCATTTACACTCAGGGAGCAGTGAGTGTTACATCAAGGCAAAACCACTAACAAAAGGCCCCTTAACATTTAGTCGATAGTTTGGCATCAGTCTGAACTCATCCGTCCTGCATGGTTTACGTAGTTTACACCTGTGGATACTAGGGATGCAACAATACAGTCAGCCCACGGTTCAATACGTACCTCGTTTTTTTGGTCACGGTTCGGTTCGGTTCGGTTCTGATGGCCCAGGCCGTTAAAGTGTTTCCAGTGTTAAGTGTTTTAGGCAAATTTTACAGAATAGCAAGGGATAAAGAAAGACAGCTACTTTTTCATTTTAAAACTATTTATTTTACTTTGAAGCAAAAACAAAGTCATACACATTCCTGGTGTATTGTATGGTATAAAATAAACAAAACTATATAAAATACATATAAAATAAAATAACACTTCCAAAGGACAAGTGCTTAACCCTGGCAGCCCACAGCTGCCGGTAGCCCATATACAAACTAGGGAAATATTAATTCAAAAGTAAAATAAATAATAAACAAAAATTCACTACTTTCAATAAATAAACCTGTACTTCAGTAAACATAAATTGGCCATTTTAAATAAATAAACCTGTACTCAGTGGCCTACATCGTGCAATATCAGTATGGTCAGCTATCTATTCCTGTATTTTGAGGTTCTTCTGTAAAAAGATAAGCTTGTCGTCATTCTCTGCATTAGAACGATTTGCAACAGAGCGATTTGCACTTACAATGTCACCTGCAGTGGAGAAAATTCTCTCACTTGCAACAGAGGTTCCCTGGACACAGAGGTGTTGTTGTGCAAGTTTTGCTACATGGGGGTACTTGCATTTGTTTGTTTTCCACCACATGAATGGATCAGCATCCACATGAATGCAGTCTGCCAACTTGTATGTGGTGACTTCCTTCTCAATGATCTGGGCAATGGGTTCCTCTGTTCTGAAGAGACATTGCAGTCTTCTTCTTGGGAGGGGGAGAGGATGTATTTTCTTCCCTTAGGTATGGCACAGGACTCTTTGCTTGACCCTGTGTTACAAAGAGAATGGCCCTTTAATATAATTACACAACTACAGTGTATAACATATTACAATTGTTAAAATATCAGTGACATGAATACATCTAATTATATGTAAAAACAATCAAACCACATTTTTTCAATAAAAACATGGTAATCAAATAATACCTGCTGTTCATACTGCTGTTCATACTTACCTGCTCGCTCCAATACGGCCATGTTATTTCTTGTAGTTTTTAGCAATGTTCCATCATAAGGTGTTGCTTGCACCCTATTTACTCTCTTCTTCCCCTTTCCTTTTCTTGTTTTGTTCTTTTTAGCGAGCCTATTCTCATATCTGGTCAATGACTACAGGTTGAAACTAGCCTTTTCGCTAACGCTGGCACATTTACAGAAATGTTGCTTAATATACACTGTCCATGTAAAATAAAATAAGAAAATTCATAAATAAACTAATTTGGCTACATTCAAAACTG
This sequence comes from Labrus mixtus, assembly GCF_963584025.1. NCBI lineage: Eukaryota > Metazoa > Chordata > Actinopteri > Labriformes > Labridae > Labrus > Labrus mixtus. The sequence continues at coordinate 14,093,651 of NC_083618.1, read as the reverse complement.
CTTTTAGTAAAACTCAGACAGTTACAAGATGATCTTTGTTGCTTAACAGTCAATAAATACAGGATATATATTTACATTCCTTTTGACTGTCAACAAAAACATTAACTTTGCATTACAGTAAACCATGTTCTTTATGTTACGAGCAATCCGATGTATGATTCATTTAATAATGCAACATACCAACGCACACACACTCAAAAACACACAGTCATTAAACCTGTAGTTTTTGGTACTGTTAAGTTAATATGGAATATCATAACTAATTGTTTCTGTTTATTTTTATCAGGTGCTAAACAGCCCTTTAAATTTCATCCACTATCACACTAAATTTTGATTTGAACTTTTGTATCTTGTCTCGGGAACTACAGGTTTGATGTAGGTGTATCTTTTTTTATCATAATTAAAAACCTCTTTTGATATTTACTGGATTTCCATTTTTCCATTTTCAGTTTTATTTTGAAATTAAAACTGTGCCATAATACAAGATACTATGGAAGTCACTACTCATGTTATTGTTTGTCTAGTATTGATATGGACACAAGTTAATGATGTAAGTGTATTGTATTATCACAGTTATCATGTTGCCTCTGTGTCAGGAGCAACTCTATTTCAACAAAGTGATTTTGGCCGTTGGCGTCTCATGTAACGGATCCCATGCGTGGAAGTGGAGAATCAAAGAAATAAAAGAGAAGGAAGGCAAGAAAAGAGAGGTTGAAAAGACTAACGAGAGACACGTCAGTGTGTATTGTGTGCAGTGTGTCTGGCTCCAAGGCTAGACGCCAGGTCAGTCTGCGAACACACACACATGCACAGGTATTGACTCACATAGTGTGTCGATGTCTGAGGTGGAGGTAACCCTACACCTGCAGAGGAGGGTCTGTTGGGTGTCCATGAAAGGCACGTCCAAGCCTAGGAAGGTAGACGAGAGGGCAGAGGATCTGTGTGTTGTCTGTGATGTGTGTGTTTTGGAAAGTAGGTGTGGATATTTGAAGTGTGTACTGGTAGGAGATCAAGGTAAACATCGGCATGATGGCATGAGGTGCTGAGCTGTGGTGTCACACAGGCTGGGCATATAGGGCAGAGGGACCAATTAGATTTTTTTAGACCCATAAAAGCCCGTTTCTATCTTATGATATATTTGATTTAAGTGTACCCCCCTTCCAAATACCGAGCCATCAGCATGCCTCAGCCCTTCACTCTTAAAGGAACACATGAGATTCAAACTTGTTCACTCAGATTGTCATGCCTGATGCTGTAATTACTCTTAAATAAACAAGATGTTTTGTTTAACTTGAGAGATTAATCGATGCAATACCATTAAACAACCTTTTCCACCATTGTTTTTTTTTTTACAAGGTTTGCATTTCAACTTCAGGGCAAATTGAAAAAAAGTTTGAAAATGTGTCTTTTCTCCAATTGGAGGCTAATGCATTTATTCATTCGGGTTGTAACTTAGTTTAATATGAGTCAGACTTTTTTTTTTAAATCTGCCAAGCATTCTTCATTTAACTCTAAAACTGGTGCCTGTGTGAATATGTAGAATATGTACCTACAAAGTTAAGCGACACATATAATTACTTCTGTTAACAAAGCAATTTTTTTGTGTGTCAATTTATTTAATAGTCTATTGGTTGTCATTCCACAGTTGAGGGCAGCATCTTTGGAATAAATGCTTACAGAATTGCCTGCATCATGTTTCTTTTCTCATATATGTATTTGTAGACAAGCAAAAGACTCAACTTGTCCTGTTACATCTTGTTTTTGTCCAGGTCCTGGACCACTATGAGAGGGAAGGATTCAACTTTCTGTCCAAGGTTTTTAATTCCTCCCACTCATTCCTTGAAGACCTGACCGGGTTGACACTGTTGCACCAAGAGACACAGGCTGCAGAGGTAAAAACACACTCTCATACACACCTGCACTAACAGTATGGAAACATACTCATAACCTGCTGAGCTCAGAGAGGCAGGGTCAACATGTACCTGAATAAAAACATCATGTAACACTTAATGCCACTTTGACAAGAGGAAATCATATTCCATCTTGATTTTTTTTCAAGTGAACTGAGCCTCTTTTTGATTTACAATTCATGAGCCTGTTCTCAGGTATACCAGGTATTACTTGAAAGAATATCAGCAAGCCCTTTGGAGCTAAGAGCCTAAAACATCCTTAAGTGGCTTCAATTCAGTTTCACATCTCTGGCTTCAAACTGTGATTGACATGTTCCAGGGTAGGTCAGAGGGATTCAATATTCAACCTGTCATGGGAATGCCTTAGGAAAAGTCTGACATCGCGGCTCAAGAGAGGGGCTTCTTGGTGCTCTTGCTTTTTCCTGCATGAACCCTGCCTGGATCTAAATAAGGGATGGAAAATAGATTGTTAGATAGAGCTTATGAAGGTCTTCACGAGCTGAGTAGGCTTTGTGACCCTGAGAAATCCTTACAAAACGCTTTATTCCCTTACAAAACATCTGTGCCCTCATTTGGGAATTAAGGAATATATGTGTGGGGTTACTTAAATTAAATGCACTGTTTTTTTATTCAAATAAAGGCATAGATATTTTTCCTGTAACTTCCTTTTTCTTTCTTTGTTGCCATAGTAGCACACAGTTGATTTCTGTGGAGCAACAAGTTCTACAAAGTTCCAACAAACAACTGCCAGAAAAACTTGGTTGAAGAATATGGGTGGTTTTCCTCAAGACTCCCCTCTGACATGAGACGGAGGGGAGTGTAGGGAGAGACAGAAAATGAGTGGGTGTGGGGTTGGGTCTAGGCCTGTCGAGCTGTGGGAAAATCCCACGTACTTTCTCCCCAACTCCTACTCATAACACAGATGGAGGAGGGGAGGAGAGAGAGCGAAGAAGCAAGCGAAAAAGGAGGGCAGATAAGAGAAACAAAGGAGGGAGAAAAGACTAAGAGAAGAGAGAATGGATTTTAAACTAGGACAGGGATTCTGGGAAATAAAGATGTTAGAGGGACAGAAAGTAGAAGCCAGTGAAGACTAAATGAAGTCTGTTTTTTTTTTCTTTAGTGTTACTCTATATCTTCCTTCATTTATTTTTCCCACTTTATCCTTTCTCTCGCCTCTCTTCAGTCTTCATGTCTTTCACTATCCTCTCTACCTCTTTCGTTTGTTCTTTGCCTCACTATCCACCCCCGTCTCTGGTTTAGGTCCTCTTGTCTTCCATCAGAAGATGGAGAGATTGTTTTGATTGCTCAGCCCACTAGCGCCAGAAGTCTTAGCGCCTGTTTCCTGTACACAGATTAGCTCTTCTGAAAACTACTGCACTTGGAGAACGTCCCTTTAAGTTTTTTTTTCCCCATCCAATTCCGGGAAGGGACAGAAGTGCTTCTCTGACTTGTGAAAGCATATTATTACTTTTTTTTTTTTTTTTTATACATGCATCCAATCGAAACAGGCCTGTGGCTCACTTTAGGTCTTGACCTGTATTTAAAGAAGAACTGGCCTTAGGTAATGATCATTCTCAATGTTAGGAAATGAGAAGTGAGAAGGGATCTTTTTGGGACACATTTTCTATTTCTTAATTTAAGAGTTTTATACAAATATGAGTTGGTCTTGGATGTTAGTATCAGATTATTTATTGACTCTTTATTTGAAGAACATTTTAGTTCAACTTAATCACATTAAGAGATACCTAAATCATCGTCTAAGTTTAGTTTTTTAGAAGCCAGTCGTACTGTAAATCTGTGATTTTGGGACTGTGTGGTTGCTCAATGACTAATTTGGAACACAATGAAATTTGTCATACATTACAAAATGTTTGTGTATGGATTATAGTGGTCTTTGATGACTGTATTTGCACTGGTCTCTTCTCCTGAACCGTGGTTCTGGATTCATTACAGGCTGTGTGTATCTGTGTGTGTATTTGCACATGCGTGTGTATGAAACCGTTCTAAACTATAATCTACGTCACCAAATAGCACTACTATGTACTTAAGGTCTATTCTGGGCAACTTTGTAACCTGAGAACTACTTTTTATGCGGTCACCACAGAGTTTTGGGGGAGTTCAAGTTCGGTAAAAGCTTAGACTGACTGAAAGCTATGTGTGTGTGCATGCTTTTCTGTGTGCACATAGCAGTATGAATGGCGCCTTTGTGTGAACAGCCCTGTTGGGATTTCATACTCTTGTAGCAGAATGGCAGTGCTTGAAAATTTGTCTTGCAGTGTCTTAAGACTCCTAACTGGTGGCATTTTTTTTTTTTATACCTGAAACAGAACACAAGGCAGAAAAAATGAATAATAATAAAATGGCCGGGATTAATACACCGAAACAACAAGTGCTTTCAATTTCAACATGACAAACAAATGGGGGCCCCCATAGTCCAAACAGTGACTAAACTTATGCTGTTTTCACATGTGCACTCGCTATAATGAGAGTGTTTACATTAATATCAATGCTATGTGTAGTTCGACGGAGTCACAATAGAGAAAAAGATACTGGCAGACAGAAAACATAATGCAGCAGTTTAATTACGTGCACAGAGACAGCAACAGTCACGTGCATACAGTCAGAGGTGGGCACGGTTCATCAAAATTTAACTCCCTTAACCATTTAATCGTTTTAAAAGAAGTCAGTTAATTAAGTTGATATTTAATACAAGTAGATATGTACAGTATATCAAAAAGCAGCAAAAACAGTCAGTAGATACAAGTCCTCCAACCAACACAGCAGCCACAATATGTGCATATGTCCTCCTACAGACAAACAAACAAGTGTTTTTCATCAGTTTTTTCTTACCGCCTGAACGTCTGCTGTAGCTACTCCTCCAGCCCATCAAAAACGGTCCTGCGGCATCAGCGCAACGGTCCTCACGATCCCAGCTCTGCATATAGTATGTGGTCGTGCACCTATCACAATATTGAAGTAAATGTCACTACCCCCTCCTTTTGCTCAAGGGGAATTCTCCTGATAATAGCCTGTTGCGTTCTCTCATCAGCTCACGATGACTTTCTGTAGAAATTATACTTGGGGGCTGGCAGAATAAAGTCAGAATGAAAAATGTGGCTTTAGGCATATTTATTTCATTCTAAATCTGAAAACTAAGAAATATGGCGATGCAGATTTTGTTGTGACGGGGGCTACATTATGTATTTGCGTCAAATCAAGTTCATTTCTGGGTTTCAGGTCAAAGATGCCAATCCTTGTTGCTGCCATGGTCAAGATGAGGTATAAGAGGGCTCACTTGAACAGAGCTGGGCCTCCCATTCACTATGCCAAGAATTTAAACAAATGCTAAACCAGGTTATTGTGTCAGCATGCACATGTAGTCATTGTCTTAGTCGACTAGTCCTCCTTAATGTGACCTCACTGAGGAGGGCTGGGTCAGACAAATGAACACACACAAACACTACTTCCGTAGAGGAAATGAGTGTCTGTACAGGATGTTGTACCTCTCTTCGGATGCCCACACAATGATTTCAGCTTGAGGATTCATTAAAGAACTGCTCATATTCATCCTAACAGGCATAAACAGGGGTCTAGCTATTTCTTATTATTAAAAATGTAAAAAAACAGGGAAATAATGTGATTTTTTTTTTTTAGTACATATCCTGAGTACAACATGCGTACAAGTAAAAGGGCTATTCCATCATAAAAACCTACTTGTAGCAATAATGCCATAACATCGCATAAGCTTTCTTGATGTCACACTTTGGTTTGTCGATTACGTCATGAAATGAAGTCGACATCTTGACCGCTCCTGTGTAGCTTTCCTGGAGCTGAAAGTGAAAATGTTGGGTGCAAGGTTGGAGTTGGAGCAAAGCGAAGGGTTGGTCTTTGACAAGTTATAGAAACTAAACACTCTCAGCTAGAGGCTAACTTATTAGCAGGGGAATGAAAAGTTAACTGTTAAAAATGTATAAGCTAAGAGAGCTTGGGGCGGCTGTGGATCAGTGGTAGTCTGTCATTTTTACAATTGGAAGGTCGGTGGTTTGAATCCAGCTTCTGCTCAAGTCAAAGTGTCCTTGGGCAAAACATGGAACCCGAAGTTGCTCTGGGTGCTGAGTAGCATGAACAGCGGTTTGTGAATGTCTGTAAAAATGAGATTAGATAGCACTGATGGGCACTTTAAATAACAGCCTCTACTGTATGAATGTTAATGGGTGAATGTGACATGTAGTTCAAAAGTGCTTTAGGCCGTTAGAAGACTAGAAGAGCACTGTTTAAATCAGGGCTCTCCAACAGGTAGCTTGGGAGCTGGTTTTAAGTAGCTCGCTTGTAGGTTGACTGACTGTGTTAAAAAAAAAAAAAAATCTGACGACAGTAAATGCGCCTCTTCCCACTATTCATATATTTATTCAATATACTTTTATATTGGTTCAAGTGTTATGCTATTGGCATTACAGTATGACAAAGGGTGGTAAATCCTACAGTTATTTAAGATACGGAAATTTATAATATTTATTTAATTAAATGTTTTGGGATCGTTTAAAAACAAATCTCGGTAAAATACAACTTTGTTGCCTCCATAGTTTCTGACCATGAATTGTAGTCAAGGTCATAAAGAGAAAGGTTAAAAGTAGTAGAGCCTTTGGAAAATTTGCAAACCCGATGGTTTAGGGCATTACTTTGTGTTTTTAGTGACTTGAATCACACAACTTAGTACACTTGATTAGTCAAATTTAAAAGTGATCTGTGATTAATATTTTTGCCAGCTATACCACAGTTGCTTTACACAATATGGTATAAAATGAGACTGGTGATCATGTTTCGTCCTTCTTATTCAATTTTCTCCTCATCATTTTCCGAAAGCTATGCCATTGTGCATGCTTGTTGTTGTGTGTTCCCGCACACATCAATCTGTCTCAGTGTGAACGCGAAGGATGTGTGACCCTCTCAGCACAAAGAGTCTTTTTTTTGCAGAGGTCATGTTCCACTCCCATCCACCTACTCCAAACATGCAGCGCTGCCAGTAAGTCACAAGATAAAGACGTTTACAGTGAACTCAGAGCAGAATGTGTCACTTGTCACACTCTGGTCTTTTGTTTTTTGATGTTATCTTGTGACACAATTTTTTTTTTGTTCATTGAAGAATGGAGTGACAGCTTCTCCAACTCAGGGAAAAACAAAATCTGGAATGCATGACAAGCTCATCACAACTTTTGTATTATTTAAGTCTAGTGTCTTTAATATTCAATGTGTGCCCAAATCCCATGTGTCTAGACAAATAATGGAGCAACAGATCTGCATTTGATGTGATTATCTCTCATAGGATTTAGAACCCAACACCAAGGGGGTTCATTTTCTGGACCACATTATCCATCCAATAACACTCTTGAGGGTGTAACCTGTGTTTGTACAACAAGCTCATCACACTGATGTAGTTTGAAATGAAATCATTGTAGAATTACCTCAATCTTTACTTAATAAAATAGGACCCTCCTGGAAGATTCCGCATCCAGGACTCCTGGGGGTCTTGGGCCCCTCAAATTTGTTTTAAGGTAACACCCAGTGTATCTAATCTTGAGTTCAGTGTCTTGCTCAAGAATAGTCCTATGAGACTAGTTGATGGTTAGGAGTGGCCAACATGTGATAACTAAGTCTTAAAGAAATTGTACTTACCGTACTCCATTTTTTGTTTTACAAGAAGATGGCCATGGATTGAACCACCATTTTATTAAAAGCCAAATTATATTTTTTAGATAACGCTACAAATCCAAAATCTTAACACTTAACACAAATCTTATTTTTTTGTCTGATTCAAGTGCATCAAGGCTGTTTAGTAAAGTATAGACGCCTATGTACCTCTAGCTGTTTTGATAACAGCCTGTGCGCCATCAGTTGCCACAAATCATCACCTTGAGTCATACTAATGCCCCGAAGGAGCAGAGGCTTCCAACCACCCACGCTCGACCCTGTTCTGCTCTGTGCCGCTCTACGTAAAACAGTGTGCTGACGATAAAGTTGATTTAGTTATGTTGGCTCATCACCCGGCAGCTTGGAAAACACACAAGTACTAGCCTGCATGCACGCGCACACACACACACACTCGCACACACTCACACACACTCACACATACACTCAAAGACGCACACACTTTCTCGTCTCACCAGTCACATGCTTCTTTCCTCCCTCACTCTCTTTATCAGCCCCACATAAACACACACACACACACACACACACACACACACACACACACACACACACACACACACGCAAACAGTTGAGCGTCAGAGGGCCCCATGTATGTCAGAGCTTTATCCAAACACAGCTACGGTTGCTACATGCTACAATTATTACCAGATGGACCCAGGGAAAACATATTAAGTCTGCTTTTTCATTAGCACACTGTGCACCCTCCTGTGAGACCCAGAGATGGAGAGACAGAGGAAGAAAGAAAAAGAGAGAGAGACATTTGAAAAAGTGTAACTGATTTCAGATTTCCATTTGAGCACAATTCACCTTTTTTTTTGTCTTTTCTCCATTTTATTTAAAGGTGCAATAAAATGGAAGTATGTTTTTGGGTTGCTATGCTTTCAAAACAAGTTTTTTATCTGTCCATATCAAAGCCCCTCCCCCTTTTTTTTCCCATTCTTGCACTCAGGGGAGAAATAAGCAATGACTTTGAAATAGATGTTATAACACAATGTGATCAAACCACGCTCCACCCATCATAACCCTTGACTTTATGTGTGTCACAAAACCTAGCACAGTAACATTGTTTGGATATAATGCCAAAGTAACCACTTGATTAATCAAATGAACAAAACAAACACTTAATGCTGATAGGTCCAGGCGTCACAAATATAAAGATTCTATACTTGTTATATGATTTAAACGAACAACAAAATGTGTCAAATGTCAACTTTGGCTTCAAATTAACTTTTAATGGCTCTCTATGGACCAAATACGTATCAAAGAAAACATATGTTATACTCCTCTTTGTTATATCCTTTTAAACAAGATGTTATCTTACACTCTGTCTTTTTTTTATCGAGATTCATCTTATCTAAGGTGCACCAGAAGGGACGAAATAGCATGCGATTAATTGTGAGAAAAGAGATAAAAAATGTCCCGGGACCTTCAACTGATTTTTGTGTGTTGGAGTGAGACATAATGAGAAGAAAAGAGCTTTTATTTTCAGTTTAGGCCAAATTAACTGGCAGCGTTTCTTGTGTTTGTTCCCTGTAAGAATTACATTTTTTGGTACTTATATAGATATATTCTAAGAACGTTGTTTCAGTTCATGTAGTTAAATGTATTGAGTCCGTAGAAGAGTAAAAGAAAAAACATCCACCTGTTTATCAGAGGGAACTATATTTTTCATGTCCGGTCAGTTATAAGCTTATATGCAAATGTTTTTCAATTTTGTTGATAACACTCCCAATTAATTAGAATGAAATGAAATTGAAATTTCATTTCATTTCAGGAAATCAACAAAGACTTTTGAGGTGGCAGGCTGGGGAAATTCTTTATATTGTGTCTTCAGACAGGCACATATGTTCACCAGTGTCCTTATTTATCATTGGCACTGAGCTCATGTGTATTTATGTACAGGATGTATGTTAACCATGTATGCTAGACATCTAATGCACAGCTAATTATAAATGTGTGCTCCACTTACATGGATGTATGTCAGCTATGTAGAGAGCCATCACACCTCCTACACATCCTCTCTTTACATATTTCGGCTTCTTCTGCCTGCACGTCCACGGTGTCTCTCCCACACACACACACACACACACACACACACACACATTGATCACTATACATAGTCTAAACCTCCCTAGTTCCTAACAGGCTAAATTCAGAAGCTTTGTGTCAGTCCGTGGCTTGACTTCTAACCTTGCTTGCTAACCTTCCTAACCCTCTCCTGAGTGTTTGAAAGTTTTTCTCTGTTGCAGACCTGTGTATATTTGGTTGTGCAAAATTCTATGTTGATATAATTGTGAATGATATATATATACTCTCTATATATATATTTGCCCGACAACTGTCCCAGGTTAAAACAAATAGTTTTGAATGTTGTGTGTACTGTAAGGATGAATATGAATAGTTCTTTAATGAATCCTAAACGTTTGCCATCTAATATTGGAATGTAAGCGACTCCATCTTCACTACTATGAAAAAAAAAAACATATCAAAAAGTACTTTAAATCAACATGCAATCACATACACACACACACACACACACACACACACACACACACACACATACACACATATAGGCACAGGCTTCTCCTCCTGAGTAATGACAAACACATACCATCTACTTGAAAGCATTATAAATAAAAAGTTGCTTCATAATGTCACTTTTATTTATTTATTTTTAAAAAATGGTTCATCCTTTATATTTTTTCAAATATAATTTTTACTGAAACATTTCAGGATCCAATTTCATACAGACGAAGTATAACTAAGTTGAAGAATTTCAAATGTGTAGTGAATTCAAATGATCATCCTAGATGTTCAAGTCTCTTATGAAGAGGTCTGTTTTACTCTGTCAGCACTGCGCCGGGAAAATGGAGATGAAAAAAAGTAATATGTCTAACAAAACGCATTCTGTGTCAGAGGAGGTCTTTATTTAGAACTTAGATCAGGTGGGCTTGAAATGTCATCACTCCTCCTTACTGTTTCTAAAGTTGAGGTAATATGATTCTCAGAGAGAGCATACTGTAGCAGTTCAGTGTTTTCCTTTTTTATTACAGGGAGCCATCTTTAGACAAATTACTGCTCAGTGATATATTGTGTTGATAACCACATCACTAATAAAACAATATATACATAAACTAATATCAAACATCAAATCAGTGATGTATACATGTCACATTTGGTCACTATGAAAAGTAAACATTATCCTGGTTTCCTTTTCTTTATCGGCCTCGTCTTTGATTTGTGACTTTCCAGGAAGCCTATGGGCTAATATTAAGTTTAAGGTGAGAAGATCTGAATGTCTTTGGCTTGCACTGTGCTCCGCTTCATATTCTTCTATGCTGGGCTTCTTAATATTATCACACTTGGACACTAGGCTGGAGCCGGAGACTGGGTGTACTGTAGTTGGGGGGCAAATGGGTCACATGGCACCCAGGACAGCTGTCTCAAGCATTGAGCGTGAAGGGGCCCATTCAGATTTACTAATCATCAATCACAGGAGGGTTATTTTCATATGTCATAAATATAGTCATAATAAAGAGAACGTTTTCTTCACTACATGGGAAAAGTAACTGCAGCCCTGCTCCTATACATGGCCTCTCCTCTGCGGCGCCAAGCAGTCCAGAGAGGAGCCTTCTTCTTCTGGCCTGGCAGCTGGCTGTGTGCAGGGACAGACAGACAGACAGATGACTGAGTCGAAGTCTAGCCGTCCCTGTTTAGCTCCTACTCCTCTTCGGTAGCTTTTAACAACTATTTCTGTATCTGCACCGGTGTTACATTTTCAGAGCCAGCTTTCACTTCCGAAACCGACCAACCACAGTTCACACAACAAGCCGCAGACGCGTCCCATCTAATGTATGCAGCTCAGTATGATAATATGCTCTTTAGCATGAAGACTTTCATTTATAATTAAACAAGATACGCTTTTTTAAATAACCGTTTATAAATGTCCCTGCATCTTAATTTTTATGCATTTCAAAAGAAACGCTTTTTTTTCCCCCAATTTCTGTACGTCCTGCAAGATGTTTACAAAAAATGAGTTATTCTCACTGATTTCCAAGACTTTTTAAGTAAAATATTTAGTGTAAAAAATATATAATGCAGAGTAGGAACCTAGTCTACTTTGTAGCACCCTAGTTCTCACAACTAAGTGTCCACCTGGGGGTTTTTGTTTTTTTGGGTCTGCTGCTGGAAGCGCTCTCTCATCATTGGGAACAATTGAAAAAAGAAGCTGGCACTCAGTATATTCAGCAGTGTAAATATGGAGTATTAATACACAATTATAACATAAATGTGTCCCCATCATGATAACTTTTGTTTTTTTTAGAAAAGTTATCAACATTATTTAATCTAAAATTGAGTGAAGTTGGTTTCACCTTTTTAATTTTGAAAAGTATTCAAGTATTTCCAGCTTTTGTATGTGTGGTGCTAACACATCTTTTTGGGTATATACTGTAGATATAAGTCAAATTTAAATGTGTATGTCCAGCTTCTGTGATGATTGTGCGTACAAACATACTGCTTTGTTGAAGTGTTTCCTCGAAGCACATCTGAAAGCAGGACTGTTCACTCCTCTGGTCCTGGTTGCAGTTTATCTTTGATACAGAAAAGAGACTCCAGCTGCTTCAAAGACACAGATAAGAGCTGGACCACTCTGCGCGGTGTGTATGTGTCCGTGCCTACATGTGCATGTTTGAATGCTGCACAGCCTGATCCTGGCCTGCTTGTCTGGTCACAGGTAATCTGCCCTGGAGCTCTGGCCTGAAAAAGAAAAACACACAAACATGCATGCACATTATGTGGCCTCAGTGCCAATTCTTATCTTCTCTCCTGAAGATGTTCTGTCCAGCACATGGAGGACGGTGATAACATCAAGCCTCTGGCTGAGATATTTACTCAAACAGAAACACAGCAGATGTAATAACATACACGGACATAAGTCTATGCAAATATGTATGTTTCTATTCATCTTTATATACTGCACATGTGCTTATTTTTTCTTTGTTTCTATGACTGACTCACACTTTTGTGAGGGGGGGCGGGCCGCCCCCCTAATGTAATGGTAGGGTAAACACTGCTATGCATGTTTAAACTCTCAAAATAAGGCATATAAGCAATAAGGTTTCTTGCTGGCAAGCGTTTCAAATTCTATGACATTTGAAGGTGTAACCATAAAAAATGATCATATCTAACTTGCATTACTGTACTATCTCGCTGTTTATAACATGATAAATAACATGTTTCTTGATTTAAATACAAATCAACTTCTTAAAGGAAGTCAGCATTGACTGAAGTTTCACACTCAAGTCAGATCCTGGATTCATTGATTCAAGTTTTGTTTTTGACTGAGCTAATAATCCCCATGGATGTTTGGCTGGATGAGACTTTTAGAACAAGGCAGAAAGGGAGAAAGAGTTTTGCTTTCTCGTGTGATGTAGGAAAAGTGTGTGTGGGTGTATGTACGTATGCAGTATAGCCTTCATGCGTGCATGTGCCAGGGGCCCTATGTGATTGCTCCTCTGACCACATGTCTGTTGGCTTTGACTCGCAGCTCTAATTAAACCTAGGGCAGGTCTGAACTGGCAACACACACACACACACACACACACACACACACACACACACACACACACACACACACACACATACGCACAGCCTCTGAAGTTGATCTATTATTGCCACATGGTTTATTAAATAGAGTTTAAACTGACATTCACAAAGCAGTGTGTCCTCAGAGTCATCAGCAGCCGAACCTAATGATGATTTAATCTGTTTAAGACTTTAATTTTTTATAATTTACAGCAACTGTTATTTGAAGAAATAAGTCATCATCTTCATTACCGTCATCACTAAGTATCAAATGGGTCACAATGTCGTACTTATGGTTTCTTGAAAATGATTCAAACCTACAATGACATTTGATCAATTTTGTTTAAACAAGTTTGAAGTTATGAAACAGTCAGATGTGAGTCAGAAGAAGTGTTGACAGCCGCCTCTAGTATACAGGAAATGTGTTGGCGGGAAATGGGGAGGGGGAGATACAGAGGGAGAGAGGAAAAGGGAAGGGAGGCGGTGACTGACAGATTATTTAAAAAAAGAGAAAGAGGCAAATTGAGCAAGAGAATATTTGAGCTTTTAAGAAGAAAGAGAATATTCTAGTTGTTTGACACAAAAAAAATCACAACTGCATCATTAAGAGTAAGTGATTTATTTTAAGGTAAATCAGTGAAGAATTCAGAAATAGATATATTAGAGTTGAGTCTTAGACGGACAGCAGTGCTGAGAAAAGTAGAGTAAAAAAGTTAAAGGTTTCAGGAAAAGGTTAATGACATGTAGGGAGAGTTGTCCTGAAAAAGAGGGCGAACAGTCACTCAGTGTCTCGGGAGAAACAACAGGACCCAGCTGTTGCTCCGCAGGCCGCCACACCCAGCCGAGAGAGAGAGACTCCATTTGTTTTTGTAGCTGGCCTTTACAACTCTGGGAGGAAAGAGGGGAAAGGGGAGGTGGTGGCCACAGCAGAGTTTGACCGACTTACAGTAAAGATAAACAGGGAAGAGGACTGAGCGTGTACTCTTTCATTAGGAAATGGGAAGAGCAGGAAAAGGTGGATGCTGCATCACTTCCTGGTTTTTCATTTCGTGTAATGGGCTTCGCTGCAAAGGGTTTTGCTATCTTGGCCGGGTGTTGTGATTGCCGAGCTTTGTTTGATTACCCCCAAGACTGAAGAGTTTATGAAAACACTGCCAGGGGACGTGACCTCAGCTGGGACCTGCACACTAACTCCTTTCCCACCAAAGCTCCCCTAAACGGTTTCTCCTCTCTCTTACCGATGTCAAACCACTTTCACTCACAGCAGTGTCAGCCTTCACTCTCCCTCTGGTGTCCATTTAACCTCCTTTTAACCTCTTAGGTTCCATCTCCCCTCTCATCTGTCAATCACACTTTGCCTTATCTCACAATCTTACCTGCCCAAGTGTAATCCCTTTTTAAAGATTCTGCTTAAAATGAATAATCTGTCGGCATAGATCTTAGATTTTTGTAAGCCAGAAGTGATCTGTTGTGCGTTCACAGTGTGCTTATAGTATTGACCAAGCATGTGTTAATAGACTCTGGTTGTATACAGCAAAAAAAATAAGACAATATTGCTTTAAATAATCTTGATTAGAAAAAATCAACATGAAGGTGCAGCTAAAATCTGCCTTTAGGCGGTCAGGGTACTTCTTAAGTTGCTAGTTGCACTGTAAACACCCATAACACATAGAGGAAGCAGTGGCCCTAAAGTCCTTGATCACAAACCGCTGGCTAAACAGCAATGCCTGAAGAATTGGCCACTACTTCCAGAGATGGGTTCAGATATTGTTCAAAGTGTCACAGTGTGAATAGCTTCCTAGCCTCAAAATCCCCAAATCTAAAAGATCAAGCCTGCCTACTCTTATCTAATAGCTATCCCTCACCTGTTAACACACACCATGATCACAAGAAGAACATGCAGCATGTATCTACCATCAGGCAGCCTTTGTGGCATTCAAGGCAGGGTTTCAATATTTTAAGTCAATGGATTTTTTTTGTGCTGGTCACATGTTAGTCAAAAGCATAACCAACAGCATTTGACTTTGTGAAAATTTGAATAAACATACCGGTAACACATACAGCGAGCCATAGTGGTAAAAAAAAACATACAGTGGTTGATGCAGGAACCAAACGTGGAGAGCCTGGCGTTATTAATTGTCTGCTCATATTGTAGCATGGAGCATAAAAACAGTTCAAAACATCTTATTAAGACCCTGTCTGTTGTGTTAACTCTATAACCCTCTTTTGTTGGCCCGAAACAGCTTTGTGATGGAAAACTAGTGTGAGTGTGCGTTTGGTTGTGGTGTCCATAGAATTACAGGGCCTGACAAGCTTTCGTTAGTGGGTGAAGGACTTACCAGGATGTTACCTCACCCAGTGAAAGAAAGGATCTTAACATTCATTGTTATTTTAATTACCTTTTAACAGGCGTTTATTATGTGGATCTGACACCTTCTGTGATCTGTATGAAGGCCTGGTCGATGATTTGTAATCCACACACTAGATGTAGGTGTGTGGGTCAGTATTATACCAAAGAGAACAGGACATGCTCTGCTGAGAGTGCATGTTAGGTTAGTGAGTGCCCCTCCTCTTCCTGTGTCCACCCACCTCCTCTTCCTCTTCCTCTTCCTGTCTAAAACCACACACACACACACACACACACAAAAGTCCGGCCTGTTCACTATGTTCCCCCCCTAGGACCCTTAGGCCTGAAACAATAAGGCAGAACACAGAGGATCAGAAAATGATCATTTTAAACACAGTGGGGAAACTAAACTACCTAAATCTACGTGTTCTGAGTCCACACATGCTGTTCGAGAGGACCAATGCAATGTGGAAAAAAGTTTAGATTTAGCTGCTTCTATTCCTAATGAGAGCTCGTGTTGTATCACATAGCTTTGTTTGGGAGAGGTTGGACTTATTGAGGCCTCGAATTGTAAATGTAGTTTAAAATGTCTTGAGGAAAAGCCAAATAGCATGCAGTTTAGATATTAGATACGATGGTGCTATCAGGCAATGAAGACAATGCCTGTCATGCTAGGATCCCCATAATCTGTATATGAGCAGATTCTATGTATGAATGCAGAATTTGAAGGTACAATTTTTGGAGTCAAAAGTATTCATTTCAACAGGTGAAAATAGGTCTTTTTTTAACATCACATATTACCTCAGGAGACACCCCCCCCCCCCCCCAAATCTGACAGGGATATTCCCCCGCTGTGAGGTACATGTGTGAACAGCCAGGTCAGGAGAATATCCAGAGCGGACCTCCTGAAATGATCTAGATATTTTCATGAGTGCATTTGTTAAAAAGGGGTGTGTGTGTGTGTGTGTGTGTGTGTGTGTGTGTGTGTGTGTGTGTGTGTGTGTGTGTGTGTGTGTGTGTGTGTGTGTGTGTGTGTGTGTGTGTGTGTGTGTGTGTGTGTGTGTGTGTGTGTGTGTGTGTGTGTGTGTGTGTGTGTGTGTGTGTGTGTGTGTGTGTGTGTGTGTGTGTGTGTGTGTGTGTGTGTGTGTGTGTGTGTGTGTGTGTGTGTGTGTGTGTGTGTGTGTGTGTGTGTGTGTGTGTGTGTGTGTGTGTGTGTGTGTGTGTGTGTGTGTGTGCGCGCTCGCTCAGTTGTTCAATATTTCCGCTTGTCTGACTGTCAAGCCTGTAAAAATCTGTGCACGTTGGTAGAAAGAATGGTTATGTGTCTAGACTTTGTAGGTTAAAGCTATTTTCACATTTTTTTTCGGTGGCACCCTCCTCGTCAAAAATATGACACACCTACGACCGTGAATCTGAATCACAGTTTCAACATCTTGCATCCACTGACGCATCTGGAACTACTTTTATCAGGCGACTGATTTTACTGCCAAGCAATATTAGCCAAAGCTCTGCTTATTGTGTGGAATTGTATATAGTGCCTGGAGACATTACTTTATTAAAGAGTTGGCATTAGGAGCTTTAGAGTTCTTCAGTAGTCGTATATTTTTACTCAGATAGCTTTGGATGGCCCGAAGTGATAATCAGGAGAAAATGAAGGCACTCAAAAGCAGAATAACAAGAAAGGACTGTCTGGTCTTTTGAACCCACGAGGCGCTTCAAATCACATGGCGTTCTACTCCTTTACACACATAAATACACTGATTCCTTACAAGGTGATAACATGTTAATCAGGATCTTTTCTAATGCTTATTCAAACACAAACTTTGGGACTCGAACAGCCTTTGGGAGAAATTTGGGGCTCAGTATTTCGCCCAAGGATACATTGAGATGCCGGAGCAAAGGAGCTGCGGATCTATCTATGGAACGTCCGCCTTATATGGTGTCTGACGTGTGTGCTTCTGTTACAATGTTTCAGAAGAGTCCTTTTTTTCCAAATGTATCTGTTACTGCAGGATCTGTTTGAGTTTCTAGGTCTTTGTTGAGTTTG
The DNA here is from genome assembly GCF_963584025.1 of Labrus mixtus. Taxonomy (NCBI): domain Eukaryota; kingdom Metazoa; phylum Chordata; class Actinopteri; order Labriformes; family Labridae; genus Labrus; species Labrus mixtus. The sequence continues at coordinate 14,076,055 of NC_083618.1, read as the reverse complement.
TAGAGATGAGAAAGGCACGTTGTGTTTACTACTTTGACTGAACCGCCTGAGAACCAAGTGAAGCGTTTTGCTTTCATAGAACTGAGGGCCAACTTGCTTTACACATTGTTTTCATGAACTGTAAATTGGTGAGTGCTTAAGGCTTATTTGTGCAGTAACTTGTCAAGAAAGACAAGTGATAAATTAAAGAGCAAATCTGAATAAATGAGGGGAATTCCCTCTAACTGTATACAACTCACTTTGAAGCATTTAAACGTCTGAGACACAAAGACTTGGGTGTCAGCCTCTCTTATTTTCCCAGACTTTGCCATGGATCTGACCTTTTAACTTTTCATCCTTTTTTTAAACCACTTCTTTCCTGCTGAATTCCACCACACAGCAGATTCCCGCCACATTGTGCAGGCATTCTTGAGAGGAATCCAGGAAATTTAGTGGGGAATGCAGCATTGCTCCAGCAGCAGTTGGAGTTCGCTGGGCTGCATGAGGTCATTTTTTTCTGCCTAAAGCAGCTATTCATGTGCATTCATCAGCGTCTCTGTACATTTGCTTCGTGTGTGTGTGTGTGTGTGTGTGTGTGTGTGTGTGTGTGTGTGTGTGTGTGTGTGTGTGTGTGTGTGTGTGTGTGTGTGTGTGTGTGTGTGTGTGTGTGTGTGTGTGTGTGTGCGTGTGCGTGTGCGTGTGCGTGTGTGTGTGGTGATGTAAAAGTGTTACTGGAATGGAAGACACAGACAAAATAATGTTTGACAAAATGTAGTCCTAGTTGATCTTTGTTTATCATCCATCTTTAAGATGTTTAATATTGAATTCAAAAAATCTGTTCATCAGTGTATTTAATGCAAACATGACTGTTAGCGTTTCACCTTTAAAGGTTAAAAGCAGCGATCAATACACATGAACTCTTAACACTATAACACAAGATGAATATTTTTGCATAATTAAATCTCCATTGCAATCTTTGTGCCATTAACAGCACACACTGTAGTGCCTCAGTGGAAGACATAAAAAAAAAGGAAAGTCCATTGAAATGTTTTCTGCAAGGTGAACTTTAAAATGTGGGCAATTTTCTTCAGATATTCAAATTGCAAGAGGAAGTACTATTATATTCCTGTTAGGATTTAATTGAATGCTTAGAAGTTTTTGTTTTCTTTTATGACCCTAATAAAAGGGTTCCAGATAAAAGTAGTTCTCTGAGCCTCCCCTCAGGTGATTGCAGACCTTATCACGTCTTTTGTACTTCAAAGTCTGTTTCACAGCCCACTACTCCTCCATAACCGGAAACTGAATCCTCAGAAAGGCTACACCCAAACTGCATTATTTATTGACCCGAACCACCCTGAGCCCACGCTACGTGTGTGTGTGTGTGTGTGTGTGTGTGTGTGTGTGTGTGTGTGTGTGTGTGTGTGTGTGTGTGTGTGTGTGTGTGTGTGTGTGTGTGTGTGTGTGTGTGTGTGTGTGTGTGTGTGTGTGTGTGTGTGTGTGTGTGTGTGTGTGTGTGTGTGTGTGTGTGTGTGTGTGTGTGTGTGTGTGTGTGTGTGTGTGTGTGTGTGTGTGTGTGTGTGTGTGTGTGTGTGTGTGTGTGTGTGTGTGTGTGTGTGTGTGTGTGTGTGCGCGTGTGTGTGGTTTTGTGCTCATCAGTTAGTGTAAGTGTCTTTCATTTGTGCACAAGTAGATGAGTCAACGTGTCATTTTAGAGTTATTTTAGCATCATGAGGTCACTACACACACATGAACACACCTGCTATTTCTTTTGTAGTTCAGTTTGTTTTTTTCAGGTATTTTGAGTGTCTTGATAAACAGTAGACTGTGGTTGGCATGGGCAGAGGAAAAACAATTTCAAAAGATGAGAAGAAGTATGTAAGGAAGCTATGAATTAAAATTTTGGCCAAAAAACAAAACTTTACAAAACTATCTTATTCAGTGCTGTAGCCTACAGAAGAAGCTCATCTCTCTTTGATTGGAGCTGTGTTGCTCTTCCTCCCCCTTTTGGATGTCAACCCTGGCCTCGGGGGGGGGGGGTGGGGGGTGGGGGGGGGGGGGGGGGGTGAAGGGGGAAGCACCCCCCCTTGTTAACATAAATCATCAAACACATCCTCCTGGCCAGCACATGTTAGACCAGAGGAAACCAGACTTTCCATTGCTTGTCACTCCTTTGTGAAGTATGAACTAATTAACCAGCGCTGATGTTCCTGCGGGCTGATACTTTCATCAGGTTTAGTTTAGAGTTTGTAAAAAGGAAAGAAACTCTAGGACAATTATTTTGCCATTTTCATTGATCAAACAGTCAAACTGTGGTGTTTTTTTCATTAGTTAAAAACACCCCAATATTTAGTTCTATGTTTATCAGTATACTTCTTTATAATAAATCCATTAATTTCTAATATCTGCTAAAAGTCGATCCGTGTTCTTCTAAATCAACCTCGTCAAATCAAAGTGACTTTCTGAGCATGTGTTAAAAATCCAATTTTAATGTTCCCCATAAATCTCAGATTGAATTAAGCCTTAAAGGCATTTTTACATTAAAGGCACGGTAGCAGTCTCTATAAGTCATACCTAGTAATTCTGTAACACTTCCAAGGAGGCACTAGTCTAAATTGAATGCTACTATTTTTCTTTTAAGGCCGCAGTAGATCAAGGTTAAATACCCAGAAGCAGAGTTCAGGTCGTTTCCTTTCTTAAAATCAGGGTTAAAAAAACAGATAATTAAAAAACACATCTAAGCCCAATTTATAATGCAGAGTAGATCCTACTCTTGCAATTCTGGGAAAAGAAAAGAAAGAACCGTGGTATACCAACAATCATTTTTCACGGTACACTCCCTCCCTATGTTCTCTATTCTTATTCATGACAGTTAAAGGGATGAACAGTCAAACCTGGAGAGTGTCTCTTTAAAACTGTCCACGTTACCCTCATAAGTGCCACACAAAAGAAGTCATGATTTGTTGGCTCTGTGACTCAGATTGGCAGTGAAGCCTATTTTAGAGCACCATATTTCTTTTTAAATTAAAATATCAATATTTGGCACCAGCCATTTAATTACTGGATCATGAGGAAGGACAGCCATTTATCACCATATCAATATTTTGCTACAATGGTCACTGATTAAGGTTGCGATGACGAAAGAAACAACAAGACAAAAAAAGTCCATCAGCCATGCAGCCTTTAAAAATACAACACCAACTTTTTATCATTGTATATTTTGAATGCTGCTTGGCAGGAAACCTCCAGATTTTACCCAAGCATAGTGATTTTTCCCAAATATATATATTATCAAGTCTGAACAAAACCACAACAAACATTTATGCAACGGCGTCACTTTGATAAACCGTCACTGTTTGCATTGACAGTGTTGTCCCTTCAATGTCTTAAGCTTGGAAAAAGCTCTTCAACATCACTGGCATGAATCAGAGATTTAGTTCGACTGGATTTCTAACTTTCCTTCCTCAGTGAGCAGCACTCAGTCTCTGCAGCATCCAGCGGGCCATAAACCACGTCACTCTGTGTGGTCCTCTAATTGCATATCAGATGGAGCCAGTCTGCATGATGAAAGCTTGACTTTGCGCTTTGTGCTTTGGTGTCAGTTCTAATATGTAAAGCAGATGTGTGCTTTAATATCAAAGCCAATCAGTGGTTGTGTAGAGCTGCTAGTTAAATGGCTTTAAAGGTTGGATTCCCACTGGGGCCACACACACAAAGGATGTGTTCCTGTAAGAAGGCTCAGTTTTTTTATTCCACTGGCCTAAAGAAAACAAAGATCACGAGTGTAAGAAATCTCAAAAGTTGCTTTTTGAAAATTTGTAATGGAAGACTGCAATTATACGGCAGGTCTTGTGTAACTTTTCCAGAGGCAGTGTTTTAACCAGGATCTGCCCAGTGTTGAATATGGCTGAAGACCCTCCTGCTGATTCCTGTCTTGTATTTGTTGGGGAACAATAATCAGCAGCAGCAGAGAGTTGGCTGTGACTGCACCAGCTTCGCTCCCAGCTGAAAGCTCCTCTATCTGATCAGATCCCGGCCTTGTTTCAACTACTCGCCTGGATTAAAGTTGTCATATCAGCCGGAGCCCAACTGATTACAGACACAAACACATTCACACAATGATTACATGCAGCTTACTGTAGGACTTTCGAAAACATCCAGAAATCCTTTTCTTTTTTTTTTTTAACCCTGCAGTGACTCAAGGTCCTGAAGCGATAAGGCTGCTTCAAAGTGGAAGATGGGTCGTCAGTTGTGTTTCTGCCAATCCCTTTGAGGTGCTGTCATGGTGTGTGCGTGTATGATTGTGTATTCCTGTAGGGTTCACGGGTCAGCCACTTCCGGCAGTTTTGATTCAAGCTATAGCTGCAACTAAAAGTACGTTTAATCACTGCTTTATTTGTTGAACATTTTTGAAATGAGTGATCACAGGTAACCAAAGTGCAGTTTTTAAATTGACAATTATCTAAGCTCCGCCCCCTTAGTTACACATGCTGTGCATTTCAAGCTTTAAGTCTAATGGTAATTTCATTTTCTTTAAAGAACTCTGTAAGCTCTAGCACAAAGTCGTTTCGAGGTATTTGAAGTTTACGGTCATGTTGGAAAATGTTCCACAAAAAGTTTTAGTAGTTTTTGAAAACAATCGGTTTCAGTATTTTACACAGAGGAGGACAAAAGAGAGCTTCTTATGATTTGCGACGGCTATCTGCTTACCGGATGACATGACTACTGTTACTAGAGGATTTTATCAGCTTGCTTATCGAGCTTTTTTAAACTCCATTTTGCAGGATAAAGCACTGAAGGCTGACACTTTTTCTAACAACTAGGTTTAATGGAATGTAAATGTCCCCAACTCCAATTAAAAAGAAGCCATACCATTTAACTCTGGGATAAAACAAACTTTTGAATAATCGAAATAACTTGTAACACCACAAAGTATAAAACGCTCATTGGCTTGGTTACATCAGGTAGCAAGCTAATTAGCCTGACATGCAAATGATACACCCTCATTCCTGACACTTGTTTTGAGTTTTTGAGTTACATGTACAGATTCACAGCCTCAGTCGTTCTGTTGACAGTCACTGTTCAAGAAAGGGTTTATAGCAAAGTCAGGTGCTCAAAAAATATGAAACCTGAAAAGCAGCAAATTTCAACATTGGAAAACATAGAAAGGTAGACTGTTGTGTTTTGTTTGCCTGAGAGATTACTTTAACGATACATGTATTTTTTTTAATTGTGTTGCATTTGTTACTTTGAATGAAAAAAGTTACAGATATGAATAAGCTCCCTGATTGGACCGAACTCTGAAAAAGTTCATTTTGATCTCAGCTTTGCAGAAATCAGCTTACATATTGCAGCAACAGAGGTAAAAGGTTGAAGAACATCCAAAGTACTCAGCCGTGCTTGAAAGAGTGTAGTAAAGTTGTTGGCTTCAGTTTGTCGGAGCTTTTTACGTTACATAAGCCGCTGCCCCCCCCCCCCCCCCCCTCCCCCCTTCTCACTCTTTCATTTTGCACAAAAGATTTCTGGAAACACACACAGACAGACACACACGCCATCAGTGTGGCATGGCAGCCATCCAGAGAGGGGCTCCAGTGTCGCTTGGTTTCAAAGAGCTCTTTGCTTATTGTCCTTTTGATGCTCGCTCCCCAGCAGCAGTGGAGCAGAAATGCCGAACGTCCGGCTTTGATATGAATTTGTCTCTCATTCTCCACACCACTGAGCAGCATATCCCAAAAAAATGCCTCCTGAAGTTCCAATAAGAAAATCAAATGGACTTAAACCCAAAATGAGACTCCTGTATGAAGTCTACTGTTTCACAGGAGACAACATGCTTCACTCTCTCACTAGCTGAAATACGGACACAAATGGGTTTTGGCAACATGATCACTGCTACCTCCCTGGAGATCACAGACACACATTCACATAAGCCTCTTGAGTAAAACCTTATCAAAGCTCAAACAAAAACTGTGCCGGAATTTTCCATAAAGAAACTTACAAGATAAAATGTATCTCTTGAGACAACTCTGGAAAAATAAATTACCACTCATCATTATGAGGTATTATTGCAGTTTTAAATACAATTGACAATGATAGTCTTGTACCATCTTTTTTCTCTTAGGTGGGGGGGGGGGGGGGGGGGCTGATGTGGGTAATGACACGCAGAAAATTAACCAAAGGTGGGACTTGAACCCGGGCAACACGCTTCAAGGACTGCATCCTCTGTACATAGGTCATTCAAATTAACAACTAGGCCAATGTCACCTTGCTTTTACCATTTTTAAACCTGGATAGACATGGCTGGCAGTGCTCTGTAATAGTTTAGCGTCTATAGAAAAGACGGGCTTTAATGTGTTGACGGAAAATCGACTACAACAGTAGTTTACTGTGGTGTCCCCCAAGGCTTGTTGCTGGGTCTTTTGATTTCTTATGTTTAATTTTTTAAAGACTAAATGATCACTCCATTAATCACGCTTAATTTTTCATATAAATTATTTATGCAATTTATTTTTAACCTTTTTGGTCAGAGGTTTAGGTGTGACTTTTCAATCTCATACAACAGGTATGCATGCATTGTTTATTTTTTGCCGAAAATGTTCTCTGTAGGTACACATGCTTAAGTTTCCCTGGGTGCCAGTTGTTTGGAATTCACAGTTCAGCTTTTTGAGTTGTGACGTTTCAAAGGAATGCAGCATTTATGTGTGAAAACTGTGTGTGTGTGTGTGTGTGTGTGTGTGTGTGTGTGTGTGTGTGTGTGTGTGTGAAAACTGTCTGTGTGTGTGTGTGTGTGTGTGTGTGTGTGTGTGTGTGTGTGTGTGTGTGTGTGTGTGTGTGTGTGTGTGTGTGTGTGTGTGTGTGTGTGTGTGTGTCTGTGTGTCTGTGTGTGTGTGCACACTCAGAGCCATGTGTGTGTAACATTCCAGTGTTAGAGGTATGTGAATTACGTCTTACAGAGAGAGAATGTGAGGAATCTTCTGCCATGAGAAGGACGCTGTTGTTTACTGACACAGTAGTGAAAAGGAGGTTCCTCTGTGTGTGTGTGTGTGTGTGTGTGTGTGTGTGTGTGTGTGTGTGTGTGTGTGTGTGTGTGTGTGTGTGTGTGTGTGTGTGTGTGTGTGTGTGTGTGTGTGTGTGTGTGTGTGTGTGTGTGTGTGTGTGTGTGTGTGTGTGTGTGTGTGTGTGTGTGTGTGTGTGTAACCCACATGCTGCTGTCACTTCCTGGAAAGTAACCTTTAAAGCCATGGTTGGTTCGGAGTCATTATTTGAAATGTTTATGGTACATGCAGCCAGAAAAGAAGATATGCAGCCCTTTTTTTATAACTATCTCAATTTATTGTCACCTACAACAAGTAGCTTAATTAGAGGGAAATCTTTTTATTCTCTTTATGCATCTCCTCTTTCTCTTGTACAATTGTATGAAACATTAGTAGATATAACTCAAACTGTATTAAATAAGAAAAACCTCTATAGTTTGAACACTCAGTACATTTGCACCGAGATGATTAAAATCGTTCAACAGACCTGATATTGTTTTGTTAATCTCATGGACTGCACAAGCCGAATGTAAACATGGACACTTTCCCATTGTATTTCTGACGTGAAAATGCAGGTAGTTCAGTAATGAATGTGGACATGGTAGTTGTAAAGATAATCTACTTTTTTTAGGCTAATATTTGCGTTATGAGTTTAGGTTCTCCGAAAAAGGTTCCTTGTTTAGTTTGTGCTGCATGAGAAGACATACTGAACATACATGCATACATACATACTGAACATAAACACATAAGGGTATACACATACAGAACATACAGTACACACATAAATGCATTCATACTTGCATGCATGGTACTCGCATGGTAATGCTTTGACACAGGTTTAAAGTTGTTGTCATGGCAACACGGATAGTTTTAAATTATAAAGAAAATGCAGTTACTCCTTTGTGAAGCCTTATTGATAAAAATTGATAAATTTAAGTTCCAAACACTGAATGTAAGAGTACTTGTGTTTGTGTATAAGAAAGCTTCACAGGGCGACGCTTAAGGTCAACATGGAAGCTACTTGCTTAGCGACCTCCACTGACAGACTGTTAAACACAACTAAAAGCCTGAGACGAAACTGGTTATGGGACCTTGAGTGAAGACTATTTGCTTTAGAAACAGAAATGTATTCAAATGAATTGCTTCTTTGTTGATTGTTTGGGGGTTTATTTTGTAATTAATATATTTGTGTTGTTGTTGTGTTTTTCTCATTAGATTTGGGATATGAGCGATGATGAGAGCATCTAAAGGACTAGAGGAACAACCCTTCACATCCAAAGGACCCAGCACTCCTATCCATGTTTCTGTCTCTTTAAGGACGTCATATTTACAGTGTGGACTTATAATGGGATGAAGGCCTGGTGTACATAAGTAGACTAATTGATCAAATTGAAGTTATCAAAACCAAATTTCACAAAGCCGCTTTGGAATACTAGCGGAGTAGCTTTAATATTACCATTATCTTTTTCAATTTAAATTAACCCAAGCATTAGGGTCTTCAGAATGAACAGTGATGTGTTAAATATATTACTTCCTTTAATGTTTTGTAAGCCATATTTTATGTCGTTTTTTTACAGAGAATGTACACATTCATATCCCCTGTTAAATTGATATCAGTCACACTTACTCAGCATTTGGAGCACTTAACACAGCACTTGTTTTTGTATGAAAAGCTTTTTCTTAAGTCTCACTGAATGTTCACAGGCTTGATCCTTCCTATAGTCTCTCTATCAAACTTCAAGGTTCTGATAAAATGTCCTTAAGCAAGACATAGATAAACTACATCTGCAGGTTCATGGAAAAGTGCTTCAGACTAATAAAATAAAAAACACCCACCACACAAATCAGCAGATCTAGCCATCTCCCTGTGTGTTTGGAGACGGATAGATGCAGTTCAGTTAATACTAAAACCAGCTTTGTTTATTTGAAAGGTTGGAAAGCAGCACACAGATGTTTCTGTACAGCGACTTAACAGTGGCTTCTGATATGGAAAGGAGTTACTGTAATAAGCTGGAAAGTACATCTGCACACATTACTCATAGAGAAACAATGGAGAAACTGAAGGTTTGAAGGTTTGATGCATGCTTGTGTTTGTCTTTACAGTTTACATTCTGCCATATACCGTTTGTCCAATCTGCTATCGTACAATATATTAATGTCAGTGTTTGAGACTGGAGTCAAAGGTGCCCCGTGCAGTTTGTGTCCACTGGTGGCAATGTTTTTATGAATGAATTAAAAAAAAAAACTTCAGCCAAGCCAATGTTTTTGAGGGAAGTAAGAACACTTAGTATGTCTGTTTGACCTCAGTGACACTCAGTGCGAGGTTAGAAACTAAATGTAAACATGGCTTTTGTTTAACAAAACCACTCCACAGGGCACCTTCTAAACCAAGACTTGTGAGAGAAGTCATGAAAAAATAAAGCACAGAATTCAATTTTTTTTTTTCCCACCTCAGATTTCATTTTTAAATAATGGATTAAACAACGAATTGTCACTCTGTTTTAAAAATTCAGGATATTTTCAGTACTTTCAGTTGTGTGGCACTTTTCCTCTACTGTTAGTATTTCACCAAAAACTGGAATAAAATGGTTCTTTAATAATTGCTTGTCTTAAATTGCTTTGGAACTGTATAAGGTTTTTTTTTTAATATCATATCAGGTTTACATCCTCATTCTTGGGCATTTATGACTCCGACCTTTATCTTGCTGAACACTCATTTCTAAAAACTTGTCTTGGCTATTTCACACAGAAAATCAGACCAGCACAGTGAAAGTAGTTTAAAAGCATTTTATTGTTCATCAAGGCTACTTTACGTACAAAAAAGGTGGCCTGCCAAAACCTTTTTAGTAGGAGACACAGAGCCACAAATAGTTTTCTTGATACATTTTTTGTTTTACAGTTCAGAGTATTACTACCACTAAGTACAAGTTACTTCCACTTCAAAAAGGACCTGGGAGTTGTAGTACAGTTTGACTACAGACCAACTCCTTTTTGATTTATCTGCACAGTTTTCACTTGATCATGATGGAAGCAAAATGGCCTCCACAGATGGGAACAGGAACATCAGATTCATATGAGTGAAAGTCCCAAAGCTGTTATCAGTAGATCATCTCAGCTTCATTGACTGGCTAAGAAGATGAATTTGAAAACATTTAAAGATGTTCATCAGTCCAATTCTAACATGTTAATTTCAATGAACTTGAAGACTGACAAATCTTCCAACCATCTGATGGTTTTACTTGACTCACAGTTCCCATTTGTAGACCTCGACCCACACAATGTATATCGCTTACATGCAGAGGTGGACATCTGACCTGCCTTCTAGCCCAAGTCTACTGTTGTGGTTTATTAGATTTTTTTTTTTTAAATAGTTCAATGGAAACTCTTAGCCTCTTGGATGGCAAGAGTCACTGGGCTAGTATCAAACTAATTCTGTTCTGCAAAACGTGCAAATTTCTTAAGAACAAGCACCTCCTCTTCAAACTTTTGATCAGATGTTGTACAATCGAGTGCTGCAGAACATTGGGGATGAATGGAAGTAGCGTTTCTCACACTGGTGGCGTGTTGTGGTTTCATACATTTACTGTGTTCCTGCACTTGAACCTTTACTCTAACACAACAAACTCTTTAAACAAAAAAGATCAACTTTTTTCACAAAAAGAAAAAAAATGCAATGATTACAATATAAGGACAGGGAAAACCAACAATTAAATAGCTACATATCATTAACAAATTAATTGTTCCTCAAAAAATACCTACGATTTTTTTCTCTGTACATTCGTTACGCACAGCGTAATGATGGTCTTTATAGTTACCTATTATAAAAAAGTATTTTTTTTATTAAGTGATTTCCTACAGTATGTAGGGAGTGTGTGCCAAAGCAGAAAGAGAGCCTCCTACCTACAGGGTGGTAGTGAAATGATAATGAGAAAGAATAATAATAGAAAAACTAAATGGACACTGAACCCTTTCCCCCATGTTTTCAAGCATGTTGCTAACAACATCCACTCTTAAATCAGGGTCAACTGAATCTGAGAGGAGGGGAGGCAGCGCTGTGAGTCCTGGAAAAAGACTAAGCGGCAGCTGAGCATCTCCCGGCTCACAAGTTTGTGCTTACAGAAGCTCAGCTCCTGAAGCTGTGCTGCCCCCAAACCTGCCAGCTAAAATAAAATAAAAGTCCTTATCCATCCAGACCACTCTGAACCTGTCACCTGTAATTATGAGATTCAAATAGTGTATCAGAAGATTCTAGAACTTAACCATCAGTTCTGGTTCAGTCACATCTGCTCTGATAGTAGAGGATGGAATGTGTGGACATTCTAGAACATGCTTCCACTTAGAGAACTTTGTAACAGATGAACTTGAAATGCTTTATAAAAATGACCTGAATCAAACAAATAACCTAAGCCTACTTTATTACGATTCCCACGGTCCACTGTTAAAAGCCCCTTTTCTCTAAATCCCATGTTCTGAATGTCCTCAGATATGTTCAATCCAAAGCGCTTCTTAGTTTCCATATAACGCGGTATTGATTTATGGCTAAGTTTCTCAATGACAAAAAAAAAGCAAAAGTGGACTTCCTGCATTTCCCATTCAGGCATCAAGATCTGAGGGAACTCTTGGGCTGTAGTCCACGGCTGGTTGTGTTGTTATATGGAGATTCTGAGTGTGTGTGTGAGGCCTGTACAAAGTTCCCTATAGGAGGAATGTATGCCACCATGGCGCAGACTTTCACAAAGTACAAGTCATTTTCTCAGACTGCAGCAACAACACAATGTTGTTCAGAACAAAAAAGTATTGAAGTACAAAATAAAATGTCTGGACACCAAGTCAGGACACAAAAATGTCATTAGAGGTCCTTTCAAAAACACCACCATGTTTCCTGAATGCATCATCATTCTAGGTTGTCCTGTATGAAATACTTTTCATACTGCAGCAATAATCTGGGTTAAAGATTAGCAGTAAGGTAGTGTATTTAAAGATTGTAGCCAAACAGGTTCATGAAAATAAACTCGATTTCGTCTTGATTTTGATGCATTCCAGGAAAACACGGCCCTGCTGACTAACTTGTGCCAGTTTGATGTCTCAGCTCAGTCATGCTGAAGGTTGTAGCATCCTGTACCACTGATTAATCAACATCTTTAGAAACCATTATGAGTTACACATCCCATCAACACCCACTCAGCAACAGAACAATCCCCCCCCCCCCCGCCACAGGATCGAGCTGATGGACCCCTGTGCTGAGGTGGTGATGGGAAATGCAGAGCCTGTCCAGAGGCCGTCCCACCATAGATGTTTGTTACCATAATGATATTAATGGAAAACAAGAAATACACAACTGTAATATAACAACAACAATAATAACATGGAGTACAACTGACCCAGCAGTGAGTGTATAGTGTCTATGTCTGTTACTGTTGATGAAAGAAGTAACAACTAACGTCCGAATGAAAAGGCTAATAGTAGTACAATTTGAAATGCTTAAAAACATTAATAGATACCAGCTATCAAAAACAAAACAGAAAAAAAAAAAACAACGTGCATGTGTAAAAGCATTAGTTCACCCTTCAAACATTTTGGAAATCTATCAAAGTACAGAGTGAAGGAGAGGGAGGGACAGCAGAGTGGAAGCCAAACATAAAAACACCTGTGTTCAAAGAGTTACAAAATCAAAGGTGTGTTTGAAGAGATCTGAATAATCTTCACTCCCCCAGTCGAGAAACCAGACATGTTTTGTTTTTTTTGTCCCCCCCACCCCACCCCGCCCCGCCCCAACCACAAAGTGACGTTCAGAGTCATCTATCCCCTCATCACTGTCATCGGGTAAGGCTGTGAAGCACATCAAAGCTTACTGCCTACTGCCTTCAACAGGCTGCAGGTTTGTACAACTGTGTTTTCATTCCTGATCTCCTGTCAAGACGCCTGGGATGTCCATCAACACCACATTAATAAGCTGACTGTGTTTATGAAATAAAATGTGGTAAATTGGCACAATTTAAATTTATAAAGTCTCATTAATTGTGCTTGTACCAAGTAACGTGGTGTTAATTGGTACAAGGATAACTAATAATTGTTAGTAGTTTCCTCTAGTCTTGTAGGGCTGGGTGATTTGAGCCAGTTACTTTTCCAATTTGTTCAGAATACTGAAGATGAACATTCTTCTTAACATACACCTACACGGCCACTGCATACCCATACTTTGTTACATTTTCCTTACACGTTCATGGTTATGTTCTAACAACACCTCTGAATATATGGTAAGTACAAATAGCTGAGTGAAACATCACGTATCCATGGTGATGGATGTTAGATATTTCTGGTCTCAGACAATTGTCCCTTAGACCTACTTCAAGCCTTCTCTTACCTAGTAAGCATGGGTTTTTTTTTAGAAAACAGTTCATCAACACGTAGGTATGTCATTTGATTAATTTCATAATTAAACATACTGTATCCAAATCTGTATCCCATATATTCCATACTGCCCAACCCTACTTTTTGAATTTTTCAAATACATTTCATAATGGATGATTTACAATGTGGGCTTTCTCTGTCACTGCCAGGTAGGTTTGAGATCAAATAGAGATCAACAGAGGGCTGGATTATATTAGATTGGGACCGAAAACGCAAATTTTTGACCCCGTGTGCAGTGCTGGATTTCCAAAGAAACACCTTTTTACTCTCTACAGCAGTAGTGCAAATCAGACCAAGCCGATCACCCAAGTGTACACATGCAGTAACGAAACCACCAGAACACACACACAGGAGAGGGGAAGAAGGTGGGAGAATGAAAGATGATCAAACAGAGGGTGTAGACCACATAATGGTGGCTTGTTGTTGTTGTTTTTTTTTCTCAAAAGGCATTGCTTAACGTCAGTGTCTGAGGTTTTCTTTGGTAGCACAGTCAGGTGGTTTGTGAATATTATCCAAAGTGTTTCTCGCTTATCTTTTCTTTCAATTGTCGGGCATCTCGTAACACAAAAAGCAGTTCACAAAACTACTGTTAAAGAAACAACAAAACAAAAAACAAAGAAGAAAATTAATAATTAAAACACCGCCTTTCTCCTCTCTCTTTATGTACATATAACTACAGACGCTAGCTCACCTCCGAGCTCGACATAAAGGGATGATGAATTGTTGGATGGAGCAGCGCTATGCTCCAGTCAAGTCCAAACGTTGAACCCTCATCGCTCATGACTGATTACTGTCCAGCTTTAACAAACCAGGGCACAGAAGGGGAAAAGAAATGACCATCATGTTATTGCTTGATTTTTCCTCTATGAGTGCATAGAAAGAGAGTGCAGGACTGAGGGTTGAGGGTGTTTTTAGCAGACCAGCAGGCAGGCATTCCCTCAGGTATGCTGGTGACAGAACATTTGACAGGGGCATTAAAAAGGGGTTGAATTTCGAGGTCTGGGGATCGAGTGGATTCACCCCACTGAAACCCTCCTCGTTCAGGAGACCACAGAAGGGGAATGGTTGTGATTGACCATGCGACTGTCGGGGGAGGAGTTTGGGCTGCTACCCGAAGATGAGGGACTCCCCTTGTTTTTAATCTGCAGCCAGGTCTCGCCTAGGGCCTTGGCGAAGTGGTCGTCCACTGAGCCCGTGATGGACACAGAGTTGGTGGCAGTAGGCTCGGGCTGCTTGTAGTTCTTTCCAAGACTGCGGCGGAAATGCTCTTCGATCACTGGGTCACAGGCTGTGTTAGCTGAACAGGGAGGAGAGGAGAAAGAGTTTATTTCCCATAATGAAAAGAGAAACGTCTTTAAAACTTACTTGTATAACGGCCGTGGGTATTTTACTACCTAGCATCGGTTTAAACATTGGTAATATGCATTTTAGGTCAATGGAAAAACGTCTACTCCACTTTGTCAGAGCAGTTTTTTTAATATGAAATCACTGTTTTACATTTCACTGTTAACCTCAATGAGATCATAGGGATTTCACTGGGATCATAAAAAAGGCCGCAGTAAAGTTATCATCCCACAGAAAACATGACGGCCACTGACAGACAGGAGGAATAAAACACATGTTTGGCTGAGGCCTCGGCTGACTTTTACAGCACACACATCAAATAGTAAATAACACATATTGAGGCTATATCGCTATTTATGTGCTATGCACTGAAAGACTCCCTGACTGAAAACTGGAATTATTATCAGTTTTTTTAACATCACTTGTCATATAAGTCAATTTGAGTGAGATGTTGAAGAGAGGTTTCCCTTACACTTCGCTGTTTGTTTTCAAGACATATATATGCTACAATTCATTACTACAGTTCAGTCTTTGATGCTCTGTCTACTATGGCTAGAACAGACCCAAAAACCAAAATGCAACAATATAGATAACTTAGATGCCATGAGTGCACTCACTGTTGATTCTCCTGTAGTTGTTGGCGAGACTTGAGCAGCCGTTGTGGGAAACAGGACAGTGAGACAGGTTGCAGTTGCGGTTGTTGGCTGGAGCGCATGTAATTACTGACGGACGATTCTGAAAGACACAAATTTAACACTTAAAGTTGGAAACTATTCATGTAGAGATGACAGACCGAAGACAAGTTTGAAGTAAGAGGGAGAGGGAATGATTCAGTGACCACCAGGGTTTGAAAACATTTTTTGGCTAACAAGTCAAATAGGAAAATTCAACTCTCAGCTAGCCAAGGAGCCTGGCTAATGAAAGGACATTATTCACATCATGCTGAGGACCTACCAGGGTTGAGGTTTACACCAAAGTTTAGCAAAAGATTGAGTCAATATATTCAGGAATAACAGAAACAGGATGAACAGGTTACCTGCTGGCGCTCCACGGTGCTGACTGTGTGCGGAACTGAGGCCATCACTGCTGTGCTGCTGCGTGCAGACTCCACCACCATGCTGTTTTTGGTGAGTGCCAGTGGCTGGTCCATGCCTAAGCTGGCCAGGTGGTGATGGTGGTGGTGGTGGGCGTGGCTGTACAGGTGGTTGCCATGGACTCCCAGCGCACTGGGCACCACCACACGCTCGATGGGGCTTCGGCTGCGGTCCTTGGAGAGGGGAGAGCTGCGGTAATCTCCATTAGGTTTCCTGGGGAGCAGAGGAAAAGACTCATATTACATACATTTATTTCTGGATCAGGGTCACATATCACTTTACAGACTCTAAATCTAGTTACAGGACTACATGTAAATGCTTTTTATACTCGTTGATCCAGTTTGGTTTAGTTTACAACAATCTGGAGTTTTAGGGAAGAGCTCCAAATAGAACAGGATTAGGAAAGACCAGTGGCACTAGGTTTAAGGGCAAAGACAGACTGAGTGGTAAAAAGGGCTCAGAAAGGAATAGAGATTTAGATGTGGAAAAAAAAAATAGGAGAGATAAACAGAAGAGCTATTGTAAATGGGGCTCTGTGTCAAACACTGCAGCACGA
Organism: Labrus mixtus; assembly: GCF_963584025.1. Classification (NCBI taxonomy): domain Eukaryota; kingdom Metazoa; phylum Chordata; class Actinopteri; order Labriformes; family Labridae; genus Labrus; species Labrus mixtus. The sequence continues at coordinate 14,059,643 of NC_083618.1, read as the reverse complement.
GCAGAAACTATTAATACTGACCCCACTTACATGCATACACGCACTCTTACTTCTCAGATTGCTGTAGGGTTTTATACGATTGTTTTTAACCAGCACATGCTCTCTCGCTCTCTCTCTCGCTCTCTCTCTCTCCAAGTCAAGAAGGAGGAAGGAAAAATCTTCTAACTTTAGAAAAGATAAGGATAAGAGTTCCAAGTAACAAGTAACAAACACAACATCGATTTTGGACTTTTTTCAGCTCCATGCGTGTGTGCTGACCAAAATTTGAAATGTAGTGACGTGGTGCCTGATACTGTGTGCACTTGCTTGCAGTTTAACATGTAGCAATTATTCTTTCTCCGTAAGTTAGATGTGTACTGTGCGTTCGTTCAACTGTGTATTACACCCTTACTGCAGCTCCACTCCCCTCCTAAAATTTGAGGCCCTGTTAGAGGGAGAAAGTACTTTACTGTACTCGCCTTTCACTATCTCATCCTCTCTCTCCAACTTCCTCTCCACAAGCCTTCACACATCCTTCAAAAAAATCAACACATACACAATTCCTCTCTCATATAAAAGAAATAAACACTATTTCAACAATCTTTGGGGGAGAAAACATCCAACTATACTACAAGCAAGCTGCACCTCAAAAGTTGGGAACAGAATACATTAGATTGCCTCTTTTCTTAATCAGTTACTGTGTGGAGGCATTTTTTTGCCCATGAGAAAAAGTCTGGGGGAAGAATTAGAATAAGAATACACAACAGATCTGAGAGTGAAAAAGCTGCAGCAGCCCTTTAAAGGTTTGTTTGGATGCACAACAAGTTCAGTCAAACAGTTGTAGATCCATGTGACCAGGCAACCTGACTGCTGGGTCAAGCATCTGGAGCCAACAGCACCGTCCTGCACAAATAAACAGTCTCCACAGAATACAGGGAGAGAGAGAGAGAGAGAGAGAGGAAGAGCTGAGGAGAGGCGGGGAAGGAGGGGAGGGCGCTGAATGTGAATAGTCCAGACCACAACTATAAGAAAGAGAAAGGTCGCTAGTTTCCTTCGTTTGTGCCGAGAGCTTACATTAGTAGGGGACCCCCCCCCCTTTTCTTTTTTTTTTCTTGTTTTGTCTTCCTCTCTCTTTTTCCCCCTCACAATCGGCAGCAAACTTCCTGAGGGTCAAGGAGGGAGAGACTTGGCAACGCTTTCAGAAAACCTAGCCGACGGCTCACTGACAAGCTTTTTTGTTTACCCTCCTTTTTTCACATTTATTCTATCAATTATGTATAAAAAAAAGAGGTACTGCCATTAAAATCAGATCACAATATTCCCATGGTGCTCAAAAGTTAATATATTGTTTAGATAATCCCTACAGGGAAAATCAATTTTTAATCAAATTATGCCAATCAAAGCCTTCCTCTATAACTTTGTTATCTTCAAATATAAACTATGCCTTGATTAGCTCAGAGGCAAAGAGATAAGAGAGCCCTCTCTCTTTCTTCCCCTTCCCTCTCTCCCTTTGTCCCCGTCCCAGCAGCTGGGTCTTGAGTTAGGTTGTGGAAGTTGTTCCAAACTTTAATCATTGCCAAAAGGCAGGCATGCCCACATCCTCAGACAAGAGGGCCGTCGCAGGAGCCAGATCAACAAATCCGACCAATGAATGGTGTGGCTGTTGAATCCACCGCAGCCCCCGCCTTCCCCTCGCCTGATTGCGTACCAAACCCTGGACTGCAATTCATGCCAGGGATCAGGCATTGAAAAACCCACCCATTGTCTTTGTCTCTCTCTTACTCACCTCTCAATTATAGTTAGGGTCACAGCTGGGGAGAGAGAGCAAGGGTGCAAAGGGCTGAAGGCGAGGGCTTCACACAAGACAAGGGGATGGGGGAATTAACAAGGACTAGAGCTGAAGAGAGAGGGTTGCCAAGTCTGGGGCTAGAGTAGAATTAGAGCTAAAAGTGGGAGTGAGATGGGGAGAGAGAGGGAGGCAGCCATTGAAAAGTAAAGAACTCCTGGCACTCACAGGGGGTATGAGGGGACACACTGAATAGGAAGCAAAAGAGGCGAGAGGACAGGACTGTGCTAAAAAGACAAGGGAAGAGGTTGGGGACACAGCTTAATCTTATTTCACAATAAATGTTCTCTGGGTTACTAATCACTCTTGGATCAAGCTGGAGTGTGGAGTAAACAGCCCACAGATGTGCAGAGGTTTGTTCTGAGGTAAAGCGGAGAGAGGGGAGAAAATTATGTATGCTCAACTATTTTGTTCTGTTAAGGAATTTTGTACTAGATGAAACTACTCAATCAGAGTTTGCACAATGTCGGGTGCAAATGTGATCCATTTATCCAACATGGAGGTGATTCAGACACAGCCTCAGTCAAAACATATCTCTTAATGCCTGCCACTCTCAAAAGAATAAAGTGATTAGAAAGCATCATCTTTCAATATCCAAAAAGCTGAGTGGGTCGCTACATGTTGTGAATGTTGACCATCAATAAAATTGTGTTTCTACGATCTCAACCAAACTGGAAACAGATCTGAGAGTATTCTTGGTGGAGTTTCCCCGGGTAGTCAAACTTATGTGTGAAAAAGTGCTTGTTGGGCTAGTGCAAGTAAGATAGTATTTATTTTTAATTAATTTTGGGCTTGTTATGCCTTAGTTAGATACAAAGCACAATAGATAGAGTCAGAAATGAGGGAGATTCAGAGTGGGGAATGACATGCTGGACAGGGTCCACTGGTCAGATTTAAACCCGGGTTCGCCCACTTGGAGGACTACAGCCTCTTTACATGGGAATATTTTATGTGCATGTTGAATATGTCATTGTTTTAGGCAATCATAAGTACAAAGAGTGGAGTGAGAGTCTTTATCTCAGGAGGATTTTGTTTTTCTTCTGGTTGACTTTTGTTATAAACGAGAACCATGTGAGAGACATTTGACACAGTAATAATAATAACATAGAGAGTAGTAGATATATATTTGATTGTATCCCACTAAAGTCTGTCTTATGTGCAGCCTAGAATTAGTGGTAGAAAGCGTGGTCAGCACGCACTGAAAGATCCCTTAATTTAAACCAAGAGAGTCCAACCCTTGATACATAAATGATATAGCCGTATATCTTGAACAATATTGCAATACTAGGATCTGTCATTAAGTACAGGCTTTTAAGTAACCTTTCACATGACACCCTTTCTTGTAGTAAGCCTCTAGTTATAGATCACGGCTCTGACTGTGTTTGAATGACTGAGATGAAAAAAATAACTGTTTTAGGGCGATGCTCCTGTAAAATCTGAAAGCTTGTAATTTATCTTTACTTGCTTAACAAGCAGCTTTGTATGAGCTTATTTGACATCCACATATATAAAGAAGAAAACACACTAAAAAAACTAAACCATATTTTTAGAGTGTGCCAGGTTTAGCTCTATGGTAGACTGCCAATTTAGAGAGTAAAGGCTGTTCTACTTTGAGGCAGAGATACAGGCTGAGCTATAAAGGGCTGTTCCTTTTTCTCACAATTGTGCTCTTAGCCTTCAGAGGAAACCTCACAACAAATCTTTGGTTGGTCAGAGGTTTATATCCTACTTCTTCTACTCCTAAAAAAAGCATGGAGAAATAAAGAAGTAGATGAGAGAGAACAAGAAAGGGAG